>NC_062562.1:49195375-49843264 GCF_022837055.1 Prionailurus viverrinus
CATGTAAGCACTAGAGATAATATAGTGGTTCTATGACTGTTGGAGACCCAAGCTCCTTCTATTTTGTCACGCTACCATCCTCCATACACAGCTTACATTGTTAGTTTCAAGATTCCAATTAACTTTACCAATTTATCCAAATAATAACAAACATTTATAGAATAACTTCTACATCTTAAGCCCCTGTCCCAACCCATTCCTTACCCCCTCAAGGCAGAAACCAAAATAAAAGCTTACCTACAGGTAGTTTACTTGGGAATGTGACATTAAAGTGCCAGGAGAAAGGGACAAGAGGCAGTGTAAAGGGTTCAGGGAGGGAAAAACAATACAAAATTGTGTTACACACAAAGGCTATTGGTATTTAATCCCTTGGGACATTACAAGAAACTGTTAAAAGATAATTTTTCAAGTTGAGTAAACCATGATTCTCATACAGATAGAAAAATGGGCACATGTTAAATATTTACCTCATAATCCATGAAGGAACTAGACAGATATTTTAATCACTTTACAAAAGAATCCAAAGAACAGACATATTCACAGATGAGGAATATTGAAATGAATGCACAAATGGAGGCAAGCTTGCTTTTGCCACAGCAGGAAAGAAAGTCTTATGAACAGGACATAATTTGTCTATAGACAAGAATAATTTTGCATTGCTGTGAGTCACTTATAATTTAGGGTATTGTAAAATACTTTATAGAGAATCAGATAATCTGGAAGGGTATCCTCTAGCGTCTAGACAATTCAGGGGCTAGTTTTCTAGAAAACCACACATTTTTCCCTACAGAGACTAAGGAAATACTCAGAACGATGATCCCCCAATTGTTCAAGGATGACCCCACAGGTCTGGGTTGCAGACGTGTGAGTACCAGTCACTTTCCTGCATGCTTCTCACACCACTGTGGCAGTGAAGCCCGGGAAACTAAAGGAATATGTGTGATTTTCACGTTGCATTTCTGCAAAGCTGGCCTCAGCCCACATGGACCTGTTTGCCTCAGCAGTGGCTAAATTAAAAGGCAGGCTGAGAAGAATTGCATTGGTGCACTTTACATGTGGTGCATTGGTCATCTAATAACTCTATTAGACAGATGGAAAAACTGAGGTGCACAGGATGTTGCCCAAGGTCACACACCTACTTTGGTAAGAGACTCTGGTTTCAAATTCACACAGTCTGTCTCCACAGCCACCATTCCAACTCCTACATTCTAGGTTGCTTTTTATTTGAAGACCACATGGAAACGTGAGCTGTTATTTTGGGGAGAGTTTAGGTGTCAGACTCTAGATTTATCCAAAAGAATAAAAATTCCCAATAGCAAACCTATTATCATATAAATGGCTCAGCCTAGGCAAGAAATTATCAAGTGTTTGTTTAATGTCATTAGTATTGCCTGTTCTCAGAACTGGGTGGGCATTCCTTCTACCCCACAACACACAACATTGTTTTCAGGATGGCCTCCTTTGAGAAACATGAACAATACAGAGCAGAGAAGACAGTTAATGTGTTTTCAGCCCTCAGGAGACCTTTGTCACCACACGAGCCATCTAGAATCATGTGTGAAATATAGCGATGCTCAAGGCTCAAGGACAAGTCAGAAAAGTCTAATCTCTTTCCCTGCCTCTTAAAAGCCACATCCTCACAGGAAGAACTATGAAAAGAAGGAGAACATGCCTAGAAGTTCTACTTTTCTACAACCTTGTCCTGGTTTTTCTTTTGAAGAGTTATTGGGGTTTAGATTTGTTTTCCCTTTAATCTTTTACAAAATTCCTCTTTCCAAAGGAACATCCTAACATTTTTATAACAACCAAGTAAATAATACAAACATACATAAGAAAAAACTGTAACCATCGAACCCACTTTCGCTTTTTTTTCATTCTCCTAGACTAATGGATACTAATAGCGTGGTGAGTATCTTTCCTATTCCCATGTGTAACAAAAACATAAATGCGCACACACAGATTTTTGTCACGTGATTTTTTAATGCATCTTACCATTTGCATTATGCTCTAACTTTCTTTCTTAGGCAAATAATTCATTGTGGACACTATTCCAAATCGTTAGAAGATGAGTTCTTAATTTTTATCATCTACATAATGATATGTAATATGATTATATGGAAATCCAATAGCTAATTTCACCCACACCTCTAGTCTTGGAATGCTTTTCCCTCCATGACCTCATCTTCCCCTTCCTGGCTCTTGTCATGCAGGCAGAATCAAATCAACTGCCTGGAAATGAGGATGCTTCCGAAGGTTTCAGGCTAAGAACACTGCTCAGAGTCATGCAAGTTCTCCTGGATTTTCAATATCTATTGATAAAGCAAACACCAAATTTGAATAAATAGTGAAAAGGACAAAAAAGGCTCCTGCCTTTTCTCAAGAATTTCTAATTGCTTTTTTCAAGAATTTCTAATTATGCCTAAATCACACAATAAAGAGAAAGGTTTAAGATACAAGAGAATTCAGGGTGTATCCAAAAACACAAATTGATCAGTGATGCAGGTTTAGGTCATTCAGTATAGAATCCACTCCGCAGCCCCATGGCACAGCATCCATAATCGAGTTTGAGTACACTTTTAAGTCTTCCACAAACCACAGAAAGGATGGTTTAAAAATGAGAGATGATGGGAATAAAGAGCATTGCTCAATTTCTATCTTGCTTCTGACTTTTCTGTAAGGCAAGAGTGACAGAAAGATAAATGACTGGAGAAAGAAAATATAGACAGATACTGATCCATCAATTTCTAGTTCTATCATATACCAATAGCTACTGATACAAGAAAGGTGAAACTCAAGCTGGGTTGAATGCCTTTAAAATGCTTTTTGTGTTTAGGTTTCTGATAAAGAGCATTTGAAGGCACCAAGAGAATTCACAGACGAAATACATGAATGGCTATAAGGCATCTGTGAGAAATGCTGGAGACAGGATAGCTCATTCATTCAGTCATTCATTCAGTCAGTCAATACATTTGTTGAGCATCTACTATTTGCCAGACACCTATGATAAAAAGGTGAACAAAAGGACAAGAACCATGTCTCCACATTGTAATGAAGATGTAATGCAATGAACAAGGAAATAAAATAATGTAAAATTTTAAATTGTATCAAGGATATAAGGTCATATGTACTGGTAAGCTACATGTGAGATGTTTCATTCAGATCTGGCTGCCATACCCTCAGTTGAAGCCTGACAAACTAGAATATACCTAAGGAGACAGTTCTTCATGATAAAGAATCTGGAGGTCTTGACATTTAAGAAATCATAGAAAGAAATGATGTTGTGTGGAATAGAAAATTCATAGTTAATGTGACCCTTGTCTTTAAATCCTTCAACAACTGTCACATATATAATCCCTTTTTATATATGAAATCATAAAAGGTGGACAGTCTTGCAATGAGGAAAATGTCAGGTCAATATACAAGACAATGTTCTGACAACTGGAACTATCTGCACATGGACCCTCTCTGCTTTGGGAGATAGTGGGCAGTCTATCACTGGAGGAAATAAAACTGAAGTAATAGGTCCACCACCTGGAATGTTGTGGAGGGCATGTGTATATAATCAACAAAATAAAACCAAACCTACTCTTTACTTCCTTCTCCTTCTAAATGGAGTCTAGGAGAAAGAACCTTGGTCCAAGAACTTAGTCCAAGACCTTGAAGTGGTGGTGTCACCCTGAGCAGGGTTTGGAGAAGCTTGAGATATCTCAATTTCTCTTCACAAGAAAGGGAAAATAATTTGTTTTGATTCTGATTGGGAAGGGATCTAGAAGAGAAGACAAAGAGGGAAATAAATTTAAATATAAGAGATAACAAGTGTTGGCAAGGACATGGAGAAAAAGAAAACTTATTATAGGCATACCTCTGAGATATTGTGGGTATGGTTCCAGACCACCACAATAAAGTGAATAGAACACTAATGCAAGCCAAATGGATTTTTGGTTTCGCAGTACATGTAAAAGTTATGTTTACGCTATACTATTAAGTATGCAATACCATTATGTCTGAAAAAACAATATATACACCTTTACTAAAAATACTTTATTGGGGCACCTGGGTAGCTCAGTCAGTTAAACATCCAATTCGGTTTTTTTTTTAAGTGCTTATTTATTTTTGAGAAAGAGACAGAGACAGAGAGACAGAGACAGAGACAGAGAGACAGAGTGTGAGCAGGGGATAGGCAGAGAGGGAGGGAGACACAGAATCTGAAGCAGGCTCCAGGATCTGAGCTGTTTACACAGAGCCCAATGCGTGTTCAAACCCACAGACCGTGAGATCGTGACTGAGCTGGTCGGATGCTTAACCAACTGAGCCACACAGGCACTCCAAGCATCCAATTCTTAATTTCGGCTCAGGTCATGATCTCATGGTTCAAGAGTTTGAACCCCATGTCCTGAGCTCTGTGCTGCCTGCTTGGGATTCTCTCTTTCTCTCTCTGCCCCTTCCCCACTTGTGGCACATATATATTGTGCCACACACACTCCCCCTCTCTCTCTCGTCCTCTCAAAATAAATAAACATTAAAAAATACTTTACTGATAAAAAATGCCAGCTATCATCTGAAATTCTGAGAGGTTATAATCACTAATTGCAAGTCACTGTAACAAAATAATAATGAACAATTGAAATATTGTGAGAATTACCAAAATCTGACACAGAGACACGAAGTGAGCAAATGCTGTTGGAAAAATGGTGCCTATACACTTTCTTGATGAAGGGTTGCCAAAAACCTTCAATTTGTAAAAAATACAATCCAAATATCACAATAAAGCAAAACACAATAAAACGAGGTATGCTTCTACATTGTTGGTGGAAATGTAAATTGGTTGAGCCACTTTGGAAAACAACACATAAATTCCTTAAAAATTTTAAAAAATAGATCTGCTATATGATTCAGCAATCCCACTTCTTTTTTTTTTTTTTTTTTTTTTTTTTTTTTTTTTTTTTTTTTTTTATGAAATTTATTGACAAATTGGTTTCCATACAACACCCAGTGCTCATCCCAAAAGGTGCCCTCCTCAATACCCATCACCCACCCTCTCCTCCCTCCCACCCCCCATCAACCCTCAGTTTGTTCTCAGTTTTTAAGTCTCTTATGCTTTGGCTCTCTCCCATTCTAACCTCTTTTTTTTTTTTTTTCCTTCCCCTCCCCCATGGGTTCCTGTGAAGTTTCTCAGGATCCACATAAGAGTGAAACCATATGGTATCTGTCTTTCTCTGTATGGCTTATTTCACTCAGCATCACACTCTCCAGTTCCATCCACGTTGCTACGAAAGGCCATATTTCATTTTTTCTCATTGCCACGTAATATTCCATTGTGTATATAAACCACAATTTCTTTATCCATTCATCAGTTGATGGACATTTAGGCTCTTTCCATAATTTGGCTATTGTTGAGAGTGCTGCTATGAACATTGGGGTACACGTGGCCCTATGCATCAGCGCTCCTGTATCCCTTGGATAAATTCCTAGCAGTGCTATTGCTGGGTCATAGGGTAGGTCTATTTTTAATTTTCTGAGGAACCTCCACACTGCTTTCCAGAGCGGCTGCACCAATTTGCATTCCCACCAACAGTGCAAAAGGGTTCCCGTTTCTCCACATCCTCTCCAGCATCTATAGTCTCCGGATTTGTTCATTTTGGCCACTCTGACTGGCGTGAGGTGATACCTGAGTGTGGTTTTGATTTGTATTTCCCTGATAAGGAGCGACGCTGAACATCTTTTCATGTGCCTGTTGGCCATCCGGATGTCTTCTTTAGAGAAGTGTCTATTCATGTTTTCTGCCCATTTCTTCACTGGGTTATTTGTTTTTCGGGTGTGGAGTTTGGTGAGCTCTTTATAGATTTTGGATACTAGCCCTTTGTCCGATATGTCATTTGCAAATATCTTTTCCCATTCCGTTGGTTGCCTTTTAGTTTTGTTGGTTGTTTCCTTGGCTGTGCAGAAGCTTTTTATCTTCATAAGGTCCCAGTAATTCACTTTTGTTTTTAATTCCCTTGCCTTTGGGGATGTGTCGAGTAAGAGATTGCTACGGCTGAGGTCAGAGAGGTCTTTTCCTGCTTTCTCCTCTAAGGTTTTGATGGTTTCCTGTCTCACATTTAGGTCCTTTATCCATTTTGAGTTTATTTTTGTGAATGGTGTGAGAAAGTGGTCTAGTTTCAACCTTCTGCATGTTGCTGTCCAGTTCTCCCAGCACCATTTGTTAAAGAGGCTGTCTTTTTTCCATTGGATGTTCTTTCCTGCTTTGTCAAAGATGAGTTGGCCATACGTTTGTGGGCCTAGTTCTGGGGTTTCTATTCTATTCCATTGGTCTATGTGTCTGTTTTGGTGCCAATACCATGCTGTCTTGATGATGACAGCTTTGTAGTAGAGGCTAAAGTCTGGGATTGTGATGCCTCCTGCTTTGGTCTTCTTCTTCAAAATTCCTTTGGCTATTCGGGGCCTTTTGTGGTTCCATATGAATTTTAGGATTGCTTGTTCTAGTTTCGAGAAGAATGCTGGTGCAATTTTGATTGGGATTGCATTGAATGTGTAGATAGCTTTGGGTAGTATTGACATTTTGACAATATTTATTTTTCCAATCCATGAGCAGGGAATGTCTTTCCATTTCTTTAAATCTTCTTCAATTTCCTTCATAAGCTTTCTATAATTTTCAGCATACAGATCCTTTACATCTTTGGTTAGATTTATTCCTAGGTATTTTATGCTTCTTGGTGCAATTGTGAATGGGATCAGTTTCTTTATTTGTCTTTCTGTTGCTTCATTGTTAGTGTATAAGAATGCAACTGATTTCTGTACATTGATTTTGTATCCTGCAACTTTGCTGAATTCCTGTATCAGTTCTAGCAGACTTTTGGTGGAGTCTATCGGATTTTCCATGTATAATATCATGTCATCTGCAAAAAGCGAAAGCTTGACTTCATCTTTGCCAATTTTGATGCCTTTGATTTCCTTTTGTTGTCTGATTGCTGATGCTAGCACTTCCAGCACTATGTTAAACAGCAGCGGTGAGAGTGGGCATCCTTGTCGTGTTCCTGATCTCAGGGAAAAAGCTCTCAGTTTTTCCCCGTTGAGGATGATGTTAGCTGTGGGCTTTTCATAAATGGCTTTTATGATCTTTAAGTATGTTCCTTCTATCCCGACTTTCTCAAGGGTTTTTATTAAGAAAGGGTGCTGGATTTTGTCGAAGGCCTTTTCTGCATCGATTGACAGGATCATATGGTTCTTCTCTCTTTTTTTGTTAA
Organism: Prionailurus viverrinus; assembly: GCF_022837055.1. Classification (NCBI taxonomy): domain Eukaryota; kingdom Metazoa; phylum Chordata; class Mammalia; order Carnivora; family Felidae; genus Prionailurus; species Prionailurus viverrinus. The sequence continues at coordinate 49,202,620 of NC_062562.1, forward strand.
TGTGATGTATCACGTTGATTGATTTGCGAATGTTGAACCAGCCCTGCATCCCAGGAATGAATCCCACTTGATCATGGTGAATAATTCTTTTTATATGCCGTTGAATTCGATTTGCTAGTACCTTATTGAGAATTTTTGCATCCATATTCATCAGGGATATTGGCCTGTAGTTCTCTTTTTTTACTGGGTCTCTGTCTGGTTTAGGAATCAAAGTAATACTGGCTTCATAGAATGAGTCTGGAAGTTTTCCTTCCCTTTCTATTTCTTGGAATAGCTTGAGAAGGATAGGTATGATCTCTGCTTTAAACGTCTGGTAGAACTCCCCTGGGAAGCCATCTGGTCCTGGACTCTTATTTGTTGGGAGATTTTTGATAACCGATTCAATTTCTTCACTGGTTATGGGTCTGTTCAAGCTTTCTATTTCCTCCTGATTGAGTTTTGGAAGAGTGTGGTTGTTCAGGAATTTGTCCATTTCTTCCAGGTTGTCCAGTTTGTTGGCATATAATTTTTCATAGTATTCCCTGATAATTGTTTGTATCTCTGAGGGATTGGTTGTAATAATTCCATTTTCATTCATGATTTTATCTATTTGGGTCATCTCCCTTTTCTTTTTGAGAAGCCTGGCTAGAGGTTTGTCAATTTTGTTTATTTTTTCAAAAAACCAACTCTTGGTTTCGTTGATCTGCTCTACAGTTTTTTTAGTTTCTATATTGTTTATTTCTGCCCTGATCTTTATTATTTCTCTTCTTCTGCTGGGCTTAGGCTGCCTTTGCTGTTCTGCTTCTAGTTCCTTTAGGTGTGCTGTTAGATTTTGTATTTGGGATTTTTCTTGTTTCTTGAGATAGGCCTGGATTGCAATGTATTTTCCTCTCAGGACTGCCTTTGCTGCGTCCCAAAGCGTTTGGATTGTTGTATTTTCATTTTCATTTGTTTCCATATATTTTTTAATTTCTTCTCTAATTGCCTGGTTGACCCACTCATTCGTTAGTAGGGTGTTCTTTAACCTCCATGCTTTTGGAGGCTTTCCAGACTTTTTTCTGTGGTTGATTTCAAGCTTCATAGCATTGTGGTCTGAAAGTAAGCATGGTATAATTTCAATTCTTGTAAACTTATGAAGGGCTGTTTTGTGACCCAGTATATGATCTATCTTGGAGAATGTTCCATGTGCACTCGAGAAGAAAGTATATTCTGTTGCTTTGGGATGCAGAGTTCTAAATATATCTGTCAAGTCCATCTGATCCAATGTCTCATTCAGGGCCCTTGTTTCTTTATTGACCGTGTGTCTAGATGATCTATCCATTTCTGTAAGTGGTGTATTAAAGTCCCCTGCAATTACCACATTCTTATCAATAAGGTTGCTTATGTTTATGAGTAATTGTTTTATATATTTGGGGGCTCCGGTATTCGGTGCATAGACATTTATAATTGTTAGCTCTTCCTGATGGATAGACCCTGTAACTATTATATAATGTCCTTCTTCATCTCTTGTTACAGCCTTTAATTTAAAGTCTAGTTTGTCTGATATAAGTATGGCTACTCCAGCTTTCTTTTGGCTTCCAGTCGCATGATAAATAGTTCTCCATCCCCTCACTCTCAATCTAAAGGTGTCCTCAGGTCTAAAATGAGTCTCTTGTAGACAGCAAATAGATGGGTCTTGTTTTTTTATCCATTCTGATACCCTATGTCTTTTGGTTGGCGCATTTAATCCATTTACATTCAGTGTTATGATAGAAAGATACGGGTTTAGAGTCATTGTGATGTCTGTATGTTTTATGCTTGTAGTGATGTCTCTGGGACTTTGTCTCACAGGGTCCCCCTTAGGATCTCTTGTAGGGCTGGTTTAGTGGTGACAAATTCCTTCAGTTTTTGTTTGTTTGGGAAGACCTTTATCTCTCCTTCTATTCTAAATGACAGACTTGCTGGATAAAGGATTCTCGGCTGCATATTTTTTCTGTCTAGCACCCTGAAAATCTCGTGCCAATTCTTTCTGGCCTGCCAAGTTTCAAAAGAGAGATCAGTCACGAGTCTTATAGGTCTCCCTTTATATGTGAGGGCACGTTTACCCCTTGCTGCTTTCAGAATTTTCTCTTTATCCTTGTATTTTGCCAGTTTCACTATGATATGTCGTGCAGAAGATCGATTCAAGTTACGTCTGAAGGGAGTTCTCTGTGCCTCTTGGATTTCAATGCCTTTTTCCTTCCCCAGTTCAGGGAAGTTCTCAGCTATTATTTCTTCAAGTACCCCTTCAGCACCTTTCCCTCTCTCTTCCTCCTCTGGGATACCAATTATGCGTATATTATTTCTTTTTAGTGTATCACTTAATTCTCTAATTTTCCCCTCATACTCCTGGATTTTTTTATCTCTCTTTTTCTCAGCTTCCTCTTTTTCCATAACTTTATCTTCTAGTTCACCTATTCTCTCCTCTGCCTCTTCAAGCCGAGCTGTGGTGGTTTCCATTTTGTTATGCATTTCGTTTAAAGCGTTTTTCAGCTCCTCGTGACTGTTCCTTAGTCCCTTGATCTCTGTAGCAAGAGATTCTCTGCTGTCCTGTATACTGTTTTCAAGCCCAGCGATTAATTTTATGACTATTATTCTAAATTCACTTTCTGTTATATTATTTAAATCCTTTTTGATCAGCTCATTAGCTGTTGTTATTTCCTGGAGATTTTTCTGAGGGGAGTTCTTCCGCTTGGTCATTTTGGATAGTCCCTGGAGTGGTGCAGACCTGCAGGGCACTTCCCCTGTGCTGTAGTGTATAACTGGAGTTGGTGGGCGGGGCCGCAGTCAGACCTGATGTCTGTCCCCAGCCCACCACTGGGGCCACAGTCAGACTGGTGTGTGCCTTCTCTTCCCCTCTCCCAGGGGCGGGATTCACTGTGGGGTGGTGTGGCTCGTCTGGGCTACTTGCACCGTGCCAGGCTTGTGATGCTGGGGATCTGGCGTATTAGCTGGGGTGGGTAGGCAAGGTGCTCGGGGGCAGGAGGGGCAGGCTTAGATCGCTTCTCCTTAGGTGATCCACTTCAGGAGGGGCCCTGTGGCAGCGGGAGGGAGTCAGATCCGCTGCCAGAGGTTTGGCTCCGCCGAAGCGCAGAGTTGGGTGTTTGCGCGGAGCGAGCAAGTTCCCCGGCAGGAACAGGTTCTCTTTGGGATTTCGGCTGGGGGATGGGGGGGGGAGATGGCGCTGGCGAGCGCCTTTGTTCCCCACCAAACTGAGCTCTGTTGTCAGGGGGCTCAGCAGCTCTCCCTCCCTTTGTCCTCCAGCCTTCCCGTTTTCCGAGCAGAGCTGTTAACTTATGACCTCCCAGACGCTAAGTCGCGCTTGTTGTGGGAACACAGTCCGTCAGGCACCTCCGCTTTTGCAAGCCAGACTCGGTGGCTGTGCTTGGCCGGCGAGCCGCCCCTCTGCCCCGGCTCCCTCCCGCCAGTCCGTGGAGCGCGCACCGCCTCGCCGCCCTTCCTACCCTCTTCCGTGGGCCTCTCGTCTGCGTTTGGCTCCGGCGACTCCGTTCTGCTAATCCTCTGGCGGTTTTCTGGGTTATTTAGGCAGATGTAGATGGAATCTAAGTGATCAGCAGGACGTGCGGTGAGCCCAGCGTCCTCCTAAGCCGCCATCTTGCCGCCGACTCCCCACTTCTGTGTATATGCCCAAAAGGAATGAAAAGAGAATATCAAAGAGATATTTACAGTCATTTACAGTCCTATGTTTATTGTTACATTATTCACAATAGCCAAGATACGAATGAATAAAGATGCTGCATGCACGCATACGCACGCGCCCGCTCGCGCACACACACATACAAACACTGTAATGTTTCTCAGCCATGAGAATAAAGGAAACCTTGCCTTTTGCAAAAACATGGATGGACCTTGAGTACATTAGCTAAGTGAGAGAAGTCAGAGAGAAAGACAAATATTATATGATATCACTTATGTACAAAATATGAAAAGCCAAATTTGTAAAAACAGAGAGTAAAATATTGGTAACCAGGGGTTTGGAAGTGGAGGAATAGGAGACATGTTAGTTAGGGGCAGAAACTTGCAGCTAGTGGTAAATAAGTCCTAGAGATCTAATGCATAGTGTAGTGAATATACACAGCAGTATTGTGTTGTAATAGTCAAATTTTGTAAGGGAACTAGATTTCAATTACTCCCACAACAAAAAAAAGAAATGGTAATAACGTGACATGATGGAGGTGCTGCCACCATAACGGCAATCATATTACAATACATAAATGTACTAAATCAACATGTTGTACAACTTAAGCTTACCCCATGTTATATGTCAATCATATTTTAAATAAAAAAGGAGAAAAGAGGAAGAAGGGGGAAAGAACATCTGGAATATGACTTGATGAAATGATCCATCTACTGTTTGAAGAAGAGTTGTCTAACATCCATTTTTAATTTGTTAGTAGACCTGATTTCAGAAAGTATTCTGTGTAAATGTGTATTTAAATAAAGAAACAGGACTGAGTCTCTTATTTCTGTTGATTTGGAAAAACAGGAACAAAAAAGTTATATTCAATCATTTATTCATTTCATTTATTCATTTGTTTAACAAATATGAATGAGGCACCTGTAATGTCTTATGAATCTTGCCTTTTGCAAAACCATGGATGGACCTTGAGGACATTAACTGAGAGAAGTCAGAGAGAAAGATGAATATTATATGATAACACTTAGAGCTGCAAGTTTTTAGAGCTCATATATTGATGTAAGATGATACTGATTGTAAAATGCACTATTATTTTATGTAACACTAAGAGAAAAAAATGCTTCCAATTAGACAACTTTAACTGTAAGTTGGATCCCACTTTCAAAGATGCTAAGATGTAAAAAAAAATAAAATGTATGTCTTAGAATCCATGAAATACAATAGTCCTATTTTTTCTAGGCCCTGCTTGGAATAACACCTATTAGGTATAGTGGCCACATTTTAAAAAGGAGCTGATGAAAAGGAAGTTTTCCAGAGAACACTGATATTTGGACACAATCAAAACACAAAGAAAAGTAGAAGAAACACACACACAAATACAACCAAAGCAAGAATATAGAGCTAAAAAAAAAGAAAAATGTAGAACTGGAGATGCCCATGGGAATCAAGTCCATAGGTATTCTCATAAATCTTCCCACTGGTCTGGTCCCTTCTCTAATCTGTAGAGCAGAGGTTTCAACTAAGGGCCAAAATAATTCTAGAAAATATAGTGAAAAGATATCCCAAAAGAGTATCAAATGTAATCCTGCTCTGTAAAGTGTTTAAAAAGGTAATCTTTATTAATCAAAGAAGTTTGGAATAGATTTAATTACAAGAAAATTGAGATAGTATTATTAATTGCAAGAGTTTGCAGGACACTTTATATGCAAAGGTGTATTAAAACCAAACCAACACACAAAGGAGTAGTTTTCCCAGGTTTTTTTTTAACTTTTCATGATAATACACTAAATATTGACATATTTGGAACCTTTTTCTGGAAAACACCAAATTGTCAAACACTTACCTAAAGTATAACTAAATAGTTTTGTTCAAGTGGTGTTCTACCCAGACACCCAATGTGTATGCTTAAAGTGGAGCTGCTCTGATTTAAAGTGAATAGAAAGGCTACAGGGAGGGAGTGACAGTGCCTTGTAGGTCTAGGTCATCTCAGTGCCCTCAGGGGAGCACTCGAGTCCTCTCCAGGGATAGTTAAATTCTACAAATCAAAGTTTGGAATAATGTAACTTCTAAGGTTCGTTACAATAACGTGCTAAAGTTGCCTCCTATTGATTCTTGAGGGCCAATTCTGCTCTTATCTTCCCACCTTCATGGTCAATAATATCAAGTATAGCATGAAATCAGCCACTGTGGGAAGATTTACACCTCAGAAATGGGCAAACACCACAAATCAGAATTTGTTTTCCAGAGTCATTTTTCCAGCACACCACTGCTTGAAATTGTGAGTCCAACCTACCACAAATTTTGAGGTGAGAGAGCAGAGGTTGGGGACATGACCATGGCTAGGACTACTTTTAGACAGATTTCGCATTTTTCTGCTTCTTCCAGAATGTCTTCCTAATTTTGATTTCAGCCTATTTAGATATAAAGAGCTTTCCTTACATGTTTTTGCTGCCACGTTTTCTTCTTGCTTTCAACTTCTATTGCATTTGTTCCAAGATACTAGGCTGAGAACTCATCAGGGGTCTGAGAGTTACAGAAAGATTTGCCAAATTCTCTCTCTCTCTCTTTCTCTCTCTCTCTCTCTCTCACACACACACACACACAACACACACACACACACACACACACACACACACACACACACATTTCCTGAATCAAAATTTTTGAAAAGTATATATAAGATCATGTATGTATGGGGGAAGTATATGAGATAGAGAGGAATTATATGAAAACAGCTAGGAAACACAACTTAGGGCTTTACCAAAACTATATTCTATATTGTATGGTTTGGTGTGCCATTTTTCTTGTCTTCTTAGACTCAGTCTACTCAGGCTGTTATAACAAAATACCACAAACTAGTGGCTTAAATAACAGAAATTTATGTCTCTCAGTTCTAGAGGCTGGAATTCCGAGATCAAGTTTCCAGCAGAGTCTGGTTTCTGATGAGGGCTTGCTTCCTGGCTTGCAGGTTGCTACCCCTCACACATGGAGAGGGGGAGCGCTGTCTCTTTTCTTGCTTTTATAAAGCCACAGGGCCCCACCCATAAGACCTCACTGAACCTTAATTACCTCCTAAAGATTCTATCTCCAAAATTAGTCCCAAATTAAGTCCCACTGAGAGTTAGGGCTTCAACATATGAAAGTAGAGGAGGAGACACAACTCAGTCCACAGCAGACTCCATGTTCCTTAAGGAGAGAGCATAGGTTAGCTATCATTATATGTAAACAAACACCTACAGCATGGGTTACGTTACACGTGGTTAAATACACGGTGATTGAGACAGGACCTCCCACCCCCAGTTTCTTCTCTCCATGTTGCCTACTGCTCTTTTCTAGGATTAGATAGAATTTGAGGGTAAGAGTAATGAAGACACAGAGCCTAGAGAAGGGAAGTAATTTGAGTTAGAAAAGTGATTTGACCTACTTCACAGCACAGAGTAGGAACTGAATAGATATTTTAAACTGGTGAACTGGATGTCCCAGGTCACACAGTGATTAGGGACAGTGGTTCATAGGGATAACAGTTAGGTCTTATTTATTTCTGTTTCCATAGTGTTTAACATACCAGGGTCAGGTGCTCAATGTACTTTAATCAAATGATTGTTTGTGACAATGGGGAAGTCTCTTTTATCCTCTTTGGTACAGTTATGTCATCTGTACAATGGAAATAATAATGTCTTAAAGGTAGGAGACTATATTAACTGGTCTTTTGGTCCCATTGTGCACAGAGCTCTCTGCCTCTTTGTTAACAGAAAAGAAGATGATGCAGTGTAGACAGGAAGTTAAAGGGGAAGGCAAGTCCCTTTTATTTTCCTGCATATTTCAAAACCATCCTGTTCCAGGTCTTTATTCCCTGCTCCTGTTCACTGAATTCTTTATGTGGTTGTAAACTGACCAAAGAATGGTACAACTTAAGGTTAAGCTGATTTTATGTGACAATGGAAATAAAAGACAGAAATCAAAGTATATGTCTTCCTTGGATGATAAGGTTCTCAGCTATGATCTTGCACAGAGTCTCTATGGCTGTGCATCAACCCATCCAGATGAAAAAATTAAGTGCCCTTGAATCACTGCAGTCTTCTGTTATGGCTCAGCTGGATGGTGGAGAATTACAATTGTGCTCATTGCTTACACAGTATTGTGACACTCAGAAGACCAACCTGACCTAATTTGTAATCTCTATAACCACTCATTTGAAATCATATGCAAAATGTATTTTTTTCTCTCTATATTTTCTCCCAACAGCAAAAATTTTGGATCTCATTTGTCTTAAAATGTACGGATTGCTTCCTGGGGTCTTTCAAGAAAGAATAAAACCCAACACAGCCCAGCAAGGGTTATTTAGAAGAGGGTGCCATTTCCTTTCATTCCACACATTGGGAGGCCTGGCCAATTGGGAGTCAAGAAAGCCTGTCAACTTTATTTAATTAAAATGAAAGGAAAGAAAATCCACTTGAACATTTCTAATCAACAGGAGTCTAATGAGTCATGTTGGTTCCTGGAGTTGAGACACAGTAGGCCATTTTTGGAGCTAATTTGCTTCATTAATATTCAAAGGATGTAGATCTCCCAGCATTTTCTAGGAGACACAGGAGCCAAATACATCAGAGAGAAGTTTTTATTTTGCATGTGATGTTAAACAGATGTTCCTCCACGAACCAACTATAGCATCTAATATAAAATGTCCATTTGAACAATTTTCATATTTCCTGCCTCATTCCCACTTTCAAAATGGATCTGTAACTCTTACCTCTAAGATTTCTCCTCTTCTCAAATTTTTAGATTTGATACTGACGCTACTAAGACAATGGTGCCTGGCTCCGGAATAGTGGAAATCATTTGGCCTTTGGAGCCCATCAGCCTGGGTTCAAATTCAAGTCTATTCAATTTCCAGCTGTTATTTTTAAAAATAATTTGGTTAACTTGTCTTTTGTTCAGTAATTTATAAAGATTTGTTAAGCACTTCTGTGCTAGGCACTAGATCAATGGGAGAATCAAGGCGCTCTGAACCTCAGTTTCCTCTTCTGTAAACTAGGGGCCAAATGTTCTGTTTCACAGGATCGTAGTGTTAATGAAATGGGACAGGATAAAGAAGACACATGGATCACAGTGGTCATTCAGTAAATGGTAGTTTCTGGTAGTCCAGGTAGTCCAGGATCACCATACAGCTACAACTATACTCGGGCATTTCACTGCAAACTTTGGCATAGAATCGCAAAGTTGAAAGGTAGGGTTTTAAAGGCCAATCTGTAAAGTATGGATAAGCAGAAACTCTCTAGGAGGATGTAACCTAGACCTTGTTGTCATTTATAATGTGATCTATCAGACAAATTATAAGTCAGGTACTATTAATTCCTTAGGCAAATAGTCCTTGCACAGGATCTTACATGTAGCATGCATTCAGTAAATGGTTTCAGAAGTAAGAATGACCCAACTAGAGAAAGAGTGGTAATTACATCTCTACCCAGGAATAATAATAATAATAATAATAATAATAATAATAATAATAAAAACAACAACACTCTACAAAATGTACAAAGCTATGTTCATTCATTTAATTCCTGCTTGGTTATGTACATATGTGTGTCTATACACTTACACAGATCCACTATGTTTAAACATAGTTCTAGGCACTGGAAATATTTATAAATAAGACAATGGCTTGCCCTCACAGAACTCATTTCTAGTGAGAAAAAAATGGGCAGTAAGCAAAAAGAAATAGAATGTCAGTAGTGGGAAGAAAATGAAGTTCTTCAGTTACCTCACACATTCCTGTCCCAGAGTCTTTTTGAAGAAAACTGAAATAATATGAGTAAAACTAAAGAAAACCAAAATAATATTATAGGAGAAATAAGTATGTGTTATTTCTTGACAAGGTGGTCGTGGAAGAGGTCTCTGAGAAACTGTTGTTACAATGAAGTCCACAGGCTAAGCTAAAATCTAAGGTAATAACATTCCAGGAAAAAGGAACAGCAAGGGTTGGGACCTCAAAGTGGGAGCAAGATTTGTATATTTGAAGAAGAGCAAGGTAACCTGTGTGGCAATAGGAGAGGGAAAGTAGAAGAGAGGGCAGAGGTGGTGGGAGATGAGGACCAACTCTCGTAAGTCATGGTAAGGATTTTAGATTTGATCCTGTATGTAATGAGGTGAAAGTATTCAAATATGGCTCCAAGAATCCCTTCCCTGGCTCACACATGTTATTCCCTGAATTAAGAGGTGAAGCCAGTTCGCATGCTCTTATATCTAGGCTGCCCATGTGAGAGCTCTGATCAAGAGAATAAGTAAAGTGATGTTCTGTGACTTCAACTCCAGGCCTCAAAAGGACTGGCAGCTTTTGTCTCCTTCCTCTCTGAGCACTAGGAACATTCTATCTCAGAACACAACTACCATGTCACTTGGAGAGACCGTATGAAGAATTCATTCGGTCCGGTCAAAAGCCCAACAGAGCCTCTAGCTGACAGAAACATCAACTTCCAGCATATGAGGGAGCCATCTTGAATATTCCACACCAACAGAGCCCCCAGAGGACCCCAGTAAACACAGAAGGGAGGAGAAGTGCCCAGTCAGCCCACAGAATCATAGAAGATACTAAATCATGATACAGAATCATGGAAGATACTAAAATGGTTTTAATGAAGTTGTGAGTGTAATTTGTTACACTCATCCAAAATAGATGAGAAGCCACTGGATAAAAACTCCAGTATGATATCTAATGTTGATACTATCCCTAGGAGGTAGGTTTCACTATAACAGGCATATCTTGGAGATATTTCAGGTTCAGTTCCAGGCCACTGCAATAAAGTAAATCAAATGAACTTTTTGTTTCCCCGTGCAAATAAAATGATGTTTACACTATACTATAGGCTAGTAAGTGTACAATAACATTATGTCTAAAAATATACATATCTTAATTTTAAAAAGTTATTGCTAAAAAGGGTTAGCCATCTTCTAAACTTTCAGTGAGTCATAATAACTGATCACAGATCACCACAACAAATATAATAATAAAGAAAAAGTTTGCAAAATTGCAACCACTACCAAAATGTGACACAGACACACAAAAGTAAGCAAATGCTGTTGGAAAAATGAGCCAATAGACTTCTTGGCACCAACCTTCAATTTGTAAAAAGCACAATGTATGCAAATCACAATAAGGCAATAAAACAAAGTAAGCCTGTAGTCCCTATTATATATGTAAAGATACAGAAGTTAAATATGAGTTGCTAAAAGTCAAAGAGTAGCTAAAAGACAGTCTGGTGTCAAATATGGGCCTTCTGCAGAGCTCCTTCCCTTGAGTATTGTTGAACATGGATCCAACAAAACAGAGCCACCTAAATTTCATGGACATAATGGGTAATTCCAGATGCTCCATTAATCACATTGCTATATACCTGAAATGTGCCTATTAAAGTATCTAAAATTTAAATTTAAAACTAGAATTCTTCCACCATCTGTATCAGACTATTTAATATCCAGACTAAAATCACTCTGGGGATGTTGAATATGTGAGATAACTAAAGACAATGTCTACCAAATGTTTTGTAGCTGAAGGCAAAAAAAAAAAGAGCAAATTCATGAATTTACCTTTGCTTATTCTGAATTACAAAGTCAGTATTAGTCATCTACATTAGGGACTTCCATCTTGAACAGAGACTACTTATTTGAAAATGTAAGTGAACTTATTCCCGGGGGCGGGGGTGGCGGGGGGATGCAAGACTTATGAAAATTAAAGGTGTGAAAAGTAACTATATTTAGACAGTCAGGTTAAGAAATCAACATTCAATTTGTTTGCTGAGTGGGTAACCTGAAAATAAATGCATGAGTATATTTTCCTTCTTTTGAGTATACCAGAAACAGAGAACAGTAAATGCACTTTCCACCACATGCACTGTGCTAACAGCCTTTGAAGTAGTGCTTCTTTTTCTCAATATAGCGTCTAGGTGCAGGGGATGCTCACATTACATGGTGAATTGCCTAGCGTATAGTAGCCCTCAATACATGTTCATTTGTTGAAAATGTCCCTACTCCAAGACTCAGTTTCTTCATCTGTAGATGAGGATGTGGCCTAACAAGGTAAACAGGTGACTTTATGATCTTTACTTGCAGTGGACACTTCCCCTTGTGAGACTTTCCCTTTGATCCTAGACTCTACCTTACACCCTTTTTCGAAATGGTACTTCGGGTGTTCTACTAGTTACTCACGGTAGGTCCTTGAGAAGGAACCACTTATCCTTTGCCAGGCAAGTATATGCTGCTCTCCAACCTCTGAAATTTATGACCGCATGATCCTCAAACCATGGAAATCTTTAACAAAAATTCTTCTTAAAATGTTTGTCATTTTAACATAAGGAAGATGATTTTACCAGTAACTGTACTGAACTACCCACCATGGACTGCGCTGGGTGATTAATTACTTAAGTACTAATTATCACTTCATTCTTCACTGCAGTGTTTATGGCATCTCTGTATATTTAGCATGTAGAAAGATCTTTAGCTCTTTTGAATGACAAGGTGAGAAGAAGTGCCTCTCTATTAAAAATGTCTCTATAATTTGTAAGTCATAACAAGTCATGTTTTCATCTAGACTTGAGTCATCAAACTAGAAAGTTAAGATATAAGAAATTGTTCCAGTAGATATAAAGGGGTGGGTGGTAGAGGGCAGAGGAGAATACTAGTAAATAAAAGCAGAGTCACATAGCCTTTGAAAGAGTACCAGCTGTGTGCAAAACATTGTGTTAGGTCTTTAGGGACCTCAAACTAGAGTATGACAGTGTCTACTCTCCAGGAACCCATTGTCTAGATGGACAAATACAATTACCATGGCTCACTGTGCTAAATGTCAAAATGCAACAGGATATGCTCCAGAGATTTGATGGAGAAAAAGGTTAATGTGGGTGGGAGCTTGGACAAAGAATGCAAAGACAACTCCCTGGAGGACAGAGGACCTGTTTACGTAACCTGCAGCATCTAGCTAAGTGCCTGGTATATAGTTGATGCTAAAGAAACATTAGGAGAATTCAACAGACATAAGATGTACTTAGTCAAGTAGAGAAGAGGACATCTGAGTTGAATCCACAGAAAAAGCAAGGTGGGAATGTTTGGTCCCAGTGACCTCTGGAACACAAAAGGCAGGCCTGGAGCAGGATGTCCAAAAGGTGAGAAGAAAATAATGCTTTTTCAAAACTATCATCTTGAAAAATCTCACCTACATCTCAAAAATGCCTTCTGTTCCACAGACTCACATTTATTACTTAAACTCTACTCCAAAGTTTGTTGGAGTTTATTCTTTTCTGAAACAGCCATGGGACATCTCTCTTGGAATATTCCACTGGGTCCTCAAAGTCAAGTACTCTGAAATCCTTCTCCTCAACTCCCTCCTAATTTTCCTCTTTCTGGTATTGAGAACAACTTCACACAAGACTTGAGACGATATTGGTACTCTAACCCCCTTATGCTCAGACATATTCTTGATGATTCTCCATCGACCCCCACACCCTATTCTCACTGACAGCCCCTCTGGAAAACAAGGTTCATGCCTTCCTTCATCTCCTTTGATCAATTATATATGATTTTATCATCTCCAGCCTGGACCCACTACAATCCTTTCTCTCATATTAACCTCCCAACAGAACAACTTGCATCATGGCATCTTTCATGTATGCACCCATTACACCGAGTAAGCACCTACTATATATTTCCAGCTCTGAGTTTTCTGATCACCACTCTCCCATACACATACACACAGAATCAGAAATAATTTCTCATTCTTCTTCATTTGTATCATATTTATGTGATCTCTGCTTTTATATTTGTGAGATACTTGGAACCATAATCATGTCTGTCATAGTATTGCTTGAAGCATCCTAGCACCATGGTCTTGCACAGAGCTAGTGCTCAATCAATGGTTATGACAAAAAAACAAACAAACAAAAGAAAATAATGCAGCATGTCAGCACTATACAGCTTGAGGATCCTAAATGCCAGGCTAAGCTATTTGGCCTTCATTCTACAGGAATTTGAAAGCTCTTGAAGATCTTAGGTATATTAAGAGCCATCTGCAAGCCTATGAATTAGGAAGATTGTTCTGCAATCAATAGATAGAGTTATCTGGGGAGAAGAATCCTCTGAGCAGCCTTGATTTTATGAAGAATTGTGATACCTTAGATGAATGAAAAATTGGTTAAGAGAAAATAAGTACAAACATCAAAATGAAAATTGAGAAAAAATAAGTCTATCGTATATCAAGTGTCTCAATAATCCTTTAGAATTACATGAAGATGTCATTACAGTATTTTTCAGTTGTCTGTGGTAATCAGGCAGGGTAGATAGTGTTAATATAACGCCATCTTAAATCTTTTCTGGGATAAAGAATAGTAAAAATAAACTATATGCCTATGTAATAAAGGAAATAAACCTTTGTTATGTCAGGATCTCTCTCTCTCTCTCTCCCTGTCTCTCTCTCTCTCTCTCCCCTCTCTCTCTCTCCCCTCTCTCTCTCTCCCCTCTCTCTCTCTCCCTCTCCCTCACCCTCTCTCTCTCTCCCTCTCCCTGTCCTTCTCCCTCTCCCTGAGAGAGACAGGGAGAGGGAGAGAGAGAGAGATTGAGACATATAGATACCTACATATATAGAGATAGATAGATATAAAATCATCATCATATAAGGTAGAAAAAGTAACTTTAAGAAGCAGTTTAGTTTATTTGCACTGACCATCAGGTGAGAGAAGTATATGTGAATATGGAAAGGGTTACAGAAAATTCAAAAAGAAAAGAGGTAAACTAAGATCTCTAGAAGTGCTATCGAATGAATTACCAGACTCCAAGTAAATTAGAAAGTTGTGGCATCCCCATAGTCACATGACATGTACATTGGGCCAAAAGCTCCTCTCAATGATTCATCATCTTGGCCACAAAACTTGGTCCTATTTTCTATGCAACCAGGTAGATATAAGAGTAATTGAAGATTCCTGCCAATGTCCTAATATGAGTGAGGAGAGAAAAGATATACTGACCATCTGGGTTTGGAAATTGACTCTCTTTTTTCTCAGAAAACAAGGTTTATCAAGCTTAGGGATGTATATTTTCCAGCAACTGCTTCCCAAACCACCAGTTTGTTGTTGTTGTTGTTGTCGTCATCATTGTTTTTATTCAGAGATGTGCAGCAACCATTTATTATATACATATATATGATAATAAAATATAAAACATATTTATATAAAACATTTATATATTTATATAAAATATAAAACTTTATATATAATATAGTATATATTGTCATATATAAAACTATTTATATATATAAAACATATTTATATACATAAATAGTTATATATAGTTATATATTGCTATAGTTAAGGAGATTCAATAGTGAATCAGATAGATTTGCCCCCAGTTCTCATGATATTGCAGTCTAGCCAAGAGAACAGGCATTCAGCAATTAAATACCACAAATTGTGATGAGTGTGGTGACTAGGGAAGTTACCACAGGACCTTATGGAGTAGCCAGGGGGTATGAGGGAGAGTATCCAAAACTAATCTAGCACATCAGAAATATCTCCTTCTGGAACTGATGTTTAAGCCGAGACCAGTGTAAAGAGAAGGTAACAAGTTAAGTGGTGAGGAAACACCCAGCCTAGGAAAGGCTGTGTGCCAAGACCAGGTGATCTGACAAACTGGAGGAAGCTCTAGATGGCTGGAATATTGAAAGAGGGTGCACAATGATGAGAATTGAGAGCTAAGAATATTAAGAGGGCATATGACCTTCTAGTACATGAAGAAACACTTGAAGTGTTTACAGCAGATGACTGACAGTGTCATATTTATCACTAATTATAGTTATCTGGGAGGAAAATGAACTAGAAGAGAGAAGATGAGAAGCCAATGCCTGAAGATGCCACCATCTTCTTCTGCCATCTTGAATTAATTCTTTCAGTGACTTTTTTTGTGAATTCATTTCTTTTAGGATGCTAACAAGAATCACATACTAGCACTGTCCTTCTGATGTGATAAAGAATACATGGGGCGCCTGGGTGGCGCAGTCGGTTAAGCGTCCGACTTCAGCCAGGTCACGATCTCGCGGTCCGGGAGTTCGAGCCCCGCGTCAGGCTCTGGGCTGATGGCTCAGAGCCTGGAGCCTGTTTCCGATTCTGTGTCTCCCTCTCTCTCTGCCCACCCCCGTTCATGCTCTGTCTCTCTCTGTCCCAAAAATAAATAAACGTTGAAAAAAAATTAAAAAAAAAAAAAAGAATACATATATCTGACACACAATGTGGTAGGAAAACAGGGATAAGGGCCCTCAGAGCTGGTACCAAGTGTCCATTGAAGACATCTCCATTCACCAGAGAGGATGTTTCCTTGACTCCAACATCTCTGCTATAGATTCCAGTCAGGTCTCCATGACTTGCCCAGACTTCTTCCATTCCAGCATCAGTTGACCCTCTTTTGTCTTGCTACTCTGGACTCGTTCAAGACTTAGGTCAACTGCTCCATGTCTAACTTGCCCAGGCAGCCTCTGGAATTCTGCATCACATCTTCAATGTTCTGCTGCCCTGTCACCGTCAGGGGCATGTTAAGGATTTGGGGGAAAAGGGGAATAACATCACATCCCCAAAGCAAACAGAGGGGCAGATTAGCAAATGACACTTGAACATACACTTAACAACCTCACAGGATACATGCTTTCTCCTCAAATGATACGTAATTCCATAAAAAAAAATTACCTAAGCTGTTGGCTTAAAAATATCTACACACCTCATTGGCTTAGAGATGATTTCTTAAATAGTAACTACTAGTTACTTTGGGTGATGCTATGAAAACACCAGTAGATCCTGGAGAACTCTCTTATTCACCCACTCACTTATCCAGACATGCACAAGTAAACAAGACCAAGACACAACTAAGCAAACAATGCCAACACAATTAGATGACAGCTAAAATAGATAAAGGGTTTTCAAGTCCTATGATGAGTCAAAGAGGGAAAACTAATCCTGTTTGGAGATGTCAGAAAGTACTCTCAACAAAAGTGATGCATGAATAGTTTATGTAATAAAACTCATGGTGGTATCAGTATTATGAACAATAGCAGTATTATGAATAATAAGAACAATTATTGATGAAGTAATGACTGTTAAGTCACAAGTGATTTTTCTTAGATTATCTTATTAATTGCCATGAAAGCCCTATAAGGTAGTCATTTTTAAGATGTCTTGCAGATGAAAGAACCAGAGACACATAATATTAAGCAAGAGGGTAAATAGTTCAACTATTGTATCCAAATCCAAGGGCTGATATCTTTCCATTGCTCTATGCTCCTAAGACTTAACAAGGTAAGCAGAGATAGGAAAATGGAAGATGGAACGTTGTGAATGAAGGCACGGAGCAAAAGGGAGCATGGAACATTTGGGAAGTGAGTGTGATTGCTCTGCATGAATAGAAGATACATGTGCAAATGTGGTGAGCAACTAGAATAGTCAGATCCTTACCAGCCAATGTGTTGGCACTTTACTCTGAAAGCAATGGTGTGAAGTCTTTGCAGATTATTGAGGCAGAGGGTGGCAAGAGTAGATTAGCATTTTATAACGGTCACTCCAATGTCAACCCCATTGCAGGGAAAGTGGAAATGCAGCTAGGGAGAATGGCTGCAGGAATCCAGGTGAGAGCACTGGAGGCCTGTACTAGGGCACAGCAATGGTAATAAAGAAGATGGCAAAACAAGACAAGGGGATAGAGAAGTAAGTAAGCAAAGCAGAGGACAATTCTTAGTTTCTACTGGGAAAATAACCACAGTTAAATCTTTGAATATTATTCTTGGAAAGGAAAGCTTTCATTATCAAGATCATGGTAAAATCAAGTACACAACTATTTTGAGAAATATCCGTTACATAACTGTGCATGTAAATGAAAAAAGACCACACATTAAAGTTTTGTGTGTGTGTGTGTGTATGCTATTTGTTTGTGTCATCAAAATATATGTCTATATCAATTATCACATAATAAGCACTTTGGCCAAATGTATCAGTAAGTCCAAACCAGCCTTTCTCTGTCCACATAAAACTCTATCAATGACCCAAACATCTAGCATACCCAAAAGCAGATATTTTTTAATAATTTATTACAAATGAAATTCATTTCCACATAATGATATCCTTAAATTCCATCTACAACGCTTCATTCATAGACAAAAGTCAAAAACAGTGATTGTGAATAACCCATTGGAAAATCAATCTTGCTAGAACTCAAGAAAGCTTTCTCACTGCTGCCATGGGAAATTGGGAGAAACGTATAATGAGTTGCTTTGGGATGGGGTATATTATTTCACTGAGCCTCTCAGCTTCTCTCTTTTCTGACCTTGATTTCTTATTTACATTTTATCATGCTCTTGTGGAAAGAGTCAGAGGCTAAAATAAATCAACAGAAATGTTCTAAGTATTGACAATGGCTAGATAAAAGGTGAGAAGTGTTCTTGGGCCAGAGGCAAAGTGGGTAACAGAACACTATAATGAGTTAGCAACTGCTTGTCACTACTTCCCAAGAAAGCATTCATTTGTATGTTTTCTCCACAATATCAAAAGCCCTTAAGAGGAAGGAACAGGCTTAATTGTGACCTTCTCTATCCTTAGCACCTATTACAGTTCTTAACCCAGACATTATGACTAGATGGCCATTGTTTCTCACCTCAACACAAGGATGGGAGTTAACTGTCCAGGCTCATAAACAGTCAGTGTGCAAAGTCACAATCTACTTCCACAGCATTTCAGAGATAATGCTCTACAGTAAAACTTTGAGATGTAATTTGTGTATTGGAAAGACAACATTTTAAATTTTGTAACATTATATCGAATTTATATCTAGGTTTACTGGAATTTTATAAGCAACTAAAATTTGTGCCACTGGGTCTAGTTTAGAGTATTATAATGTAAATAGAATACTTTCTGGCTGTCTAAGAGTAGTTTATGAGTATTCAGGTAAACCTCTGCAAGTAGCTTTTTAAAAAAAATCTGGGAAAATATACATAACATAAAATTTACTACCTTTGCCAGTTTTAAGTACACACTCCAGTAGCATTAGGGATGTTCACATTGCTGTGCAATCATCACCACTATTTATTTCCAGAACTTTTTCATCATTCCAAACTGAAACTCTGCATGCATTAAACAGTAACTCCCCATTCATCCCTATCCAAGCCATTGGTAACCACTACTCTACTCTCTCCATGTATTTGACTACTTTAGGGATCTTGTATAAGTGGAATCCTACAAACTCTGTCCTACTGTGTCTGGTTTATTTCACTTACAATACTCTTTCCAAGGTTTATCTATGTTATAACAGAATTTCATTCATTTTTAAGGCACAATAATATTCTTGTGCATATGTGCGTGTGTGTGTGTGTGTGTGTGTACCACATTTCGCTTATATATTCACCCATCAATGGACATTTAGGCTGTGGGTACCTTTTGGCTTTTGTGAATAATGCTGCTATGAAAATTGTTGTATAAATATCTGTTCTATTCCTTGCTTTATTTTGGACAAATACCTAGAAGTGGAGTTTCTAGTTCTAATCCTGTGTTAATATTATGTTTGTTGGTTTGTTTATTTTTAGGAACCACCACATCTTTTTTCCACAGTGGCTGCACCACTTTATATTCCCACCAACAACGCACAAGAGTTCCAATGTATTGATGTTTTTCACAACAATTATTATTGCTGCTTGGTTTGTTTGGGTTTTTTTTGTGTGTGTGTGTTTGTTTTTGGTTTTGGGTTTTTTTTCCATGCTAGGTATGAAGTGGGACCTCACTGTGGTTCTGATTTGCATTTTCCTAATTGTTAGTGATGTTGAACAATTTTTTTGTGTCTTTATTGGTTATTTGTAGATCTTCTTTAGAGAAATACCTATTCAAGTCCGTTGTCCATTTTTTAAACTAGGTCTGATTTTTGTTGTTGAATTCCAGGTATCTTTTCACAACAAGGAAAAAATTTCTTAAAAGAGGGTTTGGCAAACTATGACAATGGGCTCTGTGCCTATTGTAAATAAAGTCTTATCAGACTACAGTCATGTTCATTGGTCAATGCAAAGTCTACAGCAGCTTTTATACTACAAATGCGGAGTTGAATGACAGCCATAGAGACCACATGGGCCACAAAACCTAAAATATTTACTACCTGGCCTTTTACATAGAAAGTTTGTCAACCGCTCTTCTAAAGATGCCATCTGGTTGGGCTATTTTTGAAAAGATACCTGGGGCTAAGAATCATAATTTTGTTCTTTTATATTTTGTGTGCATAATGTAGTCTACGATCGGCCTATGGTTTAGGGTTGCCAGATAAAATAAAACATGCCCAGTTAAATTTGAATTTCTGATAAATGACAAATAATGTTTTCATATAAGCATATCCCAAATATTTCATTGGTCATACTCACCTTAAAACATTATTGTTTTGTTCATCTGAATATCAAATTTAACTGGGTACGCTGTATTTTTATTTACCTTTCATGACAATCTTAGTATGGTTTCATAAAATCAGGGTCAGTAATGAGCCCCAAAGTTTTGGGGGAGCAGGAATAGTTTTGGCAGGTTTTACATTTTTTCCACATTTTCAAACATTTTTTCCTGCTGTTCTCTTTGCTTGAAAGGCCTTTTTACATGTTGCCTTGTGAACTCCTGAGACTCAGAACCGTTTGAAGCCTTTATTGACTCACTTCAGGTGAAGCTGGTGCCCTTTCTCTATGATTACCTTGCACAATGTTAATAATATAATCATTATTAGTAGCAACAAGAGCTAAAACAGAGTCGATGATTTCTATGTGTGAAGTGCTCGAGAACATGTAGTAGGTCTTCAACAAATAGTTAATGAATAAACTTAAATAAGATGGTGCATGAATTAAATCACTGATGGGCACTCTTTTCCCCCTCCTTTAATTATCCTGTGCAGCCAAGACTGGTTCCCAGCTGTTTTAGAAATTGCATGATACTAGCTTCTGGACCATCTCTTTACCACTACAGCTTAGAACTCTCTTCCTAAGCCTCAGACATGCAGTGTTCCTCCTGTAGCAGCCAAGAGGGGTGGAGTATCCCCATGTGCTTACCAAATGTTCCCCATCAAAGTATAATCCATCCTGCATCCTAAGTCCTTTGACATCCTAGCTTTTGCTTCTCCGTGAACACAGGTACTAGAATATTTGCTGCAAGTGTGTTTGTTAGCTAGGGTACCCTTGCTGGTAGGTAGCACCATATATTAACACACTTGTAATGAAAAGTACCTAAGGAAGGGTCTCACAAAAGGTGCTAACTTGGGGAAGAATTTTCTTTTTTTTTTAAATATAATTTATGGTCAAAGTGGCTAACAGACTCAGAGGCAAAAACTGGGACTACAAATAAAGGGGAAGGCTTCCCCACTTGGTTCTCCTCCAGTCTTTGCCCATTTGCCTTCTAATCAGTTCCTTCTCTATCCTTACTCTTCTGTCCACTGTTTGGGGATGACTCTATAAACTACATTTCTCAAGTTTATTTGCTAAGTGTCTTTCCATTAGGTTCAGCCAGTGGGAGGCTCCTGTGGGAAAAGCCAAAGCACTCTCCTCTTCTCTCTCTGTCACAGGCAGTATCTCTGGCAAAGGCTGTGTTTCCACCATGATTACACTTAGCACTGAGCAACCCTGGCTCCTTGGCTCTGGTCACACCACCTCCTCTGTTTGTTCTTCAAGCTTTGAAGTGACAGTGGATTCCTGTGATTGTTAAACTCTGAGGTGTCTCATACCATTTGGCTTTTGAGCCCTCCCAGCAGCTTTCTAAGAAGTTGCTGCCATTTTATTCATGGTATTAAATTTCTGGCAAGTTATGTTTCCTAGACCCCTGTATGATAAACCTGCCCTTCAGGAAGGGAAATGCAGCAATTTTGTCATCATTTCCCAGGACAGGGCCAGAGCCAGGGGAAGAAGGATTGCTCTGTATTCCCAGGAAATCGTAATCATGCTTGTGCTCATTCTAGATTTCAATGGGACAAGGTAGGAGGAGGATTAGGGAAGAAGGACAGGTATAAATGTCACTAACATTTGTTTACCACTTGAATGTCTAGGATTTTTAATTAATCCTTAGATCAATCCTTCTGGGTATTATTATCCTCAAGGATTGAAGAACAACCTTCGAGGTAAGCAATGAGAAGCTACTGCTTTGAAAGATTGAGCTGAATTTCCAAGGTTACATAGCTAAAGAAGCCAGTACTATGATTAGAGCCTAAAAGGGTCTTTTTCCCTCCACTCTACTGATGAGATAATTTTCATAAATGCAGAAAAACTCAAATTCACAAAAATCAAATCAGGTTAAACAAACAGTATGTTCAACTCTGTCATGGTTGTGAAATAATTCCTCACACTTGAGATTTTTTTTAACATTAACATATAATTAAGAACTGATGTATTTTCTGCAAAACAAATCAGATTCACCTATACAGACAACTTGAGACATACTTAGATGCTCTAAAAGGTAATGTTCCATCCAAAAAATTTATTATCTCATAGTATTTTATGACGCCATCAGGGGGCATCGTGAGCCTCTGGGTCTGTCCATGAAACCCTGGCTGATCTATATCCACCTGACAATGAAATTACACACATGTTTAGCTGACCACTGGGGGCAGGTCAATGATGGACATAATGAGTCACTTAAACTCCATGGGACATTTGAATGCAGGGGGTCAGCTTTTCTACTTTAGGTAGTGAGTAGTGCTCCATTGGTTCAGTTTAGCTCAGGTAGCTAATTCTTCTAGTGACCCCAAAGACAAAAATAGAAACCTTATGTTTTAGAGTTCAAGATAATTCTATAATTGAAAAACCGAAGACACCCTATTGTAACATTAAAAACAATGGAAAAATCATAAGCCAAACACAAAAATGAATACTGTTTTAACTACCTAATATATGTCATAGTGTATATGTATGTATGTATATGTGTGTGTATATATAGATGTATATATACACATAAAAACACAGTATATATACTAAAAACAACTAGAGCTAAATGGAGCATTAAAAACACCTAGTATATATCCATAACTTTATAAAAGAAGACATTTTGAGCAAAAGAAGTCAAGGTACATGTACAGGATATATCCTATTCACACATATATACACATGCACACACACACTCATACACACACATACATGGAGAAAAAGAATGAATACTGTGCATCTATACATCAATTAAAGTCCCTGTCAGTGAAGTAGTAGAAATGACAATCAAATAACAATTATAAGAATTTTGGTTGGAAAAGAAACTGTCTTTGGGCTGCTGAGCCTTTTGAAAAGGTGACTCTTTGATGGAATGGGACAGAGAAGAACATACTGTTCTGAAGAGGAAATAAATAGTATGTGGGGTGGGACAGAAGAGAGAGAAGACTGGAGAAGAGAGGAATGTTAGTGAGAAACATAAAAGGAGTTTTAAAAGCAGACATTTTAGGTATTTAGATTGTTTTATGTGTTTGTGGTTGTGCCAATATAAGGATCCTCCAGAGCCTCTAACTTTCAGCCAAGTCTACAAAGCACACAGCCTTGTGTATGGGTTTGAGGTAAAACCAAGGTAAAGGTACTGAGTTCTAGGAGTAGGTGGCAAGGAGAACAGGCAATAGGAAGTGAGATTCAAGGAAGGAGCAGTAGGAGCAGGAACTCTCCACCAGCAGAGAGCATGAGTCTGCAAGGTCTAGCAAAGGTCTGGAGAACTTGGGACAAACACACTGTCCAGGGCTTGAGCTGACTGCTTGAACCATGCATGCAGGCTTCATGGAAATCCCATTTTTGATGTGCTAGGGATGTGGACAGGTTCTAGTCCTCTCGTTTCTGGGTTGCTGGGAACAGAGTCTGAAAAGGTAGTAGTGCTCTCTGAGATTTGAGGCTTTTCTGGGTGGCCAACTAAGAGGAAAGCCACAATCCCACATTCGCAGAGGGATGACCAGAAAGACAGAGACTTGACAACCATGGGGTGATGCCTACCAGGGGCAGAGGGGAAGCTCTGGCCTGAAGCCACAGGGGTTGCTGAGGACAGTGAAGCTATGGAATTACTGCCCATTTACATGACTGTCCTCAAGTCTCAAACCCATGTTTAGCCTTCTGTTATGGATGGTTACTATCATCTCAGTAAATCAGCAAGATTTGTGTCCTAACAACCAAAGTTAAGAGCTAAAAGCTACACACTACTATCAGAAGGGATGGAAGGTAGAGAGAGACAGACATGTGTAAATTGAGCCAGAGTGTCCACTCCAGATGATTGAGAGTGAGGGACCACATCTGGAAGTCTAAGCTCACACTAGCATCATCTGGAAAAAAATTGTGTTTCTCTAGTTGCCTTCTCAACTTGCACATGCACCTTTCAGCTCTGTTCCTTCCTCTTGCATCACTGGAAGGGTCTGGATGGTGGATGTGATGGGAATTAAAAAGACAGCCATACCATTTTTTAACACAAGTGACAAAAACCTGATTCAAAATAGCTTAACTAAAAAGAAAGTGTATTGGGTCAGGCAATGGGAAAGTGCAGGTGTGGTACTACCTTTGGGAAAGACCAATATTTACGTGCTATACAGTAGGGCTTGGTCTCTTGCCTTCCCTCTGTCTCCCTCCATGTTTTCTGCTGACTGCCTTTCCCAGGAGGGGAAGACGGCTTTCAACACTCCCAACTTTACCTCCCACTTAGCAAGTCCTTTGGGAATGAGGACCCTTCTCTCTCCAAACACCCTTACACAAACTCACAAATGGTCTTTTGGCTAATATTTAAAACTCTTATCCATTCCATAAGTACTTATGATCTTCAAAGCACTGTTCCACAGCTAACAAGACAAAACCCTTGTTCTTAGGAAGCAGCTATTTATGTGCCTGAGCTATTCCTGGGGAGAAGGGATACTATGCCTGGAATGATCTGGACTAGATACTCACCACCATGGGGCCATGGCAAGGAGTTCACACTGTGACTGATGGTCCCATTCAGACATCATGGAATGAGGGAGGGACAGTTTTCCAAAGAATACAGGTGTTTCAAGCACACAGAACAATTGATGTACCATACAGCATCTCACTTACTGTTTTCTCTCTTAATAAATTCCAGAGCTGTCACTTCAAGCCCACCAGCTGCATTTAAGTATTCAGACAGGAAAGGATGCCAGTGGAGGTGCTTTTTTTCTGGGACAGCTTTCATAATCCCAGATAAGGCAGCAAACACACAGGTGTTTAACAGGTATGAGGAATATTGTCTACCACATCCAAGTCTGCAAACTTAGTAACTGTGTTGGCATCTTGGCAGCTGATCTTGTTTGCATTTATAAATTAAGTTTTTAATACTCAACATTTGTATAAGTGGTATTTTTGGCATTTGACTTTTGTCTTGAAATCAAAATGTCATGGTATTTTTTAAAGTGCAGAGATTTGAAACAAATGCAAAGCAAGAGCCTCTGGCTTGGAAAATAACTGGACTATGGTCATCCTGAAATGGGATGTAGTGAGAGACCCAAAAAGACCCATATCAATTTTTCTAACAGGGGCCACATCTGGGCATGCCCTTAATTTTGAAATTCCAAATACTTTTAACAGTGTTTGTGTCTGGAGGAACATCGTAAATATAATTCACGGCACCTAGGAGATTCAGGAAATGAGATTATATACATAAGGGGATAGGAAGGTCTTATAGGTGTCACAAGTACTTGGTGGAAGGTTACTAAAAACTAGCTTTTTTGTTTCACTGAATGTCAGAGGAAGTCATGTGGCTGTGAACCTGAGGCAGAAGGATGATAGGAATATTCAATGCATGACAAAAAGGGTGACACCAATCAGCAACCCTGGGCATTGCCCTTCACGAACACTTACCTTCCTGTTTTATACTTGCTGGATCACTTCTCTTTCCTTTACCGGATTCTAAGTTCTGCAAGGACAGAGACCAAATGTTTCTCACTTACCTTTGAAATCACAAGGCCCAGAAAAATGCTTTTCACATGAGGATGAGGATGGGGATGAGGATGAGGATGAGGATGAGGACAAGTTTAGTGATGACAGGGCGCCTGGGTGGCTCAGTCGGTTAAGCGGCCGACTTCGGCTCAGGTCATGATCTGGCGGTCAGTGAGTTGGAGCCCCGCGTCGGGCTCTGTGCTGACAGCTCAGAACCTGGAGCCTGTTTCGGATTCTGCCTCTCCCTCTCTCTGACCCTCCCCCATTCATGCTCTGTCTCTCTCTGTCTCAAAAATAAACAAACGTTAAAAAAAAGTTTAAAAAAAAGTGATGAGGATGGTGATAAGGATGGTGATGAAGATGAGGATGAGTTTGGTGACGAGGATGGTGATGAGAATGGTGATGACGATGGTGATGAGGATGAGTTTGGTGATGAGGATGATGATGAAGATGAGGATGAGTTTGGTGATGAGGATGGTGATGAGGATGGTGATGAAGATAGTGATTAGGATGGTGATGAGGATGGTGATGAGGATGGTAATGAAGATGAAGATGAGGATGATGATGAGGATGGTAATGAGGATGGTGATGAGGATGAGCATTAGGATGATGGTGATGAAGACAGCCAGCAGTTACTGAGTATTCCTCATTTTCCAGGCACGATTCCAATCACTTTAAATTAATTAATTCTTTGAATCATCCTAACACCCTTGAGGGTGTTATTACCATTACTTTTCCCCCCACATTGTAAAGGCTCATAGAGGTAGTGATTTTTCCAAAGGTACACACCTATGAAATAAAAAAGGTAAGATGGAAGTCCAGGTAATGTGACTCAAGATCCTGAGCTCTTAAATACCTGTTGAGTGGATGAGGAAAGGCCTCTTATGATCCAATTACTTTATTTTTAATTCCATGAGAGAGAGGAAAAGAATGAAGCATTCTGGATACTGTCTGTGAGTAGAGAGCGGGGAAGTGAAACACCTTCCAGAACCTCATTTTGCTGAAGTCATAGCAGCAGATCAATCAGCGACCTGCCTAAGTGAAGATTTTTTTAATTAAAAAATTTTAAAATCAAAGTAATACATTCCTTTGAACGAATGTTCACCCACCCTTCACAACCTCAGTCCCGTTTGGCAAAACATTACCAACCCTTGTTTGTTTCTCTTGGTAGTTCTTCATACTTGGACTTCATAATATCAAATTTAGTCATTATGTATCAACTGCCATACAATAAGGCAAGATTTGGATAACTTATATCACTCTTTTTTTATTTTTTAAAAAATTTTTAATGTTTATTCATTTTTAGAGAGAGACACACAGAGTGAAAGTAGGGGAGAATTTTTTTTTGGTCTTTTGATAATGCAGAAAAAGGAAATGAGGAAGGGATATAAAGAGGCCTGTTGCATGGACTCTATCTACACTGTGGTTAACCACTCTGGAGAGAAGCATGACCCAGTGTGTGCTCATCTTTCTCCTTTCTGCCAAAGAGAATTCATGTAGTTAAAAGGTAAGGGGGGAAAATCTTGTAGGAAAGCACCTAAATCTCCTAAGAGTTAAATTCTCTGGCCCTGAACTAGCGTAATCATTCTCAAACATGGGGGTACAAAAGAATTACCTAGTCTTTGTAAACCATGCAAATTAGCCAGAAACCAGGAGGTTCTAATCTAAAGGATCTGAGATGGGTCTCAGGGATCATCATATGGGTGGGCAGGATAGACGATGGAAAATCACCGATATTACTACTGAAGAGTCTCGAAGGTGGGGTCATGCACTGCCAGCAGGACTGCAGGAAAAAAATGTCAGCCCTGATTCCAAGGAAATACACTTTACTAATGTTCAATACATAAATTGGCAGAAATGCTTGTATATAATTTAAAATAAACACGTAAATTAAAGCTACAGAATGAAAGAAAATAAGTTTTTAAATTGAACTAAAAATTTTGGAACCACTACAAAAGATCATGCAGCAAAATATATGTCTCCCTCCCATTCCTGACCCCCCATTCCTCAAACTCCCCTCTCCAAGTTGACCCATTAGCCCTGATATCTTTTCTTTCCTTCTTGGGAGTCTGTGTATACACAAATACCTAAATCTCTTTTTCCCTGGACACAGATGATAGCTTGTTAGAGACATTAACCAGTATCTTGCTTTTTCTTTATTTCACTAAAAAATATAAGGTGTTGGTTCTGTCTTATCAGCAGATGCTGATGTGTCTCATTCCTTCTAGGTAGAAGGAAGCCACATAATGAAATGATTTTCAGCCCTGACTCTTGGGCTAGAGTGTCTGAGTTGATATTTCATCTTTGACATTAACTAGCTGTGTGACCTTGAGCAAGTGACTTAACCACTCTGAACCTTTGTTTCCTCATCTGAAAAATGAGAAGAATAATAATAGCACCTATCTCATAAGACTGAGTGAAGATTAACTTAGTTTATGAAAAGTAATTAGAACAGTGTCACATGCATTGTATGTGCTTATTAGCATAGGAAAGGATCAGGTGATTCTGATGGGAGTGGGCCAAGGAACATACTTAGAAAATCTTGCCCTAAATTAAAATGGTTTCCTATATTTCTTCACTCCTTCATTCATTTATGTACTGAGCACTTAGAATGTATCATATAACAAATGTAAACAAGTGAGCAAAAAGAACCCACTCTTGCCTCACAGAGAATCCAAAGAGAGGAACATCTAAGAGTACAATTTTAGGATATATACCACCATCAAGGGTTCTTAAAACACACAAAATAATGTAGTCAGCCTCAATAATAATATCTCTCGTACGGTTGCTAGTCATTTAAAATTTATAAAATCCTTGAACTTTTTATTTATCAAAACTTCTCTGTGGGTTTGTTCACTATCCCTGCTTTGCAGAGTAGGAAATAGGGAGACACCACACTTAAACAACTTGTTTAAATTCAAAGTGCTAAAAAGGGCTAGAGCCAGAAGTCAAACCCTGAGATCCAGCCTTCATCTCTGACTGCCTTCCCATCTCACTGTGGTCCACTCTTACTGGGGGCAGAGCCTGGGGAAAGAAGATATATTATTACTATAACCTGCCTATTGTCTCAGAAAATCACACTCCTAATCTTGTGGTGATCATTTATGAATCAGGCATCTGTTCCAGCATCCTGCCCAAGGCTGTGATGGATGTAATTCACCCCTCAGTAAGGGAGGGTTTTCTGTGATCTCAACTGGAAATGCAATCTCCGTGCAGCGAGTTTCCTAATTCAATAGTTTTGGGCCAAAAAACCCACCTCTTCTCTTGTTTCTGTAGCTGTGATGCCCTCTAGTGGGAAAAACTGGCATCATGCCCTGAAAGTTGCGCTGAGTGACAGGATGTCGCTCATAGTCCTTCCTGACAGGGTGTGAATTGCCACGCATAAACTCTGATCTGCCTTGGCCTAACTCAGCATTATTGAAACACTGGGTCACATCCCCAGATTAAGATGTAAGAGCCTCCTTAAAGCCTCAGGATGCAGAATTATATCACAGATAACATATCTACCTTTTTATTTTAAACTATGTGTATTTCCTACACTTCAGGGGATAGCCTCCTTCCACAACACACACACACACACACATGAATCTAGAAATTATCTGGCCCAGAGACTGCACAGACAACTAATCGAGACTGGGATTGTGGAAGTGTTTTTCATGGCCTGCACAGTGCTTTTTGCTTCTTCATTTGTTGTTTTTTTTCTAAAGTGAATTTAAACATTTAAATGCTTTTAGGTGAATTTGTACTCTCTAGTTATCCACATACTTTTGTTGTTGTTAGTTTTTTATGACTTCCCATTGTTTCAGCTTGATTCCCCCAAAACAGATCTAAGACAAGGACTTGAATACAGGTGTTTCATCTGGGAGAGGATCTTGGAGGCCGTGAGACAGTGGGGAGACTGAGACAGGGAGGAGAGCAATGCCAATAAAGAGTGTGTTATGGGATGAACTGTGTCTCCCCAAATCCCCATGATCCAGTCCTAGCCCCCAGTACCTCAGAAAGTGACTGCATATGGCTAGGGGGTCTTTCAAGAGTAAGTAAGGTAAAACAAGGTGATATCTGTGGGCCCTGATCCAATAATGACTACTACCCTTACAAGAATTGGAGATCAGGACACAGACACATACAGAGGAAAGACCATGTGAGGACACAGGGAGAAGGCGGCCATCAGCCAGTCAAGCAGAGAGGCCTCAGAAGAAATCAACCCCTGCTGACACTTTGATCTTAGACTTCCAGCCTCTAGAAGGAGCAGATACATTTCTGTCTGTGGTCTGTGGTCTCTTTTTATGGCAATCCCAGGAAAAGAATACTGGATGTTTGAATGAATGAAGGGGCCACTGTTGTTGGCAAATGGGGCTCAGTCCTGCTGAGGTCTCTCAGAGAAACCAGTGGGAACACACCTCAGAATTGTGCTGCCAGAGATGGAAAGGCTGGGGCATTTGCCCTAGCATGGTTCCCCCTTGGCTAAGGGCTATTTCCAGGAGCACTGCTGATTGCCCTGTGAAAGATGGAGCAGGATTTTCTGATGTTGGAGAGCAATGTCTGAAGGGAGAGGAGCAGACAGATGCAGGCAGTTGAGGTGAGAAGCTTTCATAGTGGTCAGGATAAATGTCCATCTTCTGTGCGGGTAACCCAGAAGCGGGCCAAGAGGAAACAGGACCAGCATCAGCTGGGCCTGCTACACTAAATCTCTCTTATCAGTATTAATCTCTATTAATATGCTGTGCTATCACCTCACAATGAACTAACTGCTTTGCACATTTACACCAATGCAAGTGCTAAGGGGACATGTGTACTTCTGCACTAACTGTCCCTCTGCCTTGAGCACCCACCTCCCAGACTCCAACATGTCTTCTTCTGACCATGCATGTCTCACTCAAGTCACATCTCTTCCAGAGAGCCTTCCTCTGACCACAGAAGCTGCCCACCACAGGCATGCTGGACAGACCTGTCCAACTTAGAATCCCTGCCACTCCCCCCATGCATGCAGTTGTGCACATGGCACCAAACATCCCCGAGCCTTTGCATGTGTTGCCTTTTATATGAACATTTATTTCATCATGTGATGTTTCTGAATCTTAATAAAAGGATAGTGCTTGCCACTGTTGTACAAAGCAAATGTATGACAGTTATCACTTTGTTTTTCTCCATTTGTCAATTTGCCACATCCCCCTTCCAATGACAAGCATTGTTCTTTTGCGTTAGGGCAAAGCTAATGATGATGCCTCTGCATTGAGTACTGTTTCTCAGCCACAAGATGCTTTCAAATGTATCATCTCAGGAGGCCTTCAGACACACTGGTGAAACATAGAAAAGGAGCAGTATCACCCCTACATTCTACAGACTTGCAGACCAGAGGCCAGAGCAACTGTGAGGCATCCCAAGGTCACCCAACAAGGTTGCAACAGAGCCACACTGAGAAACCAGTTCTCTAACTCCCAGCTTGGAGTCATTTAATGTTCAGATGCTGGTAGGAAACAAAGTCTCATTTCACACACAAAATAGGATAGCTCTGAAAGAAAGCAGAGCAGCAAGAATGGCTTCTAAGGAAATTCCCCACGA
This sequence comes from Prionailurus viverrinus, assembly GCF_022837055.1. NCBI lineage: Eukaryota > Metazoa > Chordata > Mammalia > Carnivora > Felidae > Prionailurus > Prionailurus viverrinus. The sequence continues at coordinate 49,233,750 of NC_062562.1, forward strand.
GAACTGACTGTTTCACTGGCTAGGGATTCCTCTATCTCTTCATTGGAATTGTTTTGTTGTTTGGTTAACAATGGTCTTCAGCTGCCACTGCACAATTAAGCTCCTTTCCGGTTTAGAAAAATTATATAGTATACTTAAGCAGCTTATCCCTACCGCCACGGCCTGAAGAATCTATTGGCTTATTTTTCTAAAGTTTGTTTTCCATCTAAATGATGTTACAGATTAATTAATAACCAACTATTGCACATGTAATCATGCCAAGGCCTTCTCAGTTTCTTTCTTTGCACTTTTTTTCTGCCCTACACAGCAGCTAGAGTGATCCTTTGAATCCATATGACAGATCATGTCACTGCTTTGCTCAAAACTGTTTCCCACCACAATGAGGGTAAAAATCATGCCCTACATGACCTGCTCCCTGACCCCTCCTCAACTCTCAGACTTCATCTGCTATCCCTCTCCTCATTCATCCTGATATAGCCTCACTGGCCTCCTTTTTGGACACACAGACTGTGTGTGTGTGTGGGGGGGGGGGGGCCTTTACACTTGAGGTTTCCTTTGCTGGAACTTTCTCCCTGATTTGTGCATGCCTACCCTATGCCTCTTTCATGCTTTGTTTAAACATTATCTTTTAGTGTGACTCTTCACGCAGGAAAGGATTTGCTTGCTTGATTTGCTATCAAATCCCCAGCTCTTACAGAACTAAATAATATTTGTTGAACTGATAAAGAGGATATATATATATATATATATATATATATATATATATATATATATATGTAGTGTTTGAGTAGTTGTTAAATATATCTTATTTAAAATAATTCCAATAAGGAATCTAAACATGTGCCATGGATAGATTATGGACAACTCCACTATAAAAATCTCACATATTGATCACTTCTGTAACAGGAAAATATGGGGAAGTCTTTGACATTGGCAGATACATGGTTATTGAAACTGTAAGCTCAGATGTGAGTTCTGACTTACCACTGTCAGTAAGGCAAGTAAGAAAGACAAGAGGGGCATTTGGGTGGTTCAGTTGGTTAAGCATCTGACTCTTGATTTCTGCTCAGGTCATGATCTCGAAGTCATGGGATCGAGTCCCTTATAAGGCTCCATGCTGAGCATGGAGCCTGCTTGAGATTCTCCTTCTCTCCCTCTCTCTCTGCCCCTCCCACACACATGTTCTCTCTCTCTCTCTCTCTCTCTCTCTCTCTCTCTCTCTCTCCCTCTTTGTCTCAAAAATAAAGAAGTAAACTTAAACAAATAAAATGAAAAAGTAAACTCTCCATTAAAAAAAGACAAGAAGAAAATGTGTCTAAATGCATATGTAACTCTTAAAATCTTTTTCAGAATCTGAGGTTGCATAAACTTCTCAGTGTCTGACTTAAATCTCCCATGTTGACTGTTCATCAAGCACCTACTCTGTGATTTAAAAAAAGAAGAAGAAGAAAGCTCTTGGGAGGGACATTGTTTATATTTGAGTTTCCTCAGCAGATCCTGAAGAAAAGGTTGGGGGCATGTAATTGCTTTGGGACATGATGCCAGGAATCAAAGTAGAGGAAAGGGAGATGAGACAGGGAAGGGAAGGAAGGCAAAAGAAAGGGGTCCTAACAAGCAAATCATCACTGAAGACAAATGGACTCAGTCCTCCTGGGAACCCTGGGAGAGACAGCCTCCGCAAGGAGATTGTGTGGCAGTGTGAGTAGCAAAGGCAGGCATGAGCCACCAACCAGCACAGAGGAGGGCAAAGCCGTCTGTCAGAGCTTCAGGAGACATCCTGAGGAAGTGATGGTCAACAGGAGCCTTGCCAAGCAGAGATGATGGAGAATGGCATTGCAGTCCCTGGAGCCAGCTTACACGAAGCATAGATGGGCAGTGGAGACAGATGTCAATTCACATACCTGGGTGTTTTAGACATGTGACTATTTCTCCAATAGCTGAATTTAGTTTTTCCTTTGGGCCATCCACTGGGTGAAATAAAATCAATTTAGGTTCCCCACCGCCCCCACCTCCCCACTGCCTTCTCACTACAGGGATTTGCAGAAGCTCCAAAGGCAACAGGTAAGGTGAAAGTATCTGGTTCAGTGGTTTCAGGTCCTGATGGTTAATTTTATGTCCCAACTTGGTAGGAAGTGGTGCCTGGATATTTGACCAAATACCAGTCTAGATGTCACAGAGAAGGTAATTTTTAAATGAAATTAATACTTAAATCAATAGACTTTTGAGTAAAACAGATTACCCTTCATAATATGGAGGCCATAGAGAAGAAAGTTGGACCTCCCAAAAGGAAGAGGGAATTTTGTCTCCAGACTGCCTCCAGGCTCAAGCTGCATCAACTCCTCCCTGGGTCCCCAGCCTGCCAGAATCTGGACTTGCCAGTTTCTATAGTCACATGAGCCAGTTCCTTAAAATCAATCAATACTTCTCTTCTTCTTCCTCTCCCACTCCCTCTCTCCTTCTCACTCTCTCTCTCCATCCTATTGGTTCCATTTCTCTGAAAAAACTCGAACATTGACCTACTTGCTTTGGAATCCTTGGAAGTAAAACTGTTGCCTCTGGCCTCCAGTCACACTTCCTCAAAATAGAGGATTCCATGAAAATATCTGTTTTCTCTGTGCCCCTGTAGGAGGGATGGAACACTGGTGGTTCTCTTGTGTATCTCTGGAACCAGAAGAGGCTCTGTGAGGTGTGTGTGACCCTCTGTGCCTAAGCATGTCATGGCAGCCTTTCTATGGTACAACTCCCTCACCATACTGAATACGGGGGAACCTCACCAGCCTCAGCCCAGGATGCTTTGGCTTGGGGTCCCCAAACTTACGTTCCCATCCCCAGGCCCTTGCCAGAACTCGATGGGAGCAAGCTTGCAGGGGGTGTGGAAGGAAGAATTCTGAGAGCCAGGCTCATTCTCAGGAGCCATGCTAGCAAATTACCCTAGCTTCCCCTCAGGCATCCCGCCTCTCTCTACAATCTTAAACTGTCATTTGTTCCTCCTGTTCTCTTCCTCCTGTTTTCTCCCTCACAGGATTTTTCATAGTTGTGTGCTGGTTCTTTGTTATTCATCATTGAAAGAGTAAGTTTTCCTTAACCATCTATAGAGAAGGGAACAAGGGTGTGTTTCAGGTGAGCAGGAAATTTTTCTTCCACTCAAGTGTTTATTTGTGAGTTTGTTTGGGCTTTACATCTCTCCAGGGAAAAAAGGGTTTATATGTGAGTTTGTATGGCCTTTACATCTCTCCAGGCAAGAAAAAAGTGGGGGCAGGGGGCAATGAGACTGTTCATACTTTAATTCTCTCTTTTCTTCCACCACCTCAATGACAAACTTCTGTCTGCAAACATGGCTGTCTCTGTGTGATTCTTTGCTTAGACTCACCTCCTTAATGCCTCAGACTGAGATTAAATTCAGGGCAACTCCATCTGTCAGCCATGGCCCTGTTTGCCAACTCTACTCTCAAGTAATTTTTTGGTTGACATCAAAGTCTGCTTGCTTGGCTTCTAGAATCATCCTTCCCAGGCTTTTCCTGAGGCCTTCAGTTTCTTAACTGCACCCCAGTTATACTCTATTTAGTGGGTCTGTCTTTCCACCTACGTCATCATGTGGGGCTTCAGCAATCTCCTTCCACTAAAGGTGAAATTTTTATTTGTCTCTCTGAGAAACTTTCAGCTGCTGTGTTCAAACCAGATGTCTCTTATGGGCTCATTATCTAGTCCAAGAGGACAGGAAACCTGGCTCTGCCCAGTCATACCTTTTTCTGCACTTAATTGTTTAGGTTTGAAAATTCAGGCCCTGAGGTCTCTGGACTTCATTTTGAAGATCAGGTCCTTGCAACTGAAAAGCCTTTCTTCTCAGAACTTCTCTGTCTGTAATGTACTTGAAAAGTGTGTTTTAAAACTCAAAAGCCAAGATCTGACTTTGGTGTTACCTGAGATGTGCCCAAACCACCATGTGCTAAACCAAAGGATGCTTCAAGTTTCCTGGCAGGCAATGTATTTAAAAAATTATTTCCTGAGGATAAACACATACCAGCTAACATATCAAATTATTATTCTGCCACACAGCATAACGGATAACATTTCAGAGCCCATATGCTACAGCAGGAGCTAATTATCTTTTATTATGGTGCAGCGAATCATTACAGACAAAATAACAACTAAAAATAAAGAAGTACCACCTAAGTGCAAGGACAGCATTTTGGCAAAGAATCTTTTAGCCATCTTTCCTAGACCAATCTCTCTCCCTGTAGTCTCTCTCCCTGTAACACTAGCTTGCTTGCTCTCTCAGGCTGTTATGATTTAAAACATATTCCTAAATATTTTATCTCCATTTTGTAGTAATTTGACCACATGTCAAAACTGTTACACAAAACACATGATACAAATTTACTATGATTTTGTCAGAGGCAGGGTTATCCAGAAATCATTAATAGTATAAATAAAAATATTTTATAGGCATCTAAAGATATGTATTACATTTCTCCTATCTCTCAGAAAACTATTATTTCTGGAGTCTGCAAACTATAGTATAATGTATATTAGAGCCAAATTGAAAATTTCTAGGTGATAATATTAAATAGCACTAATATTTTTAAATGTTAGCTACTCTTTCTCTCTTTAAATGTTAACAGAATAGAGGTAACTTAGCATGTTTCTCTTGGCACTATCTTGTCGGAAAAATAAAGTCTGAGAATTTATTTGTATATGTAGACTTTATTTCATTCAGTTTTGTATGAAATATCATAACCTTTATTACAGAACACATTGCAACTTTTTATCTTTGGTCTGGAAGTTTTCTAATAGCCTGTGCCCAAAGCAATACAATTCTGACATTTAGATGGAGTCAAATATCCAAATATCTCAAATGGGTTGTTTCATGTTTTTTTTTTTTTTTTGGTTGAAAGGAATCCAAGGTGATCCAGAAGCTTCTATTGGTTAAAAGCGAATTGCAAAGCATTGTCAGTGATTCTGTATCCACAAAAGGAGGAATTCAATTGAAAAAAATACATCAGGAGAGAAAGTCAGACTAAGAGGTTGACAAGTATGAAGCAAGGGGCCAGAACACCTAGGTTCATGAGCTTATTCTAGCTTCTTAATCAACTTGGGTCTTGTTTTTCTCATTGTAAAATGGGAAAGTAATAATAGCTCCTTAGCAGAACCATTTTGAGGGAAAGGTGGCATGTGAAAAATACTATACACACAGTGAAATATGTGCATCAGCTGCCATTATTAACAGAACATTGCATTTTATCTCAAACCATACATAAAACATTGCATCTCTCGGGGCACCTGGGTGGCTCAGTTGGTTAAGTGTCCGACTCTTGATTTTGGGGTGTGTGTGTGTGTGTGTGTGTGTGTATGTAATTTATTGTCAAACTGGTTTCCATACAACACCCAGTGCTCCTCCGAACAGGTGCCCTCCTCAATGCCCGACTCTTGATTTTGGCTCAAGTCATGATCTCATGGTTCATGAGTTAGAGCCCTATGTTGGGCTCTGTGCTGACACTCTGGAGATTGCTTGGGATTATCTCTGCCTCTTTTCCTCTCTCTTTCTCAAAAAACAATAAATAAACTTAAAAAACACAGCATTTCATCTCTGTGATGTGTCTTCAAGTTATCTCTGACTTAGTCTAGCATCCCTAGGAGAGTCTGAAACCAGCTTGCTTCTTGGGGAGAAAAAGAGAAAAGGGCAGGAGGAGAAACCAAGGAGAGGTGAGGTTTCAGCTACCATCCAGCCCCAGCCTGATCCCCTAGGGAGCTCTGAAGTATGAATGATATCATAAGGTCACCTTCACTTAAAGCAAAGGGGTCTTTAGCACCTCTACATCTGTCACTGTCTGTGGGGTAGGTGGAAGTGATGTAATACCCCAGGCATTTCCAGGTAAAGCAGCTCTGTCAAGGCCAATTCTCCAGCAAAGGGTATAGTTGTGGGCTATCAGCAGCTAACCCTCCCTGCACTGGGTGGGAGGGGGGGGCGTGGAAGGATGCCCCACCTGGGCAAAGGAGGTCTTGACTAGGGCACCACAAGCATCTTCTGTAACCAATTTGTTGACCCCAAAACATTTAACCTTATTCAGATCTTTCTCACATTGATTCCCTGTGCAGAATCAAATTCTCTGTTAGTCTACGCAAAGCCTCAACTACAAAACCTGTAGCAGCTTAAAATAGAGAAACTGGTAATGTGTTTAAAAGTCACCAGATTCATATAGTCTTATCATGTGATTCACAGATAAAAGCTAGATATGAAAATAAGATTTGCTCTTGTTTATAGATCCAGCTGTCATTTACTGAATTCCCAATATGTGCCGAGCCCTCTGCTACCTACTTCCACACAGTAACTCGTGCCACCCATACAACTGTCTTATGAAGTTTTATGTATTATCTTCCTTCTGCCCACCTTGTAATTTTATGGCTCAGGAAAATGAAGGCTCCCTTGAAGAGTATTCACTGAGAGATGTAATTGAAAATGTTAACAGTCCAAATGACCAAGATTACCTTCTAGTTCTTAAGGAATGTTAGAGAATGTTGAAAGTTATCCCTGGCATTTCAATTCTACAATTTGTAACCTCGATGTGTGTCAAGGTGCACATAGGAGCAATGATGAACAGAGCAAGCAGAGCTGGTCCCTGCCTTCTAGGAGTTCACAGAAGGGTGGGGGTTGTTGGTGGCACTGATGATTCCTCATGAATGGTGGTATCCCTGAAGAGAGCCAAGGAATTAATTCAAAATGTCTTTACTGAACACCTACTCATGTGCCCAGGCTTGAACCCAGAGTGGGGTAAGGTACATTAAGGAACAAGCCGCAGTCCCTTCTGCAAAAGGGTGTATGGTCTAATGATCTAATGTGTCCTTATTATTCAACTTTCTGGCTCATAAGTCCTTACCTTAAAATCTAATCTTATCTTTACCTCAGTCTTATGTTTGATTTATTCCAGAATGGACATGTTAGTAGCAGTCCCAAGGGCTACATTGTTCCACCGACGCATTTATATGCAAAACATCAAGTCTTTGCTAGAGAATAAATACTGACATTTGTCCTATAGGGACCACATCAGGCAAAAAAGTAAGAACTAAATTAGATATCTTCACTTTAGTAAAACAAAAAAATCACATTCCTAGAGATGTTGTTAAACATCAAGCATAATCTTGAATAATCTGAACTGCAAGAGTTGCCACTTTATTTATTTATTTTTTATTTTTTTAATATGAAATTTATTGTCAAATTGGTTTCCATACAACACCCAGTACTCATCCCACCAGGTGCCCTCCTCAATACCCATCCCACCCCCCATCAACCCTGTTTGTTCTCAGTTTTTAAGAATCTCTTATGGTTTGGCTCCCTCCTTCTCTAACCTTTTTTTTTCCTTCCCCTCCCCCATGGTCTTCTGATAAGTTTCTCAGGATCCATATAAGAGTGAAAACATATGGTATCTGTCTTTCTCTGTATGACTTATTTCACTTAGCATAACACTCTCCAGTTCCATCCACGTTACTACAAAAGGCCATATTTCATTCTTTCTCATTGCCAAGTAGTAGTCCATTGTATATATAAACCACAAGTAATCTACACATTCAGTGCAATCCCAATCAAAATTGCACCAGAATTCTTCTCAAAGCTAGGACAAGCAATCCTAAAATTTGTATGGAACTACAAAAGACCCTGAATAGCCAAAGTAATTTTGAAGAAGAAAACCAAAGCAGGAGGCATCACAATCCCAGACTTTAGCCTCTACTACAAAGCTGTAATCATCAACACAGCATGGTATTGGCATAGAAACAGACACATATACCAATGAAATAGAATAGAAACCCCAGAATTATACCCACAAAAGTATGGCCAACTAACCTTTGACAACGCAGGAAAGAAGATCCAATGGAAAAAAGTCTCTTTAACAAATGGTGCTGAGAGAACTGGACAGCAACAAGCAGAAGGATGAAATTAGACCACTTTCTTACACCATTCACAAAAATGAACTCAAAATGGATAAAGGACCTGAATGTGAGACAGGAAACCACCAAAACCCTAGAGGAGGAAGTGGGAAAACACCTCTCTGACCTCAGCTGCAGCAATTTCTTGCTTGACACATCCCCAAAGGCAAGGGAATTAAAAGCAAAAATGAACTATCAGGACCTCATGAAGATAAAAATCTTCTGCACAGCAAAGGAAACAATCCACAAAACTAAAAGGCAAACAACGGAATGGGAAAAGATACTTCCAATGACATATCAGACAAAGGGCTAGTATCCAAAATCTATAAAGAGCTCACCAAACTCCACACCCGAAAAACAGACAATCCAGTGAAGAAATGGGCAGAAAACATAGACACTTCTCTAAAGAAGACATCCAGATGGCCAACAGGCACATGAAAAGATGCTCAACGTCTCTCCTCATCAGGGAAATACAAACCCAAACCACACTCAGATACCACCTCACGCCAGTCAGAGTGGCTAAAATGAACAAATCAGGAGACTATAGATGCTGGAGAGGATGTGGAGAAACGGGAACCCTCTTACACTGTTGGTGGGAATGCAAACTGGTGCAGCCTCTCTGGAAAACAGTGTGGAGGTTCCTCAAAAAATTAAAAATAGATCTATCCCATGACCCAGCAATAGCACTGCTAGGAATTTACTGAAGGGATACAGGAGTGCTGATGCATAGGGGCACTTGTACCCCAATGTTTATAGCAGCACTTTCAACAATAGCCAAATTATGGAAGGAACCTAAATGTCCATCAACAGATGAATGGATAAAGAAATTGTGGTTTATATACACAAAGGAATACTACGTGGCAATGAGAAAGAGTTGCCATTTTAAATAGATACATTGGATTTATTTGAATAAAAACTTTGATCATGCCAAGCATTTCAAGTATTCCAAAATTCAAACAATAACTGAGTTGTCTTTATTTAATTTTTTAATGCTTATTTATTTTGAGAAAAACAGGGGGAGAGAGAGAGAAAGACAGAGAGACAGAGAGGTGTAGGGGCATGGAGAGAGAGGGGGAGGGTGGGAGAGGAAGGCAGGGAGGAAGGGAGGAAAGGAGACAGAGACAGAGACAGAGAGAATCCCAAGCAGGTTCCACTATCATCACAGAGCTATCTCAAGGACCAGATCATGACCTGAGCCAAAATCAGGAGTCAGATGCTTAGCCAACCAAACCACCCAGGTGCCCCTACAATAACTTAATTTTAATTATTCCCCCTGTTTCATCATATTCCATCTTGATTCCACCTTAGAAAATAAGTCATTTCTTTGTCTGAACTAAACAGGGATTTATCTATCTATAACTAATGGCAGTGGTCAACTCCTGGCTCACATTAGAGATATTTCTATACAGTTATCATATCTTATCTCTCTTAATGTCTTATCTCCCTTAACACATCCCCTTCTATATTTTCAGCTCCTTGAAGTCAAAATATTTATTCTGATTAGTCTTTGCTTCCTTTGTGGCACACAGAAGGCATCTAATCACTGATGATTGAATGGCTGGCTGGATTCATGAATGAATGGATGAGTATAGAAATGAAAAATGTGGCATTCTTTGCCTGTGTTCTCTTGGGGCTGTTAAAGACTACAGGACATTATATGATTCATCCAGAACAGAGAATGAAGGAAGAGAAACTTAGGGATAGAACACTTGCTAGTGGGGAAAAATGGTTGGCAGAGAACATAAGCCTTGCACATAGTATGTGCTCAAGGAAGCCTCTTTGAATTGTGTCTGAATTCCACAGGTGCAAACTGGGTGAGGGATTTCCTAGACATGCATACCAGGAGCCACAGACTGGGAAAAAAAAAATAGGAAACAGAAGCAGGGAGCAGGATCCACCATCCCTTGAGCTATCTTAGTACTATCCACTACATCCCTGTCCCACTTGCACTCCCTGACATCTAAAAACTCTTTCATTAAAGAACATTTAGAGATAAATATTGATATCTAATTCTCCTGGATAATTTCCCAGGATACTTATTCTCTGGCCTCTCCACATTCATTGTCTCTTCTACAGGGGACAGCCTTAACTTTCATTTGGGGACCCACTTCTCCCCAGCTTCACCATAGGATCTGGACTTGTGGTGTGACAAATGGTGTGGACCTGAGATAGCTGGTGTGTCACATACTCTGGCCCATTGTGAATGGCTCAGAAGTGGGCATGTGATGCAGAGCAATTTGGTAAGAATGAGGTTTGGAACTTTTTCTGGGTCTTCTAAATAAAATGTTCACTCTTCCACTGTATTTGAACCTAGAAGAATAGAGGACCTGGGCTGCTAGCAGCCACTATGACTATGCAGAAAGAGCCTTTTTGAAGAAAGCTACCACACAGAGGAAATGGAGACAAGTGGATACATGAACCCCTTCATCATTTAGCACCTAAAACAGACCTTCATCTGGACTTTCTTTTTATGTGATGCAATAAGTTCCTTTTGTGCATAAAGCCAGTTTGGGTTCAGTTTACTGTTACTTAAACCATGAGACCCGAGAGAGAGTACAAATGCCTTGAAGGAAGTGTTACCATATGAGTAAAATTTACAGTAAAAAAATAAAGGGCTATAGCAGACACAGATGGTGCCTCCCCCAACCCCACCTGCTATATCCATACTTCCACCCAGGTGGAGGTGAAACTGTAACTTCAGTGGACAAAAGTCATACAGGCTGATGGTTTCCTCAATTGCCCAAATTTCCGACTGAGGACTTTCTCTAGTCACAGGATCATGGCCATTCCATACACATGGCAAAATGGGGAAGATAATGTACCGAGAAGCAAACTTTAACCAATGAAGGATATGAGTTGCCACCCCTCAGTGGGATCATTCTGATTTGGGTTTTAAAAAGTCTATCTAGTAGAACAAAGTCCTGCTTTCCTGCAGTAGTAACTCACTCACTGAAACTACCTTTACTGTTCGTCCCTTCCCATCTTGCCTCCACATTCCCTCACTGCACTACATGGAATCATCTCTCAAATAAACAACTTGCACCCAAATCTTTTGTCCAGATCTGTTTGGGGTGGGGGATTCAAATTTAGGAAATGACTAGGGAAAAAAAAGAAAATTATTGATAAAAAATGTTTCTAGAAGGCAGCAGGAGGAGGGGGAGAAGGACTAGTAGGCGCTCCCATGAAAGAACACAAAATACAGAGAGAAGACATATGAGAACCACTGTCTGTAAGAAATAGCCCACAACACAACTGTGCAGAGATCATGTGTGTAACCCAAAGCCTTCTCATCTCTATCATAAGGAAAAGAACATGAGATTTGGAACCTCAATATCTTACAGCTCTACCAATTTCTGTTAGTGTTAATTTTCAGTGAGTGACTTAAAACCTTTAAATCTTGTTTTCCTCATCAAGGGCTAATAATACTTATTGTAAAGAGTGGTTTGAGGTCAAAGAACAAAAGACAGGAAAATGAGTTGTAAACTCTAAAGCACCAGGCAAAAGCAATTATTTCTGATTCTCAAGTACAGAAAAGGTAACGTTCCAAGACTAAAACCAGATCTGAACATAGAAGAGAAAATCACACTGAGAATGCAAAGTGAAAATATTCCACCCCAGGAGACTACTCAGACTTGAAAAAGGATAACTACATGACATAAACATGTGTTAATATTAGATGGTGCCACTTCAGTAGTTACTGGTTTATTGTGATCCGTCAAGGAAGAAGTAGAGTATTAATACAAATCCATACTCTACAAATATTATAAAGATAAAATTGGTTTAAAAGAAGATGGTCGACATTATTCTTTTAAGGTCCCAGATGGATATTTTAGAAAAGGAAGTCAGCAGTAAAAGTGTTTTATAGCCTTAGAAACTTAACTAATTTAGAATCAGAAGTTTACTGCTTCACCAATATTTATGGGATTACAAATTTATCTAAAAATTTGTTTTTGTCCCATGTACCCAAGGTTATTAATGAGCCAGCTGCTGGTTATTAATCTTCATTTCCTAAAACAAAACTGGCCCTATGTTCCTTGCAGACCGTACATCACATACAGAAACCATATCCTGGAAGCCAAATTAAGCTTGAGTCAATAGCCCGTTAAAGCCAAGAGTTGTGGGCAAAAGCCATAGGGAACTGCATGTCTAACGTTGCAGTGATGGAACCACATTTAGATGTAGAAAGGTTTTGGAAACATTCTATTTTTTCACATAGCAAATAACTTAGAGCTTTAAAACTTGGTGTTTGGTTTTTTTTTTCTTTATTCCACTCTATTTTTGTACAAGTGTTTCATCTACTACAAATTGGGTTTCAAAGACAAGGTATAAAAGGGCTGAGCCAACATCCATCCACTGACAAGTGAGAGACAAAAGTTCATATGAAGAAGAATGCTAATATTATCAACATTGCTTGTGAGTTTAGTAGGTTTCAAGAGGTGCTATGTGTTTTAGTTACCATTTTATCTCCATCTCACAGATGTGCCATCTGAGACTCCAAAAACTTCCCTGATACCCCAAAGGTCATAGAGATCATTTGTGGTACATCTCAAATTTGAATGTAGTCTCTTCCAGGGCTCTGCTCTTAATAACTCTGTTATCCGTATCTCCCACAAGAAATAAACTAATGGACTTTCATAACTCTTGTTAACCAGGAGGAGTGACAGAATGCACTAGGAAGTTGCTCAAACTTTTACTACTCTTCACCAGAGTAGATGGGATTTTATGTAAACTTTCATACTGAATTTGAAACAGACACATGGCAGCCCATCAACTACCAGTAGATGGTAGGTCTTGTATTGTCAAGTCACAGGGGTCAAGCCTTAAGACAAGACAGCAATTTCAGCCAATACCTTCATTGAAGACTTGTTAGGAACCCAGAGGATTCCACTAGGTCACGCCCAGAGTTGTGACCACAGAAGCTATGAGATAATAAATGTGGGTTGCTTTAAGTCATGATTTTGGGGGTAATTTGCTAAATACCTGCAGATAACTAATATAGTAATGTTTTTACATGTGCACATCTGTAGGCCTTACAAAATCCACAAGAAAATAACCAGTACAATTGTGAAGGTTAGGGTTTTCGAGAAGGGCTTTCCACCAACCTTACCTTTAAAAAATCAGAATGGAATATTTGCAATAATCCAGTTTTTAAACATGAAATTTATATACTTCTTTATAAGATGATGCATTTGGCTGAAGTTCTTGCCACAAACAGGCTTTTCATCATTCTAGAGATTTTTTTTAAGTCATTAAGGGGAGAAATAGACATTCACATTTAATGATGACTTAGGACTATCCTACATATTCAATCATAAAGCTTTTTTTTTTTTAATTTTTTTTCAACATTTTTAATTTATTTTTGGGACAGAGAGAGACAGAGCATGAACGGGGGAGGGGCAGAGAGAGAGGGAGACACAGAATCGGAAACAGGCTCCAGGCTCTGAGCCATCAGCCCAGAGCCCGACCCGGGGCTGGAACTCCCGGACCGCGAGATCGTGACCTGGCTGAAGTCGGACGCTTAACCGACTGCGCCACCCAGGCTCCCCAATCATAAAGCTTTTTATCCATAATAGAGTAATTAGCATGGAGCAGTGAAATTCTCAATGAAGTTGTGTTTCCAGAACATGAATTATTTATTTCCTATTGATACAATGCATCTCTGTCTCTTTCTAATTTCTTTTCATCGGATGTTTGCAAAGACATCACTTCATAACCAAGGAATTAGAGAGAGGCCAATGACAGGTAAATGGCTTTACTAAATGCTCACAAGTTCCTCCAAAGATTTTAGCCTTCATGGGAGATGAGTCATTGTTGGTTCCTAAACAATTGCTTGCTTAACATCGCTGGTTTATATTCCAATTTACTGAATCGAGATACATGCACTAAGCAATAGCCACTTACTGTCCTCCACAAGTCCTAATGACTATGTGTGGGCATTTTATTATTTTGTTTTCCCACACTAGCTTTCACCTTCTGAGAAGGATTTCTAACTTATATTCAGGTCTTGCTAGAAAAGCAAGTGTGAGAAATTCACTTTGAACGGTGTATAAGGGCTGAAACGTGAGTGACAATATCTTATATCAGAGAGACAAGGATCTAGAGTTATTAAAGACCTGACTTTACTTACATAAAGACCAGAAGGTGGGAGGGACAGGACATAGTATTTACTACCACTGCTGTAAAGGAGCAAGTGAGGCTTGTCCTGGGTAAGTGTGTCTCCATATTCAGTTCTAGAAAAGCTGGTACTAGGTGTTAAAATGTCTCAGTTTCTTTGTGGTCTGCTTGCTAAGTAAATTAGATCCACGGTTACTATTAGACCCTGTCATTAGGTTCTAAGGGTTTGTTTTTCCTTGTATGGGTTTTCAGAAAGTGAATATGATAACTGAATCAACATGCATCACGAGAGATGGGGTGTCAGCCATCTATGACATCACAGCCATCTGTGATGGTGATGGGCCAGCATCTGACCCCCTTCCCCACCAGAAAGACCGTGTAAGAGAATTCTGAGGTCAGTACATTGATGAGGCGACATGGAGAGCTGCTTCTTTGCTCGGGTCACATTCAAAGTTTCTGCAGACCTGCAAGGCTGTTACTCAAAACGATGCATGGTCATTAATTCACTGGTCATTCCAAGCATGGGGACTTGTCTGGGACCAGGTTGTAGTGTCAGGAGTGTGAGAATTCATGGAGCAGAGAAGATACAGGGTCTTAAAGACAAGCCAAATTGAAAGTGTACCGGCTGTCAAAATGTCTGTTAGTGTACAATTTACTGTTGTGCCAAACCCTTTTGATATATTATCTCATGTAATTTTCCCAGGGACCCTCTGAGACAATGGCTATTTGCGGTTCCTCTCCATGGTATCTATTCATAGCTGAGAAAGCTCTGGCTCAGGGAGGCAAAGTGATTTAGTCAAGGCCAGAGTTCTTAAGTGGAAGGTCCTGGATTTGAACCTAGATTTGCCAGCATGTAAAGCCACACTGGCTGCCCTCTGAAATTGTTGTCTCAAAAGGTTAAAGACAGACTCACAGCAGGACGTCATCCAGGAAAGGAAAGGAAGGGAGGAGAGCAAAGCTCATTGAGGACCCCTAAGTCAATAATATGGTGGCTATTCTTTATCAGGAGTATCAGGGGTCAGGCAGGAGGGCTCAAACTCCACCCAACAAACAGGCATTCTGGGGAAAGCCACTGTGTCTCCAAGGAAGAACAGACAAGGACATTAGTTCATGCATTCTGTCATTTACTCATTCCATAAATATTTATTAAGAACCTATTATGTACCAGGCACTATACCAGGCACTAGTTATATAGTGATGAATAAGAGGAACAGTAAAGTTTCCTACTGTAACAAGTGCATGTTCAGGAATAGGAGATAGGTAGGAAGGTTTGCAGATTTGCAGATGATTTCAAATAATGGTAAGAACTATGAAGAAAACAAAACAGGTAACAACACAGGCTAATACACCTATCTTTGAGTGCCATGTAACCTAAGAGGTAAGGGAAGGTTTCCCTAAACTTAAAGATAAGTTAAGAAAAAGACCCTGCTAAGGTCTGAGGTGAGGGACAGGCACTGCAGGCAGGAAGAGCAAGTGAAAACCCCTGAGGTGGACACAGGCATGGCATGTTTGAGAAACAAAAGAAGGTCATCTGGCTGGATAACAATGAGCAAGAGGGAGGCAGAAAGACACAGACAATAAGAAGACCTTCTCATGTTAAGATAAGTCTGATGAGAAGCCACTGGGTGATTTGAAGTGAGAAACTAACAGGATTTCAATAGGGCCTGGAGGCTGGGAGGAATTGAGATTAGTAGCCATAGCATGTGGTCAGTGCTCCAAAGTGGGATGCTGGCTTCAGGGCATGAGGTCAGGGAGGGCTGGGCAGGCACAATACAGAAACAAGAGGAGACAGAGTGGCCATGTGGGGGCAACATGGGAGCCATGGGCAGATCTTGAAATCTGCAACCAAATGCTGTGTGTGCCTCAATGTTCACTGATTCTACATGCATACTGACACACAATCCTGGGTGCAGGGATCAGCACACTCATAGAGTTGATGTTCTGGTAGAAAGAGAAATGAAACAGCTATGTTAGGTCATCACACTCAATAATAAGTGCTCCAAGATAGAGTGGCTGGGCACTGAGCTTCTCTAGATCAGTCAAGACTCCATGGAAGAGGTGACTCCCAAAAGATGCAACTCACAGAGGCAAAGATGAGAGCACTCTAATCAGAGAGAACAGTGCAGAAAAAGGCACAGAAACAGGAAAAAATCTTACGTTGGAAGAAAAGGAAATCAGCCAGGGAGCCCGCAGCTTAGACAGCAGAGGGGCGGTAAGCAGTAAATGAAGGCAAAAGGCCGGTAGAGGCAGTTTAGGTCAGAGCAGAGAATCTATCCTAAAGCACAGAAAGGTTTTCTTTAGAGGAAATGCACAATTCACTTTACTGAAAAAAAAAAAATAACAATAGTTAAAAGTTAAGTGAGAACTTGCTATTGAGTGAACATTGCATTTGCTGTTATTACTATATGCCAGTAACTGTTGCAAGCACTTTGCTTGCATTACTCCTCAAAACAACTCTTACAGCTAGGTACTCTTTTGTCATTTTGCTAATGATAAAACTGAAGAACGGAGAGGTCCAGCGAGTTTCCAAAGGTCACACAGCTCGCCAATAGCTGAACCAGGACCTGAAACTAGGCATTTGATTCCGGAGTCCCTGCTCTGGTCTATCACGCTAGGTTGATGCTCTTTAATATTCAAATATATTTGAGTGCAGGAGGTCATGGGAGATGTTAAAGCCAACAGTGTGGGTAGAGTCAGCATCTGGGGTCACCCTGAGCATAGAGTAAGCAGAGTTATTCTTCACTTTTTCCCCTCTTCTATGTATTCATTCAAAAGTTTATTTGACATTTACTATATCCCATACACCATGTTAGATGTTAAAGATCCCTGGAGAGCAAAAACAGAGATCCTCATTGGTGTGCTCTCAGTCTGTTGGGGAGGAGGGCACACAGGTATGAAATAAGCAGAGAAATGATAATGATTTGAAATTAAAACAGCAATGGGTATCATAGGGGAGACACAGGTGCTGCTCCAAGAGTAGATGACTGATACAGCCACCATGAAATAATAAAACTCAAGAAAGAATTATGTACCTGAAAGGCCTTTTTTAGAAAGTACTTTTGGCTCCAGATTCCTGAGTGTGGTTACAAAGGCTCAGTGGGAAGGGGTGGGAAGATGGTTAGCATGGAGACATGCCAGGCTCCTCAAAGTGACTCCACAGTCTGGATTTACAGGTGAGAGATAAATTGTTATCTTTAATCACCCTTCTTGATTTTCCAAGTCTGCTCAGTCTAGCAGGTAAGAGAGCCAACTCGGGATATGTGCTTGGACCAGGAATAAATGTGGTTATTTGGCTGCATTGTCCTGTGGACCCAATCTCTAGTGAAGCTGGATTTTCCCCCAAAGGCATGGATTAGGAACATCAGTGGGAGAAGGAAGACAGCTCTTCCAGAGATCTTGGCATTTTAGCATGAACCACAAATATTAAGGTAAGAGTGAACTCTAGGAGGCAGGATAATAGGCAGAAAAGTAAGCAAACTCTGGACTCGACCAACCAGGTACCTGTTTTAGTTTGGGTTTCCCCCAGAAGCACGGCCTAAGTCAGGGATTCCAGGGCAAGTAGTGTATCTGGGAGGTGACTGCAAGAAACCCAGGTAAGGGTGTAAAGATGGGAGAAAGGGAAGGCAGTCAAAAAGGGTGTGTTTTCTTTTTTTTTTATTATTATTTTTTTTTATGAAATTTATTGACAAATTGGTTTCCATACAACACCCAGTGTTCATCCCAAAAGGTGCCCTCCTCAATACCCATCAAAAGGGTGTGTTTTCAAGTCAATTACTAAGGAACTAAACCCTGTGAGCTTAATCCTACTAGAGAATCCAGGGTGAAACATGGACTTCAAGTTTATACCATTCAAAGGGTGAAGGAGGTGGGGTGTTTATCCGCTATTCCCATCAGTCAGTCACTGGATGAAGGTAGCTCCGAGGGGATGTTAATTCACCAGACTCCTCTACCTGCCCTATTTCCAGGCAGAGAAAGCTCAGGTGAGCCACAGATAGTGTCATGGGTATAAGCACATATAAATTAGGCTGCATGCATAGAAAAGGTAGATGCCAAGGGGATAAGGGCATCTAATCAATAGAAATCTCCATACAAAGAAAGCTATATATACCTAACTTCTTGGGGCCTCAGTTTCCACATCCATAAAGGGAAGATAATAATATCTCAATCTCTCAGGACAAGAGTCCAAAAGAAAGCCAACCTCATAGAGAGATGCTACTTGCACAAAATTTACAGCACATCAAGTGTCCCCACAAAGGTTTGTTCAGTGAATGAATAGATGTGGGTGTATGCTGGAACCAGCTTGCCCTGCCTCACAAGAGCAGATTGTTAAATATTCAGGAATTTTCCAAGCCACTTGTTAAACTGTTGGTAGCTCAAAACCAGCCATAATGGGTGGTCTTTACACACTACAAGGTCAGAAAATACTGCACATCAGGTTATTGTTTTATTCTTTTTTTCCTCTGAGAGCCAGATCACGAGCATGCCACTGAATGTATGTGGAAGTATTTGGCCTAGCATCAAACATACAGGAGGTGCTGTAAAATGTGTATTTTCTTTCCTCCAATGAAATTAAATGTGGTGATTAAAAAGCACTCCTTTGCACTGTGTTTTTCATCTCATTTCTAGTTGCCAGCAAGTACTCCTCAAAGTGGGCAATTATCTGTTATTTTTTTATTCCTTTAAAGAATTAGAGGGGAGATAAAGGAAATATGATGAAATGTTAAATCTAGGTAATGAATACATAGGAGTTTATTATTCCCTGCAATTTCTTGAGCATTTAAAATACTTCATAATAAAATAAAAGGAGGAAGAAAAACTAAAGATGCCCTTAGCTTCAGTTCTGATGCCATGGTGCCCCGGGATTGGACAGGATGAGGGTTTCACCATCAATACACACTGAGAAACACCTGAACAAGAACAAGTGCCACCATCAAATGTGGGACCAAAGCAGGGCTGCAATTAAGCCTTCATCTGCTGTGAGGCTGAGCACAGCGAATTTAGATGGAACTTTTGAATTATCCATAATCAGAGGTAAAGGGAGAAAAAGAATAATTAACACATATCACATACGCCTTGTAAATATCAGTGATAAACGTATCTGATCAAATTGTGGTGTTTCCCTCGTCGATTTCTTTTCTCATTCCTGGTAATTTTCATTAGAATTTGGCTACACTGATGAAATCTTGCCATCTTTTGCTTGGCTCCTCTTGTTTCTAGAATGATCAGTAAACATGATATATGCAGGGAATTGCAGATAGTGCTTCTTTTCCTCTCCCAGACCATAGTCCATCAAACTTTTCAAAATAATAAATTCTTAATACCAAAATGTTTGCCACTAAGTGTCATAGACTCAGTTTCCTATTTCTCCACCAAAGAATTATGAAGATCTTAGGCATTACTAAATTCAACCCTCGTCAAATGCATCCATCTGTTTTCAGTCCCTGTCAGTGGGGCACATCCAAACTCCACTAGAATCATTTTAATTTGGATGCACTGATCTGTGCTCAGCTGCCCGTACAGACCCCTTACTTAACCCCCTCCAACCAAACATGAATGTGTCCCCTTAGTCTGACGTCTTCAAAATTTTCTCAAATCAGATATTTTCTCCATTCTTCACTGCTCTGGACTCTCTCCTTCAGACGTTCTCCATTTTAGATATACCTATGTTTCTGACTTTATGTTTTTTTTTCATTAGTGTAAACCTATTTCTTTTTTACTATGGCTGCTTTAACATAATCACTGAGTTCTATCCATAATAGTTTTGACTTAAAATGTTTTGATAGGTTGGTGGGTGGGGCAAGGAGGTGGATATTTCAGAACTTTCAGTGAGCAGACCTGGTTTCTGGAGTTGTCTCCATCTTGATTTTCTGTTTCATTTTGCATAAGTAACTTAATCTCTCTGGGCCAAGTTTTTGTACACATTCACAATGTGCACTAGATCCCCAAATTGTTCATGTTTGCTGAAAGCTCATTATTTCTGTTATTTTACCTCTAACGAATGAAAAATCCTGACATTGGGGAATCAGGAAACTATATTTTCCAAAACCTCTCTTAGTGTTTCTAAACAAACTGATCCATGGATATGTGTTAGGAAAAAATAAAAACATAACAACATTGGCTAACATGTATGGAGTAGTTGCTTAGCACTTTACAACTCTGGAAGTCAGGTATTATCTTGTCTTCATAGCTAAGGAAATTGAGGTCCAAAAATGATTAAAAACAAAACAAAACTTTCCAGGGGACATACATCCATGAAGTGGAAAGCTGGGGTCTCAACCTAGGCAGTCCATTCTCAGAGCCCATAATCTTTCCATTGCTGTGTTGGACTATTCTGAGAACCACTGCGTAAGAGGATGTAAATGATCCTTTCAAATTTATTATCAACTTTTATTTTTTCCAGTAATATTTTACAACTTTTGTACTGATTTCTGAAGGCTCTATCTTCTTTGTGATGGGTTAAATATGTTTTTAAGTAACTTCTAGGCTCTTTCCATAATTTGGCTATTGTTTTAGGCACTGCTATAAACATTGGGGTACAAGTGCCCCTATGAATCAGTATTCCTGTATCCCTTGGATAAATTCCTAGTAATGCTATTGCTGGGTCGTAGGGTAGATCTATTTTTAATTTTTTGAGGAACCTCCACACTGCTTTCCAGAGCGGCTGCACCAGTTTGTATTCCCACCAACAGTGCAAGAGGGTTCCCATTTCTCCACATCCTCACCAGCATCTGTTATTTCCTGAGTTGTGCATTTTAGCCACTCTGACCGATGTGAGGTGGTATCTCAGTGTTGTTTTGATTTGTATTTCCCTGATGATAAGTGACATTGAGCATCTTTTCATATGTCTGCTGGCCATCTGGATGTCTTCTTGGGAAAAGTGTCTATTCATGTCTTCTGCCCATTTTTTCACTGGATTATTTGTTTTTCATGTGTTGAGTTTGCTCATCACCTGATGAATGGATAAAGAAGATGTGGTTTCTATACACAATGGAATACTACTTGGCAATAAGAAAGAATGAAATCATGCCATTCGCAGCATTGTAAATGTAACTGGAAGGTATTATACTGAGTGAAATAAGTCAGTCAGAGAAGGGCAGGTATCATGTATTCACTCATATGTGGATCTTGAGAAACTTAACAGAAGACCACGGGGAAAGGGAAGGGAAAAAATAGTTACAAACAGAGAGGGAGGGAGGCGAACCATAAGAGAATCTTAAATTCAGAGAACAAACTGATGGTGGATGGAGGTGGGGATAGTGGGGAGAGAGGAAAATGGGTGATGGGCATTGAGGAGGGCACTTGTTGGGATGAGCACTAGGTGTTGTATGTAAGCAATGAACCATGGGAATCTACCCCAAAAACCAACAGCATGCTTTACACACTGTATGTTAGCCAATTTGATAATAAATTATAATAAATAAATAAATAAATAAATAAATAAATAAATAAATAACTTCTAGGCACACAGGGAAAATTCTTTTATCATTAAAAAAAACGGTCCTTTGGGCTAGTATCCAAAATCTATAAAGAGCTCACCAAACTCCACACCCAAAAAACAAATAATGCAGTGAAGAAATGGGCAGAAAACATGAATAGAAACTTCTCTAAAGAAGACATCCGGATGGCCAACAGGCACATGAAAAGATGTTCAACGTCGCTCCTTATCAGGGAAATACAAATCAAAACCACACTCAGATATCACCTCACGCCAGTCAGAGTGGCCAAAATGAACAAATCAGGAGACTATAGATGCTGGAGAGGATGTGGAGAAACGGGAACCTTCTTGCACTGTTGGTGGGAATGCAAATTGGTGCAACCACTCTGGAAAGCAGTGTGGAGGTTCCTCAGAAAATTAAAAATAGACCTACCCTATGACCCAGCAATAGCACTGCTAGGAACTTACCCAAGGGATACAGGAGTGATGATGCATAGGGGCACTTGTACCCCAATGTTTATAGCAACACTCTCAACAATAGCCAAATTATGGAAAGAGCCTAAATGTCCATCAACTGATGAATGGATAAAGAAATTGTGGTTTATATACACAATGGAGTACTACATGGCAAAGAGAAAGAATGAAATATGGCCTTTTGTAGCAACGTGGATGGAACTGGAGAGTGTTATGCTAAGTGAAATAAGTCAGGCAGAGAAAGACAGATACCATATGTTTTCACTCATATATGTATCCTGAGAAACTTAACAGAAACCCATGGATGAGGGGAAGGAAAAAAAAAAGAGGTTAGAGTGGGAGAGAGCCAAATCTTAAGAGACCCCTAAAAACTGAGAACAAATTGAGGGTTGATGGGGGCTGGGAGGGAGGGGAGAGTGGGTGATGGGTATTGAGGAGGGCACCTTTTGGGATGAGCACTGGGTGTTGTATGGAAACCAATTTGACAATAAATTTCATATATTGAAAAAATAAAAAAACAAACAAACAAAAAAAACTGTCCTTTGGAAATATTCCTTTGCCTAGAATATCTCCTTCACCATTTTTAGCCACCTTTGCTATTGTCATCCAAGAATCCACACAAATGCCATTCCATCCAGAAAGTCTTATTGATATTCTATACCTACTAATTAGTATGCATTAGTGATTAATGTGGGGTATATTATCATTATCAATCAATATTGATGCATATATCTCCAACTTTTCAGTGCTTGGGTTAAAATCATAGACCCTGACCAGCCTCCCATTTGGCTTCCTGCCTAGGAAATACAGCCAAAGGAGCTGAGAAGTAGATAAGGTTAACCAGGAATCCAGTCCAATCCTCATAGCTATGTACTTTGCTCCTTATCTTCAAAATCTGGTCTTCAATTTCCACCAGCTCCTCTCAGATAGTTTCTTCACCATCTAGATTGTTGAGATAGTTTCTTCACCGTCTAGATTGTTGTTCTGCACTACTCTATCTTTTGCCCATAACATGTGTGTTCTGGGGTTATTAGCTACAATAAGATACGCACACACACACACACACACACACACACACACACACACAAACAAATATCATCTAATCATTCATTAGTACCTTCTCCTTAAAGAATGTCACAAAATATCTTCAATATCAAAACTCAAACTTCAGACTCCCAACTTATGACCACCATCTTTAGGTCAGACTTCCAACTTATGACCACCATCTTTAGGTCTGATTCTGGCCCTACTATTTACCCAGATGTCCTAGTCAATACCTAAGCATTCTCCTTCACTCTTCTCTCACATCCAATTGATTTCTATTTCAACATAGACCACCACTACCTCCTACCTCCAAAGGTCCCCCTACCTCTCATCCTGCTCCCCTACAATTCATTCTAAACAGACATCTTTCTAAAATACAAATTTGATTATGCCACACTAAACCGTGTCAGGAGGCTCCCCTGGCCCCCAAAATACAGCCCAAATTCTTTAGCAAGGGAAATAAGGTGATCAAGACATAGCCCCTACCTACCTCTCTTATTTCCCTCAAGGCAACTGGCCTCCCAATTTTGCTGAACCACTGTAGTTTTCTGTATATTCTCTATCAAGTGGTCCTTTGCATGAACCTTCTCTATGTTCCATTCTCTTGTTAACTATTTTCTATTTGCTTTTCATTATCCAAATTAGTTATCATTTCATCCAGGAAGCTTTTGCTGACTCTTTCTTCCCAACTTTCACCAAAAAAATATGGTACCTCTTCTCTATAGCCCCTGTGCTTTCTATTGTCATTCATTAACTTTGTTTTCACCATTGGCAGATTTTACTCTCTACTCCAAGCTTTTCAAGGGAAGGAACTATGCCTTTTTTGATCCTGCTCAGAGAGTTCAGTAACTGGTAGATATGTGGCACTTAGTATGTTCTTTGAATAAATTAATATTTGTTTGCCTTTAATCCACCAAGGATCTTGGTGCATTTAATATCCAAGATGACAGCAGGATAGAACATTACATGAAATATCTAGAAAGCATAGACACCATTTGCTCTCATTCTTCCAGGAAAGGCATGAAGCTTTGAAACAACTGTAACCATCCCTTCAGATAAATATTATAAGATGGAATAGTGTTCTATTTTTAAAATAGAGAACATCTTTCTTTCCCTTGGATAAGGCACAATGAAATCCATTTCTATTCCGAAAATAAGAAAAATAAAAAACTTCTTTCTAAGTTAATATCCAAGAACTTTCTGTGGAGGTAGTTTCAGCAACCATAACTTGACCCAGAGAATATCTGAATCCTTGTGATAATATATAACATTACAGCAGGTTTGTACTTTTAGAGCAGTGTGAAACTCAGCTAAATTTATGATACTGCAATACAATGATATAGATCCAAAGACTATTTCCTGGGCATGGAATTCAAAGACCACAAACAAAATATGGGCTTTTTTTCTCTATTTCTATTTACCTTCCTAAATAACTTATGAAGAATTGCTCTACAATATAATCATCTCTACCATCTCAGGAACTATTAAGAGACTGTATACCTTGACACGATGCAGAATGGAGGCCCAGATTTAAGGACATTGTAAGTTACATAGGACTAATTCTAGTTCCTTCAGAGGACACATTTCTTTGGGGTCTGAGTTGAATAGCCTAGCTGCACATTTCTCTTCCCAATCATCTGAATGGTCAGCATTTGAATCTCAGTTCATATAGCAGGCAGGGGACCTCATTAAACGCTGTGTACTCAAAAGGTCAACAATTTCTCACACTGAAGAAAGGAAAAACGAGAAACCCCTCCAGAAAAACAACTGAAGAATACTGTAAATGTTAGTAAATGAGAAAATGCAGGAAAGACCCTGCTGGAAGAAGATACTGGGCAAAACAACAAAACACAAAGGGAAATCCTCTATCATCCATCATGGTCCACACTGAGGTCTTCTGGTTAACCAACGTTTTGATTAGTTAGAAATTTATTACCTATTAAAATGTCCAACGTTCAAAGAAATATGATAAAATTAAGTAACACTCAAGGTAATTTACTTTCTCTTGTGATTTAGAGAAATTCAGGATATGGCAGGAACTCAGAGAAATCCAGCAAGCCAAATTATTCCTTTATTCTTATTTCTCCCCCTGAAATCAAGTTTCTGCAAAATCTCTGTTACCTTGTACTCAGCTACATCGGACCTCCATGTTGCCATCTTTAAAATGAGGGTGACAGAGGCCTGGGTCTCTCCTAGTTTTAACTCAGTAATAATATATTCCCTTCTCCACAAAGTTATATTGATACAGGGAAAAAGCCAGTTATTGATTTCTGTAATGATAGTTTCCCCCCTGCCCCCATGTAGACTGCTAAGCTCTTTTACCATTGCTGAATTTCTTAATGGTGTTTTTAGAAAATCAGATTTGGAAGACAATTTGTTCTGTTGTTGGATGAATTAATTCAGAGAAAATCATTTGATACTTTTAAGTGTGTTGAGTTTTTCTTGTATTTTCTCAAATATAGTTTCTCTAACACATCATTGTGATTGTCTTTAAAATTAATATTCTGAGGCTAAAAACTCCAGAGTGGACACAATGGGCAAAAGATATTCAACAACATGAAAGAATACTATGTCTAAGGAATATACAAATGCTTCTTTTTCAAATTTTCCTTCGAAGAGAAGGTTGTAACATCCATCAAACACTATTTCAAGCAGGCAGCACATTTATTATTAGCCACTGAAACCCAACCTTCTAAAATTTTCCATATTAATGACAGCTCCTAGGGATTATTCCCATTTAGGAGGTTAGGAGTCATTACGCTTTATTATCTTCCATGTCAACAAATATTATTGGGAACAAGTGAATTAAATATTCAAGACATTTAATGCATTTATTTACAAATCCCAAGAATTAATTTATTCATGTCGTTCCATTTGGGTTCATGCTTCATCAACCATTAAAAAGCCTTCTACCACATGCCTTTCATAATTTGACAAGTCTGTCAGCCTGGCTCTACTCATGTGCATGAATAGGTAAATCTGTAAAGACACAAGGTGAGATAAAAAAAAAAAAAACTTAGTTGTTTTCAAATGACTGCACTAATCATTCTAATTGTGCTTTTGCTGAAACATCTCCTTAAAGAACTCTGAAATCTCATATCCACTCTGGCCAGTGTAGGAACAAATTATCCTTCCATATTATGTCAAGCCCCAATTATCCATAAATTTGACATTCAGTAGTCTTTTCTTTTCAAATCTGTAGATCATTTCTTTAAAATGAGCACCAAAATAAGGGACAAAAAATAGGGTGGTAATCTTTTAAAACAGGTATCCACATCACTGAAAAATGTTTGCCTTGTGGAAAGGTTGATGTGTTCAGTGTCAATGCATTTGGTAGTTCTAAATTTGATTATTTGAGTGTGTTGGAATCCTTCAAGGCAAAAATTCTCTTAGGCAAGTGAGATGTTTTTGAATCAACATATTAGGGCCAGATTGCATCAAAGAAAAAAAGAAAAAAATAGTGAATGATTACTGCTTCTAACTGAATATCTGGGGAATTCTCTGAGCAATCTAGGCCACTTGACTGTCCCTGTGAGAAGAAGAGACTAAAGATGATGATTTAAAAACAGCTAACATTTTGTTAATAGTGTACATTGTTGAGTACTGTGAGGACAATCTGAATTCTCATCCTAAAAACATAAATAAATAAAGCCAGTTTACCTCCCAATGGAGATCAGAAGCTTTCACAAATATTTATAGGTTCACTAAGATCCATTAGATAAAAGTTGACTATAAACATTATGAGAAAATGCTGAAAATATTCAGGGAGAGAAGGAAAGAGAGTGTAGACAACCAATAGGAGAATTCAGGAAGATGTGTTTTTCAGTATTTTCTTTCTAAATATACCATCAGGAATGCTAGTGATTATTCTCTGATGCTAAGCTTATGAACGGCCTTCTTTGATGTCCTAATATATTATTTCCTCATGACACCTAGTAGATGAATTTCTGAAAAGCTCCCTTACAGACCAAACTATAGGGAACGTGTGACACCAAAAGACAGATCAGATCTGAGGGGAAATTAGGCCTGTAGCCATGGCAACCAGAGTAATCAAGTAGCACATTTTTCTAAGTTGGGAATGAGAAAAATTCAAAACATTACTAAGGGGGGAAAATTCTTTCCTAGCTCACCATGGGGTGAGTGTTGAGGGAAAAGAGTGGCTTTTGATGGATTTGTGTTGGGTGAGAGAGTCAAAAGTAGTGTAACAGAGCTAATGTAGGATTTTAGCACATTAGGAAGCCCATACTCACCCACCTATGGAAGGCACAGGGTCAAATTTAATGTGTTTCTTCAGACAAGAGAAGAATGTTCATATTTATAAAGCCTCAGTGAGAAAAATTAATCTTGCAAAGGAAATGCTCTGTTGACACTCTAGAGGAAAGGTGAGTGCTGATATTCTTGTATCCAGTCCTTCACCCCACATATATACCTTAGGCACCTGCAGCACTGGGGCAATGCATCCAATTGGATAATGGCTGCCTAAATAGTAAAGTGACCAGAAGGTGAACAGCAAACCAAAGAGACTTTTCTAGAAAGAAAAGAAGTCTTCTGTATAGGTATATAGAAACACAGGACTCTCCTTGAGCACATGTTTCTACGCTTCAGAGGATGTTCTCCCCCTCTCCATCATCGATTTCCTCCATAACATAGAAACCTTACACACATGACGTTCCATCAAAGCCAATAGTGTAGTTTTCAAACATTAGCATGCATAAGAATTACATGGAAAGTCAGTTATATGTTTAGGTTTTTAAGTCTCCACCCTAGTGGTTCTAATTTAGTAATCTGAGGTAGAATCCAAGAATCTGAATTTTTAACTACAGGGAATCCTTGGACCTCAATTTGACAAACAGTGGACTAAGGAAACTATTTTCCCTTAAGAAAAGATGCACACTTAGAAAGTCCAGATAACATAAGACAGAATATACTTCTTCCAAACTTGGAGTGGGGAACCAAAAGGATAAAGACAAACATTTGTTTTCATTAATAAAATATAATTATTATGTGTAATAACTATTAAATTTTACATCCTGATATTTAGGTCACTTCAAGCTTCTGCTGGAAATACTGGACATCACCTATACTTAGTTATGGTGACTGTCCATGAAAGGTCTTAGTCAGATGAGATGGGGGTGTAAATGAATGGGACTTTGGGAATCATATTTGGTCTTAAGGAAGTCTTCATTGTAGCAAAACCATTCCTAAAAGAAAGTGTTCACACATATAGCGGCCAAGTGAACTGTTTTCCTTTCTATATAAAGAAATTATCAGGGGTCCTGAGTGGCTTAGTCAGTTAAACATCCAATGCTAGATTTTGGCTCAAGTCATGATCTCAGAATTCATGGGATTGATCCCTGCATCAGACTCTGTGCTGACAGCACAGAACCTATTTGGTGTTCTTTCTCTCTGTCTTTCTTTTCCCTTTCTCTCTCTCTCTCTCTCTCTCTCTCTCTCTCTCTCTCTCTGTAAATAAACTTAAAAAAGAAAGAAATTATTTTTGGAGATGGGACTGAATTCTAAACTACAGCATCCTGGGGTGGCTACATGGTTCAGTTGGTTAAGTGTCTGATTTTGGCTCAGGTCATGACCTCATAGTCCACAGGTTCGAGTCCTGTGCCAGGCTCTAAGCTAACAATCTGGAGGCTGTTTCAGATTCTGTGTCTCCCTCTCTCTCTGCCTCTCCCCCACTCGCCTTCTCATTCATTCATTCATTCTCTCTCTCTATCTCTCTCTCTCTCTCTCTCAATAAATATTAAAACTTCTTAAAATCTAAACTATGGCATCCTATTACAACCATGGCATGACCAATGGGAACCAGAAGAATATCCTAATATTGGAAATACAGGAGATACAATAGTCAGTGTTTTCAATCTATTATCAATTATAGGGAATTGTCTTGGAGTAAAGCTCACATTACAATTACCTGAATTCTACTTTAATTGGTTTAAGGAAAGCTGTGGCTATCTGACTACTTTGAAATGGGAAAAAAATTAATGGATTTTCTACACCATTACAACAAAGACAGGTATGCAAATGTCAAATTATAGAATGTCAATAAGATTTTAATTTGCTGGTTTATATTTCTAAATACCCTAAGATAGTTGGTTATTTGGCTGAATTTTATAGTAAAATATTAATATTCATTCCTCAACTGTTTTGTTATATCTGGCCTTCCAAACAATAGAGTTTGACTCTCTGACTTCTCAAGCACTAAGAAGAAAGAGAGAAATGCTTAAGGATACTTTTTAAAACTGAGTGAGAGATTTTTAAATATAAGGGATTCTCTCTCTCTCTCTCTCTTTGATGGGTTCATTACTGTTGTCCTATTCTCCTGGCAGTATTGTTATGAGAGTCTTAGATTCTGAACTCCTAGAAAATTGAAATTGTACCTTAGCCTATCATTTTATCTTAAAAGACTCGTAAAAGATGTGCCCTAATGATCAAAATAGCCCACAGTGATTTCCATGGCACAGCCCTGACCTAGACAAGCAAGTTCATACACCAGAGGAGGTGAGGAGGAATAAATAACAACTAAGCACTTCAATTATCAGTAGAATATCTCACTTCACTGTTTCCTGTTGCTTTGTGGGTCTTTCCTCAAAGAGAGCCTGATCTTACTCATTTATCTACAAGACAGGTTTATAAGCTGTAGAGGAAGCTAGTGGACATTTTCCAAAGTGCATTTATACCTCATTTCCCACTCACTCAAAAGTACTACTTTAAGATAGAACACAAAATATTACTTACCATGGAAATAGAGGAGACTCAGAGTAAAGGAAATAACAGACGTTGCATAAGCTATACATGGTAAAACTAGGGCTAGAACTCAGATTGCCTGACCCGAGGTGCAACCCTGTGAGCTCTGGCCAAGCCTCTTATTTTCCTACCTCTTGGTGTTCTGTTATTGAAGTTCCTCATCACTAAGGCTTATCATTAAGTATTTATTTAGCATCTACTAAGTATTTATTTAGCATTTAGTCTCAAGTGGAAAATATTTAATTCATCTGCATAGGCCAAGGTATAGTTATGTTTTCAACTTCCACTATCTGAGACGTCATATTATCTTCATCTGTGCAAAGGGTACAGACTGGATTGACTCCAAGGTTTCTTTCCTTCTGGGGCCAAGCGTGTAGTTTTTTTTTTCTTTTTCCCAATATATAACAAGGGGGAAGAATATACAAGTTACTCAGGCATAATTTAAAAATCTGCCTATTCAATTGCCATTTAAATTTCCAGGGAAGTTGGAAGACGCAGCATCTTCCCTTGTTTCTGGTGGGTTAATAACTTCTACATTACATAAAACACTAGGTTGCTTAATGATATATCATAATAAAGAGGGTAATAACCAGAGGGCGCATGCTTGTTTTGACCATTTGTCATGCTGCTGGCTTGAAACCATTTATTTCTCCTAGTCACTATGTTACAGCCCAGGTTTGTACTTGTCCTGTTCCATCAATCATTAGCTTAATTGAGAAAGAGACCAGATCCTTATTAATCGCAATTATCCTTTGAGACAACATCCCCCACCCCCACCCCCCCACACACAAAATCCAACAAAATCAGATGAACAGATGTAGTCTAGTTTGTATCTAGTCCTCATCTTCTAAACCATTTCAGAAGAAATTATTCTGGCATAGTATAATTCTGATGTCATATCCATTTGTATATAATAAGGATAGTTAAAATACTTTTCCAATAAGTGCCTAAGAATGAAACTCTCTCTCTTATATATTTGCTACAGTGGAGGATTTGGATTCAGAGGACCTAGCTTGTACTTCTGAGGTATATTACATATGCTATTGAGCATTCTTTATTTCTCAAAGTGCTTTCATGGCTTCCCTCTCAATACATCCTCAGCACAACCCAAAAAGGGAAAGAGGACAAGTTGTAAATGAGGAGGGTGCAGTATCTACATAGGACTACAGTGAACAGTCTGAGGTCTTAAGTCAGACAAAGACAGAAGTCAGACCCCGTACCTCTAACTTCTAGTCTAGGGGCCTTTGCCTTCAGTTGTACTATGATTTTACACACACTAGGATGGGTGTTACATAAGGAGTCATAGCAGCTTAGCCTCTGGGCTCTCAGTCTTTCTGTCAGTGGATCACTCCTATCTTTCTTCCCCCCTGGGGTCATTCAATCACACAACTGGATTCACAGTAGGGAGCTGGGACATGAGCAAAATCTGAGAAAGACATTTAGGGTCTCAAGCAATGTTAAGATTTAATGGACACACTTCAACCGAACCCAATGACAATTAAAATACCAAACCAGAAAAGAAGCATGAGAACATCCAGGAGAGTTCTTAGTTTTCCTAAATGGATACCTGGATGCTTGCTTTCTCACATAATTTTTTTCCAAAGAACATTTTGGAGGGGTCTCCTGCTTTATAGATATTCCAAGCATGTATACATTGTGCAATCAAAAGCAGCCACTTGGAAGTGAATAGCAAAGAACACACTCAGACACACACATACTTCTCATCCTACACATAACCAATGCCTACAGCAAGGGACTCTACCAAACCAGTGTTACCTCAGGCCCAGCTTGCTGTTGGGGTATGTTGTCAGATCTCTGAGGAAAGTTTCCATGAAGAAAGGCACAACAAACAATGTGCTTCCCCGAGGTGCCATCCTGTCAACTCTGTTTCCTTCCACCAGGGCTAGAACACTGGGTGCTCTTCTAACCGAGTCAGAATCATTTAGCTCATGAATAATCCTGTCACAACTAGTGATATGCTCCACTAGAATCATTCAAAGTTAATACAAGTGTAAGTTTAAGAGCTTGATAAAATCCAAACACAGCTTCCTTGCTGGGGACGTCGGTGGTACCAAAGAAAGGAATAGTGGGCCCAATAACTTGATAATAAATATGCCCCTTAAATTGCCAGTGGGAGGATACAATTCCCATTGTGTCCATTAATTCGGGAATTGTTCTTTCTGTTTGCAAGTGAGTTTTGAAAGGAACAATTTGCATTTCCAACAACGGTGTCTCAAGCCTGTGACAAGATTTAAACTCAATATCAAACTTCACTCTGGCAACTGTATATTATCCTGTCCTAACTCTTCAATTAGACATTTAGTTATGAATTGATTTCCCTGGTAAGTAGTTGATTCTGTATGGTGGAGGTGAGGCAGAGGAAAGGATTGCTGTGTGGCCCCCACTCTTTGTAGTGCTGGTTTGCTCATCTAGACACACAAATCATACATGTGTTTATGGTGGCAACTGGCCCTAATGGCCCAGTTATATTTAAATTCAAAGTACAAACTTTAACAAAAAATTATTCATGGTTTACTGTGGAAGAAAGCCAGGGTGACAGCTAGCCACTTTCTCTGTAAATAAGCAAGATAATAACCAGGCAGCACATGTAAATGATAGCTGCTGCATATTTTAAGCAGTGATGGTATCGCTGCTAAAACAATACTTTATTCTAAATTATGTTTCATCTGAGACCAATAATATTGGGAGTGAGTCATTAGCCTCTGTTTTTCTTTGAAAAGAGCTGATTGTGTGTTATCAATTCCAAAGACCTACCTGTCTGTAGTTAAAGCCGAGGACAGCTCTCTGAAGTGATCAGGGATCTCACCTTGCCAGAGAGAATTTCCCCAAAGGACTAGGATTAGCTGCCTCCATGCATTGAGCACCCATTAACTGCAAGGTTTTTATATTTGGAAACAGGGATTGAACCCATTATAACCTAAGTGCATAGCAGCCAAAGCAGTGTCTTGTGGATTTGGGAAAGAAGGGAGATCGGTTTTGATGGTCCTTGACCCTTACTGTCCACAGCTGAGTTCATGTGTGGAGCAATTTCAGCCCTGCTACATCCTTCTCACTCAACCCTCCTCCCCAACATGTACATTTATGCAGGCTCAACCTCATCCTAGGTTGTGGGATTAATCCTGAACTGAGGATCAAAGGAAGAAAAAGTTGGCCCCAACCTCATCCTCTGAAAGGCAGCACCTTCCTCTGTTTGTCTAGTTCCCTCACGGAGTGCACCATGAACTGATAATATCAAAAGATGGATAGAGTCTGGACCCCTGAAAAACCAAATGGATAAGAATTTACACTTAGTTGCACTGCAATCTACTTGAGCAAAAAGCAAACTGTCCTATGATAATTCACTGAGATGGGGGATTTATTAGTTGCTAACAAACTATAAAATAATGCACACCTCTTTCCCTGGACCCCACCAAGCACCCCCATCATTTAGCCAGAATGACATATGTGCTGTCATTTCAAATGCCAATCTTACCCTTTAAAGTCTTCTTCAATCATTAGTCTTCTTTTGACTCCTGGCAACTCTCCACCACCCATTGAAATGTTGGCTGTCCCTCCACTGTGTGACGGGGTCAGTAAGAAATGAAATGAATCAAAGCTCCTGGCTGTGCCCCAGCAAGTTGGCTGCAAGTACAGCCAGTTCTAATTGATGGAGCGACTTACTGAGTCTCTAAATTAAAATATTCGATTTGAGCCACATGACATCCTAGGATCTGCCTGACCTCTCTCTGGGGCTCAGAGGTGGTGACATCAGAATACAGCAGGAAGCGGTAAGTGCACCTGTTCTGTAATTAAGGTCCTTCCTCACTCTTCAGGGAATGATGCCAAAGCTTTGACTTGAGACACAGAGCAGATAAAATGTTAATTGCAATCATGTAGGAGGAGGCACAAGGTATGAGCTGCACTGCTCACCTTGCTAAGTCAGATTTCCAGAAGGCGGTATCTGAGGGTTGATGGCTCTATTAGCATTCTTACTGTGCTTTCTAAGCCTGTAATATTTGCTGAACTCTCTCCACCAAACACATGGTTAAGAAGAGAAAAGGTGCCTGGTAGGTAAGAACAATGGGGCTCACAAGTGACAACTTACAGGACTGGGGGATGTTATACATGCAGAATTACTATTATTATGCATCGTACATTAAGTCTGTCTGGAATGAATGCTGATCCAATTCTGTCAAACACAGAACACCAAAAGGCACATGTGCTCAAAGTATGCTCCCTTAGAAAATGTCCATATGAAGATGCTCACTGGGAAATGTGTAAACATTTTTCCCCTTGGTAAGTATATCAATAGATTTTGAGGAATTGACACAACCAAATTTAAAAGGGAAAGGAGAAATTATTGGCATAGCTCTCACCCTTAGGTGAAAACTGACCCCAGTCTTCTGACTGCTGTCCAGTGGCATTCCATTATACTACTCCCTGGTATCACAGTGATCACACCTTTTCTATGAATAAACTTAGGATGTCAAATATATGGCATCTGAGTAGACACTATCTAACTCCACTGTGTCATATCTAGCTAATTAATCTCAGCACTGTTGTTCAACCACATTCTCCAGATGGCCAGTACTAATTGACCAAGTTTAATAAAAGAGATGAAACTAATTGTTCATTCAGATACTGGACATTGCATTTATTATTCTGCTAATAATGTCTTGAAGGTATCCCACTAGCACCCATCTCCTCCCACCCCCAGACTCCTACAGTATGCTAAGGAAGTCAGATTGATCAGGGTACAAAATCCACCTTCATTAGCCTCTGGCTATGGGTCCTGGGAACACTCACCTGACCTTTTCTTTTCTTTTCTTTTCTTTTTTCTTTTCTTTCCTTCTTTCTCATGAAAAGAACTGAATGTCTTTTTTTTATTTTTGAAATATAATTTATTGTCAAGTTAGCTATCATACAGAGTACACAGTGTGCTCTTGGCTTCAGGAGTAGATTCCCATGATTCATCACTTACATACAACACCCAGTGTTCATCCCAACAAGTACCCTCCTCAATACCCATCACCAATTTCCCCTCCCCCCTAGTGCACCCATCAATCCTCAGTTTGTTCTCTGTATTTAAGAGTCTCTTATGGTTTAACTCTCTCTCAGTTAGTAACTATTTTTTCCCTTCCATTCCCCCATCGTCTTTTGTCAAGTTCTCAAATTCCACATTTGAGTGAGAACATATGATATCTGTCTTTCTCTGAGTGACTTATTTCACTTAGCATAATATCCTCCAGTTGCATCCATGTTGTTTCAAATGGCAAGATTTCATTCTTTTTAATTGCTGAATAGTATTCTGTTGTATATGCATACATCACATCTTCTTTATCCATTCATCTATTGATGGACATTTGGGCTCTTTCCATAATTTGGCTACCTTTCTGATCCTCTGTTGTATTACTGAAACCATTCCCCATAGGATTAATGGTTGAATCTAGCAGAAAATTTAAAGCTTGTCTTTCAGAGAACTGTTTCTCCCCGATCAGGTATCATTCCTTTTCAGATCCCATTAACAAATCCACTAGCTATTTCTGCAGAATCCTGGACTCAAGGTTAAGTGAAATGGCTCCAGCCTCAGAGAAAGCAAGGCCTTATATTCCTAGCCTGAGATAACAAGCCCAAGACCCTATCCAGTCTATACCAAATCTTGGAGCATGCCCACAGCCTCCTCTCCTTGTCCTAGATAAAGTTTTGCCTCATTCTTATGTTGCCTCCACCTTAGAGTAAACATAGGATATATGTTTCATACATACATACATACATGAACACATGCTCAGTGTACATGCTCCATCATTCCTTATGAATAGTCATAAGGTCCCCTGACCTTTTTCATCAATACGTATGTCATCTCAACCCCTATGATTCTAAAAAAATTGGTTTGTCCCCTTTGAGGGTGGGGGATTTGAAGCTCGTGCTCCTGTCTCTTCATCTGGCTGCTTCTTGAATCAACACTTCCCTTGTTGTATACCTGATGTGTCAGAGATTGGCTCTGCTGTACCTCAGACAAATGGATTCAGGTTCAGTCACATTATGCATAAAAATGAGAAATAATGAAATCTTTATTACAGTATGATTGGGTAAAGATTATATAAGATGAAATATATGAAAATACCTAGCACAATGCCTGGCATATCAAGGGTGCTCAATAAGCATGGGTTCATTTCATTTTTCAGCATGAATAGCATTGAGATGCCATCCAGGGACAAAGATAACTTGCTTTCAGGTCTTATTTTTCTTTTACTCCCCCATAATGTTACACCTATTAAGTAAGAAACATAAACTTCATGACATACTTCACACTTAGAAACAGGATTCACAATAGTGCTGAAAATATGAAGGCATGCATGCAAAATGATTTTTCAAATATTGAATTTTGTTCCCAACAATGTTGGCAGAGAAAATTGGTATAAGCTATAGGGTTTCATGCATTACTACTAGAATGAAGTTAAAGCTTCCTGGGCTTTTTCATGGAAGAGGCTAGAAGATGGAGGCTGGAATCTTTGGCATGTGTTAATTAACAAAAACAATGCTGGGAACAACTTTGGGAGATGAGGAAGAGGAGTCTCTTGTTTTCCTAGAACAATAGCTGTAACTCAGAGCCCGTCAAACTCCGCCTACAGGTGCCCTATAGGTGCCACAGAAGTCAAGCAGATTATCAACGAGAAGTGAATGTGAAATAAGAAGAGAAGCAGCAAGCCCACAAGCCTGTTCTCTAAGGACTGTAACAAGGCAAGACTGAAATCTTTGAGCAACAGATAATGTCAGTTCCTTCAACCAATGAAAAATCTCCAGCACCACAGAGGAGACCATTGAGATTGGAGTGAGCCAGGTAGGTCAAGACAAAAGAAACCTGTTTCCATCTGATATGTATGTTAAGGGAAGATCCCTGAAGGCCATTTCAATGGCTCCACACAGCCTGTAAGACAAAATCTGAACCTCTAAGCATAACCTACAAGGCCCTCCATGGCCTAACCCCACCATTTTCTCTAGTCTCATCTTTTTTTTTTTCAACGTTTATTTATTTTTGGGACAGAGAGAGACAGAGCATGAACGGGGGAGGGGCAGAGAGAGAGGGAGACACAGAATCGGAAACAGGCTCCAGGCTCTGAGCCATCAGCCCAGAGCCCGACGCGGGGCTCGAACTCACGGACCGCGAGATCGTGACCCGGCTGAAGTCGGACGCTTAACCGACTGCGCCACCCAGGCGCCCCACAGTCTCATCTCTTACCACTTTCTGCCTCATAGAGCAGTTCCACATTGCTTAAAACTCTGTGCATACCATGATGTTCCTCTTCTGTGGGCCTTTGCTCACATTGTGCCCTCCACCTGGAAGACATTCTCTCCCTTCTTCCATTTCTCCCACCAACCTCTTCCAATTCTCCTGCTTGACTCCTTGTCTTCTAAACCTCAACAATCACAGTGGCGACTGGGTGACTCAGTCAGTTAGGCATCCAACTTCAGCTCAGGTCATGATCTCCCAGTTCATGGGTTCGAGCCCCATGTCAGGCTGTGCTGACAGCTCAGAGCCTGGAACCTGTGTCTCCCTCGTTCTCTGCCCCTGTCCTGCTCGCACTCTGTCTCTGTCTCTCTGTCTCTCTCTCTTAAAAATAAACATTAAAATAAATAAGTAAACAGACAAACAAAAACTCAACAACCCCAGGGAGTCTCCCACAAACTGTGTCACATGCTTTTTCCATGTGTCCATTAATTTACTGAGCATAAGCCCTGTCCCTGCACTTACCATCCTGCTTTATGACTAACCACCTCTGAATCTTCTAGTTTAACCTATAAACAGCAAGAGGACAGGACTCCATGCTTTTCAGGGCTGTAGAGCCAGTGCCTAGCACTGTGCTTGGTACAGAACAGTACAGAAATGGTTACTGGATAAATGATACCTGGATGAGGAATGAATGATTAATGAATGCCTTAGACATGGAAAGGGAGTAAAAGAGGGAAACCACGTCTTACAGACCACCTACTAATCACTCCAACCACTCCCACCCAGAGATATGGAAGTGTTTAGGTGACAATATGTGGGAAACACTTAAGACTGGGGTTTCTAGAATTATCACACTAGCTCTCCCACCACACAGAGGGGCAGCCAACCTATCTAGCCCTGAGTATATCCAGTTTCTTTCCCCAGAGATTGCCTTAAAGTTACATTCCTTTTTTTTTACCCCTTCTGATATAGAAAAATCCCCAGTGCTCAAACACTAATCACGTTAGACTGCTTGTCACTTCAGTCGACACCAGAGGTGAAGCTATGTCCACTCCAGCCTCAGCTCGTCATCAAACCTGATGACAGTGTGATGATAAAAAGTGACATGAGACACGGCTAGCATACATGCACCACCCACTATTGGCGATGTGAGAGATTTAGCTCACAAGCATTTTAAGAGCAGAAGGAAAGAAAGTGGTTTCTCAAAATTTGTGGTTGGAATAAAACGGATAGGTAAAGTACTCTCCAGACAGCATCATGATACAAATGGTATTAAGTGATGCAGTATTTTTTGTGAGCCATTTAACTCATTACTCCCTGACATAATAATAAATGTTACAAATATCCAGTTCATATCACAACCTTGCTTTCCAAGAGACCAGTTGATCAGTTACTTACACCACACAGGAGTCAATATGGGAGCTACGGAGGATAGAAAAATGTTTATTTTGTGGCCCCTCGAAAGGTTATCAATTCAGCCTATTTGCTACAATGTACACTTTCCTCCATTAATACATTTAACAAATATTTGTTGAGTTCCCACTCTGTGCACACCACTACATGAAGTATTGGAGGCTTAGTTGGGTCAAGAGGGAGAAGGGATGACAAGACTGGGAGGGTGAACTGACATCTGAAATGCAAGTTGATAAGATCCTAAAATAAATCTTTCTTTGGCAATTTTTTAGTGATGTTCCCTTTAACTTTGTGGATTCAAACTGGGTTTGCAACGTTTGTGATAGCGAGTGTCAAGTTTATGTTCTATCTTTCTTAGAAGGTGAAGTAGAAGTAGCTTTGGGATATAAGCAGAAGTCTTAACCAAAGATGCAACAAGAATTGATTTATTCATTAATAGAAGATACAGCATCCACAGTAACCCTGAACTAAATATTCTGGTAAGAAAACTAGGAGAAATGGAAAGGTAATGAAGAAACTCCAGGAGCTTTAGAGAACTCAGAGAATGAGGAAAGGTGTTGAAAGGTTAAATGAATAATTAATGTTTAATAAAATTAACAGTGATTAATAGCAAAGTGGCATTTCATCTTAACACCTGGTACCACTATTGGAGAGAGAATTAAAATCATTGGAGAAGTGACTTATAAGGACTTAAGTAGGTGGTGAAAGCCTAAGGATTTAGGACCAGGATATCTGAAAAGGGCAAAAGAAAAGGGAAAGAGTTGATTTTTCTCCCAAGGGCAGGAGAGATGAATGAGAAAATGAGGAAATAGGGAAGGTAGTGCTGATACTGGGCATAGAGACATGAGCCAAGAGAGCCACTGGCACAAAGTTGGCTCTAAAGAATTTTAGGAAGGAGAAATTCTAATATCCAAGGTTAAAATTGTTTCACGTGCAAGCGTGCAATGTCACCCTCTCCTCTGTTCCTCTAAAAGTTACAAAACCTCTCAAAAAACTTTAGGCTACTATAGTTTTCCTGGAATCCAATGAGTTTTATATTGAATTACACAGAAAAGCACACACACACACACACACACACACACAAATGAGTGTGGGAATAGAATTCCTGAGGCAAACAAGGGCAAGGGATTATAATCCCTGCAAAGAATTCCCCGAACCCTTGAAAACTCCCACAGACATTTGAGGGGCTGCTTACTTCTAGGTTACTTTGGATCTTTGAGGCCATTGGGAGTTGCTATCAGGGGCACAATTTTTGGGCATCCATCTGTAGGGGGTATGATTGTGTCAACTGGCCTTCAAACAATCAAAATCTGGAAAGTCATCTTTCTTCCTTGGCAGAAAAGTAAAAGTTTCTAATCAAAAGCAAGACTTCGCAATTAAAAGCACAGTTGAAACTTAATCAGTTGGTATGGTCAAGTAAATGCTACATTTTCTTTCCTAATCTACCACTGAGTGCAAACAGACAATAGAGACAAATGATTTCTATGAAAGTTCATATAATATGACCACAACTTTGAAGGGAATCTTGAAATCAGCAATTGAAATAAACTTCATTTTTCTCACTACAAAATAAAGTTATTTAAAGTTATTTTTTAAATAACTTTTTAAGTTTATTTGTTTATTTTGAGTAAGAGAGAGCATGAGCAGAGGACAGTTAGAGAGAGAGAGAGAGAGAGAGAGAGAGAGAGAGAATCTCAAGCAGGTTCTGCAGGGTCAGTGCAGAAATCAATGTGGGGTTCAAACTCACCAAACTATGAGATTATGACCTGAGCCAAAATCAAGAGTCAGATGCTTAACCGAATGAGCCACCCAGGCGCCCTGCAAAATGAAGTTATTAATGGCGACATTTGAATAACGTCTGTAGTCTAGTTAACAGTATTGTACCAATGTCAGTTTCCTGGTTTTGATAATGTATGTAGTTATGTAAGATGTCATTATAAATTGGGTTAAGGCTACATAGGACCTCTTTGTACTAGTTTTACAACTTCTTATAAGTCTAAAATATAAGATAAAAAGTTTGAAAGAAATGGTGTTAATATCTTTTTCACAGGGTAGTAATAACTAAATGGGATAAAACATGAAAATATATTGTTAAATTGCCAAAAGTGCATGATTCTTGGTGGTTTAATAATCATTCCTATTCTCCAGCTCTCAAAACCAATGGTTTTTCTCAGGGTAATAATAGCTAATGTATATGTACCCCTTACATGAGTCAGCTATCATTTTAGTTTTTTAAGTCTGTTTCCTCATGTAAGTCTCTCAACAATTCCATGATAGACTAATAATTGTTTTCTTTTTGCAGGTGGGCAAAATGAGGCTGAGGGAAGAGACATTTGGTAAAAGTCACATAGCTTAGAACTGGGTAGAACTGGGTCACAAAGCTAGATCTCAGATTCTATCGCTGGAGCTCTTCAATACCACATACAATGCCTCTCCTTTTGCAGTCTCACCTCCCCAAGATACCAGAATAAAAGAGATTATGGTTTGTATTCATTTGTTTATTTGCTGCATAAAAAGTCACAGCAAACTCAGTGGCTTAAAGCAATAGTCTTTTATTATCTCATCATTCTGTAAGTCATAAAGTTGGAGTATGGCATGGATGGGTTCTCAGCTCACATACTCATGCACTGAAATCAAGGGGTTGGGTACCTGTATTTTCATATAGAGCTCAAGGTCCTCTCCAAGTTCAGATGGCTGTGGCAGAATTCATTTATTTGCATTTTAAGACTAAGGTCTCCATCTCCTTGCTGACTGCCAACCAGAGGACACTCACAGCTCCTCGAGGGTACTCTGATACCGTGCCATGTAGCTCCCTTTATCTTCAAAGCCAGCAATGGAGACTCTCCCTACATGAAATCCTTTTGGATTTCAAATCTCTATCCCTGGAAGAGTCTAGGCCATTTTAAGGG
The DNA here is from genome assembly GCF_022837055.1 of Prionailurus viverrinus. Taxonomy (NCBI): domain Eukaryota; kingdom Metazoa; phylum Chordata; class Mammalia; order Carnivora; family Felidae; genus Prionailurus; species Prionailurus viverrinus. Next base: position 49,275,046 of record NC_062562.1, read on the forward strand.
CCCACCTAACTAGGTTGTCAGTCCAGGATAATGTTCCTTTTTGTAAAGCCATCTGTGTCACATAAATAACATAAAGATGGCATGGCATATATCAGAGTCACAGCTTGGGGATTACCTAAGGGCCAGGATCTTCAGAGCCATCTTAGAATTCTGCCTATCCCAGTGCTTTTCCAAAACTGCCAACCTTCTTAACCTTGAAGTACAAGGGTATGAAAAGATAAAAGACCATCTCAAGTTAACCTCAAAATGCAATTAACTGGCTAACCCAGGCCTTTGGTATGTATTATACAACTGGGAAAGTTGGTGTGCTACCTTTCCCAGAGTTCCTTGATTAGTGGAGACTTAAATGCATACCAAGAGTCAATGTTCGATTGTTGTTGTTTATTTACTGTCCTATTTTGACTAGGACAGAAATTGCTATGAAAAGAATATATCAAGGAACACATGGAATGACAGCTTATCAGGGTAACTAGGAAAATCCAGACTACATTCACTCATGCAACATGGTTACTCTTTAGGGGACTCATAGAGGCACGACTCTCCAAATGGACTACTTTGAGTATTTTCCTGTCAGATCAACTGCTGCTAAATGTTAAATGTGAAGAGGCCAAAATACTAAAGTATCAAAGGTTTTAGACCTCCCTCTCCACCAGAGGACAAAAAATGCTATATTCACCCCCCAGCTCTTCTTCCTCTCCCCCACTGCTCCTGCAACACCTCCCACTCTCCAGGAAAGAACATTAGGGCCAGACTGTTATTTGGATTTGTGACAGAATCATTACAGAAGGGGCAGGAAAAACAAGACTTAGGGAGGCTGAGGTAAGAAAGTCCTTTACAAGAAAGGCTAAGTCAATATATAAGTTAAAAAGCTGAAGAGAAGGAAGAGATAAGACAGAAAAATGTGTGCAAGCTGAAAGCAAAAAGTAGCAGGGGGTGGAGTTAGAAAATGAGCTACTTGAGAGAATATGAGATAGGAAGAACAAGGAATCTTTCAACCTCTTCTGGAAAAAAAATTCTTAACTCAATCTGAGTATTAATTTGCTTGAGGGGGGAGGATGTTCCTAAATCTACTAAAACTATACGTAAAATTGTGTGTGAATATAATTTCTTGAAAATTAATCTATAAAGATTCTGGGAAGGTTATTTGACCCTAAAAATATTGTGAGAAAGATACCATTACTATGGGAAGAGCTCCAGAAAATGCCTGTATTCTTCTGGATAAGACACAGGGTTGTTATTATAGTAAAGGACTCAGACAATTACAGGCATACAGAGGCCCTGAAGATATAAGTCACTGGCTTCCCGGTTATGCATGGGGCAGGACATACCTAGCACATACATCATAAAAGTGTACCCAGTATTTGATGGTTGAGAAAGCTGGCCTAGTAGATATTCTATTGTCGCTTGGTAACAGTTTGTGGTGGCCAGCCTCCAAGATGTGAACCAATGACCACTTTTTTCTGGTTTCTACACTTTTTTGCACTCTTTTTGCATAGTGAACCAGGGGAGGCTTGAGTGACCAACAGAACACAGAAGTGGTAATATTTTGCTATGGAGATTAAGTCATGGAGGTCAAGTGTTGTGGCCTCTGCCTTGGTCTTTTGGATTTCTTACTCTGGAAAGCTAGCCACCATGTCAAGAGGGCACTCAAGTTGCCCTATAGAAAGTCCTACGTGGAGAGGAACAGAGGTCTCTCAGCAAGAGCAAGCATCAACTTATCAGTTACATGAATGAGCCAAACTAGAACTGGATCCTCCAGTCCCCATCAAACTTTCAAATGACTGCAATCCTGGCTAATGTCTGAATGTAATCTCATGATATATTCAAGCCAGAACTGCACAGTCATGCTGCTCCAAAACACCTGATCTACATATGTTGTATAAAATAGTCAATTATTATTCTGTAAGCCACTGAATTTTTTGAATAATTTGTTACCTAGTATCTAGCTAGTTAATAGGCCAATGTGCAGAGGTGGTGCTCAATTATGAATTACTAACACTGATATTCAATCTAATATAAACAAAGGTAACACCTGATAAAAACATAAATGCATGTTTTTGCTAATTATGAATGATAATGGTGCCATAACTTATAAAGCACACAGTAGCACATTTTTACCATTGGCTGGCAATGAGTTTATTCCCTCCTGGTTACAGTGGGAAAATGCAATGCTTATATTTTCTTTTGACATACTGATTTCACAAGCTACTATAGATCCCTCTAACTCTGCAATAAAACCACTACCTATCAAACAACAACACCAAAAAAATCCACATCCTTTCTACATTGCTTGCCTTTACAATAACAAAGGGAAAAGCTTATACTAATCCTCAGCTGGATTTAGAAACCAAAGAAAGTGAAATGTAGTGGTATGCTAGTGACATACTAATGAAAATCATCAAATCGGCATTAATACTGTTGATGGAATTTGTTTAAGTAATAAATTTAAATGTATTCACTACACACCTTGAATAATATTATATTCTCTACAATCAAAAATTAATAAGCATGAAAGTCTACAATGTTTTTATTTCTGAAAAGAACAAATATTATGGCCTCATAAGAACAACTGAGTGATCTCAATATTTTCTCCCTCAAATATAAGGCAATTAAAGATGAACCAACCACGAAGAAATATTAATAATTACAAAATGAAAACCACTGAGGAAAAACTCACAAACAAATGATGGATTGTGTAAACTAGATCATTAAAGCCTAGTAATTTCCAAGGTTTGCTGAACAGATAAAGTATTATTTATTTACAACATGAGGAATTATAGTCCCTCCCTTTTGCAGTACTCTGGTAACGACAAACAGTATCATTTGGAGCATTTTCAGAAGGCAAACTGTATATTTCTAGAGGTAAACTATATTTGTGTTTCAATGAGAAAACCAAACTCTCTCTCAAAAATAAATAAATAAACATTAAAAAAAAAAGAAGTTCAAGAAAGACAGGTGATTGCTGAGCTTTTACTGATAATCTTTTTAAACATCTATCAGCAGGGATGAGCATGTCTGTAGCAAGTGACAAGAAGAAAGTTAAATTAGTGTAGGCAATAATAATAATAATAATAGCAACACATAGTGAGATTTATTAAATACTTACTGTAGATTGAAAAAGTGACCATAATCACTCCTAGCTCTCCCTCTATTTAAACTCTTTGCAATGTAACAGATTTTCGTATGAAAATGTAGTCTACTTCTCCATTTCACAGATGGGGGTTGGCCTCATGACTTCCTTGGTCTAAGCACCATGAGAGAAAGGATGTGGGAGGGCTTGCTGGAGGATGTGGGACCGTGCAGAGATAAACTAAGCCAACTCAGAAACTTACCACAGATGCATGAGTGAGCAGATCTGAGACAAGAATAACCACCCAGCAGAACCCAGAAAAAAGGCCAACCCATAGAATTATAAGTTCAATTGATGGTTGTTTTAAGTCACTAACTTTGGGGTAGTTTATTATGTAGCAATAGTTAACTGGTATGTGCCAGGCATTACCTAAAATGTGTTACACACATTATTTAATATAATCTTTGCCACATGCTATGAGGTAGGTAGTATTAGTATCTCCATTTTAGAGGTGAGAACCTGAGGCATAGAACAACAGAGGGAATTCATTGTTTAATGTACCTGAAATATTCCAAGGAGATGATCCTACTGGATTCAGGTATGACTGGTCTAGATCTTTAGGCAATGTCACCAGGACTCTGCTTTAATTATTATCCATTTCTGCCTCCACTTTTCTCTTCACTGTATGGATTTATCCTCAAAGTCCCCTTCCCTAGGCTGGCTATCTGCTCATAATCCAGAGGAAAATAGCTCAGGTAAAAGTCTAGGGAGGCTCTGACTAGCTAGACCTAATCATGTGCCCAATTCAAGGACCAGGGGGCAGGTGAAGCCTTATGACTGGCAGTTCCATCAGAATCACCTGGTGGGAATGGGCTAGAGAACAACTGTTCTGGGATGGAGAAATGAATACTGGGCGGACAGTAGAATTATGCCCTCTGCAATGACTCACAGATTCATTACGTGGATTCTAGGACCGCTGAGTGCTGACGTGATTAGAAATATTTGAACTATAACATCGAGTCTGTCTAGAACCTGGTGTACCCTCCAACACACAAAACCAAGGACTCTACTCTTCTGGTCCCCAGGCACCCTTCTCTTCTCCCATCTCTCCATGCCACCTTGTCACAGCTCCTCTCCCTGAATAATAAGAACACTCTCTGGAACTTTTTAGTTTTATAGATTTAGCTGATGTTTGAAGAACAGCATTTTCTCCACAGCTAAATTGGAAAGTGGATTATTTGCTTTACAAAAGGATTCTCGACTTTACAAAGGATTTCCCAGAAGAGGACTTTAAATAGCAACCTCCCCCTAGTGCATTTAAACTATAATTCCATTTGCAAGCTACTGCTTCTCAATACCTCAAATTTAGTTAACTTGAGGGGCTAGGCTAGGCAGGGACTTCTAAAAGTCCCTCCAACTCAAAAAGCACATGAGTCTGACCAACAGCTCATAGCAGAAAGACCAGGATAGTGGTACTTGTTGCTCTCACCTGTAAAAGGTGTGTAAGAATGTCACCTACCACAAAGTTATGTTGTGAGGACCAAATTAGTTAAGATAGATGGCATGTCTAGCACATTGCTAGTACAAATCAAGTAGTCTGCCTGCAACTACTTTGACTAGCTTTCAACCCGTTTTGGCTTTCTAGCCAGAGGTGTCCATTCAAAATATAAATTCTACCTTGTCACACCATTCCACTCAAAATCTCAATAGTTTTTCAATGCCACAATCAAAAATCTCATTCCTTGGAAGATTCAATGAGGGCCCAATGCCTGGCCTTCCCCTGGCTGCTAGTACCATTACTCACCATTCTCATTCCCATCTTTACACAAAATCTGATATTTTCTCCAAATTACAAGAAAATGAAATTTCTTCTCCTCTTCTTCTAGCTCCTCCTGTGAGCCTCAGCTCCATTTCTGCGCTCTCCTTTGCAATGAAACTTCTTGAAAGATTTGTCCATGTTCATGGTCTTCAGTTGTTCCCTCCCTACTCCCTACTTGAAATCTCCACTTGGATATAAAATGCAAATCTTATCGGCATGTCCAGCAACGAACTCCTAGCCCCCTCCTTCTCTATCTTGCTCTCCCTGGACTTTTTCTCACATAAGTTGATGCAAATCCAAACTTCTGGAAACCTTGCAGAAGTGTCTGTCTATCCATACCCACCATCCATATCCATCAGTTAACCCTAGTGCCTCACCTTCAGAGTACAAGTGAAGAATGACCGCTTCTCACTAACTGCACTGTCTTCCACTGGCCTATGCCATAGCTGTCTATTGTTGGAATTACTGCAATAGCCTCCTCATGACCTTGGCTTCCACCCTTGGCTCCCAAACCTTTATTTCCAGTAGAGTAGGAAGATAAATCCTGTTTAAACAGCAAGTCAGATCATGTCCTGATTGCTGAAAACCCTTCAGTAGCCATTTCACTCCGAGCAAAAGCCAAAGCCCAACAATGACCGGAAGGCCCTCTGTAATCTAACCACCACCCAGATCTTTCTAGCTTATTTCCTACTAACTCTCCACCTGGTCCACTCTGCTCCAACCATGCCAGCCTGCAACCTTTCCTTAACATGACAAGCACGCTCCCATCTTTTAAAATGGCTGTCCTCTCTACCTGAAACACTTTTTCACTGGGTATCTGTGGAGTTCACCCCTCACCCTTCAGACTGTCACCTTCATAATGAGGCTCCCCTTTATCAGTACCTTCAAAAGCAGGAGTTGCCCCCACCTGGAGATACTCATGATTCTCGTTACCCCTCACCATCTGTTTCCCTTATCACTTTCTAATGTACTATATAATTTCATTATTATGTTTATTATTCACTGACTCTCCCTTTCCCAAATATATTAGCTCCTCACGGACTGTAATCTTAGTGTGTCTTGTTCATGTATCCCACACAATCAGAAAAAAAAAACCCAGGATATAACAGATGCTCAATAAATATGTTAACTAAGTAGATGCTCTTGTCATGCTGGTCTTCCATTCTCCTAAAACTTGAAGCTATAGTTCATACATCACTTCCTCAGAAAAACCCTCACTGATCTCCCTGGTAAATTTCCTTGATGACAGTTTCCAAAGTCCCTCTGCTTCACAGAACTTGTTTTTTAAAGTTTATTTATTTTAAGAAAGAGTGTGCATATGTGAACCACAGAGAGAGAGGAGGAGAGAGAATCCCAAGCAGGCTCCATGCTCTCAGTGCACAGCCTAAAGCAGGGCTTGATCTCACCAACCTGGAGATCATGACCTGAGCCGAAATCAGGAGTCAGACGTTTACTCGGATGAGCCACTCAAGTATCCCTCCTTCATAGCACTTTTGAGACATCTAACTTATATTTGTTTTGTGACTACCCAAGCTCTCTCAGGACAGGGAAAATTCTGTTTTTATTTATCATCTTTTTTTTAAACGTTTTTTATTTATTTATTTATTTTTTGGGACAGAGAGAGACAGAGCATGAACGGGGGAGGGGCAGAGAGAGAGGGAGACATAGAATCGGAAACAGGCTCCAGGCTCCGAGCCATCAGCCCAGAGCCTGACGCAGGGCTCGAACTCACGGACCGCGAGATCGTGACCTGGCTGAAGTCGGATGCTTAACCGACTGTGCCACCCAGGCGCCCCTATTTATCATCTTTATCACTAATACTTAAGAGTCTTTGCATATAGTAAGTGCTCAATAAGTATTTTTTAAATAAATGAATAGCAGATGGTTATTCATATTATTATAAGAAGTTAATATTCCTTTACTCATCAATGGCCCCCAAGCACATACACAATTAGCATGATTAAAATCAACCTTCTTTAGGAGCACATGAGTGGCTCAGTTAAGCATCTAATCCTTCATTTTGGCTCAGGTCATGGTCTCACAGTACCTGGGATCAAGCCCTCCACTGGGCTCTGCACTGACAGCATAAAGCCTGCTTGGGATTCTCTCTCTCTCTACCTCTCTCTTTGCCCCATTCCTGCTGTTGCATGCTCGCTCTCTCTCTCTCTCTCTCTCTCTCTCTCTCTCTCTCTCAAAATAAATAAAATTTTTAAAAAATCATTAAAAAAATTTTTTTAATGTTTACTTATTTACTTTGAGAGAGGGAGAGAGACAGAGAATCCCAAGAAGGCTCCACACTGTCAGAAGAGAGCCCAGAGCAGGGCTCAAATTCACAAACCATGATATCATGACATGAGCTGAAACCAAGAGTTGGACACTTACTCCTCCCCAGGCACCCCTAATTTTTTTTTAATTTTATTTCCTTTATTTCCAGTAGAGGAAACAGCTAATTGTCCCCCAAATAGGCCAGTGGTAACCTGCAGGGCTCCTGTAGATACTCTGCCTTCTACCCTATGTGGCTAAAGGACTGTACCCAAGTGATCTGAGTGCCTTCTATTAGAACTTTACCTCAGTATTAGTTGGTTTCATCTCAAACAGGCCTTTTCATTTCCATCTTAAAAGCATGCAAATATTTTTGTTTTATGAATAAAAAATTGAAATTTGCCTGGGGAACCTGAGTGGTTCAGTCAGTGAAGCATCTGACTCTTGATTTTGGCTCAGATCATGATCTCACCTATGTTGGGCTCTGGGCTGACAGCCTGGAGCCTGCCTGGGAATCTCTCTCTCCCTCTTTCTGCCTCTCCTCCACAAGCACTGTGTTCACGTGCTCTCTTACTCTCTCTCAAAATAAATAAACTTAAAAAAAAACAAATAGAAATTTGCAGATTAGACTCCAAAAATATCCATTCTTAATCTTTTCACTTTAAAGTGTTTTCTTTTTAAATTTATTTTATGACAGATTAATTCAAAATTCATCATTGTAAGAGAGATGAGCATAATTGCCCAAAAAAGAAAAAGATGGTGGTACATCTCTGATCTTCTGAAAACTGTGTAAATACTGATATTCTACATGCATGGAATTATGACTAACTGAATTAGGGCTGATATCGTATACCCTGGATTTGTTGGGTTGTGTTAGTAATTTAACACAGAAAATTACTGATATAATCATCTGGTTAGTAAAATTAAATAGAGCTTCTTTCTTGATACACTATAGCCTTTTAATCTGGGACTTGAGAAGGCTCAGAATGAAGAGACATGGGTTAACTGCTTATGTATTCCTAGTTTTCTCCTCAGAACATTTACATAGTGTGTCCCTGTTGGAATGTTCAAGATTGACTGTTGAGCACTAAATAGTCTGGGCCCAGCCACAGGAATAGATTAGTACACAGAGGCCTGATGGAATTTTCCTCTGAAGAAGGGCTCTACCTCTCCTTCTCACCCCACTCTGAACAGACACTGTAACTCTTGTGTGGGTCTGAGGCCTTGGTAAATAAAGCAGTGGCAAGAGGGTGGGTTAGGCATCTTAGATTTGCCAAGGACTCTTGAGAGAAAAAAGGAAACATTTTAACAATTTTACTACCAAATATTTCAAGCATATAAAATGTATACAAATAATAAAACTAACACTCTTACGTCCACTATCAAACTTTGTCAAATCTTAATATTTTACCTTGTATCAGATCTAGTAGAAATAAAAGGGAACATCAGAGATGTGGTTGATGTTCTCTCAGGACCCCACCTGTACCACACATTCACCTGTCTTCTTTCCAAGACATATTTACTCTCCAGAGTTTAAAGTTTACATTTATGTGTGTTTTTTATTGTTATCTATAAATTTTTTGTGTTTTAAAATATATTCTCTAAGCAAGTTGTACACACACACACACACACACACACACACACACACACACACACCTTGGCTCACTATTCTATTTTTCAGATGTATCCATATTAAAACTTGAATAAATCACATTCCATGTCATCTACTTTAAACCAGTGAATTGCATTTCAGCATTTAAACACATAAGTGATGGGGCACCTGAGTGGCTCAATTAAGCGTCTGACTTCAGCTCATGATTTCACAGTTTGTGGTTTCAAGCCCCGCATCGGGCTCTGTGCTGACAGCTCATAGCTGGAGCCTGCTCCAGATTCTGTGTCTCCCTCTCTCTCTACTCCTCCCCTGTTCATTCTCTCTCTCTCTCTCTCTCTCTCTCTCTCTCTCTCTCTCTCTCTCTCCCTCCCTCTCCCTCTCCCTCTCCCTCTCCCTCTCTCTCTCTCTCTCAAAAAAAAATAATAAATTAACATTAAATTCCTAACAGATCAACTCATTCTCATGGTGGTATATGTTCATGTTGTTTCTTTTTCTTGGTATGGCAGCGGTACTGGTGGCAGGAGTGAGGGAAGAATAAAGAGCTACTTTTTCTTCCTGGTGATTCCAATATGTACCCTGCAAGAGAGTCTGTGTGGTTAAAAGATGTCTGTGATGGTTAATCTTACATGTCAAGTTGTCTGAACCATGATATCCAAATTTTTGGTTAAATGTTATTCCAGAAGTTTCTGTGAGGATGTTTTATGGATAAGATAAACATTTAAATTGATGGAATGTGAGTAAAGCAAATTGCCCTCCATAATGTAGGTGGACTTCAATCAATCAGTTCAAAGAGAAGAAAAAGCTAAGAGAAAAAAGACTGAGGTCCCCTGAGCAAGAAGGAATTCTTCCAACAGACTGCTTTGTCCAATGAAATGCAACTCTTCCCTGAGTCCCCAGCCTCCCAAGCCATCTGGTAGATTGTGGATTCACAGAGTCTTCAGAAGCACATGAGCCAATTCCTTAAAATCAATCAATCAATCAATCAATCTGCGTGTGTGTTTGTGTGTGCACATACATATATGAATGTACATACACACACACATCCTGTTCCTTCTATTTTTATGGAAAACCCTGACTAACATAAGGTCAAAATATAAATTTCATTTGTTTTCATTTGTGGCTGTCTGGTCTTTGGAGATCCAGAAACTTGGGAATGGAGCAAAAGCAATGGACACATTTGTTGTGTACGCTTTTCTAGTTGTTGTGTACGCTTTTCTTTCACCTAAACTTACACTTTCGGCCCTGGGCCGTGAGTTATTTTCTCTACTCTCTGCGCTTTATCAGAAGATGTAAGATAAGGGGCACCTGGGTGGCTCAGTCTGTTAAGTGTCTGACTTCAGCTCAGGTCATGGTCTCATGGTCCAAGAGTTTGAGCCCCGCATCGGGCTCTGTGCTGATAGCTCAGAGCCTGGAGCTTTCTTCCCATTCTGTGTCTCCTCCTCTGTCTGCCCCTCCCACACTCATGCTCTATCTCTCAAAAATGAATAAACATTAAAAAAAGAATTTAATAAAAGAAGACACATGATTAATCTCATAGGCACTCAACTATTGTTTATTAAATTATTAGCTGAATAAGTGTGCGTGGTAATTTCAGAGAGCCAAATAGGGATAATAGTAATAAAGGGACCACTTCACCAACAAATCCATCAATACAAATACACCTATGTGGCATGGTCATATATTTAGCACTATACTGGAAAGTGTTGGGTAATAGGGTCCAGAGAGACTTGGAAAAATAATTGCAATGGTGACATTTAAGGTAAAAACATAAAAGCAATCAAAAAATGCCGGTACAAAAGGAGCATGTGATAAAAACAAATATAAAAAGAATCATAAGATAGTAGTGATAAAAATAAATATGAGAATAAGTATGAGAAGAACAAGAGGTAGCATGATACGATGATAAAAAGAATGCCGAATTTGGGAACTGAAGGACTGCATTCAAATCATAACACTGCCACCCTGTGTTCCATATAACCCTTGGCCAGACAATTAACTCTCTAGCCTTGTTTGCCTTTTTTACAGAATGACTTTCAATTGTCTCTCACTGTGTTCCCCCTCTAGATTTCCCATGTGTTGAGTGGTGAATAAGTCAGTTATATGAACGTCAAGTACTAATTTATTGATTTCCCTCTACCTGAACATCAAGTACTAATTTATTGATTTCCCTCTACCCTCTGTTTGTCAATCACAAAAACTACTCTGTTAATGAGGTAAAGCAGCATTCAGTACTCAAGGTGCTATGTTTAAAATTTTTTTTACATTTATTTATTTTTGATAGATGGAGAGAGAGAGAGCACAAATGGGGAAGGGGCAAAGAGAGAAGGAGACACAGAATCAGAAGCAGGCTCCAGGCTCTGAGCTGTCAGCACAGAGCCCAATGCGGCGCTCGAACTCACAAACCATGAGATCATGACCTGAGCTGAAATCAGACGCTTAACCGACTGAGCCACCCAGGTGCCCCCCCAATGGTGCTATGTTTAAAAGAAACTACTGAACTCTGTCAAAATCCAGTGACATTACCAAGTACAGGATGAACCACTCTGCTACTTCTTGGATGACTTCACATTTTACATCCTGTTCTGGAAACTTCAGAATCTTGTGACAGATCAGATCATCGAACATGGGTCATGTAAATGCCTTCAAGTTGCTCAAATCAGCAACCCCATAACAAGATAGGCAGTCAGATGAAATTATCAGAAGCACAGATGGCACTCAATCGGGTTTAGTGTGGGAGAATTCTCAAAACATGCGGGGATTGAGTTCTCCTTTATGCTACCCCTTTGTGGAAATGCTTTATGTTTAATCAACCTCTCTTTGCCCACATGCCTGAGAAATGCAATTCCCTTTTCAATGGGGAAAATTGGCCCCTGACTGATTTCCATTATATTTATATATCCTTTGCCTTCCTGGGCATGCATCGGCTGGGTCTCTGCAGTGACAAACTGATGAATGGGGCTCTCTGGAGTGGAGAGGAGATGCAGCTCCATAGGACAGAGTTCCTCCTTTCCATCTATCTGCTCTGAAGGTATACCATCTCCCAGCTGGAAGCCACAGAAACACAACACAAAGATCCTGAGACTCGGAAAAGTGCTTTGAAAAAGAGAACTGAGAAATATAAAGTACAGTTAAAAGTGTCAGGGAATTCAGTTACAGTCCTGGCTCCACTGATAGCTAAATAGGTGACCTTGGACAAATCACATAAACTCATTAATAAAATGGAAATCTTTCTACCTCATTTCTCTTGGGAAATAACCAAAAAGTGAAAACTTATATTAGGAATGCAAGGATTTTTGGGTTTTTTTGATAAATATGATCATATATAGTCTACTAGGGATAAAAATCTCAAGGTGCTTCCTGTGGTACCCTCATTTGGCCCTGAGCAGTAGAGCTTTGTGGTTACATGTAAGGAAGGGATTTGGAAGTCACCTGCAGGATTTAAATCTCACCTCCAACTCTGGCCATAGGTGTGACCTCACATAAGTTCCTCAAACTGAATTATCAACCTTTTTTTTCCTTATCTACAAAATAATTAGCTCACAGAGTTATTGTCATGTTAGTTCCACATATGACAAAATTAACATAACTGAGTTGATTCTAGTTCTGGAAATTATTCTGGACACGCTGGTGTTATTTGGTATAGTATTTGTGTAAAAGGCTGAAAAGAAGCCAACATAGAGGATGCTAACACAAATCGTGCAGAAGGCAAAGTTTCTTTCTATGTCTAGTGCCAGCAGGCACCCCCAGACCCTCGTTCCTCCTTCCTGCTATCCCTTTAGTGAGCTCAATGGGATTTTAAAGCGGCTCTTCCTCCACACTGCCAATAGAAGAATGAAATACAGATATAAGATACTGTCATCCAAAATGTACATTTTGTGGGGCCAAGCACAGGACACAAAGAAAATCTAGAGGAAAATTCTAGAGTGTACACACAAATGCTCAAGACATAGGATGTCAGAGATGAAGAAGCAAGGGAATTATCCTAGTGGGATACAAGCCACCATGGCTGTATCACAAAATCACAAAATCACAGTGAAGTTCTTTTGTATTCACAAAATCACAGTGAAGTTCTTTGAGTGTCTACTGTGAAAACATTGTCCAACATATTTTATTATCTATAATCTCATTCAGTCCTCATAAATCTCCTTCAGAGTAAATATTACCATTCCCCCTTTAGAGAGGAGGAAAGGCTCACAGTGATGTCTCCTGGATGAAGTTACACAGAAGTTATGAAAAGAGAGTGAGTATGTGATAGGTTTTTGCAGCTCTGCCTTACCTTCCCAGAATTTTAAAAGTTCATTTGGCTGGTCACATAAAATAACTCACCCCTAAGTGTCCAGGGCGGTCTTCTGGATTCTGGACCTTGTACTGTTATTTTCTTGCTTTCATTGGCCCACTGGAAGCTTCAGTTCCCAAAATCTCCAGATAAGGAGTGGTTCCAAAGGTTCCCTGAACCTAAAAGGGAGAAGAAAATAATAGGTAGACAAAATCGTAATTGCACAAATAAAAAATAATGGCAGAATAGACCACTAAAAATAGGAACTAATATTTCCTGGAAAATGAGGGCAACAAAGTTTAAGACTTTATCTTGATAAAATAAAACTAAAATGTATTAAAGGGAGTTAATTTTACATTTAATAAAAATATAAATTATACTGCAATTATTTGACAATTATTAAAATTGACAAAGAATATTTGAGATCATTTTCCAAAGAAATTACGTAACTGCATGCCTATGATACCCTCCAATGTAAAGGGAACCATTCTTGCAAACAAAACACTGAGAGTTCATCAATTTTCCCAAAGGCTTCCCTGCATCCTTTGATATTCAAATCATCAAATTATTCTCCTTTGAAGCCTATCGTGTCATCCTCCATGTCGATTTTTCTCTTCTTCAATTATTAACTGGTCTAACTCTGTCAGATTCTCATTTGTCAATTATTTTGCATGTGATTAGAGAAATTCTTCATCATCCCTTCATCTTTGCAAAATCCTGCAGCTTTTTCCAAGACGTGCAGTTTCCTTCTGCAGTCAAATTGGAATATACATGTGCTATGTTGTCAGATGTCTGAGAGTACCCAGCAAAGGTACCAATGCTGTGGATGTAGAGAGCAGTATGTTAAGTAAAGAGAGATACTCTCATGGACACTAACTGTAATGAGGGGACAGTTTATTAGTCCATGCTCTCATTCACTGATGCCTTTCATCCCACTCTCCTACATAGCTGTAACTCTAGGGGTGATGGTAAATAATATTATGGTAAAAGGATTCTCTGTATTAGGAAGAATAATAACTCCTAAGTCCCGGGGAGCTCTTCACAGACAGCAAGCTACTTTCACATCCACCACCAGTGTATCCTAACACTATCCTTTAAAGAGAGGTGGAGTAAGTATTTTTATATACAATTTCACAGATGAGGAAACTGAGACTCAGCAAGGTGTACATTTTTAAAGAATTTCTTCCTAACCTACTCTCCATCTTCAAAGTATTAACTTTTGTTTACTATTTTCTTGCTTGGCATTGAGTACTGTGCTAAGTATTTTACATGTAGCACCCCATTTATTCCTGATAACTGTCTGAGTGAATGATACAATTAGGCATAATTAACTTAATTTTGTAAAAACAAAACTGAGGATAATTAAAGTTAAGGAACTTGTTGTATTAAGTCACTTATTGCTACAACAATCCTATATAAGGACCCCAAAATGACCCCAAAATCTCAAAGGCTTCCAACAACCATCATTTATTTCTTATTCAAAGAATCAGGTGGAGGGCTGAGTTGACTCTGGTTCAGGTAGTAAGTTGGGTTCAGATCTGTTCCATGTGAGTCATTTATGACCCATGCTGAAGTTGCAGTAGCTATCGGGGCAAGACCTCCTCATGACATGTCAGCAGTGCATGAGGCTATGTTCATGTCATATCCCCGAACCTGCCACTGTCCAAAATGAGTCACTGAATAAAACCAACTCAATGGAAAAAGGATGTAGAATCTGTCTACACTACTGGGAAGCACTGAAGAGTCACATGACTAAGAGTATGGGTGGATAACCTATCATAGGTGTGGGCAGGCAAAGAGGGTAACAGTTACGTATTTTGTATTTCTGACAACAGCCATATCTTACCACTGGCCCAAGTCTCCCCACCAAGTTCTGACTCCAGAGCCCATGCTGTTAATCACTTCCAGGTACTTTGCAGGAACTGCACCCAATGCACGAAAGTGAGTCCTTGTGGTCATGTTGATACTATATCACCACTTCCTCCTGATCAAAGTTGTTTGTCACCTTCTAGCTGAACCCTCTTGATCCTCCTCTGTATATATAGCCCCGTGTAGCTCAGGAGCTAACCCAGAACTGGATGATTACTTTCTGTATTTCGAGGACAGCAGCTAAGAAGAAAAGATTTCCTCCTGGGCTGCACTGACCTTAATAATATATTGAAACAGCAATTCTCAGTTCACAAAGCATTTTCATAGTTCTTATCTCAATGGACCCTTCTCCCTTAAATTTCAGGTAATAGACATTATTATAGCCATTTTAAAGATTTAGAAGCTGAGGCTTAGCAAAACAAAATTACTCTACAAATACATAGTTCATGAGCTCCCTGGTCTGGAAATGACGTGAAACCTTCTGCTTAATGTACTTCTATCATCTGGGCAGGCCACTTACTGAGGCTCCTGCAGATGACTTCACTTAATTTTCACAGCAGTGAAATGGGTCAGATGTTCTTATCTGTTTCTGTACACAAGAAGTTAGAACTGTCCCAGGTCATAAGCGAGGGAAGTGGTAAAACCATAGTCCAGCCCAGTTGTGTCACTGCACTGCCTCTTCCTTTAAACTCTACATGCTATTTTGTTTCTTCTTTCATTCTTGTCCCACCTCTCCACTAGGCAATCAGCTGCCAAAAGCCAGATGGTCTCTTGCCTCAAACCCTTGTGATGTAGCCAAACCATGGTCTGGACCCAGGATTTGTCTTTGACTCCATACCTGAACATTTTCGTTCTTTTTTTCTCAGTCTCCTGTATGCTACTCTGTCTAGTTCCATCTGGATCAATTGCTTGCTGACCCTCAGGCCTATTGGCTAGATCCTGATGCCTATTACCTCTCATCCTGCCACACAGAACTTCTCTTCTTAATGTCCTATTTTAAGACATTTCTACATTTACAACTCTATCAGTTTGGACTAGAATGTCTTCAAGTTCAACTTTGGGACAAACAGGTTTTCAACATGTTTACAAGAATAAATCTATCCTTGATGTTTTTGTCCACAATATGTCGCATATATTTAAAATGTTCTTTTTATTTAAATTTACATATAATAAAATTAAACCTTTTTATGTATAGTTCCATGGCATTTAACACATGAATAAGTTTGTGTTACTATCATAACTGATGCACAGAACCATTCTGTCACTTCAAAATTCCCTTCTGCTTTCCCTTTATAGTTACACCCTTCTTCACTCCTAACAATTGATATTCACTGATTAGTACCTCACTGCTATAATTTTGTGTTTTCAAGAATGTCATATACTATGTAACCTTTTGAGCCTGGCTTCTCTCACTCACGATAATGCCTTTGAGATGCATCCAGAATGTTGTATGCATAAATAGGCCATTCCTTCTTATTGCTGAGTAACATTTCATTGTATGGATGTGCCCTGGTTTGTTTTTACATTTCTCTGTTGAAGGACATTTGGAAAGTTTCCAGTTTGGACTGATTATGAATAGAGCTGTCATAAACATTCACATATAGATGTTTGTATGAACAGAAGTTTTCATTACTGTAGGATAAGCATCCAGGAGCAGACTGCTAGGTCATATGATAAATGTATTCTTAACTTTATAAGAAAGTGCCATATAGTTTTCCAGAGTTAGAGGTAGTTTTCTTACCTACCTCTATGCAGTTTTATTACAGGCAGACTTTTGTTTGTTGGTTTGTTTTGTTTTGTTTTGTTTTAGAGAGAGTGTGAACAAGGGAGAGGGCAGAGGGAGAGACAGAAAGAATTTTAAGCAGGCTCCATACTCAGTACAGAGTCCAATGTGGGGCTTGATGCCACGACCCTGGGATCATGACCTGAGCCAAAAATCAAAAGTGGGACTCTCAACTGACTGAGTCACCCAGGTGCCCCTCACAGATTCTGTTACAGTGCTTACACCCGGTCTTTGCTCCTCCAGATTTACTCTTGGCTCTTCTCCATCTTTCTCCATGCTCAGAAGACTAGTATCCATGGCTACACCAAGTAACTCCCTTATTTTTTGCTTCCCATTGGGTTTGGCTTGTGGGAGGCACTGTCAAGATGGCAGAAGGCAGGAAGAGAAGGATGTCAGGATTTGCTTGCCTGATACCTCCCTTCTGGTTGTCACAGTTGTTGTATCTCTCTAACATAACCATTGTTTCTTCCAGGCCACACACTTTGATTCCCTTGCCTCCATGGGCCTATTGTTGGTCACCAGGGGTCAATGCACTGTCTCTGATCATTGTATATTCTTTTTATATTCATATGTTTATATTCTTTTTATGTTTATATTAATCTTTGCAAAGTCACTATAAAATAGGAAGATAGCTGAGAAAACAGAGGCACAAGGATAAATTGCCTGAGGTCACATAGGTGGTAATTAGCAAAGCCAAGATGAAAATCCAAGTCTTCTGACCCTTAAGCCCATGTTCTTCCCAATAAACTGACTGCATCTTATTTGTGTCAATTCTCTTTTCATATATCCCTAGAGATAATTCACCACACATGCTGGGAACATTAAAATAAACTAGCAAAGTCTTGAATTTATTGTCCACATCTTCTCAGCATGTTGACTACATCAACATAGCTTCTCTCCTTCCTATTTATTGATTTTCTTTCTTATTTTTTTCTTGTTTTCAAGTGAAAGAGAGACAATGGGGGAGGGGCAGAGAGAGAGAGAAAGAGAGAGAGAATCCCAAGTAAACTATGCACTGTTAGCACAGAGCCCAACGTGGGGCTTGAACACATGAACTGTGAGATCATGACCTGAGCAAAAGTCAGATGCTTAACTGAGTCACCCAGGCACCCCTGATTTTGTTTCTTTATTCCTAATACCCATGGTAAATTTTGTATCAATTCTAAGCTTAATAAAAAATGATCAAAATTCCTGAATAAAACATGGGAAGGCTAAATAAAATATTTTTGTTCTTAAGTGAATATTGTCTAATGCTAATATGCCCTATATTCATTATTTCAATGAATAATTGAATAGATTAATAATTTCTTTTAAACTTTAAATATTTTTTAAAAAAAATTTTTTTTTAACATTTATTTATTTTTGAGACAGAGAGAGACAGAGCATGAACGGGGGAGGGGCAGAGAGAGAGGGAGACACAGAATCGGAAACAGGCTCCAGGCTCCGAGCCATCAGCCCAGAGCCTGATGCGGGGCTTGAACTCACCGACCGCAAGATCGTGACCTGAGCTGAAGTCAGACGCTCAACCGACTGAGCCACCCAGGCGCCCCTAAACTTTAAATATTTTAACATAAACGTCTACTGGAATAATGGTGAAATTGAAAGGAACCATTCTTATTTAACAAAATAACCAATGCCTATGGGTGTCTGGCTTTACTACCCTTAGGAAGAACATGAATATAGACACAATGCACAGCTCTATATGCACATTCATCTATTCATTCCTTTGCAAATTACTGACTTCATTTAAGTCATTTACCCAATGTCTTTCTACTAGTAAATAGAGGAGCTACTTATCTTGACTTTCACATCAGGAATCTATTTACTATGTGAGAGTAATTTAAACTGGGATCTGTAGAACCCCAGGGGTCCCTACATGCACTCTTAAGGATGTGCTAGGTGCTCTTCAGGGTAACCAATCACCCCAATTTTTCCAAGAGTGAGGGTTTTTCCCAACATGTGGGACTTTCAGCACTAAAACTCGGAATATTCTGGGCAAACTGTGGGACTTTCAGCACTAAAACTTGGAATATTCTGGGCAAACTAATGAAATGATCATTCTAACTGGACAGAATGTGTTTGAATTCAATTACAGGAAGGTCACCCAGATGATTCAGTATATGTGTGTATATACACACATATACAAACATATATATATAGATATATATACACACGTGTGTATGTATATACATATATATTAATATTAATATTGGAATTATGCAAACAAAATTATTTGTAGCTTTAATCCTCTTCCCTACCACATTTCCTTTCCCTTATCCCCAACTCCAAAGGAGCCAGAAGCAGAAGACTGAGTTGGGGGTAAAGTGGAGAAAGGAGAGCAAAGAACAGCCTGCATTTCCTTCGCCATTGCTGGTCAGTGGAATGCAAAGAAAACCTAAACTCGAATGAGCAGATCAGCTCTGAATTGGATGACAGACTGGATTCTTGAATTCTCCATCTCTGAAAATGATATTGGTAATTATCTCAAAGTGACCAGAAAACTAATGGAATCTGCTTAACGTAGCAGGTGGGAAAAGAGAAAGGAATTCAATAGACATTTGAAGGCAGAACTGGGCACAAAACAAGGCCCTTTCTTGGCTGTTCCCTACCAAAGCCAGCCTGCCTTAAAAAGTAGCTATGGGAATGCAGGTTATCTCTTTGAATATTGATTTCAATTCTTCTGGGTGAATTCCCAGATGTAGAATTGCTGGATTATATGGTAGTTCTAGTTTTAATTTTTTGCAAAATCCCTATACTATTTTCTATAGCAGCTGCATCATTCCCACCAACAATGCATGTGTTCCAATTTCCCCACATCCTCACCAACATTTATCTTTATTTTTAAATAATAGCTACCCTAACAGATACGAAGTTTGCTTTTGATTTGCACTTCCCTGATGATTAGTGACAATGAATATCTTTTCCTATACCTGTTGGCCATTTGTATGCCTCTTTTTGCAGAAACGTCTATTCAATCTGATTATTTGGATATTTTTGCTATTGAATTATAGGAGTTCCTTACACATTTTGGATATTAACCTCTTATAAAATATATGGTTTGCAGCATTATTCATAATATCCAAGATACCTGAACAACATAAATGTTGATCAATGGATGAATTAAAAAAAAAAAAGAAAATGTGGTATATACATATGATGGAATACTATTCAGCCTTTAACAAGAAATAAATCCAGGGGTGCCTGGGTGACTCAGTCAGTTAAGCATCTGACTCTTGGTTTTGGCTCAGGTCATGATCTCATGGGTTTGTGGGACTGAGCCCCACGTCAGGCTCTGCACTGACAGTGCAAAACTTGCTTGGGATTCTGTCTCTTTCTCTCTCTCTCTCTCTCTCTCTCTCTCCCTCCCTCCCTCCCTCCCTCTATTCCCCCGACCTTGTTCTCTCTCTCTCAAAATAAATAAACATTTCAACAACAAAAGGAGAGAAATCCTTCCATATGTGACAACATGAATGAACCTGGAGGATATTATGCTAAGTGAATATGTCAGTCACAGAAAGAAAAATACTTCATGATGTCACATGTGGAATAGAAAACAGTCAAACTCATAGAAACAGAAAGTAGAATGGTGGTTGTCAGGGGCTGGGAGAAGAAAGGAATGGGAACTTGCTGTTTGACAGTTATAAAGTTTCAGTTATATAAGATAAATAAGTATTATAAATGCTGTTTGACAGTTATAAAGTTTCAGTAATATAAGATAAATAAGTTTTATAAATCTTTATACAACCATGGTGCCATTTTTAACAATAGTGTAGTATACACTTTAAAGCTTATTAAGAGGATAGGACTAATTTCAAGTGTACTTACCACAATTCTAAAAAAAAAAAAAAAAAAAAGGTAAGGCAGTTATGAAAGAATCAAAGGCCCCAGTGAATGACTTATATGTGGAAAAGGAGAGGTAGGGATCAGGGTTCTCAGTCTACCTATGGGAGAAACTGGAGTAACAATGATACTTCCATGTATTATTAAGGCCAAGGACATGGAGATGGAAGGTTTAAGTTCTAGTAATATTGTATCACTTCCTGGCTGTAAGACATTGGGAAAGTCATGAACTATTTGAAGCCTCACTTCCGCATCTGTGACATGGGAATGGTAATATCCACTGCATATGGTTCTGGTGATGGGAAAATATGTATGCACAAGTGCTTTGTAAATATAAAGCACTATGGAGACATGAAATATGATCATTGGCAACAGAAAGAAAATCAAGAGAAAGAGTCTCAATAAGGCATAGACAGCTGGTTTTCTATGAGGTCATTCTCAAAGGAAAAACCACAGAGGAGTGGATGAATCCGTAGATAGTAGAAAACAAGACCAGAAATCAAGGTCAGGGGGCGCTTGGGTGGCGCAGTTGGTTAAGCGTCCGACTTCAGCCAGGTCACGATCTCGCGGTCCGTGAGTTCGAGCCCCGCGTTAGGCTCTGGGCTGATGGCTCAGAGCCTGGAGCCTGTTTCCGATTCTGTGTCTCCCTCTCTTTCTGCCCCTCCCCCGTTCATGCTCTGTCTCTCTCTGTCCCAAAAATAAATAAACGTTGAAAAATATATATTTAAAAAAAAAGAAATCAAGGTCAGGGTTGTTGATTTATGGCTTTCTCAGGTGAAAGACAGCCACAGTCAAGTATTTTGTACCACACCCTTCCCTCACTCCCTTGTTCAATTTCAACTCATCCTTCTGATTTCATTCATCTTAATGAGCACTTCCTCAGGGAAGCTTTCTCTGAACACCCTTCCCACCTGTCAGAAAAAGTCCACCTCAACATAGTTGAAATGTCACATTTACTTTTTTCAATTACTTGATTGATGCACCTCTCCACCCAATGCCTAGATAGCAAGCACCAAGGAGGAAGGAACCAGAACCATGGAGGTTTATCTTTATATCCTTATCACTAAGCAGATTGACTGGTGTGGAATAAATGTATACTGCAAACCTTAATGAATAAATGAATAATACATTCTGCCCCATCTGTCCTTCCTGATCTGCCTAATAATACTACATACCATCTATCCTTGAATTCTGAAACTTTATTATATCTAGCCTTTCATTGGAGTTTAAGTTAATGTTGTGCCTCTCCAAATTGACTCTCTGCTCTGTAAAGACAGATGTTGGTTTGTCTCTATTTGTTCACCCCACATTGCCCAGGATGTGGATGAACTCATAGGTGGTACTCAGTAAGAACACAGTGCCTCTTAGTCAGCTCATGAATCCACTTTCTCCACCATCCTTGCCAACTGCACCCAGGGGAGTGCTCAATTCAGAAATGGATGCCAATTGGATCTCTAATTAAAGTAAATTATTCAGATTCTGACAAGGCCTCCACATGCATAATGGATCTATAGAGTCCTTTGTCCAAACGGTCTCAAACTGCACCTCAGAGTCCCAGGGTTCACTGCAGAATTTCACAAGCTGAGCAGACAGAAAAGCTTGGTGGGAGCCAAAGGGGAGATTTTAAGTTTCCTCATCTTTTCTATAGGCCAAGAAGCTGTCCTCTCTGTTCGATACATAGGGGGTTCGGGTTAAGATTTTAGTGGCCAAAAACAACTGCTCTAGTACAATGCTAGCATTTTACTTAGGGGGAATTACCCAGATAATGGAGGGAATTGGTGGCCGAAAACTGACAGCAGAATGCCACATGAGAAAACTACAGTGATAATCTCTTCCGAATGGAGTATTTTCCAAGTTTCTATATAATCTGAGCCTCAATTTCTATGAAGGTAACAGTCCCCAGAGCCCTCTCTGTATCGCATATTCTATGATCTGGCTGATTTGGCATTATTAATAATATCATTTAGAGAGTAGAATTTAATAGTCATCCATAGAGACTTGCTGAGCATGTCAGTGTGTGAGCCCATGCAAGTGAATTCCCTCATGGGTGTGGGCTTAGGTATGTCTTCCGTAAAAGAAATCATCCTGTCATTAATCTGTGTACAGCCACACTTGTCAACAGTAATCACAGCAACATCAGTAACCGGCAGAACACAGTATAGATATTTTGGGGGAAATGGACACATCGAAGACATTCCAAAAACAGAATGATCTCTAGCATTTGTTCTCGTTAATCTAAGTATGCAGGGTCTATTTTCATTGGCAATGCTTTTTTTTTCATTTATTCTTTCTGACTTCCTCAATCAGAGGAATTGATTCTTCCTCAATGAATATAAATTTATAATATTATTTTCCATTTTATAATCTTATGGGCTGAATCACTGAAAACATACAATTAAACCAGCAAAAAGAAGGAATCTATTTTAGGCACTATAAGACAGGGAATATTAAAAATGTCCCAGGACAATAGACACTGTTTTCTCTTGAGAAGCTCTGCCATTAATCTAACCAAGAAAAGAAATTTTCCGGGCCTAAATGATCATAATGAAAAGAAACATACACACACACACACACACACACACACACACACACACACACACAGCAACAGATCACTGCAAAAGAAATTCAAAAATAATGGGAGAAAGTTGGTTAGCAAACAGCATGAGTCTTAGTGTTTATTTAAAGGAAAAAAATATTAAAAAAAACTACCTCTCACAAATCATTCTCAACCTCTTTTGGTCTCAATACTTTATGTACTTAAAATCTATTGAAGACCCCACAGCATGTGTTTTTGAGAGTTGTATCTTTCAATATTTACCATGCTTAAAATTAAAATTGAAAAATATAAAGAATATTTATTAATCTATCTTAAATAACAATAAACTAATTACATTCATAACATATTTCTATGAAAAAAAAAGGCTTTCACCACTGAAAAGCTGTGAAGCTAAGGTTGGCAACTATACATTTTTCTGAAATTCAAAATAGTGGCATGGACCCTCAAATTTGCCATTGGCAACTAGTTATGGCAGCTGTTTTTCTTGAAATGGCATGCTCAGTTAATTCATTTTAGAGAAAATGTCTGCCAAATGCCAAATACCTATAGTGTATCAGTTAGTCTTTCAAGTAAAAATGCTGTTCAATGAAAAAAGCAGATAGTTCTACTCACAGCTCAAACAACTGCTGAACCACGTTTCCTCAAGATGACCATTATATCATACTTGGCTTGCAACAGAAATATTTCATGTGTGCTTATTATTTCTTCACACAGAATAATTAATTAAATTAATAATGTTGCTGCCTCATCAAGGACAGTCCTAAGTGAAACTAGCATTTTTTTAATATGAAATTTATTGTTAAATTCGTTTCCATACAACACCCAGTGCTCATCCCAACAGGTGCCCTCCTCAATGCCCATCACCCACTTTCCCCTCCCTCCCATTCCCCATCAACCCTCAGTTTATTCTCAGTCTTTAAGAGTCCTTATGGTTTGCCTCCCTACCTCTCTAACTTTTTTCCCCTTCCCCTCCCCCATGGTCTTCTGTCAAGTTTCTCAGGATCCACCTAAGAGTGAAAACATATGGTATCTGCAATGAGAAAGCATAAAATATGGCCTTTTGTAGCATTTTTTTAATACTGTAAATACATGGTTTGAAGAATACGAAGACTCCTCATATGATTTAATCCTACTGCCTTGGTTTCTCCTAAAGCAGCATTATTTTTGAATTGGCAGTATCAGTGGAAAAAACATATGGCATCTTGGCATTACTATGAAAATAGTTTGAACTTTCAGACTCTATGAAAGGGTCTTGGGGACCTCCAGGGGACTACAGGGATGACCAACTGTCTTAAATTCTTCTTCTCTTTCTTTCCTCCCTGTGTTTGTAAACAAAGCCAGTGGAAGCCTGGAGACAAATACTGATGGGCAACCACAGGTAAGTATACCATGTCTCCTGTCCCCAAAGACCCCGGGCTCCTTGAAAGCCCCATCTCCTAGTGATACACTCTCTTTCTTCCCCCACATGGACCCCTGTCATTTGCAACAAAAAAAGTCCCTAATCAAGCAGAGTATTCAAAAGGCCCAAACCTGACCTTTCAGGTTTGATTCCATTCCATGGATTTTCCATAGCGTACTTAATATTATTTATATCTATAATATAGTAGCATTGATTAATTGATCAGTATGTAAACATTCATTCTCATTCTTTTTCTTACATTCTGAAACATGTTATGAGTAAGTTTATTAGATTAAATTATATGAAATTTCCATTTTGGAGTGTGTCAAAAATGGTTGAATAAAATCAATTTCATATAGCTCAACCTAATAACCAAAGCATTATTTTCTATTATTAGAAGGGAAAAAAAACAAAATACATCAGCTGAAAAAAATGGACTGTCTTCAAGTGATGGACATTTGTCCATCCAAGGAGGGACATTTACTCCAATAAGAAGGAAATTCAGGGAGGTAAAGATTCCCTGACTTAAAATGTGTTTAAGTTGAAACAAACAAGGCAATTTTGGACCCTGCTGGTTTCACTCAAATATTGAACACATCTGTTTCTTGTTTCCATGACCCTATATTGTTGAGAAAGATAGATCTCCCATTGCTGATGTCCTTCCATGTGGACATCTCTCACACACCCCATCCCACTCACTCCTCCCCATTGAGAAATTTGAGATAAAGAACAGGAACTTAACTGGACCTATCCACCCTTTCTCTTAGGATGACACATTCTGCTCTACACCTTCAAACTGTACCTTGAACAGGGGCAGCCTCCTGGGTGAGAAGAGGTGGGCTGTGTTGCTGTAGCACTGTCTTCAGTAGAAACTTTTATAGTAATCTGGGGTTCACAGTAAATAATCACACTATAAGCCCATACCCAAAGAGCTGACTCCTCAATGTCTAGCTCTCAATATGGCAGGAAAAGAAAGATTAATTTTTGACTCTTTAGACATCAACATCGTGTTGTTCATATTTATTCACCCAGTCCATAACATAATGCCTGGCACACAGCAGCCATTGAACAAATTTTTGTTGAATGAGTGAATACTTGCAAATACGTAGCTTCTTAAGAATTAGACTCTGGGTTACCCATGCATGAAGCCCATGGGAAGAAGTTTATATTTTATGTTAAGGATAGTTTATATTTTATGTTAAGGATGTTAAGGGAGTGGGAAATTACTGAAGGTTTTAAGCAGGAGGATGCATGATCAAATTCATGTTTAAAATGTTAATTAAATAAGTGTAAAGACAAATGGAAATTTGTTTCTGGTGGAGATCCAGACAAGGGCAGGTGGTGGTGAGTGTGGGAGGAGAATGTCATATGGATCTGTTTCCACCTCATTACTTTCATGGTCTTCTTTCCAGAGATGAAATGGGGAACTAGGCATCCTGCTTGATCTCTGTAGGTGGGTGGTATTACTTTTGCGACCTGCTCCGGATATCTGGCTGTTTGTCCTTGATACAACAAGGCCTCTCTGGGGCTTATGATGATGATGTCAATTATTTTCCTCAGAGGGAAAATAAAATTGACTTTGGAATTTTATTGATGAGTTTTGGCTATCTGCTTCTCAAAGATAAAAAGCCTTCCACACATTACATGACTGGCAATTTAGACACTCCTTCATAGTCATTGTGGTCTAGTGATCATGGATGTCAAGTGGGGACAAATCATTTTCTTGTCTTTGCCTTCTGTCTCAGTACTGCTCTGTAAACAGGCTGATGGAATATTTCAGATATGGCAAGCAGACCTGAGGACCGGCTTTAAGGTTTTAAGGGTAATTTTACCACTTACCACTCTCACCTATAAATTGGTCTCTTTTCCCTTAAAAGTCACCGTCTTTAGTAAAAGCCACATCATCTACAACATGGAAGGAGGTAGAGACTGCCAGCCTAGTAACTAGATCAGCTGGATTAATCATGACCATTTGTAGGATAAAAGAGTAGATCAGCAAAAGCCCATATCTAAAATCAAATTGTAAGAAAAAGTTGAAGTTGGAATTAAAGCCAATAGCGACCAGGAGAAAATGTACAACAGTTTGACATTGTCCCAAACTCACGAGGCTATTTGTTATCAAATACAAAGGTAAAACGGAAGCATAATAGCTATTGATACTGTTTTTCCCCACAATCCCTAAGACTTTGAACTTGGATTCCTGATGAAAACTGGTAGGGTTTAGATCATGCTGCAAGTGAAGAGCACAGAAGTGAAACCACACCACCTTTCCAGTCTCCAGCATAACAGGATTAAGGGTTCTCCTTTACCAGAGTCACATTCATCAGAGAAATGTTTGCTTACAAGTTCAGTTGTGCAGTTTTTTGCATGGATAAGCCATAGAGTCTAATTCTTAAGAAGCTAAATATTTGCATTCATTCATTCAACAAATATTTACTGGATGGCTGCTGTGTGCCAGGCGTTATACTACAGACTAAGTAAATAGATATTAACAAAACAGACACAGTCTGTAACCTCAGGATTACAATATATGCAGGCATGTGCAGAATATAAAATTTCCATTTCTTCTCTTTTTTAACGTTTATTTTTGAGAGAAAGAGACAGAGTGTGAGGGGGAGAGGGACAGAGAGAGGCAGACACAGAATTGGAAGCAGGCTCCAGGCTCTGAGCTGTCAGCACAGAGCCTGATGTGGGGCTCAAACTCACGAACTGGGAGATCATGACCTGAGCTGAAGTCGGATGCTCAACCGAGGTGCCCCTAAAATTTCTATTTCTAAGCCAGATACCATGAAAACAATTTAACCTATGCAATTATTATATAGATGAGAAAACTGAGGTCTAAGGAGTTACTTTCCTAGAATCACATAGGTAGTAAACAATAGCATCAGAGGTGATGATAAACACCATTAATCTCTATTGAATACTATGTACCAAGTTCCTGGTAAGCAAGTTCTTGACATGGGCTACTTTCATAACTTTTTATGTAATTTTTCTAAGATAAGTACTATGTTCATCTTAATTTTCTAGATAAGACAGATATATGTTCATAGTCCTGGGAAATCTTTGAGCTAAGGTTTATTTCTAGGCAGGGTGACTTGGGGAATTCCTAATCACTATTATACTCTAAAAATATGTCAGCTCAGCAACACACCCCCTCATCACCAGTTAAAGTCTAACACCTACTAGTATCCACAAAACAAAGAGAATTTAGCCAATGTATAAAGAGAGGGTGATACAGTAACCATCTGTTTGCTTGCATTAAAGCCAGTAGTGGCCATGCAAAAATAAAATAGCTTTGAGATTTCTAAAAAGTATCTTAAATCTTGGTCACTGGTATATCAAATTTTAAACTAAGAATTATACATGTTATAAAATGATTATTCTTAACAATAGAGGTTGAAAGGATGTAAGTTCCTTCATTTAACCAGCAAGCTTCCAAGAGGATCTTGAAATTTTATAACTTTCAGGTCCCTCAAAACTTATATTTGTCACTACTTTAGCCATATAGAAGTGTGTCTTAAGAGTTAACTCTGGCTTGACGTTTACCATGAGACTTTGGGTAATTCATCTCTTGGAACCCCTATTTCCATATCTACTAAATAGATATATACAATCTTGGCATCATAGGGTTGCTAGGAGAACGAGAGTGGCCATGTTCATATAGCAAGAAAGATCAATGTTACATGTTGCTTCTTATACCTCAATTTCCTTGAGGATAGCTTTTATCTGTAGTAACAAAACCTCAAGATACAGTGGCTAAAATGACTAAGGGTCTACCTTTCTTGATTAGTAAGTCTAGAAAGAGTCTCAGAAATGTCATAGGGATCCAGACTCACTGAATCTTACTCTTTAGCCTTCCTTAGTGTAGACTCCATCCTCATGGTCTCAGAATGACTGCTCTACTCCAGATATTGTGTTTGCATTTTAGGAAGAAAAAAAGGAGAAGGGAACATGAGGTATGCCAGTTAAATTCATCTCCTTATATCAGGAAAAGTATTATTATTTCTACAAAGTCCACTGTGTAAGGAGAGAGTTAATTTGTACGGAATCTGTAATAATTCTATTCTTACCTCAGGGATGCCTGGGACCATGCCAGGAAGCATGGTACTGACCTTTGGGCAAGAAAGGGATAAAATGCACTGGCTAGTGGTTTATAATATTATGTGTAAAGTCCAAAACTCCCCAGAAGGCATGCTATACCAGCTTCTCTATACTGTTTACTGCAAACATGTAGATTGATAGGCTACAGCTGATTTACCTGGTTTTATAGCCTAGTTTGTGTTATTTGACCAGTAGGGTATAAAAAAACTCAGTAAACTTGTGCCTTGGCTTCCCTGAGAACAAGCTATCTCACATGTATCTTGATAGTTTATTATCTGGTAAGGAAGTACCTCCTCTGAGACTGAGAATCTATGCCTAGGTATCTCCAACTTCCCTGATGTTTACCCATGGTTTCCGTCTCCTGCTATATTGTATCTTATGTCATCATTCAAGATACATATGTATGTATATGTATATTTATAGAGATATACATATATATCTTTAAATATATATATCTCTATATATGATATATAGATATATTTATATCTATATAAATATATGTATTTATATATATTTATGTATATGTATATATATGTATATGTATATGTATATATATGTATATGTATATATGTATATGTATATATGTCTGTATATATATATATATATATATGATCTGCATTTACACACAGGATCTCTATTTCTGTGTTACACACACACACACACACACACACACACACACACACACACTTATGAGTTGTTTTATTTATCCAACCCTGTGTAAACATTGCAACCATCCAGTTATATCTCATTGATAAGAAGTGAATCCCATGGCAATTTGAGCTCTATGAGACTTGGGTAGTGAGAATTTTTACCTGGCAACACTTCTTAAACAAAATTGGAGTTCTGTACACATGAAAGAGAAAGTCATTTATCTAGTATAACATTCTCAAACTTTTGCTAACATCAGAATTATCGATCATGAGGCCCCATCCCCAGAGTTTCTGATTCAGTAAGTCTGGGATGCAGCCTGAGAATTTACATTTTTAACAGCTTCCCAGGTGATGCTGTTGCTACTGGTCCAGGGATTATACTTTTGAGAACCATTTGCCTCACAGAACGAAAAAGGATGGGATTAGTTTTGCTTAATCTCTGACAGCTTCTACTGGGTTGATTTTATGGTCCAAGCAAAGCAGAAAATAAATGAAGAGACGAATATTAAACCTGGATGGGGCTTATTTCTATTTTCCTGGGGAAACCACCAGATAAATGTCAGCCCATTTCATTGGCTTTATTTGGTATGGGGACCAGAAGCACGCTAATGAAGAGGCTGGCTATTTGGCCAAGGAGTTTTAAACCTATCTCAGTGGTGATGAGTGAGCCACCTGTGCCAAATGCCATAGAAGAAACACAGAGGGAAAAAGACAGATGAATCCTAGGGACGGCCAGTTCTGAAAATGCCATTTTCCACCACAAAAATATGACCAGAGAGACCATGCGTTCCAGAAGCTGCCAAGTAGAAGCAACAGAAAAAGAGAAGAAAAGCTGACAAGTGATGCCAATAGCTTTTTATTACAGGTCTTCATTTACTTCAGCATAAGGTTTGTGATCCGTCTATCATGGGAAGGAAATCTGAGGCTTTTGGACAAGCCATTGGAGAAAGACACTAGACCTAGCCTGGCTTGAGAGATACCTGACCCGTCCCTTCTCTCCTAAATTTTAATGACCTATTTCCCTAAATCTTGTTTGATAAAGGTCTATGATTCTTTACCCACAATTCTGAAATCCAAACTCTCTGAAAACCAAGAGTTTGTGGTAAAACCTGACGTGATTACATTTGGCAGCAAAGCCTGATGTAATCTGACATAAAACTATTCATAGTCTTTAAATTTTCTTACTTGGCATGAACAGTTCTACATTGCACTGCAGAAAAATTAACACACTTGATTATAAAGCTCTGCCCAGACATGCTGGGGAGATTTTACACAATGAAATATGCATCATGTTACCTTTCAAAAGAAGAAAAATTCTGAATTACAAAATGGATATGGTCCCAGGAGTTTTTAATACCATTTTGAGGACCTGACCTTTGCTTTGTCTGATCACGTTGGTTCCCATTTTTGATGAATCTTTCTGTCACAGCCTTGTCCAGATCTCCTTCCCCGGGGCACCTTTTCAATGCATCCAGATGTTCTTGAGTTTCCTAGCAACTAGAGATGTGATGCCACTAGTCTGTGGCTGAATCCTATTTTGAACTCAGCAGGAAGCCTTGCTCATGAAGTCCCATTTCAGTGGACTGAAACTCAGGAGAGTAAGTCTGAATCTTCTGACGTGACTGCTTACTTTGGGAAAATCACCTTAATAGTTTAATTCCTCTGTTTCTTCCCTTAGGCCACATCCCTGGCAGTATTTTTATACACAAAGGGAAGAAACTAAAGCTCAGAAAAATTAATCAACTTCTTACATTACTGTCTCAACATGATTCTAAGACACAATGTTGGAAGCAACTTGAGGCAAGAAACAGATTCCACCATCTTCTATACAGAACAAGCTGCATAATTTGCAGTGCCTTGTGAAAACAAAAGTGCAGGATCCCTGGTCTAAAATGTACTAAAAGTTTCCATATGGAAGCATGAGAGCATTTAAACCAAACACCGGTGCTTTAAGTGTGAGGTGGTGCATGGATGCATAAGGCACATGCCCATGAAGCTGGCACTGCTACTACATTTTCCACAGCACCTAATATAATATGACTTGATGAAATAATGTTTTAATTGAATGCCATCCATGTCAATTGATGGGAGGTAATGCCAATAAATGACACCCACAAAATATTATAAAGTTGACTTCACAATATTCCTCCTTACTTTAGTACTATCCATTAGACAGTCTGCTTAACTTGCAAACTGCCTTTTTATGCATTGAAACAACACTTCTGAAGCAGGCATATTGCCCAGGAGATGCCAACACTGCTAAAAACCTATCTGTGCTCAAAGTAATTTATTATCCTTAAAGCTTTTCCTTCCTTTTATAGACCAAGTTATAACCTCTTCCAGAAACCATTACCCAACACTTTCTCAAAACACTTTCTTTTGGTTGTATTGTGGATGTGATGGCATGTCCATTTGTCATGGTGAGTTTATAAACATCTAACATCTCTTCACTGAATATTCAACTTATTCAAATACTGCCAGCTCAGGACATGAAAAGAAGCCAATCAGCCAGTAAGGCTAACCTCTACACAATTATGGTTAATTGGTAGAAAAGTTTGGTCTTATTGTGAATAAGCTGGTAATGTTCAATTATCTGTATACATGAAAGGGAGAAGTATTTAAAGTCTAAAATAATGCACAATTCAAAAACCTCTTTTGTGACTGTAGAGTTGTCTTTTTTCCCTATATTCTCCTCAACTGTACTTTGTGTATGATGTGTGAACAATGCCATGTACACAAAATACACTGGCAGTTGAGTCAGATAAGCCAGAGACTTGGCTAGTGTCTCCTTTTTGTCACCTTGTGCAACTCTAACGACAAAACTATGCTCAAGCTTTGGGGAACCTTAAATATAAATAATCCCTGCTTTTTCATATCATGGGAGGAGAATCTGAAGCTCAGAGAGGCTTCTTCCTGCAGTCCTGTCCATACTGGAAACTGGAATCAGATTCCCATCTTCCCTGCTCTCTTAGAATTCACAAGGTAGCTAAGGGCTTGCCTTCTAATGTACTAGCCTAGGTTCCACGTCAAAAATAGAGCTAAGCTGTCAAGAAAACTATTCAAAGTACATCAGGCATCCTGTTATTTTGATTTTTCAGGTGTCCACAAAATAAGTTCCTTAGGGTGGTAAGCATTAACTATCATCAGGTCAAGCTATTTACTGAATCATTAAATAGCATCAAAAACTAGCTAAATAGCACACTTCCAGGCACCTAAGGAGTTAACAACAACAAAGAATGAGGTGATAATATAGTCATCTTCCTCATGACAGGAGTCAACAACCAATCTGGGAGACAAAAGTGGGTTGTCAATGGGCCCTAACCTCCCCTGGAGCAAGTTCTGTCTGTATGCCTTTTATCTCTGCAGCCAAAGCAATCCTTCCAAAAGTGAAGTCTTCACAGGCTTTCTCTGCTCTTAGAATAAGTGCTAAACCCTTACTGCTGTCTTTGAGGTATAGCACAATATAAACTAGGGGTCAGAAAACTTCTGCGTAAAGGGCCAGATAGTAAACATTTTCAGCTTTGCCAGACAATCTCTATGGCAATGTCTCCATTCCATCACTGCAGCAAGAAGGCAGCCACAGGTGCTTAGTAAGTGAACAGGCAAAACAGTGGTGCAATAAAACTCTGTATAAATACAGGTAGTAGGATGATCTGGACTGCAATCCACGGTTTGTGGATTCGTGGTATAAACTATGCATCTCAAACTTTATGCCTACTAATCACCTGAGGATCTTGTTAAATAGAGATTTTAATACAGTCTGTCTGGAGTAGAGACTGAGATTCTATATATATTTTTAAAATCCAAGTTAGTTAACATATAGTGTAATAATAGTTTCAGGAGAAGAATTTAGTGATGCATCACTTACATACAACACCCAGTGCTCATCCCAAGTGCCCTCCTTAATGCCCATCACCCATTTAGCTCATTCCCCACACAAAACCCCTCTAGCAACCCTCAGTTTGTTGTCTGTATTTAAGAATATCTTCCTGCAGATGGCAAGATTTCATTCTTTTTGATCGCTGAGTAATATGAAAATCTTCTCTTTTTCTTTATTCATTCAAAACCCATCTCAGGTGCCCCATTCCTTAAAAAAAGATGCTCCACAGAGGTCAAGCACACCCCATATGCTCTTACTGGTCCAGACACCTCTCCATCAGAGTGATTATCACATTTATAATTTTATATTTGCTTGTGTCATTCTTAAGGGCTATCTCGTCCATTGGAATGTAAGCTGCTTGAGAAGAGATGATATGCCATTTTGGTTATTTTATACCATGTCCCTAACACAGTTTCCTGCAATAGTTGATACTCATAAATATTTAATAAATCAAGGAAGCAATTAATCAATCCTTATTGTCTAGAATGGCTCATAGTAGATAGGCACTCAGTTAAGACTGGCTAACTTTTATTTTATTTTATTTTATTTTATTTTATTTATTTTATAAGAGTGTTTGTGTGCATGAGCCAGGGAGAAGGGCAGAGGGAGGCAGGGAGGGAAGGGAGGGAGGGAAGGGGGGAGAGAGGGAGAGAGAGAGAGAGAGAGAGAGAGAGAGAGAGAGAGAGAGAGAGAATATCTCAAGCAGACTCTGTGCTGAGTGTGGACACAGGGCTTGAACCCACGATCCTGGGATCATGACCTGAGTCAAAATCAAGAGTCAACACTCAACCAACTGAGCCACCCAGGCACCCCAAGATTGTTGGATAACTTTTAGGAAGTTTTTGAATTCACAAAATTTAAAAATTTAGAAGGTTTTTTTATACCCCTTTACTGCTCTCCTTCCCTCCCTTCTGTACTCTACTTCTCTCTCTCTCAAAACCAGTAATGCCCAGTGGAGCTTTCTGCAATGATGGGACTATTCTATGTTGTCCAAAATAGTAGCCAGCAGTGCTACTGAGCATCTGAAATGTGCTGGTGCAACCAGGGAACTGAATTGTAATTGTATTTAATTTTAAAATTTTAATGTGAATGGACACATGTGGCTCGTGACTACTGTATTGGATAGTACGGCTCTAGATTTCCTTGGGGTGATTATATCTATTATAAAACCAATGGCTATGATGATAGTTACTAAATCATTTAGAATTGAATCACCAGGAGTGTGAGGGAAATACCTTGTTTTGGAATCCATTGTATTGCCCTGTGTCTGGCATCAATTGTACTATGCCCTTAGCTTGAAGTAGATCTGAGTGGTACATCTGTATGATGGCTCAGTGCCCAAACATGTTCCTTTGTGAAAATGTGAGAATGCTCTTCCTCATCTTATTAAACACAATCGCATTTATTCTTACCTGGGGGAAGTGGGGTTAACTTGAATATGGGTTTTTATCATACTTTTTGATAATTCACATAATTCACAAACCATAAAGTTCACACCTTTAAAATGTACAATTCATTTAGTACACTCACGATGTTGTATGATCATCACCACTAAATCCAGAACCTTATAACCACCTCAAAAAGAAATTTCATACCAATTAGCAATCACTCTCCATCCTTCCTTATCCTAAAGCCCAGGAATCCACTACTGAATTTACTATGTCCTTGGATTTGTCCATTCTGGACACTTCATATAGATGGAATCAAATATGTGGCCTTTTTTGTTTAGTTACTTTCACTTACCATGAGGTTTGATTGTATCAGTACTTCATTATTTTTATAGATTGTATCAGTACTTCATTATTTTTATAGCTTTTTAATGGTACAGCACATTTTCATTATCCATTAATTATAAGGCACTGGGGTCATTTCCAGGTTTAGACTATTAGGAATAATGTTGCTATGAACTTTCATGTACAAGTTTCATGTGGGCATAGTTTCATTTCTCTTGGGGATATACCAAGGAGTGGAATACCTGGGCCAAATGATAGCTTAATGGGACTGCCAAACTGATTTCTAAAGTGGCTGTGCCACTTTCCAGCAGCAATTAGGATGGTTCCAATTTCTCCACATCCTAACACTTGCTATTATTGTCTTCTTTATCATAACCCTCTTAGTGCATGTGAAGTGGTATCCCTTTGAAATTTTAGTATGAAATATACTAATTAATGATGTTGAGTGTCTTTCATGTGATTATTGACTACTTTGGAGAAATATCTATCCAAGTATTTTCCCCAATTTTTAATTAGGCTTTTGTCTTTTAATTTTTGAGGTGGAGGAGTTCTTTATTCTGCATATAGTCCCTCAAAAGATATATAATTTGCAAATATTTTCTCCCTGTGGGATGTCTTTATACTCTCTTGATCATATCCTTTGAAGAATAAATAAGTAAATTTTAATGGAGTCCAATTTATCTATTTTTTTTCTCTTTTGTTGCTTGTGCTTTTGGTGTTATATTTGCCAAATATTAGGAGTCACAAATATTAATTTATACTTGTTTCCTTTTGAGAGTTTTTTTCATTTTAGCTCTTTATGTCTTGGATCCATTTTGAGTAGATTTTTGTTAATGGCATGAGGTAGAAATCCAACCTCATTCTTTTCATCCAATTGTTCTAGCACTGTTTGTTGAAAAGACTATACTTTTGCCCCATGAATCATGTGGTATCTCTTTCTTTCTTTTTCTTTTACTTGCCTAATTGCCTTGGTTAGGACCTCCAATGCAATGCTGAAAAAAAAATGATGTGAATGGACTTTCTTGTTTTCCTGATCTTGGGGGGACACTTCACTTTTTTACACTTAAGTGTGATGTTAGCTATGGGGTTTTGGTGGATTATCTTGATCAGGTTGAGGAAATTCCCTTCTATTCAGGCTTGTTCAAAGTGTTTTGAATCGTGAAAGGATTTTTGGATTTTGTGAAATGTTTTTTCTGCATCTATTATTAAATCAAATGGGTTTTGCCCCTTCGTTCTATTAATGTTATGTATTACACTGATTGATTTTTGAATGTTAGGCAAACCTGGTATAGCTGTGAGATAAATCCCACTTGATCCTCTTTATGTTTTTGGATTTAGTTTGTTGGTATTTTGTTAAGATTTTCATTTTGATATTAATAATGTATACTTTTTTTCATTTAAAGTATTGTCTAATTTCCTTTGTCATTTCTTCTTTGACTCACTGGTTATTCAGGTTATTTAGGAAGGTAGTGTTTAATTTCTACACATTTGGGAATTTCCCAAATATCCTTCTGTTGCTTATTTTTCTTTATCATTCCCTTGTTGCCAAGGAACATCATACTTTATTTTTCAACGTTTATTTTATTTTATTTTATTTTTATTTTTGGGACAGAGAGAGACAGAGCATGAACGGGGGAGGGGCAGAGAGAGAGGGAGACACAGAATTGGAAACAGGCTCCAGGCTCTGAGCCATCAGCCCAGAGCCCGACGCGGGGCTCGAACTCACGGACCGCGAGATCGTGACCTGGCTGAAGTCGGACGCTTAACCGACTGCGCCACCCAGGGGCCCCGGAACATCATACTTTATATGATTTCAACTCTTTCAAATGTATTGATATTAGTTTTATGGCCTAATATATGGTCTATTTTGGAAAATGTTCTCAATACACTTAAGAATACATATTGTGTAGTTACTAACTGAAGGACTCTATAGACGTATGTTAGGTCTAGTTCATTTAGTTTGGGTAAGTCTTTTGTTTCCTCAGTCATCCTCTATTCAGGTGTTTTAGCCATTATATAACATAGAGCATTGATGTTTCCAACTATTAATGTTGAATTGGTTAATTATCCTTTAAGTCTATCAATTTTCGCTTCATGTATTTGGGACTATATTACTGGGTTTCTATCTGTTTATAATTATTATATCATCTTGGTGAAATTAACCTTTTATTATTACAAAATATCCTTCTGTGTGTCTAGCTTTTTCATAAAGTCTGTTTTGTCTAATATTAGTAGATCCACTCCAGATTGTGGGGTTATTTTTTATGGTATATCTTTTTCTATTCTTTTGTTTTCAACAGATTGTGTCTTTGAATATAAAGGGTATCTTTTTAGACAGCATTTAGTTGAATTATTTTTCCAGCTTTACTGAGAAAAAACTGACATACATCACTGTGTAAGTTTAACAAATACAGCATGATACTTTGATTACCATATATTATAAAATGATTACTACAAAAGGTTTAACAACCATCATCATAAATTTTTTTAAAAAGAAAAAAAGGAAGCAGCCCAGGTGTCTATCAACAGATGAATATATATACATCCCATCCCGTGTGTGTGTGCGTGTGTTTGTTTGTGTGTGTGTGTGTGTGTGTGTGTGTATGGAATGTGTGATATATATATATATATATATATATACACACACACACACAATGGAATATTATTCAGCCATTTAAAAAATGAAATCTTTCCATTTACAATGATGTGGATGGAGCTAGAGTATAATGATAAGCAAAATAATTCAGAGAACAACAAATACCATATGATTTCACTCATATGGGGAATTTAAGAATCAAAACAAATGAGCAAAAGAAAAAAGACAAGGATACAAACCAAGAAACAGACTCTTAACTATAGAGAATAAACTGATGGTTACCAGAGGTGGGTAGATAAGGGGGTGGATGATATAGGTGATGGGTATTAAGGAGTACACTTGTGATGAGCACTAGCTGATGTATGGTATAGCTGAATCACTATGTTGCACACCTGAAACTAATAGTGTATGTTAACTATACTGGAATTAAAATAAAATTTTATAAAATACAAAAAAATTTATTCTTATGATAAGAACTCAGAATTTACACTCTTAACAACTTTCTTATGTAACCTCCAGCAGTGTTGACTACAGTCATCATGTAGTACATTACATATCAGTACTTATTTACCTTGTAATTGCAAGTTGGTATCTTTTTTTAATGTTTATTTATTTATTTATTTATTTTCAATGTTTTTTATTTATTTTTGGGACAGAGAGAAACAGAGCATGAACGGGGGAGGGGCAGAGAGAGAGGGAGACACAGCATCGGAAACAGGCTCCAGGCTCCGAGCCATCAGCCCAGAGCCTGATGCGGGGCTCGAACTCCCGGACCGCGAGATCGTGACCTGGCTGAAGTCGGACGCTTAACCGACTGCGCCACCCAGGCGCCCCAATGTTTATTTATTTTAGAGAGAGACAGAGCATGAGCATGGGAGGGGTAGAGACAGAGGGAGACACAGAATCGGAAGCAGGCTCCGGGCTCTGAGCTGTCAGCACAGAGCCCGACGTGGGGCTCGAACTCACAAGCTGTAAGATCATGACCTGAGCTGAAGTCAGCTACCCAACCAACTGAGCCACCCAGGGGCCCCAACAAGTTGGTATCTTTTGACCACCTGCATCCAATTCCCCCACCCCTCAACCCCCTGTCTCTGGTAACCACAAACCTGACTTCTATAATATTGGTGTGGGTTTTGTTTGTTTGTTTGTTTGTTTGTTTGTTTTGGGGTTTTGGGGGGGCTTTTTAGATTCCACATGTAAGTGAGGTTATACAGGAGTTGTCTTTCTCTCTGTGACTTATTTCACTTAGCTTAATACCATCAAATTCCATCATGTTGTTACAAAGAGAATTTCCATATTTTTATGGCTGATTAATATTTCATTGTACATACATAGCACAGCTTCTTTATTCACTAATCCACTGATGGGCACTCAGTTGTTTCCATGTCTTGGTATTATAAATAATGGTGCTATGAACATGAAAGTGTAGCTATCTTTTCAGATAGTGTTTTTGTTTCCATTGGATATGTTCCCAGAAGTCAAATTGCTGTATTATATGGTGGTTCTATTTTTAATTTTTTCAGGATCTCCATACTATTTTCCATAGTTGCTGCACCAAATTGACAATCTCACCAACAGTACACAAGGGTTCCCTTTTCTCCACATCCATGCCAGCATCTCTTATCTTTTGATGATGGCCATTCTTACAGTTGTGAAATGATCTATCTGTTGGTTTTAATTTTTACTTCCCTAATGACTAGTGATGTTGAGTATCTTCTCATGTACCAATTAGCATTCGTTAACCTCTTTGGAAAAATGTCTATTCAGGTCCTTTGCCCATTCTTAACTGGATTGTTTGTTTCTGCTATTGAGTTATAGGAGTTCTTTATATATTTTGGATATTAACCCCTTATCCAACATATGGTGTGAAAATATTTTTTCCCATTCCATAGGTTGTCTGTTCACTTTGTGGATGGTTTTCTCTGCAGTGAAGAAAGCTTTTTAGTTTGATGTAGCTCACTTATATTTTATTTGGTTGCTTGCACTTCAGGTGTGATTTCCAAATAAAAATCATTACAAGAACCCATCCCAAGGAGCTTTATTTCTATGTTTTCCAAGGGTTTTCCAATTTTGTTTATCTTTGTAAATAACCTGTTTTTAGTTTAGTTAATCTTTTCTGTAGCTTTTCTGTTCTCTATTTCATTTACTTCTTCTCTAATCTTTATTTTTTCCTTCCTTCTGCTAACTTTGGGCTCGATTTTTCTTTTTCTTATTTCTCCAGATATAGAATTAGGTTGTTTATTTGAGATCTTTCTTGATTCTCTTTCTTTCCTTTTTTTTCTTTCTTGATTTTTAATGTAAGTGTTTATTGCTATGAAATTTCCTCTTACAACTGTACACTGTTGCTGCATCACATAAGTTCTGGTAAGTTGTGCTTCCATTTTTATGTGTTTCAAGAAACTTTTATTTCCCTTTTAACTTCTTCTTTGATCCACTGATTATTCAAGAGACTGTTGTTTAATTTCCATGTATTCGTGAATTCTCCAGTTTTCCTCTTGCTCTTCATTTCTAGTGTTATGCTGTTGTGGTCAGAGAAGATAGTATAATTTCAGACTTCTTGAATTTGCTAAGATTTTCTTTGTGGCTGAACATATGGTCTATATCCTAAAAAATGTTCCATGTGTATTTGAGAAGAATATGTGTTCTACTGTTGTTGGATAGAATGTTCTGTATATGTCTGTTAGGCCCAATTGGGCTATAGTGTTGTTTAAACCCACCATTTCTTTATATTCATTCTCTGTCTGGAGCATGTATTCACTGATGAGAGTAGGGTATTTAAATTCCTAACTACTATTGTATTGGTGCTTACCTTTCCTTTTATCTCTGTTAGTTTTTGTTTTATACATTAGATACTTCAATGCTGAGTATATTTACAATTGCCTGTGAGGTGAGTCCAGAATAGAAGCTCCCACAAAGCAACCCACAATGCTAGGGGTGCTAGTTGTTCCCCTAGGCTCTCTTTTCTCACTGAGGAAAAAGGAATTCCTTCTGCAAGGTTCTGCACTGACCTGAGGGAAGGACCATTTGGTTAGGATGTAGCTGTTCCTCTTACCTTTCTAATGCAGTCCATCTTGGTCTCTGTGGTACAGGGGAATGTTTCAGCCTCATTCACACATTCTAGCAGTCTCTCAGTGGTGTCTTTTTTGTGAAGAGTTGTCAGTTGTTTTTCTTGTGAGGCAGACTGAGGCAGGAATGACCAAGGCTGCCATCTTAGTGATGGCACTCCTGGATAATTTGTTTTTTAACTCATTCAGCCAATCTCTGCCTTATGATTGGAGTGTATAATCTATTTACAATTAATGTTATTACTGATAAAGTAGAATTTGCCCTGCCATTTTTCTATTTATTTTCTGTATATCTTATAGTCTTTCTTGTTCCTCTGTTACTTCATTTTTGCTTTCTTTTTCTGTTAAACAGACATTTTCTGGTGTATTATTTTAATTATTTTTCCATTTCTTTTATTATTTTTTTATTACTTTCTTAATGGTTACCTTACAGATTACAATTAACATTTAGTTGATAACATTGTAGCTCAGATTAATGCCAACTTAATTTCAATAGTATACAAAAACTTTGCTTCTGTATACCTGCATTTCTTACCCTCCTCTTATGTTGTCATTGTCATATAAATCAGATCTTTATGAACTTTGTGTCCATCAAAACAATTTATAAGTATTGCTTTATGCAGTTGTCTTTAAATCAAATGAGAGAAAAAGGAGTTACAAACCAAGCATGCATTTATGTTGTCCTTATTATTTATTCCTTCCTACAGATTTAAGTTACTTTGTAGCATCATTTCGTTTCAGCCTGAAGGACTTTGCTTATTATTTCTTACAGGGCAGGTCTGCCAACAACAAATTGTCTCAGTTTCTGCTTACTGACAGTGTCTTCACTTCTCCATTTTTGAAAGATAGTTTCACTGGATATAGAATTCTCAACTGACAGTCTTTTACTTTCAACATGTTGAATATGCCATATGAGTTCCAGGCTTTTGATCAGAAATCAGCTCTTCTTATGGAGGATCCTTGTAAATAACAATTTTCTTCTTTCTTCCTGCTTTCAAGATTGTCTCTGCTTTTGGTTGACTGTTTGCTTATAATGTGTTTATGTATTATCTCTTAGAGTTTACCCTACTTGGAATCATTGAATTTATCTGGTGTGGAAACTAATGTTTTGCATCAAACTTCAGCCATTATTTCTCCAAATATGCCTTCACTTTCTTTCCTCTCTTTCTAGAACTCTCATTAAGAGTGTGTTAAGTTGCTTTATAGTCTCCCACAAGTCTCTTAGGCTCTATTTTTTAAATTCTTTTATCTGTTTTTCATTCTGAATCATCTCAATTAACCCATATTTAAGGTCGTTGCTT
The DNA here is from genome assembly GCF_022837055.1 of Prionailurus viverrinus. Classification (NCBI taxonomy): domain Eukaryota; kingdom Metazoa; phylum Chordata; class Mammalia; order Carnivora; family Felidae; genus Prionailurus; species Prionailurus viverrinus. The sequence goes on from NC_062562.1 coordinate 49,316,859, forward strand.
CTTTCTTCTTACTGATCAAATCTGATGTTGAATCCCTCTGGTGAATTTTTAATTTCAGTTATTATACTATTCAACTTCAAATGTCTCTTTGGTTCTTTGTTTTAACATTTTTTAATGTTTTATTCATTATTGAGAGACAGAAACAGAGCATGAGCATGGGAGGGGCAGAGAGATGGAGAGACACAGAAACCAAAGCAGGCTCCAGGCTCTGAGCTGTCAGCACAGAGCCCGATGCGGGGCTTGAACTCACAGTCAATAATATCATGACCTGAGCCGAAGTTGGATGCTCAATCGACTGAGCCACCCAGGTGCCCCTGGTTCTTTGTTTTAAATAATTAATATTCCTTCACAGATACTCTCTATTTGGTGAAACATTGTCTTTATCAGCTTGGGCTGCTATAACAAAATACCACAGACTGAGTGATTTCAACAACAGAAATTTATGTTCTCTTAGTTCTAGAGACTGGAACTCAGAAATCAGGGTAACTGGATGGTCAGATTCTGTTTGGGTATCTCTTTCTGTATTGTAGAGGCTGCCTTCTCACTGTATGCTCTGAGTTGGACATAAAGGGAGAGCAAACTCTCTGCTTTCTCTTCTTAGGACCTCACCCTTGTAACATCATCTGATCTTAATTATCTCCCAAAGACCCTATCTCCAGATATGATCACATGAGGGATTAGGGCTTCAACATAAGGGACTTAATACAAAGGATCTGGAACTGACTGACATTCTGAATAAAAATCCCTAGTACATTTTCAGCCCACCTCTTTTTGTCCTACGCTGCTGAAGTTTCAAAATCCTACCCTATCTCTGATCTGTTTTTTATCTATGACTTTTAAATTGTAAAAATATGGTTCTAAAACATTCCAAATGAAAGTTCCAAACATAGGAAATAATTTCAAAAACATGTACTGAATTCAACAGAAGCCAGTGAAGCTGCTGATGAAGCATTTCCACAGATCTCCGTGGTCTCCTCTATAATCTTTTCCTCTGCCCTACTGACCTAGCTTCTTCCCACTCATTTTCTACTTCCTTCTGCATCTTTTAAATTAACCAAGGTTCTTCCTTTCCAACAGAAAACATCTTGTAATATTCTCATTGTAAAGTGTTAAGTGATGGATTATACAGTAAAAAGGAACACTGAGACTTAGTTTCCAAGGTTACTTTTATATCCAAACTTAGTTCATAATTTGTATTAGAAAAATTTCTTCTTCCCTCTCAAGTACCATATGAAAATATTGATCTCTACAGTTTTATTTTTAATGTTGCATGCATCCGCAACATAAGTTTCATAAGTTGCATAATACTGTTATTATTAAGTCATCACCCCTAGGCACTATATATTTTTTAAAAGTATATGCATTTAAAAGAGAATAAAGAACGATGGCAATGTTATATCTTAAGGCGGGACTCACTAGTGGTAAGATTTCAGGTACTATATACTTATTGTATAAACACTTATTTAGGGTCCATGCTAAACACCCTCCCTATGTGTTAGTAATACAGAGATAAGTGACCACTGCCCTATAAAAGCACATAGTCACACAAATTAATTTTTGGAGAAGACTTAGTTCAACCAGAGTTGGTAAATGAAATCTTACCTCCCTTGCCAATTTCACTCTATTAGTAATTCCCACCTTAATAATCATTTTGGCTCCTCAGGATATACTGCTGAGAGTGGATAAAACATACGTGTTATGTATATAGGTGATACAATTGTACAAGGGCCACAGATTTCCTTTCCCTACTCTGAGATTACCTCATGCAGTGACTCCTTTTTGCTTTAGTTTTCCATCTCTTCATGTTAGTTTTCCTTCTTGTTCACTATGTTTTACCTCCCTGAATCTTACCTCTCAACTATATTATGGGGATAATGATAGCACTTACTTTATGGGACTGTGGGAAGACTAAGTTAGAAGATGTATGTAAAAACAAAAAAAAAGACGTATGTAAAACAATAAGCAGAGTCTGATACACAACAGAAAACCACTATCCTCTAAATCATTGGTTCTCTATTGGTTTAGAGCAAGAGGTAGAGTAGAGCTATTTTCCCCTAAGGGGACATATGGCAATATATGGAGTTATTTTTGTTGTTACTTGGGGAGGTACATTACTGGCATCTACTGGGTATAACCCAAAGATGCTACTAAATGGCCTACAATGCACCAGCCTCCCACAAAAAAAGAATTATCCAGCCTAAAATGTTAATAGTATCAAAGCTGATAAACCTTGCTCTAAATTAGTGCTAGAAAAAAATGTTAAAACAAGTTATGACTATAATATATTAATTTTTGTTAACTCTCAAACTAAATATTTGCCTACTTTTCTTAAAATCATAACACAATAAACTCAAGAAAAGTTACTGTATGCTTAAGAGCAGGTACCAGGCAACACAGAAAGTAAAGCCTAGCTTCTCTCCTTCCCTACGTCCTTCTCTCCATCTCCTCCTATCTCTATTTTTTCCGTCTGTTTCTCCCTCGTTCCCCTCTCTCTCCTTTTACCCACAGTTCTGCAAAGATGGCTTCCAGGTGCAAGCAAAGATTTGCAAAGAGCATCAAGGCACATCATTTGCATTTCAAGTTCACCATGAAAATTTATGTTCCTGCAACAAGCAGGAAGCCCAGGAAGCTGATTTTCTCTGGTGACATATGCACTCCATAAGGCAGAAATTGTTGTTGTCAGAATAACTGAGCTAAAATATCAGGATATTTGCCTAAACTCAGAGAGCTTGTCATATAAATTGCCACTGAGCAGGGACTGCATATGGGATTAGAACCTGCCTTTTGGAGAGGTGATTTGTCAGTCCAGGCAGCAGAACTGGCACAGTAAATAACACTAAAATGAAATGAGCTACATTCTCAGAAATGGTGTACTTTATGTTGCAATGGGCAGTTAGGGAAATAGAGATAAGTAATAGCTACCTACTACATGCTCACATTTCTACCTAATCATGGCCTCCTCCGTCACAGGTACTATGTACCAGTGTGGAGACTGACCATGGGTCTGACATCTTTGATGGGGAGGAATATGTGCATATAGCTAATAACATGGGAGAGGAAATAAAAATATGGGTCTTGGGAAAAAAAACAACAACATAGTGACATGAGTAGATACAGGTTGTAGGTTAATCAAAACTAGCTGGGATTAAGGAAGACTTTGAGAAAGTACATTTGAACTCAGTTTTACAATATGTGTAGGATCTGGATAAGGACTTCTTGAACGCCAGGACTTCAAATCCATGAACTCGAATGGAAAACAAAATCACATCTTGATATTCACCAATCTCTGACATTTAACATTCCTTCATTTACTAAAGTAAACCACACACATAATAGTTTTGGTAGGACCTGTGATTCGGTCACCAGTAGAAATCATAGGTACCCTCATGGCATGTTACTACATTACAGATAATTGAAATATTATTTATGTTCATCGCTCCCTTGAAATTACAGCAATTATTAGACCAACTGTTACATCTTATTTATGAGTCCATTAGAAAAGCACATACATTACCCTAACAAATTAAGTTTTTAAATGTGTGTTCATTATTTTTAAATATAATTGGCTTTCTGTGTAAATTTATAGATTTTATATTATGCATTTTAGAATGCTGTTCTGACAAGAAGTGAACAGACTTTACCAGATGCCAAATGGACCCATGGCACAAAGGAAACTAAGAACCTGTAACAGAAAATGGAAACTGGAGAGGTGCCTGGGTGGCTCAGTGGGTTAAGCAGCTGACTCTGGGTTTCAGCTCAGGTCATCATCTCACACTTCATGAGTACAAGCCCTGCATCAGGCTCTGCAGCTGGCAGCATGGAGCCTGCTTGGGATATATTCTCTCTCTCTCTCTCTCTCTCTCTCTCTCTCTCTCTCTCTTTCTCTCTTTCTCTCTCTCTCTCTCTCCCTCCCTCCCTCCCTCCCTCCCTCCCTCCCCTACTCGTGTTGTCTCTGTCTCTCTCAAAATAAGTAAATAAACTTAAAAAAATAAAAGAAAATGGAGAATGGAGTGGACACATTTGTCACATAACCGTATAGACATATATACAAAAGGATGACTCCATGATTTTGAGAAATGACTTCATGATTTAAGAATAACAAGAATTAGACCTGACATTTTTATAGTTCTTTAATGCGGTTCAAACACTGATATTAGTCAATTTAGCACTCTAAAAATTTTATGAGGTCATTATGATTATTGCCCCCATTTTACAGATAAGGAAACAAAGACAGGTTGAGTGATTTGACCATAGTAACACAGCTGTTAAGAGTTAGAGGTTACCAAGCTGACAACAACTATGTTATACTGCTACACAATAATAATGGCATTCCTAAAAATAGCAATGATCATGTGCTAAGTGCTGCATAGGCATCAGGCATTGTGATAGTGCATTACAAACTTCATGTAGTTTAATTCTTATGACCATTCTGGAAGGTAGTTATTATCCCTACAGTACAGAAAGTGAGGCTTAGAAAAACTATGAGATTTTCCCAAGTCAGACAATAAGTGGCTAAAGGAGAATCTGAACTCAGGTTAATATGATATCAAGCCTGGCCTCTTAATGTCTTCAGCCAGGCCAAGAAGTTTTATTTTAGTCTGTGGCAACAGGGAAACACTAATGGCTTTTGATGGGAAACCTACATTATATGATCTGTATTTTTTTAATATATGAAATTTATTGTCAAATTGGTTTCCATACAACACCCAGTGCTCATCCCAAAAGATGCCCTCTTCAATAACCATCACCTACCCTCCCCTCCCTCCCACTCCCCAATATGATCTGTATTTTAAACAGATTGACATGGCAATAATATGGAAGATAGTTGGAGCAAAAAGCTGGAAGCAATGAGATCAGTTAAGCAGCCATTGGAGAACCTGTCCAAGGAGAAGTTAAGATAAAAGTAAGCAGAGATAGGAAAGGCATTTGAGGGAAATAATGCTATCTGGTACAAATCAGACATCACAGGGGGCAGCGTAACAAGTGGAGAGGCCAATGACACCACCCAGGTGTCTAGCTAGTGATTATGGGACCACTAAATGGAACAAGGAACAAAGGAGGACAAAAAAAACATGAGCTCTTCCTTGCACATAATGAATCTGAGGTACCCATGAAATACCTTGGTGGGTGTATTCAACGGAAAGTTGGAAGTCTGGGTGTGGTCCTCTATAACTGAGATGTAGTTTGTGTCCTGCAGATGTTCCTACGTTCCAGGACTAGATCAAAGTAGTGGAGCCAATGGAAGAGCTGAGAAATGGACAGAAAGGCTTAGGATGCAGACATCAAGAGAGGAAATTGCTCTTAATAATAGAGGGAATTAGTGGAGACAAGAGAAAAAGAAAGAGTAATAAAACAATGAAATATATCCTCAAAAAAGAATTTGAATTCCTTTATTTTTTATTTTTGAGAGAGAGAGACAGAGTATGAGCAGGGGAGGGACAGAGAGAGAGGGAGACATAGAATCCGAAGCAGGCTCCAGACTCTGAGCTGTCAGCACAGAGCCCAACGCAGGGCTTGAACTCAGGAACCGTGAGATCATGACCAGAGCTGAAGTTAGACACTTAACCGACTCAGCCACACAAGCGCCCCTTGAATTCCTTTTTGAGGCTCTTTAAAGCAGGTAGGAATAGTCTTAGACATATTTAAGTCCTTATTTGCATAGAGGCAGAGAGATGGAAAAAATGACACTATTAGGTCCTGCCTGATCCAGTCACAGATTGGGAGTTCTAAGATAAATGATGAAAACAACATTTGGGCTCCTGCATAAGGAGAGAGGTTAAGACGGGGAGCAGGTGAGTAAGAAACTATCTTTTCAGTCGGAAAACTGGAATGAGGGAGGTGTGTGTGTCCATGTGTGTGTATGTTGGGGGCTGGCCTTAAATTGTTTACATTTATATGCCACGGTTACAACATTGAAAAATTCTAGAAACAGCTTACATAGAAATTTAAACCATGAAAATAGAAAAAGAGCCTGAATATGAATGTGGTAATTTCTATAAAAAGCCATGATTCTTTGGTGGGGGAGGGGGGGCATATAGAGTGGTGGATAATAAACTACTCAAGCAGGTGAATCATTTTAAATACCTGGGAAATCTCAATAGCCCAGGGGAGGAAAGAATCCTGAAGCTAAGAGATTAAAATTTATTACAATAAAGAAGAACATTAAAGGAGATTTATAATATCATCACAAAGCCGATTATTAATTTTGGCAGGGCAACTTGGATATGGAAAGGAGAAGATAAAAAGACAATATGGTAGAAGCTGTTGAAATGAAATTTCCTGTCTTACTTGAGGTTTGGATAAGATTTAAAGAGTGAAAATACACAGGATGCAGAATATTGGTAGTCAGTGGTAATTGGTGACCAGAATTTACTTTTACAAAAACAGAAAAGATCAACTGGAAAACACATTGAGACTTTGAAATACCAGGTAGTCTGAACCAAACAAGACACCCCAGATAATGCCTGCCCATTCAAATATAGATCCCATCGATACCAAGAGTAAGAACCAGTCTTCTGTGTCTGACTCGATTAGAAGTCTTCTGATTTGCCCACTAACAGAAAATCAAACCCTCCTTGAGGAAAAGAGAAAAGTCTTGACTTCTGAACCAGGAAGTACTAGGGCTAGCATTACATTTCAAGTCAGCTTGAGGCAGAGGCTCAAATGCTTTCCCAAGAACTCTGTTCTCTTTGTCTCTCAGATCAGCTCTGCTCTTCTCTTCCTGTGATTTCTTTCTCACTCAGTCTCTCCTCCTGATCTCAAGGTAGCTGCCAAGCTCTAGACCTTACCTCCTCTCAGTTTTCCAACCAGTGGGAGAAGCACTGCTCTCCCTACAATGGTCAAGCATGAATCTCAGATATGATGCTCACTGACCAAATGGGAGCCTTCTGCCCATTCCCAGCCAATCACCATGCTCAAAGGAATGTGATACAATAATTGGCTTAAACCAATCTGAGCCCAGCCCTGGAGTGTGGGGGACAGGTGAAGATTAAATCATAGGAGTTAAAAATGAGGGGCGGTTCCCCAACAAAAAGTAGGGGATGTCTTTCACAAATGGGGACAAGGAATGCAAAATATAATAAACATTCACTCTAGTTAACAAGCTTCAGTTCTGAGAGTCCCACCCTGTGTATAATTTAAGCTTCTTATGCTAAAATTTTAATCCATTCCATAGATTAAGGGTGGTGTCAAGTACATATCAATAAGCAAAAATCCTCATTGTTGCAAAGGAGAAGAATCTTTTGATATTTCATATGGGTGGTCTGCCTAATTGGAGTAATTCTAGTTATTGTAATTGAGTTATTTTCATATTTGTGCAAACAAGTTAAGGAAGATGATAATGGAATATCTATTTAGCAAGGTAAAATCACCTATCCACACAGTCATCAAATATCATATTGTTTATCATGTAAAGAGCTTTTGATTCTTTTTTTTAAAAAAATCTTTTAACATTTATTTTTAAGAGACAGAGAGAGAGAGAGACAGAGCACAAGTGGGGGAGGGGCAGAGAGAGAGAGGGAGACACAGAATCTAAAGCAGGCTCCAGGCTCCGAGCTCCGAGCTGTCAGCACAGAGCCCAACGTGGGGTTCAAACCCACAAACCATGAGATCATGACCTGAGCCGAAGTCGGCCACTTAACCAACTGAGCCACCCAGGTACCCCTCAATCGTTTTTTGTTTTTTTTTTAGTTCCTCTGGTGATCACCTGTGCCTCCATGCTGTAAGATGTCCACCATTCACTGGCTCCAGTTTCACTAAGAAAGGTCTGAACATATTAATTACAACCTCTTAGACTTCCGTGCAATTCATGCTGTTGAGAACATCAAATCTCTTGGAAAATAACAAAGGAGGGTGGGGGTTAAGCATTACAGATTTTGGCACAGCACACAACAAAGCAGCACACAGTCACTTTTTTTTTTTAAGAGAATGTGATTTTTAAAGAGAATGTGATTTTTAAAGAGAATGTGATTATCATGCAGAAGAAAGAAGTCAAAAGGCACTGGATCTCCTGCTCCATAGGTGGGGGTATTTGAACACATTAACACATTAAACTTTGTTAACATCTGGGAGAGGAGTTACACTCTCTATGTTATAGTTTCACAGTGTATAATTACAAATGCCAATCCAGCCACAGCAAAGGCTGCCTTGAATATATTAAAGGAAAAACCATGCATCTCTGGGGGGAGAGAAAGTAAGAGAAGAAAATTGCATTGTGTCATCATCCACCAGGCAGGGGTATTTCTCTGCACTGGGAGTGCAGAAGAAGAAAATATACATATAGGGAAAGGTCCCTACGCATGAAGGCAAGTACCAGAAGTGGCATTCTGTTCTGTCTGCTCAATCTCACCTCTTTCTTCCCACACTCCCTCTTCTCACTTGCCTTAGAGAGCCTCAACACAAAACAGCTCAAATAGAGGACTCATTAGAAAAATACACGTCTTCATAGAAACCAAGCTCTGATTTCTTAGAATCTTACTTACAATATGATTTAAAAAAAACAAAAACAAAAAAAAGCTCTTTCTGGCTGCCTTCACATCATGTTGTCAGCTTTCAAATACAAAATGAATTACAATTCTTTTGTGTCACCAAAAGCAAAGCAGATAGAAAATCTTCCAGGAGGATGTATTCAAGAAACTCACCAAATCATGTATTACAAATAGACAAGCAAGATGCCCCATAAATACACAATCCAGTTCTTTTTCGGTGTCTACAAGCATGAGAGGGATGTTCAGGATCAGTCTTCCATGGGTATGGCAGGTAGCTCTGAAGCACATTCACTCCCTCACTGAATGGACATTGGCTAATGCTTATTATGTGCCAGACACTGTGCTGTTTACCTCCATATGTTTTTTCATTCAATCCTCACTTTATCTTCATTTTTAGTGATGAAAAACCTGGGGGCTCAGAGAGGTTAAATAACTTGTCCAAATGCATAAATCCAGACAGTGGTAGAGCCAGGTTTTTGACCAGCATCTGCCTGAATCCAAAGCTCATGTATTTTCAGTACACCATACTGCCCTCTGTGAAAGGCACTTAAAAAAATTTTCCCTGCCTAACGTGGGGTTAAAGATTCATGAAGATGATGCTACCTGGACCTCAGGGCCCAAGGTTAAGTCTCACCTGAGATACAGGGACTACTCCAGGGCCTCCAGCCACCTTGCATTCAGCAATGTCTGCATCTAGGACCTTGGGAAGAAGAGAGGAATCTTCCTTCAGGAAACAACATCAGGACCCAGGAAAAGGTGGCTCCAAAGGGAACACCAAAGACTCCCCTGGGCTTACCCTCAGGAATGAGGACAGAGAGCCCAAGGTTGAGGAGACATCCATCTAAGAAAGAACATCAAGTACTACAGATCTGGGTCAGTGCTTTGGGAATGCTTGGACATCTATGGGATTTGCCCCTTCCCTTTGCATCTTGTTTATGTTAAATCTTTTTATGATTTCAATGTTTAGAAATCAACTCCCTGAAGCCAGGAAGAAGAAAAAAAGGCACAGGAGCATATTTGCCTAAGTAGCCAGGGAGGTAGGGCCATACGAATGGCATTCACCTCCACAGTCTGTCCAGGGAAGGGCGCAGTGGCTTAAAACTATGTCCACAAATTGATACTCCACTCATGAAGAGGTGGAGCCTAATGTCCCTCCCTTTGAGGGTGGGCTAGGCCTAGTGACCCACCTCGAATGGGAAGTAGAATAGAGCAGAAATCACATGTGACTTCAGAGATGAGGTCATAAAAATGGTAGTATGGCTTCCATTTCAGTGGCTCTTTCCTTTGAGTCACTTACTTGGGGGAAGCCAGTTTTCAGGTTGTAAGTAGCCCTATGTAAAGACCCACATGGCAAGGAATTGGGATCTCCTAACAACAGCCACAGGAATGAGGTTGAAATTGAATCCCCCAGCCTCAATCAAGTTAACACTTTGACTACAACCTCGTGACAGACCCTAAGCCAAAACCACCCATGTAAGTCACTCCCAGATTCCTGATCTCAGAAATTGTGTAGAATGATTCATTTTGTCTTAAAGAGCTACATTTGGGGATAATTTTAACACAGCAAGTAATACATATAAATAATATGAGATACCTCAATGTTCAGAGAAGAATAGCATTGAAGAGTAAGGAAGGCTAGATGATTCTTGAGGCTTTTCTGATTCTTGAAGCATGGCTCTGAGACCCAAGCTGGGAGGAAGGGGGCTTCCTAGGCTCCTTACCTGGAAAAAAACTGGAGAAGTTCCCAAAAAGGTTAAAAAGGGGAATCTTTTTTTTTCTTTTTTCTCCTATGTAAAGAAAACCTGTTTACAGATCTTCCAAGTGGGGCACCTGAATGGCTCAGTCAGTTAAGCATCCAACTCTTGATTTCAGCTGGAGTCATCATCCTATGGTTCCTGAGTTTGGTTCCAGCCCTGCACCAGGCTCTGCACTGACTGGGATTCTCTCTCTCCTTCTCTCTCTCTGCCCTTCCTCTGCTCCATGCTCACACACACATGTTCCCTCTCTCAAAATGAATAAATAAACTTAAAAAGAAAGATCCTTTAACTGAGGACTTTAAGAGACAAAAGCGATGAACATAAGGGAAGGGAAACAAAAATAATATAAAAACAGGGAAGGGGACAAAACAGAAGAGACTCATAAATATGGAGAACAAACTGAGGGTTGCTAGAGGGGTTGTGGGAGGGGGGATGGGCTAAATGGGTAAGGGGCGTTAAGGGATCTACTCCTGAAATCATTGTTTCACTATATGCTAACTAATTCGGATATAAATTTTAAAAAATAAAAAATAAAATAAAAAAAATATCCTTTGTGCAACATAGAAATATAGGAAACATATTTAAATTTATGCTATACAAATGTTTGTGTAAAGGAGAGTGATGATATATTATTAGCTGTTAGAAAATCATATTAAGCCATCACAAAATGTGCCACAATTGTATCTTGGTTGTCTCTTCTCTGGAAGATGCTGACTAGATATTTTGGGAAGTGAGAGGTTGTTCTTGCCATCAAAGGGCACGGAGGTTTCTTACAAAGCAGAGATACGAAGAGTCATCATCTATTCAATAAATGCTTCTGTACCAGTTACTATGTGTCAGGTACTGCATTTGCCTGTGGACAGATGATATGAAATCAGATGCAGCTCTGCCCTTGGGATCTTGGAGTTTACATGGAAACAGACAAGATAATAAGATACTCTAATACTACACGTGATAAGGAATAAGCATTGGATATTCACAAAAGCACAGAACAGGGTGGTAACATAAGCATATACAGTAACACCTTGGATTGCAAGTAAGTTGTTCTATGAATGTTCAACAAGATGAGCAAAGATTTGTAATAAGTTTTAACTTGATAAAGAAGCAAGGTCTTGCAATTTGAGTATTACATGACCCAAACATCACATGATCACAACTGAGCCAATGGTTCCTCTCTCTCTCCCTCCCTGCCTCTCTATCTCTGTGTCTCTCTGTCTCTCTCTCTGAGATTGTGGGTGATCATCTCCCATGCTCAGCTGCTTTGTTTCAGGCTGCAGTGTTTGGAAGAAATTAGTGATTTTTCACAACGTTGGAAGGTGCCCACAACTGGCACTAGTGTATCTTTTGGGACTTCAAAGCACCTATGGACAGTCCTTTGCTTTTCCATACAAGAGTAAGCTTAGAAATGCTTTGCTTAATTCTGGGTCATTAGATAGGTTTCCTGTTAAAGTTGCACAAAAAGAAAAAGATTCCACTCAGCCAACAGACAGCAGTGATTCTGTTAGTGAAAGTGAAAGTCGTCCTGTACAATAACCCTCTACCCTCTTCTCTCCTTCACATCAGCCACGAAGGCTTTCAAAGGTAAGTGTAGTTTCATCTGTTCATTTTTTCTTTATATTTTGTATTTTCTTCATTATTTTGTATTATGTTACAGTATTATAATCACTTGCATATGAATTTTTTGGGGTTGTGGAATGAATTGTCTGAGTTTCCATTATTTCTTACTGGGAAATTCACTTTGATATACAAGTGTTTTGGATTACAAGCATATTTCTGGAATGAAACATGAGGGAACGCTTCTAGATAATTAACAATACCAAAGTTTGAGGTATGAAACAAGAGATGTGGACACTAAGAAATCTGAAGAAGTGAGACTTCCCAGTGGGTTGTGATTATCAGAGGAGAATCGACTAGAGAGGGAAATACGGGCCCTTAAAAGACAAGTGATGAATCTACCCCCAAAACCAAGAGCACACTGTATACACTCTATGTTAGCCATCTTGACAATAAATTATATGTAGAGGAAAGTGGTAAGGAAAATAGTCAAAAAAGTGAAGGAGACATGTCATAGAGATCACTTTACCAGCATTAAATCTTTACATGAGAGTATTTAAAAGAGGGGAAAGAGCATTTGAGAAAGTCAGTGTCTTAGTTGCTATAATAATGCTGCATGACACACAATCACCTAATCTCAGGGTCTTTATGACAAATTCATCTTTTTTCTCACTCCTGAATCTTTGGGATAGACAGGGCAGCTGTGCCTCAGATTATGAGTTGGACTCCAGTTCGCTCATGTGTGTACACTCTGGGCCCTAGCCTTCAGGGACAGTGGTTGCCTGGGGTATGCTCTTCTCATGGTAGGTTACAGACAGGGAAATCCATGCAAGCAAAGTTCTGTTTGAATCATATTCACTCAACTTCCCTCAGTGGAAGCAAGTCATATACTCAATTTCAACAGTCATGGGATGGCAAAGTATACTCTACTCACATGGAGAGGTAATGCAAAGTTACCTGGCAAAGACTGGGGTTTACAATCTTCTTGTGAAAAAATGGAAAAAGTAGTGCAATTTATCATAGCCAGTCAGAAAGTTTTTCATTTATGGTCCAGGAAGTAGAGACCTATTAAAGTTTTTGAGCATCAGAGTGGCAGGCAGTGGAAACATTTCAGTAGAGCACAGATCAGACATTGGAAGCTAGTGCCACACAGTTCGTGTGTACAGCAATAGGAGAGGTAACTATAATTTAACAATGGTGATCAAGGAAATGAAGGCTGGGGAAATCACTTGAAGGGTGGACTGAGAGGACTTTAATGACTGATTGGAAAATGACGACAGACAGATAAAGCTAGAAGAAAAGTACAAGATGATTCTAATGTCTCATATTTGGATGAGGAGAAGTTGTGTGTGTCATGCTCACTTAAAGGAGTGGAGTTGATGTGGAAGATGGGAAAATAATAGACTGTGGTATATAATATGGGGTCTTATGGTGCATTTGATATATGGAGTAGCCAAGCTGGGGCAGCCAAGCAATGTCTAGAAGGTGGAAAGTTCCCATTAACATCTGGGAGAAAGGTCAGATTTGAATATGTATAATTAAAGTCCATCCATATGAAGGAGTAGTTGAAATTCTCAAGGAAGTGAGCATAAATAGAAAGGACCCAAGTTTATAGGACGAGGATACTGGGGTGAGGTAGATGAACAAAGATTGTAAGACAAGGATAGTGATACTCTGCATGAGAAACAATAACTCTGTAGACAATAATACATAGGAAACAAAATTCTCGATGTAATTATCTTAGATATGTCTTTGTCCATATTAAAATTACTTTGGGATTTTAAAACAGATTGCATTTCTGTGCCTTTGTAGAGCATTATCTATAAAACAAAAACATGTAAAGATGGGAATTTACGGATGTTAAAAAGCCAGAAGAGAAATGCAGCAGCTGGAGTGTTCATGAAAGCATAATCTGTTATGTGTGGAAATAAGCAGCATACATTTGCTATGATGGGGCAACCCTTATGAAACTTCATTGCAGCAAAGTGAAAAATCCGAGCAGAGAAACTTTTCCAGCCCAAAGGGAGAAATGTGATGAATTCTTTTAATTTTCTTTAAAGTCAAATGCTCCCTTGCATATGCCAGTATCACAAGAGAAGAACAAAACTGGCTGTGTATTCGTATTGTACACTTCTTTAAAAATTAAATGAATCCACTTAATGTATTAGATAATCACTATTTCTTCATGACCATATTATGTATGATGTCAAGTCAAAAATGTACAGTAGAATCTTAATTGAACCATGGAAACATGTACAAATGAGACAACATTCATCCATTATACGGGATATGCACGCAAACTATGGTTCACAAAACACTTTTGTACACATGATAGTCTTTGATCTTCACACAATGCCTATAAAACAGTCCTAGGATATGTTCTTACTCAGTTTACAAATGAAGAAACAAAGCATAAAACATTAAATCATTTTCTCAATATCATGTAGCTGGAGGGTCGAAGTGGCTTTCAAATCATGTTTGCTGTCCTTCCTATCCCATCAAGATACTTACCTACACAAAAAGGAGTCCTCCTAAATCCCTCCACCTCCTCCCCTCCACTGAGACTTCTATTGTCTATTTATTGCCTGCCAGATAAAATTCAACATTCTTTACAGAGCATACAAGCATCTTTGTAATCAGTCTTTCTTTTGCCACTCTGATCTCACCCTCTGCCACTATCTTCCCACCCACCTCAACACACGGATTTCTCCACCATGATTATCTGGTGACCATGGGGCTCCCTCTGGTCTTGGTGGTGCCGTCTGAAGAGGGCAAAAAGAAGTTTCCCCACTTGGGTCATCAGGTCTTTCTTGATGGAAGAAAGTGTGGTTTGGTGGGATTCCTACCAGTGTCTCCCAGCTTCCCAGTGTCTCTGAGCAAAGGAGTGAGTACTAGGTCTTTAGGGACAAAAAGGCTGTCTGGACTAAACCGCTTGCTATAACCTGGTTCCTTTTTCTGGTTCTGCTGGCCCATCTGGAATTTGGGGGTCAGGGAAGAAAGAGCCTACATGTAAAAAGAGGTGTCCTGTCCAGGGCAGCTTGATATGCCTTGGTTCTTTTTGCTAGTTCTGACACCTTCCCTTTCTATCTCCTGATAAAAAAAGGGATGGGGGGGAGTCTCAATATTGGTGTGGAAGGAGAAGCAGTCCCTTATTTCTGGCAGAGCTCTCAATCTATCCTTCTTCCAAGGGTATCAGGCTCACCTCGTGTTGTTAAAGGGACTTCTGTTCAATTCAGGGGAAGAAAAAGCTTCCTGGGCTATCTTTTGTGGTTACATGAGGAGTCAGGAAATGCCGGGTGTGTAACCTTCCTCTGTTGGGTAACAGGACACAAAACCACCTGGAAGAACACTATATTGTTCTTCCAGAGCTAGATCCCCAAGTAGCTCTCCTTCTTCTTACCACCTAGCAGAGTTATCCTTTGGTTGTCTCTTACACCATTTCTAGGGTTTTTAGTTGTGGTTAGCAGAGAAGAGCAGAAATAATGGGCCTAAGACATCTTGTTTGGATCAAAAATAAGCCCATGTAGGGGTGCCTGGGTGGCTCAGTCAGCGAAACATTCAACTTCAGCTCAGGTCATGATCTCACAGCTCATGAGTTCAACCCCCGTGCTGGGCTCTGGGCTAACACCTCAGAACCTGGAGCCTATTTCAGATTCTGTGTCTTCCTCTCTTTCTGCTCCTCCCTTGCTCATGCTCTGTCTCTCAAAAATAAACAAACATTAAAAAAAGTAAACCCATGTTATTTTATCATATCAAAGCCAGGATTTTTGTTAGTATAATTATTTCAGACATGACTCAGTAATGTCTTTATGTTTCTCATTCCTCTCTTCAATCCATATCTCCTGCCCTCTCCATGCCTTCTTGCTCCCATCTCCAATGTCCTCACCCCAACCTTCAGCCCTTTTGTTTCAGTGAGCTCATGCAACTCTCCTGCCTCCTTCCATCCTCTCTTCAACTTTTACCTAATAATAACCATACCAATCGTCATCATCATCATCATCATCACTATCATCATTATCATCACCAAGATTAAAAATGAAGCTGGTTGGGGCGCCTGGGTGGCTCAGTCGGTTGGGCGGCTGACTTCGGCTCAGGTCATGATCTCGCGGTCCGTGAGTTCGAGCCCCGCGTCGGGCTCTGTGCTGACAGCTCAGAGCCTGGAGCCTGTTTCAGATTCTGTGTCTCCCTCTCTCTGACCCTCCCCTGTTCATGCTCTGTCTCTCCCTGCCTCAAAAATTAAAAAAAAAAAAAAAAAAAAAAAAAAAAAAAAAAAAAAAAAAAAAAAAAATGAAGCTGGTAGGAGGTACCTAGAAAATACATGCAGATATAGCCACCAAGGCTAGGTAAGATAGGGACTAAGGGCAGAGATAACCCTTAAGAGCAACCAAGAAAGCAAAATCAGAACTGTTAAGGACTGAAGTTGAAGGATGCTGAGCACCAGTATGGCTGAAGTTTAATATTAGAAATGTGTGTGACATGTGTATTTTCAAAACTTTACACTTCACTTGTGTTTTGAAGTGTTCATAAATTATTGGCTTGAAATATATTCAATAGCTTCATTTGTTAAATTTATGAATTCTAAATGATTTAAAACAAAATACTAGTATTCCCATTACTACTTTAGTGTCATGTATTTACATGGAACCAATAGTAAAATGCAAGTAGCGATACCTTCTTCAGTGTTGAAATTGCTCATCATACATCACACTGCTCTTTAAACATGTCAACATTTGAGCATTTTAATAATCATTCATCTCCAATCTTTTAACAAAGTAAATACTTCTACCACACATTGAGCAAGCCTAGGATTATTTAGATACTACAGAAATTTGGACAAAACAGAAAACACCAGCTCGTATCAAAGTGTGGCATGCCCCTTGGCTACTGTTCAACATGGCAGTCTGCAAAGTATCCTTGTACATTGTGAATGTATTACTGTGGAACCCTACACATTCACAACAAAATCAAAGATACAAGTTAATGAAAACCCAGGGGCTTTCAGAATGTTGCAATAGGTATCATAAATGTAAGCAATAGGTATCATAAAGTGCCACGTTGCACAATGGAAAACAGCTAAGACTGTTGTGTAGAACAAAGATATTATGCCATATCCAAATGCACTTACTAAAAATACAGATGCTATAATTTCAGTATGTGGGTTTTATAACTATGGTCCTATGGGCTTTTTTCTATGAAATACTCATTAAATCTACCATTTCTATTTTTTGTGTTTGATAATAATTGCTTGAGAAAAGATAAAAGGTGAATGTTGAAACTGTTCTACAGTTTCCATTTACCACACCTGGTGACAATGACTAATTCATAGAGATAATAACAAAAAGTAATTCCCTTAACACATACATATACATATTTTTTACTCCTTATTGCTCATTCCAGTTATATACTTCTGTTTCCACGGAAAACAGATTGGCAGGAGAGAAACAGCTGCTCTTATCATACCTATTCCAAGTGGATCATGCAAATATCATCCTCTTTGTTTTTCCCAGAATTCTCTTTAGATAGAATACTGCACCTCTAGAATTTTAACACCCACACCATTGCTCCTAATGTTATCTGATATAGAATAGAGGCTCTATCTTTTCCACTACCTCAAAGCCTTACCTGGACATTCCATCCACCAAGAATAGTTTTGTCCTCCAACTCCTAAACAATAACTGTCATAAAATCAAAGAATCTCTAAATGGGACAGAATCCTGTTTTAGCCTGTCCTCAGTGTTTAAGTTCATATCTATTTATCCATTCAACAAGCATTA
Source organism: Prionailurus viverrinus (assembly GCF_022837055.1). Lineage (NCBI taxonomy): Eukaryota > Metazoa > Chordata > Mammalia > Carnivora > Felidae > Prionailurus > Prionailurus viverrinus. The sequence goes on from NC_062562.1 coordinate 49,334,430, forward strand.
GTTAAAACTTGCTTCATCACAAGACACTGTTCTAGACAAAATATGTAACTGAGGACACACACACATTCCATATTCCTAAAGAACATATCAGTACACCTTCTTTAGAATTGAAATTTGTCAGTTATTTAGGGTTACATTCTTTCAGCCCTTAAATAGCTCATGATGGTAACTTCATCCCTGTCTTCTCTAGTCTGAATGTCTCCAACTCTACTGAACCAATGCATTTTACTTTTAAAATCTGCCTATGTCTACTCCCCAACTAAACTGTAAGCTTCTAAGAGCCAAGTTTCACATATTATCTCTATTCATCTAGCACAGGGTTTTTCAGCCCCAACATTATTGCCTGGATAATTCTTTTTTTCTGGGGAGCTCTTCTGTGCTTTACAGGATGCATAACAGCATCCACAGCTCCTACTCTATAGGTGCCAAGAGGAACCCCCCTTCCAACTATGCACTGAAAATGTTTCCAGGCTTATCCAAATTTTCCTGGGGAATAAATCACACCTGGTGACCACTGGTCTAGCACTATATCTGGCAATGTACCATGCACCGATATACAACTCACATTTATAGAGTAAATTACCATTTGCAAAATTTTTCAAATATAGGTCTCAGTGATGCTCATGATAGCTTTTGAATTATGTCTTTATGCTCAATTTGTATTTGAGACTCAAACCTGGGTAGTTTGAATCCAGAGTCAGCACTTTGAACCAAGCTGTGTAACCCTGGGAAATGTACTCAATATTCCTGAATCTCAAGATTCCTGAATCTCAGTTGCCTCACCTATGAGATGGAAGAAAATAGACACACTCATCTCAGAGTGTTGTAGTGATGATTACATGAGACAAACCTAGCACATAAGGGCTCGATAAAAATTGGCTCACATTATTATTCCAATAAACACAGATATGAATGCTGTGGCTGGGTGAGTGTTCCATTAAGTCATCAGGAGGGGAAAAAAAGAGTTATCAGTAAAAACTTTATCTCTTTTTGGAGATTCAAAAGGTGTTATGACTTAGGTTTGATATCACATGTTATCTTTCCCACCATATGAAAACATCCTGTCTGTGACAATGGAGAAGTAGGACCACATTCAAAGATAAAAAGAGACTAGTAAAGAGATGAGAGACAAATAGAGAGACAGAGAGTGAGAAAGACAAAAGGAAAATATTTGACATTAAATGAACCTCCAGTTCCAGCCCTGTTTGCAACTAGTTATGCCCTTGAACTTCCTAGTACTTGAACTAATGTAACCAGTAAACCCGTTACATTCCTTTTTATGCTTAGGTTAAGTAAGGATGAGTTTCTATCTCCATCATTTGAAAGAAGTTTGACTAATATAGATATTCAGGATGACTCTTTACTGTCACCCAAAGAAAACTGTTCTCTTACAACCATGAAACCATGACAGAGGTCATAAATTGATTAATCTAGTTCAAGATCAAAGGAATATTACTGAGGGATAAAATATACCGTGGTTTTCCCTAAATAGTTTCTGTTTAATTCTGTTTTTCTGTAATTTATAATGGACAAAGTTATTCCAGTTAAATGTCCACACTATGTAATTAGCACTTACAACATACAAAAAACACTTTCGTAGGTCTAAGCATATACTGAGAAAATGAAGTGTTCTCTAACTTTACATGCAATTTTCTAGAAGGACAAACAGGTAAGATTAAAAGATAACATATTATGGCATAAACAGAGTTCTTTGGAGCCAGACCAAAGGATTTAAAAAGGAACTTCCATACATGACAGATGCCAGTTTTGTCCCCCAGTGTAAATATTCATTCATATTGTGCATGCACACTCATGCACACACACACACACACACCCCTCTCAATTGTAATATTCTCCTGATCAAAGGGAATAACAAACAGAAATATACAAATAGCAACATTAATCCATTAAAATTATGACCAAAGAGAGAACAGTCAACTCAAGCTGTGAGCAAAGGCTCACCCTATCATTGGCACCTCAAGTGCAGCATTTGATTGGGGGCCACAATTCTCTTGTATTGTTTGTATGCCAGTTTCAACCATAATGGAGCTGGGTTGAAGATTAAGGGGGTTACCTAAAAATAGCAGAGAAAATTAATCTTTATACTATAAAACTCTTCAGCCAGAAAGGAAATTTGGGACTAGCAAGTCCTCTGAAAACATACAAATATGTTTTCTTCTCAAACTATAATTCTCTTGCTTTCCAATAATCTAGCTTTTGCAACACCTCTATGGTATCCCTATTAATACCATGTTTCCTCCACTGACTACTGTTTTAGGCCTGCAATCCTATAGTTTTCTAATTTGCCACTTCTTAGTTTGCTAGAAAAGAAAATCTACTTAGGCAAATATATCAAGAAAGACACAGATTAACAAACCAAGCTACTGATCAAATTTATATACTTATTTATTTATATGCTTAATGTGGGAGAAAGCACATTTGAACACGGAGAGAAAATCTGTTCTTAAAACTGAATGTATATATTACCCTGGTCCACCAAGTTCAGGGGAGCAAAATGTGATGCCATAATAAAAATGAAAATTTTTACAGAACTTTAGAGTTTAAAAGTGCTTTTTTTACATCCATATTTTGATTTATTCCTCTCACAGGGTTGGAATTGTTTCAGATGAGGAAAGAGAGGCTAAAAAAATTTAAGGAACAAAAACCTAAGTTATAAGCTAGAAAGAGGTAGAGTTAGGACTCAGATACAAGCCCAATGACCCTACATTCCATATTTCCACCATACCTATTGACACACTGAGCTTTAATTTTCAGAGAGCAGATGGTGTCACTCCAGGCTGAATTTCAGAGATCAAGACTGGAGAATAATGGGGGAAAGGAGTTTGAAATGATAACACATTAATAGTCACCATCTACCTGTGTAACTAGGAGAAATCATAATCTCATCCTTAACCTTTCCCTTCCCTCCCTACATTCTCTCCCTCAGATCGGTTACCATAGGCAAAGACATTCTTCCTACATCCATATGGTCTGTGTATAAAAACGATGAAGTCACATATACAAGTCTCCATCCTGTTCTTAGGCATTCAAGAACTGATTTTGCATGAAAATAGAATATTGTAGTAGAAGAATTAATATCTCTTTTGCACTTGGCAGGTAATTTTTTTTCATCAATTAGAAGAAACAGATACCTTAATTTGGATTTCTGACACCATGCTCACTCAACTCTGTACCATTTTTCTCTCTCAGGGGGTGGTACCATACTATGCACTGCATGGCCTATGGGCATGTCTTCCTTTGTTGGTGTGTGTCTGTACAAGTGCAGGACTTGTCTTCACGAAGCCCAATCTATGAATAGTCAAGAAATCCCTCCACAGACTGGTCCAAAAAAGTGACGAGTCTGGCAAATACTTCAGGTAAATGATAATATTACAGTGAAATTTCACTTTGATAAACAATTAGATTGTATTTATCAACACAAATAAATGAACATAAAAATAAAAAGCAGGACATACATGCCTTCACACTTTTGTCTCCATCTTCAGGGGTAAAATCCAGGCCAGTAAGTGAGCAAAGAGAGATAGGCCTCTCTCAGAAGAAATGGAACACATAAACTATCACACCTGTGGCAGAGCATTGGAGGAAGAGTCAGCCACCATACAAGTAGGTAAAAAGCTAAAATTTTAATTCATTCCTTAAAAGCTAATTATAGGCTAGAATGTCATTTTGTCATACCTCCAGACACAAGTGGTATCTACATTTCCCAGAGCTCTTTACTGAGGACTCACAAGAAATGTTGGGGACAAAAAAGATCCTGGAGAAACTCTCCCTTGGTACAGAATCTCAGCGCAAGGGGTGATCAGTAGCTGCTGGGGGAAAGGAACAAAGCCCTTCCCACTTTCCCAGAATTCTCTTTCCTAGAAAGCAAAGGCCTTAAGCTGCTGGGAGAGGAAAATAAATTTTGTCGCTGCCAGGGCACAGCAAAGAACCATTGCAAATGGAGGATGGGTAGGTGAAGCCACTCCAGAGAACTGGAAACTATCCTGGGTCAAAAACCCTATACCAAGCAGAGGTTGCTATGACAAAAGATGAAGCAGGAAACTACCAGCTAAGACCAACTACAGATCCAAGTTAAAGTTGGGTTCTCAGGAGGCAGGAAGGAATGCCAAGAAAGCATTGCTCCTAAGACACAGATGCACATTGTCATGTACACCTGAGGCTGGGCCATGACAACAGAGCACCCTTCTTAGCCCTACCATGAGGGTAAAAAGGAGGAAGGAGCAACATGAGCCCTTTGCAGGAGGAGGGGCAAGAGCCTGGAGATGCCATCTGTGCCACAGTGTGTGGGAAAAGCTGAAAGTTGAGGGTGGGTGTGTAAAATACTAATTCATGGGTCCACAACGGTAGCAATCAATGGTTGAATACACAAATAAATAATAAATGGGAGAAGAGACAGATCTCTGTGAGGATTTCTCAATCATTTATAGATATCCTACCCTCAAATGGGTGAAACATAACTCCCCACACCTTAAATGTAAGGTGTACATGGTGACTTCTCTAAAAAGAGTACAATATGAATATGGGGAAAATCTGGAAAATACAACTCAACCATGACAAAGTCAGTATCAACAGTGATGAGTCATATTAACAGCACGTATTCTTGGAGTGACATAATGAGAATGGTAATTGACCTCTGTGCTATTCCTCCAAAGAATCTACAACTCCAGTATAACTGTAAGAAACAAAATAATCCAAGAAATCTCAATTGTGAGACATCCTACAAAATAAATGACCACGACTTCTCATAATTCTCCACGTCTTGAAAATTATAAAAATTCTGAGAAACCATCACAAACAAGACGAACCTAAGGAGACATGTCAACCAAATACAAGGAGGTATTCTGGATAGGATTCTAGAAAAGGGACATTAGATAAAAACTAAGAAAATTAGTCCATAAAAATATAACTAATATTAGTCCATTAATTTTAATAAATGCACCATGGAGATATAATGATAACACAATTTTTATACTTTCATACTTTATATTTTACATTGTAACCAATATGCAAATAATAATAAGGTGTCAAAATTGTATCCAAATATACCATATGAACATAAGATATTAATAATGAAAGAAAGTGGATGTAGAGTATATGGTAATTTTCTGTACTGTCTTCACATTTTGTCTATCTAAAATTAACCCCAAACTAGGATTTTATTAAAATATAAGGTCAAAATAAGGGACTTCTCAGGCTTCACAACAAAAATTCTGAGAAACCATCACAAACAAGATGAACCTAAGGAGACATGTCAACCAAATACAAGGAGCTATTCTGGATAGGATTCTAGAAAAGAACAAATGAACAGATATTGTTGTTGCAAGCAAACATGTGATCTAAGAAATTACAAAGGGTATTCTTTGGGCAGAAGGAATAAGATCTCAGACAGAAACTTGCATTTACATAAAGAAAGGAAAAGATCTGTAAATGCTCCAAATAAAGGTAAACATGTATATATTTTTTACTTTAAATGTCTCCTAAAGAAAACTCACTGCCTAAAGCAAACTTCATTACATTGTTCTGTGGCATTTGCAACACACACAGAAGTATATCAAGACAACAGTACAAAGGATGTGTGGGAGGGAATGGAAGGTCCTTGTGTGGTACATGGTCCCATAAAATTACCTTAAGGCAGATAGTGGAAAGTTTAAAATATAAATAATGTAAAAGACTAAGTAAACTGCAAAATTACAGTGGGTGCCACAAAATTAACTCATGATTAAAGGAGTGAGACATGAAATAATTTAGAAAAGCCCATGAGGAAAGACCGAAAGAAAGGAAATAAAGAAATCAGTAGTCACATTATTTGGTTTTGGAGGGTTTTTATTTTCCTAGTTTTTCTATTCTAACTAGAGAGATAATAATGTTTAGAATCAAAATACCCCAAAAGACAATATAGTGATTTTACCCATAAAGCTCTTGGACTTTAATTTTGCTTAAAACCTTTTTTGGCTTGTGCCTTGCCTGGGACAGCATGAGTTAAAGGTGTGAAACAGAGGTGCATATTTTGACGGGAGTCCATGACTCTGGGTCTTCCTAAGAGTAGGGAAAGATGAGGGAGGGGATTATCTAAAGACAGGAGTAAAAAGAGCACAAGCTGACCAGGATGGTTTCAGCTCCTGATTTAGCATCTTCAGTCTGTGATCTTGGGCAACATTTGACTTTACAGGACCCTCAACTGCTCAGGCATATCCTGAGGCTAACACTCCCTACTTTAGGGAAGTTTTAAGGTTGAAATAAAGGCACATAGTAGGTCATCAATAAATGTTAGCTGCCCTAACAGCAAGATGCCAATGAAGTATATTTTACTCGAAACTAAGGATGAGATTGAAAATACATAATAGACAAAACATCACCCAACCCAACAGGTATCACAACCAATAAGAATGGATAGTACCATGAAACACATCACCAGACTCTGCCAAGTCAGACTGGATGATTATCAACTTGAAACTACAAGTTATTTTCACTTCTAATGTCGGCCTGATCACCCTGTCATAATTATCATGGACTACTTCAAACACAATTATTTCTTAACTTTTGTTTCTGTGATAAGCAAAGCAAACACCATTAAAGAACCTGTTTCCTGGTAGGTTGAAGCCTGAATTTTAAGTGTTTTGGCAATAAATCAACTGTGGTTTTGTATCATGTTTTACAAACATTTGTGATTTCTCTTCTAAGTGGAAGCAAGAGTACCATGTGGGCCTATTTCTAAATTTTATTGTTAGTCTTCTCTTCAAGTTTCTCCTTCTTCTCCTCCTTCTCCTTGCCCTCCTCCCCCTTCTCCCCTTCTCATTTTTTTCCTCCTTTTTTAAATACATCCTCAAGATATTAACATTTTGGTTTATATGAGAGGTTTACATCCACCAACTATTTAGTCTAATTTTTGTCTGATTGTTTTCTTTACTTGATTTTAATTCATTCTTTCTGATTATCAACTACTGAATAGCAACAAGATATAAAGTGCCTAACTACAAGATTAAACATATAAATACATATATGAAGTCTTGGGAAAATTTCTGCTTACATAGACAGATTAGGAAGCTAAACTAGATGGCATGAGAATCTAATCTAGAATGCTTACCATCAGAGTTAGACATTGAAATAAATTTACTTGTACAAGAGGGTCAGCAGCATGTTTGGCAAAAGGTATGCCTGACTGAGAAGTCAGGAGAACTAGGTGGAGGAAATGACAAGTCAACAGAGAGTGCAGAGATTTTCTGAAGAGTAGAAAGTTCTAAGAGACCTCCCTAAATGGAGGGACCATAATCCAAGGACCTGAGCTTCAGCCTGGCCAAAGCCCAGAGTTGCCTGACATGAGAAAGTTGATTCATGCCAATCAAATACAAGAACCTGAAGCACATGGGCCACAAGCCAGTCTGCTAGTTTCCAGTGGGGGTGGGGGGTATCCTGTTCTAATCACTAGAAATCTTAGTCCCCCATCTAGGTCCCCATCATTCTCAAATCAGAAGCCTGAGACATCAAAAGGTTGCAGTGTGACAGACTGAAAGTTTTATTTCCAATGCTAAGTGCCCAGAAAACTCGGCAATTGCAATTCTAAATGCCTGAAATGGCATGCCCAACCTGTCCCAGCAATCACGAAAATCACCGTGGTCCTGATCCAAGGAGACACTGAAGATAGAGTAAAAACAGAAAACAGGAATATGTTGTTTCCCTTTAAAATACACATAAATTTTCTTTCCCTTTAATCATCTTATTTCCTAACCTACAATATCTGAGATGCTTAGTAGTGTTCAAAATACCTGAGATTTTTGCTGGATTCATGAGCAATTGGAGGGATACCAATAAATAGATTGCCCAATGTGTAAATACCCAGTCATTTTAAAACACTTGCAGAAACTGTAATTCTGGACTGAACAAAACATCTTTTGACCTCAGGAGGGTCAGAGGTGATAAATTCTCATGCCACCTCATAATGAAAGCATGAACCCACAACCTGTCCTTCTGGTTGCATTCTGAAGATGATATAATGAATCAACTGACAAATATGCATCAAAGAAGGCCAATATTAGGCTAGACCCTGGCCTCTGAAACAACTAAAAGGGCCCTAATGCTGCTGGTTGAGAGAGTATTCCTGCAAAGGTAAGGAACACTTTGGTTCAATAATTAATGTCTTCTTAAGAGTTTGGTATAGTCACATTTGCTTTTGGAAACACCATAAATGGAAAATAGGAACTAATGTTAGTCCAGATCCCTCAGCAGTGAAGCCACAGATGGATATACTAGGCAGTATGAATTTAGAACAAAGGGCTGGATGTTTTTTAGGGCAATTTTGTTAAGGCTACAGTAAGAACTCATACCTGAACTGCAGTAAGAGTTGATTTTTGCCACTGAAAGGTACTAAACACACACTGCCAACATCTAGCTCTGGAATACCTATCCTAGCCCTACCAAAACCATTCTCTTCTTCTTACAGTCTTTCCCCATTCCTATGTAACTGATTATATTTCCACTTACTACATTACAATCATTGTTCTGTCCTATGTCCTGAGAAATGCAGGCCACCTTGAATGGATTTTCATAAACTTCTTAATCACTTGTATACCATCTTTTGGTGTGCTCCCTCACATGAAATATTCCATACACTGTGCCTATATTTTCTTAACTTGACTCTGAGAAGGCTGGTGTTACTCACTATTGACCTCAGGAATAAACATATATAGTAGTTTCAACTTCATCTATTTGTATGACTTTGTGCAAAGAATTTCATCTGTCTCACTTTGGTTTCCTCATCAATAGTAAGAGGACTAAACTCAATTATCTGAGATTTTTTCCAGTCCTGTCACCTGTGGTTATACACTTGCCCTTCTTTGGCCATGGTAGGCACTAAACAACAGAGACAGAGGGTACAGAAACATGACATAATGATCATGTATTCAGTATTAAGAGGTAACAATTCTATGTTTGCATTAAAAAACAATGAAAATATTAAAATATTCATTGCCAAAAGAAGTGAACTCTTTACACAAACTTACAAAATTGCTGCCTTACCAGAAATCCAATTTAACGCAAGGCACTATAATATCAAAGATATATTACTCAGTATGTTCCCTTTAAATACTGCTGTTAAAACTGTTTATATCCTTGAGCATAATTTTTATTGCTCTAGGAGCCACTATTTTCCTGTGGGAACACATCTCTGAAATTTTGTCAATAGGAAAGAAAGATGCAATTTACAGAAATTTGATTTACAAACAACTCTTGAGATCTTGTAGTGCTCTTGGATGTCCCCTGGTGGCCAGCTATAGTCAATGCAAGTTTAATAAAGCAGTTAATACATGTGGTATCACCAGCTCTTCTGCTCTCTCTCCTTTGCCCAAAAACTGTAGCCTGTTTTAGGATCTATTATCACATATTGCATTTGAAGGTAAATCAGATATCATTTGCCTCCACATATTAAACAGGAGTACTAATTTAAACAGGAGTACTAATCGCAAAAGTCACAAGAGCTTTGTCCAAGATCATAGAACCAGTCACAGGCCAAGTTGGGACAGGATTCCAAATGATGTGACAACCAAAAGTCCCACAAAGCTTTTTATAAGTTCCCATCTCTCAGCATACCAAGGAGCCTAAGCTTCTTTGTTTTCTTCTTCTATTGTGAATATATGCAAAACAGTAAAATTGTAATTGCAAGAATTGTATACCCTCATTGAGCTCATTTGGTTTAAATGCAGAGTGCTATGATTCTTGTTGTTTATTATCCAGAACTAAAACTCCTTCATGTGTTTTGGGGAAAAAAGGAAATGATACAGCAGAATTAGGATGCATAAGTCCATTTAATTATTGTTTACAAGTCTCAGTGAAGCAGTATGCCAAGAATTTCCTTGCCACCCATCCTGTATTCTAGATGAAGAGCCACAGCCTGAACAGTGACTGCCATGGAGTATGAATAGTCCTGCCAGGTTTTAAGCAAGTCAATCCATCAAACTAGAACTCAGTGAGTACTAGCACTAGAATTGCTCCAAATCTGAAAGGAAGGATGAAATAATTGTCTTAATACTAGACATCTCATGGGAAATCGTTCAAATCCTGGTAGTACTTAAGATTTGAGTCAGGATCACACAATCCCAGAAAAATTCCCCTGACCATAATATATTGCAAAGTGATCCCCAAATGGCAAATAATAACACAAATGCCACAGAATACAAAAATAAAAAATCCTAGGGCACAAATGTGCTGGCATCACCAAGAGATCTTTCCAAGTTTTACCTATGTTAGATCCAAAGGTGAAACTTCTCAACTTTGGATCCAAATCTAAATTTCAGCACATATTCTTCTTTTCAGATAGTCAGATTTTAAAGAGGTTCCTTCTACCCATTCATTCCAATTAAGAGTTTAACACTCTTTAATATCTCCAAGAATTTTATTTTTGCCAGCAATAAAATTGGATAAGAGCCACAGTAACAAGCAAAGGGAGATTTACAGAGGCTGAAAAGCAGATCAGGTAATCAAAACATCTTAATACACACCTCACCAAAGAAGATATACAATGGCAAGTGAGTGTATGAAAATATGTTCAATATCATTTGTTACTAGGAAACTGTGAGTTGAACAATGGGAATTATCACTACACAACTATTAGAATAATTATTTTTTTTATTTTTTTTTCAACGTTTATTTATTTTTGCGACAGAGAGAGACAGAGCATGAACGGGGGAGGGGCAGAGAGAGAGGGAGACACAGAATCGGAAACAGGCTCCAGGCTCCGAGCCATCAGCCCAGAGCCCGACGCGGGGCTCGAACTCCTGGACCGTGAGATCGTGACCCGGCTGAAGTCGGACGCTTAACCGACTGCGCCACCCAGGTGCCCCTAGAATAATTATTTTTTAAAAGACAAACCAGTTGTTGACAGTGATGTAGAGTACCAGGAACTCTCATTCATTTGGAAAATGGTACAGCCACTTTGTAAGACAGTTTGTGGTTTCTTACAAAACTAAACATAGTCTTACTATACAATCCAGTGACTGTGCTCATAGGTATTTACCCAGCTGATGAGTTAACTTATCTCTACATAAAGTCACTCATAAATCTTCATAGTATCACTATCCATAATGTTAACAACTGAAAGCAAAGCAAAATGTCCCTAATAGGTGATGAATAAACAAGCTATGGTATATCCATGTAACAGAGTATTGTTCAACAATTAAAAAATAAGCTATTGGGGTGCAACAATTAAAAAATGGTGTGTGTATATATATATGGAGAGAGATAGAATATATATATATATATGTATATATATATATATATATATATATATATATATATATGGAGAGAGAATAGAATAGAATAGAATAGAATAGAATAGAATAGAATAGAATAGAATAGAATTAAACTATTGACTGAAAGAAAGGCAGATGGTAGGGGCAAGTTTCCTGCTACTGCAATGGGAGTTTAAAGACAAACATGGGGAGAATGCCAGAATGATCCAGGCAGTAATGAATTAGAGTCAGAGACATAAATATGAACCCCAATATAGCTTAACATAGATATATACACATACTGAAATATGTGTAGAAATGTGTATATACACAGGTTGGCATATATACATATAAGTTCTGCCTTTGTCAGCTGAGAAGGTCTAAATGCAACACCACCTAGTGGTAAGGTGTGCTCCTAGCATTCGGATCCTGGCTTCTCATACCCTTCTCCAGTGAAAGGAACCATAGCTCACTGGCTCATTCTAGGACTGGGGAGCAATTGGAGCCACAGAATTAAGTGGCATTGGATTATAACACGAGGTAGAAGATAAATATCCATGAGTCCATACTAATGGCAATCAATGACTGAATACATAAATAAATGGTAAACAGAAGACACAAATCTCCAAGAAGAACTCTAACTGATATACTGTCCTGTCAAAAGGGTGGAGCACAATGCCCCACGCTGTACATGCACAGTGCACATGATGACTACTTTAAAGAGAGTACACTATGAGGAAATGGGGAAAAGAGAGGCAACTGGATAGTGTGGAACCGGACAAACAGGACATCAGCCATGATCAAGGTCAATACCAAGTGGTAAACATTTCTAGATAAATAGACAGCATATGAAGAAAATGGCACTTTTACCTCTGTGGTCTTCCTCCCCAAAACCCAAAACCTCAGTCACATCAAGGAAAAGCATCAGAAAAAAACCAACAAAGGGATATTCTCCAAAATTCTTGATCAGCATATGCCTCAAAATTGTTAAAGTCTTCAAAAGTAAGAAAAGTCTAAAAAACTGTCACAGCCAAGAGAAGTCAAAGGAGACATGACAACTAAAAATAGTATACCAGACGGGATTCTGGAACAGAAAAATAGGTATTAGGTAAAGACTAAGGAAATCTGCATAAAGTACGGATTTTAGTTAATTACAATGTATGGAATTTGGTCTATTAATTATAACATACTATGACAAATGACTTTACTGGACCAGGTGAATTGTCCTCTTTTGCATTTTCATTACTTACTCATCACCCACACTTACTCTGGTAGCACATAACACATTAGTGGTAAACATCTGCTCAGTGGTTTGCCTTTTCCACCAGACTCTAAGTTCCACAAGGGAAGAAATCATGCCTACCTTGTTTATCATTACAGACATCAGGCCTGGTATGTGGGTATTGAGTAAATACTATGTGGGCCCTATTGAAATGGAAGATTTATTAGCTCCTCCATCAAACTATTAGCTACTGTGAACAAGTATTGTTGCCTTTGGTCTCCCCAGCACCTATCACAGGACCTGGAATATATTAACTGACAATAATATAGCAGAGTTTGAAATCAATGAGATGACATCAAGGACAACTCAGGGAGGAGAAACTTTCCCCAAAAGATAGCTCTTTAGAGTTTCCTTCCTCCAATTCGCTTCACTCAGTAATCATGTGCTCAGGTTATCCTGTGTGATGTGCAATTTCACATGACTGTGAATTATCTATTTAAAGAAATAGTAAGGGGTCTATTGAGATGTGAAGCAGACCTAAAAATCCTTAAGACTGACCATCTGTGCTCTTATTTTTGTAACTATACCAAGGCCATAATCCATGTGGCCTAGCTGAGAGTAATATTAATGTTTGAAAAATGTTCAACAACCAAAGCATAATTTCAAAATGACTTCAAAGTCTTTACCATTTCTCAAATACCACAAAAAAGTACTTTTTAGGACTGTTTCCTTTCATTACCTTCCCTCACACACGAGTACCAGTCCTGTGCTTTCCTCTTCGACATGTTAATTAAAAAAAAATTCCTGCTCCCAGTTAAAATGATGAATATTGCTCTTCTCCCTTCTCCACACCTTGTGAAATGATGGCCAAGTCATCATATCCCCAAGCCAAAAGGGTCACCCAACTCCTGTTACCACAGTTTAGTCACATAAAAATAGCGGAAAGTACACTCAACTGGACTATTTATTTTTCTGCTTTAATATGTTCTGGAACAAAAATCAATTATTACTATGTAAGTGTCTCCAGTTATTTTTTTCCTTTATCATTAAAGAACGTAAGGTCTTTCTTATTTGTTTCGTATCTTCTTGTGCCCTTCAAGTTACTTCTGTATTTATGTCAATATAGTCCCAGGAGCTCTATCTTCAGGTCCAGCCTTATATTTGATCTTCTGGGCCCTCCAGTGTGGCTGTAAATACCTGATTCCCTGAATTTCTACCACATAAATCAAGAATGGTTTATATTTCCTAAGATGAAACCTGAATTATTCAATCCTAACCAGATTTTTAAAGCACACTAAATGCTAGAATCATAAAGCTAAACTGAAGGAACAAAAGGGAAATTTCCATGCACATATGGCAGGTCCTTTAGAGAAGTATCATATCTCTACCAGTGAATAAGGTTGGAAGGAGAATTTTAAAGTGTCCCTGGTACCACCAGGTTTATTTCATGCTGTTTACTAGCAACTTGTATATACTAACAGAATCGTCTGTGCTCATAAGCACTGAACCAGAAAGTATAGCCACATCTGAGCATTAAGTAGATGTAAATCAATTAAATTAGAAGCACAGATGAGTACTTCTTTTGGGTCTTTTCAAAGGACCAAGTCCAGTACTTTGCTACTCAGTGAACTCCTATTAAAATAAACAATTCAAGAGAAAAATTCAAAAGACTCCCAAAGGAACCAAACTGAACCTCATTATATCCATGTAAAAATGCTTTCATGCCCTCCCTAACCCCCTCTCCTTATACCCAAGACTTTTGAAACTAAAATACTAGGTATCTTATTTTATGCCAAGTTTTAAGGGTTTTATTTGCTTTTTATGTTTATTTATTTTGAGACACAGACAGAGAGAGAGAGTGAATGAGGACGGGACAGAGAGAGAGACAGAAAATCCCAAGCAGGTACCATGCTGTGAGCACGGAAGCTGACGCGGGGCTCAAACCCACAAACCCTGAGATTGTGACTTGAGCTGAAATTAACAGTGGGGATGTTTAACCGACTGAGCCACCCAGGCACCCCTAAGTTTTAAGGTCTTCCAAAATCATATTCCAGGGGTGCCTGAGTGGCTCAGGCAATTAAGTATTTGACTCTTGATTTGGACTCAGGTCATGATCTGGTAGTTGATGGAATTGAGCCCTGCACCTGACTCTGCATTGACAGTGCATGGAGCCTATTCGGGATTCTCTCTCTCTACCTCTCTCTCTCTCTCTGCCCTTCCCTCACTTGCTCCATAAATAAACAAAAAAAATTTTTAAAAATAAAATCTTATTCCAAATATAGTTATATTTCCAGTAGATAACAATAAAAAAATGTCCAGTTTTAAACTTTGAGAAGAAAGTACAATAGACACCCACCAGAGAAAATGTATGCTATATTAGAAAAAAAAGATAAATATTGGCACATAAAATATTAAAGTTTTTTTTCCTACAAGTGAGAAAGCTCCATTGATTTTCTTAAGTCAAAGCCATCAGGTTAATTAAAGGTTTAATGATGTAATCTAGCTCTCTTTAGATGAACTCACTTCTTTCTTTGAGCCTTTTGTTTTTTACATTATAAATGTAAAACCTGCTTCAGCAAGTCTGGGAACAACTTGGTTATTGATCTTCCAAAACCTATTACTTGGGAGTTGGCCTTTTAGATCCATGGTAGAATATGTAATGTCTACCTGGGAGTTACTGAAAGCCCCATCCACCATTTGAAATTAAAATCAAGGCATTCTACAAGTGTACAGGGAAAGAAGTCGTGAAAGAGAAATGAGGAAAGAATAAATGGCCTTTGAACATTCTTTCATATTCTGCCTATGCAAAGTGGAAATTATCGGGCTTTGCTCCCATTTGGGACAAGGCACATTCATTCTTGTCTTGAAGAAAGGAAGAATAAGAGCAGAAGAGTTGTGTATATTGTTTCTCCTTCATTGGTCCCATAGACTGTGAGCCCCTCAATCAGAGGAAGGAAGCAGACCCTGACATAGACATTAGCATGCAAGAATATTATGGAAGAATATTCTTGAGAACACCTGAGGAAGAGACAGAGAGAAAGCAAAACCAGTTGAAGGGAACAGCTAGGTTGCAATGCAGGCTCATCCAAGGGCTAAGTCAACCCTATGAGGAACTAGGATATGGGGATGGCCCTTCACAGTTAGACTTTCAGAACAGTCACTGTATATGGGCTGTCACAGGAAGGGATTGTGAACTTGGGTAAGGCAGCTCTGTAGCTGAGTCAATTCTTGAAAAGGACTGACAGTAGAAGGTTGTCAGCCAAGAGCATTCACACCAGACCAGGAGTTAAGTTCTTCAATCTTGAAGGGGTATCGCAGCATCCATTGTTATTTTATGTATTGCTTATATCCCTAATTACCCAGTAATGGGTATACAACATTAAGTGTCCAGTGAAAACTTATTTAAATGAATTATTCTGCACTATGGAGAATCCAGCCAGAGACAGGCCTTGGTATACTACACCCTTAGGCACACTAGTCCTTATGTGCGTTTTCTCACATACTTCAGTATAATGGTCGTGAATGATCTGGTTAATGCTATTTCAAGCACTGAGAGGTAGCAGAGTGCGCCAAGAATTTCAGTTATCATGAACAGATAAAGACCTTATGTTGATGGTATTCCCCTATCAATTAAATCTTTTGGAGTAAACCATGTCCAAAGGGAAGAGACTTGGGCCATCTATAAGGGCATATTCTCTAAGGGCTAAGTTGGTCATAGTCAAGCAGAGTGTGATACTCTCCATTTTGAAAACCATGTGGAGGGCTCTTTATGCAAAGGGCTTTGCATGGTTTAGTGTCCAGTGCTCACTTTCCCATGCTAACCCTGGAATGTGTTTGGCTCTGAGCCAGCCCCTGTAAAGAAATGGAGACACTATCAAGAGACCTACCATATAATAAATTTGCTTCAGATAAAAGAGAATCATGGTGAGAGCTCTTATGATTTTTATGGGAATTTTAAAATTAAAAGCCTTAAGCATCCACATGAAATATAGCCATTAATTGTCCACACATGCTATACTTGTAATATAGTATAGGGTTTGTTTGTCCTATATCTTATATAGAAAGTATCACAGAATTCTGGTACAATGCTGGGTGATGATATTCTTTGTCTGACTCAAACTATCCCAAAGTATACACAGCCCAAAGAGCATAGAGATCATATTAAATATGAAATCATTAAGAATGTGCCTCCAACTGATAAATCCAGTTCCTTTTTATTAGGATAATTAAGACTCTAAAGGGATTTTGTAAGAGAATATCTTGGATTAAATGGTACATTTTCTAGAGAAGATCTAGGTGATTAGGGTGATTAGGGTGCCCCAAGAAATCTTTGTCTGTTGGACTATCTTCATAAGGAGCTAAGACTCTGGGAAGAAAGCAGGGTAACCTGGGAAAGTGACTTCCGCTGGTCAAAGCAGAGATGGGATTTAGAGAATAAATACACTAAGCATTTCTCCGCACATTTGGGGACACACACACATGACCTGACAGTTGCGTGCCTTTCCATCTATGGCCAAGATTAGTTAGTCACTCACCAGACTCACACTCACCCTCCATAGTGTAATTATTGCTGGTAAACAAATTTCCAGCCTGGGATTACATTTCTTAGCACCCCCTTGTATCCAAGAAGGACCAAGAAATGGCAAATAGCATCTGGAAGTGATATATGTTACTCCAAGCCTGACCCATAAAAATCTCCTACACAATCCTCTGTATTCTTTTCCCCTTTATTATCACAATGGCTAGTATAATGAGCAAAAAGTAAAATTTTATTATGTTAAACCACTGAGATTTTGTGATTATTTCTAATGGTAGTGACTTGATCCTGACTAATACACCAAGAGAGTAGTGAATCAATGGGGAAAGGATGGTCAGTGTCCAACCTTCCTGTAGTCAAGTAACATGAGAAACACCCCTCGATCTGGAAATATGGGAATTCTCAATTTCTTTGCCAAAGACAGTTTGAGAAGAATGGAAAGAAGAGAAATAAAATTGAAGTGGATAGAAAAAAAAGAGAGAGAGGAGGTAAGAGATGAAAAACAACACTTGTTGACAATTCTTTTAATAAGTTTTTCTGTGAAGGAGAGCAGAAAGAAACATGGCAGAAGCTGAGAAAAGGCAAGAGGTTAAAAGGAGAGAGAGAGAGAGAGAGAAAGAGCTAGAAATGGTGAAAGATGTAGAGATAAAGAGATTGAGATAGAGATATAGTGCTAAAGACAGAGATAAAGAGAGAGATACAAGCTGAGATAAAGGTGTAGGAATGGACAAAGAGAGAAAATGATATATAGACATAGAGACAGAGATGGAGAAAGATGTAAGGATTTATAGAAATAGAGAGTCAAAGAGAGAGGAGAGAATGTAAGACATCCTAGACATACTGGCATGCTCAGGATATGAGCAGATAATTCCACTCCAGAATGGTCAGGAAATTGAAATGACTACCTGCAACCTAAGTGGGCAAATCAACCCACTTCAGGGATTACTAACTTTCCAAATACACAACTACTTCCTCACTGAAATATACAGCATTTCAGGTGCTCACAACCCCACCTCTATGAACACAGAGAAAGATCATTAACAGAGCCCCCTCTCTTCCACCAAAACTATCAAGTTTAACTGTTAAAAATGACCATTTCTAGATAGTCAGACATCTATGAATGGAAACTTATTAGAACAGAAAGACCAAATGGAAACTTAATAGAACAGAAAGACCACCAGGATCAGAGTGGAAATGGCTTTTGGCCTGGCTATGCTGGTTGAGCACAACTTACAACCTTAGACAAATCACTCAATGTGTTGGACTTCACCGAACAATGTCCAAGTATTACATACCTAGAGGCTACTGATAAGGACAAATAAAACATAATTAGAACGAGGTAAGGAAAAGAATTTGAAAACATTAAAATGCCCTGATTTATTCATCATTAATTCAGAAAATAAATACCACACATTTCCTGTGTACCTAGCAATGTGTATTAGACGTGACACTGTAAGACACTGCCTCATGGAGTTTGCAGACTGGTCGGGAGACACAAAGAACCAAACCAATAAATGCATAATGACAATAAGTGGTCAGTTTAATAGAAGGGAAACATAGATAAGGGGTGCTATCTAGACCATATTATTAAAAATACTTCTTTGAAAAGATAATACTAAAATGTAGAATCAAAGGTTGAGAAGGAATCCAGGCATGCAAAGAGTGAGGATAGTGGAAATAATTCCCTGATGTCATCACAATTTTCTTTTTCACAGTTCAAGATCAGAACAGCATTCAAATAGATCCAATCATTGGGATTTTGTGTTTCTTAAGTCTTTTAGAATCCATACATTCCCCTCCTATTTCTCTTTTCTGGATTTTGCTCTTTGCATTCCTGTGGCAACATTGTTTAACTTGCTTCTGTGTCCCCTGTAGCTTCCGTAAACTGGTAGTTAGACCGGGCTTGACTGGTTCAGGATGAGTGTTTTGATATTTCTTGTTAGTGGTTTTCTCTACTTCCATGAGTAGGCATGTAGTGTTCAATTAACTGTCTCTTTTTTGTGTGTGACATTAAAGTCAATGATGATCACTTCCTACATCTGTTATTTCATTAAGGTCTGGGGATGATCTAATCCAGTAGTTCTCAAACTGTGGTCCTGAACCAGTAGCAGCAGCAGCATCCGGCAATTCATTAAAAATATAGAATCCCCAGGAGGAACCAAGATGGCAGAACAGCATGGAAGATTTTTTCGTGTCTCACATCCAAGAAATATAGCCAGATCAACACTAAACCTATTGCACACCTAGAAAACTGATTTGAGGATTAACACAACAGTCTGCACAACCTGAACCACAGAACTCAGCAGGTACGCAACAGGGAGAGGTGAACTGGGGAGAAGCCAGGGAGGACAGGGAGCTGTTTTTGCTTGTGGAGAGAAGACAGAGATGGAGGGGTGGGTGGGCAGGGGAAAGTATAGAAAGCATATCCCCCTGACCCCTGCCCAAAAGCAGCTGGAGACAAAGAAAGAATACACAAGAGACTGAACAAAAAAGGGAGAAAGGAGAAAGGAGAGGGTTTAAATTCCATTGAGACTCTATGAACAGGGGGAGTGCAGAGTCTGAAACTCCACAGCTCAATACCTGGCAGTGCTCTTGTGGGAAGGGCGAATCCCCAGGAGCAGAGTGAAGTCCAGGGGACTCTTCAGGCCACACAGGGAAAGGCGGTTCCCCTGCTGGGAGGACATTATATAGAGACAGTGTGCCCCCCCATCAGGCAAAGGTGCCAGGAGATTCCAGAGAACAACCACATTCACTGGTGCTGGAACAAGGTCATCAAGGATGAAGGCTGGTGCCAGATGTGTGTTTTGATTTGCCATAATCTCTGAAACGCTGCTGCCACATGATTGTGTGAACTTTATCTGGGGTGGGCTGGCACCCAGCCACAGTCTCTGGGCATCAGCAACAGCACGGTCTCCTGAACATTCCTGGGTGCATCCGGGACCCGGCCACTGCTCAGTGAGACCCTCCTGCAGAAGGGCAAGGCCACAGTCCCTCAGAAATAAAGGGTCAGGAAAACAGCCACATATGAGATAAAACTCAGGAGGGAGGTGCTGCCTGGGGAGTGGATGGAAGCTGGAGACAAAGGACTGGTGCGTGACTGCTGATCTGGGAGAACAGAGTTCCAATACTAGAGACTGGGTAGCTGAGTGACGCCATCTTCACCGCTCCCACACATGTGCATAGGCCCCTCCAAGCGCCACAACAACCCACCCCAGTAAGCTATGCAGTGCCATCTGGTGGAGAATGGAGCTGTTACAGTAAACCCTGCCCAAATGGGCCGACCTTGCTCTTCAGGAACACCACAGGTCTCTCCACCTGCTTAGTTTACAGACTATAAAGTGCATCATAGGTTGACTTCTAAGGGAAAATGATGTAATTTTAATCATATTTCAGTCTGATCACTGGTTCATCTATTCAATTTTCTTTTTTTCTTTTTCATTTCTTTTATTTTTCTCAAATAAAGAAAAAATTAATATTTATTTTCAATTTTTATTAAAAATATTTCTAATTTTTTTCTCCTATATTTTTTACTTTTTTGTAAAATTTTCAAATTCCATTTTACGTCCATCATTTCATTTTACTCTATTTCATTGTATTCATTTTTTCAAATTTTCAAATTTTTCCTTTTTTTCCTTTTCTTTTTCCCCTTTGTTCTATAATCTATTAAACCCCTTTCAACACCCAGACCAAACACACCTAGGATCTAGCATCATTTATTTGATTTTGTGTGTGTGTGTGTGTGTTGTTTTTCATTTTTTAATTTTATTTTTTTTAATTTTAATTTTTTTACCTCATTAATTCCTTTTCTTCCTTCAAAATGACAAAACAAAGGAATTCACCCAAAAAGAAAGAAGAAACCACAGCCAGGGACTTAACCAACACAGATACAAACAAGATGTCTGAACCAAAATTTAGAATAACTATAATAAGAATACTAGCTGTGGTTGTATTAGTATTAATACTAGAAAGGGTTATCTCCTTTCTGTGGAGATTAAAGAAGTAAAACTAGTTAGGATGAAATAAAAAATGCTATAATTGAGCTGCAATCTCCAATTGATGCCACGGCAGCAAGGATGGATGAGGCAGAGCAGAGAATCAGCGATATAGAGGACAAACTTAGGGAGAATAATGAAGGACAAAAAAAGAGGGAGATTAAGGCAAAAGAGCACAATTTAAGAATTAGAGAAATCAGTGACTCATTAAAAAGGAACAACAGGGGCGCCTGGTGGCGCAGTCGGTTAAGCGTCTGACTTCGGCCAGGTCACGATCGCGCGTTCTGTGAGTTTGAGCCCCGCGTCAGGCTCTGGGCTGATGGCTCAGAGCCTGGAGCCTGTTTCCGATTCTGTGTCTCCCTCTCTCTCTGCCCCTCCCCCGTTCATGCTCTGTCTCTCTCTGTCCCAAAAATAAATAAACGTTGAAAAAAAATTAAAAATAAAATAAAATAAAATAAATAAAAAGGAACAACATCAGAATCATAGGGGTCCCAGAAGATGAAAAGAGAGAAAAAGGGTTAGAAGGGTTAAGTGATCAAATCACAGAGGAAGACTTTCCTAACCTGGGGAAAGACACGGACATCAAAATCCACAAGGGACAAAGGACTCCCATTAGATTCAACAAAAACCGACCATCAACAAGGCATATCATAGTCAAATTCACAAAACACTCAGGCAAGGAAAGAATCATGAAAGCAGCAAGGGAAAAAAGTCCTTAACCTACAAGGGAAGAAAGACCAGGTTTGCAGCACACCTATCCACAGAAACTTGGCAGGCCAGAAAGGAGTGGCAGGATATATTCAGTGTGCTGAATCAGAAAAATATGCAGCCAAGAATTCTTTATTCAGCAAAGCTGTCATTCAAAATAGAAGGAGATATAAAAAGTTTCCCAAACAAAAATTAAAGGAGTTTGTGACCACTAAACCAGCCCTGTAAGAAATTTTAAGGGGGACTCTCTGAGAGGAGAAATGATGAAAATAAATAAATACATACATTCATACATACATACATACATACATACCAAAAGCAACCAAGACTAGAAAGGACCAGAGAACACCACCAGACACTACAACTCCACAAGCAACATGATGGCAATAAATTCATACCTTTCAGTACTCACTCTAAACGTCAATGGACTAAATGCTCCAATCAAGACACAGAGTAACAGAATGGATAAGAAAACAAGATCCATCTACATGCTGTTTACAAGAGACCCACTTTAGACCTAAAGACACATTCAGATTGAAAACAAGGGGAATGAGAACCATCTACTATGCTAATGGTCAACAAAAGAAACCTGGAGTAGCCATGCTTATATCAAACAATCTACACTTTAAAATAAAGAATGTAACAAGAGATGAAGGGCATTGTATCATAATTAAGGTGTGATCCACCAAGAAGATCTAACAATTGTAAACATTTATGCACCAAATTTTGAAAGCAACCAAATATATAAATCAATTAATCACCAACATAAAGAAACTCATTAATAATAATAACCATAATAGTAGGGGACTCCAACACCCCCACTTACAGCAATGGACAGATCATCTAATCAGAAAATCAACAATGAAACAATGATTTTGCATAACACACTGGACCAGATGGATTTAACAGATATATTCAGAACATTTCATCCTAAAGCAGCAGAATACACATTTTTCTCCAGTGCACATGAAATGTTCTCCAGAATAGACCACATACTGGGACAAAATCAACCCTCAACTAGTACAAAAAGATCAAGATCATACCGTGTATATTTTCAGACCACAATGCTATGACTCTTGAAATCAACCACAAGAAAAAATTTGGAAAGGTAACAAATACCTGGAGACTAAAGAACATACTACTAAAGAATGAATGGGCTAAGCAAGAAGTTAAAGAGGAAATTAAAAAGTACATGGATGCCAATGAAAATAACACCACAGCCCAAAACCTCTGGGATGCAGCAAAGGCAGTCATAAGAGGAAAGTATATACCAATCCAGGCCTTCCTAATGAAAGAAGAAAGGTCTCAGATACACAACCTAACCTTACACCTCAAAGAGCTGGAAAAAGAACAGCAAACAAAATCCAAAAGCAGCAGAAGACAGGAAATAATAAAGATTAAAGCAGAAATCACTACTACTGAAACAAACAAACAAAAAACCAGTAGAACAGATCAATGAAACCAGAAGCTGGCTCTTTGAAAGAATTAACAAAATTGAGAAACCTCTAGCCAGCTTGAGCAAAAAGAAAAAGGAAAGGACCCAAATAAATAAAATCAAGAATGAAAGAGGAGAGATCACAACCAACACAGCAGAAATAAAAACAATAACATGAGAATATTATGAGCAATTATATACCCATAAAATGGGCAATCTAGAAGAAGTGGATAAATTCCTAGAAACGTATACACTATGAGTACTGAAACAGGAAGAAAGAGAAAATTTGAACAGACCCATAACCAGTAAAGAAATCAAATTAGTAATAAACAAGTTCCCAAAAAACAAGAGTCCAGAGCCAGATGACTTTCCAGGGGAATTCTACCAAACATTTAAGGAAGAGTTAACACCTATCCTCTTGAAGCTGTTCCAAAAAATAGAAATGGAAGAAAAACTTCCAAACTCTTTCTATGAAGCCAGAATTACCTTGATTCCAAAACCAAAGACCCTAATAAAAAGGAGAACTATAGACTAATTTCCCTGATGAACATGGACACAAAAATTCTAAACAAGGTATTAGCCAACTGGATCAAACAGTACATTAAAAAAAACTATTCACCATGACCAAGTGGAATTTATACCTGGGATGCAGGGTTGGTTCAATATCCACAAAACAATCAATGTGATACATCACATCAATAAAAGAAAGGATAAAAACCATGTGATCCTCTCAATAGATGCAGAGAAAGTATGTGACAAAATACAGCATCCTTTCTTGATAAAAACCCTCAAGAAAGTAGGGATAGAAGCATCATATCTTGAGATCATAAAAACCATATATGAGAGACTCAATGCTAATATCATCCTCAATGGGGAAAAACTGAGACTTTCCCCCTAAGGTCAGGAACAAGACAGGGATGTCCACTCTCACCACTGTTATTCAACATAGTATTGGAAGTCTTAGCCTCAGCCATCAGCCAACACAAAGAAATAAAAGGCATCCAGATCAGCCAGGAGGAGGTCAAAGTTTCACTCTTCACAGAGGACATGATACTCTATATGGAAAACCCAAAAGATTCCACCAAAAAACTGCTAGAACTGATCCATGAATTCAGCAAATTCACAGCATATAAAATCAACGCACAGAAATTGGTTGCATTCTTATACACCAACAATGAAGCAACAGAAAGAGAAATCAAGGAATCAATCCCATTTACAACTGCACCAAAAACCATAAAATACCTAGGAATAAATCTAACCAAAGAGGTGAAAAATCTATACACTGAAAACTATAGAAAGCTTATGAAAGAAATTGAAGAAGAGGCCCCCCAAAATGGAAAAATATTCCATGCTCCTGGATAGGAAGAATAAATATTGTTAAAATGTCAATAGTACCCAAAACAATCTACATATTTAATGCAATACCTATCAAAATAACACTAGCACTCTTCACAGAGCTAGAACAAACAATCCTAAAATTTGTATGGGAGTAGAAAAGACTTGAATCAAAGCAATCTTGAAAGCAATCTTGAAAAAGAAAACCAAATCAGGAGGCACCACAATCCTGTACTTCAAGCTGTATTACAAAGCAGTTATCATCAAGGCAGTATAGTACTGGCACAAAAACAGACAATCAGATCAATGGAACAGAAAAGAGAACCCAGAAATGGACCCACAAACGTATGGGCAACTAATCTTCAACAAAGCAGGAAAGAATATCCAATGGAATAAAGACAGTCTCTTCAGCAAATGGTGCTGGGAAAACTGGACAACAACATGCAGAAAAATGAACATGGACCACCTTCTTCCACCATACACAAAAATAAACTCAAAATGGATGAAAGACCTAAATGTAAGACAGGAAGCCATCAAAATTCTTGAGGAGAAATCAGGTAAAATCCTCTTTGACTTGGCCACAGCAACTTCTTACACAACACGTCTCCAGAGACAAGGGAAACAAAAGCAAAAATGAACTATTGAGACCTCATCAAAATAAAAAGCTCTGCACAGCAAAGGGAACAATCAACAAAACTGAAAGGCAACAAACAGAATGGGAAAAGATATTTGCAAATGACATATCAGATAAAAAGTTAGTATCCAAAATCTATAAAGAACTTATCAAACTCAACACCCCAAAAACAAATAATCCAGTGAGGAAATGGGCAAAAGACATGAATAGACACTTCTCCAAACAAGACATCCAGATGACCAACCGAAACATGAAAAAATCCTCAACATCACTCATCATCAGGGAAATACAAATCAAAACCACAATGAGATACCACTTCACACCTGTCAGAATGGCTAACATTAACAACTCAGGCAACAACAGATGTTGGTGAGGATACAGAGAAAGAGGATCTCTTTTGCACTGCTCGTGAGACTGCAAACTGGTGCAGCCACTCTGGGAAACAGTATGAAGGTTCCTCAAAAAATTAAAAATATAACTGTCCCAGAAATTGCACTACTAGGTATTTATCCAAGGGATACAGTTGTGCTGTTTCAAAGGGGCATATGCACCCCAATGTTTATAGCAGCACTATCAACAATAGCCAAAGTATGGAAAGAGCCCAAATGTTCATCAATGGAGAATGGATAAAGAAGATGTGGTATATATATACAGTGAAGTATTACTTGGCAATCAGAAAGAATGAAATATTGCCATTTGCAACTACCTGGATGGAACTGGAGGGTATTATGCTAAGCGAAATTAGTCAGAGAAAGACAAATATCATATCATTTCACTCATATAAGGACTTTAAGACACAGAACAGATGAACACAAGGGAAAGGAAGAAAAAATAACATAAAAACAGGGAGGGGGACAAAACATAAAAGAATCTTAAATATAGAGAAAAAACAGAGGGTTACTAGAGTGATTGTGGGAGGGGGGATGGGCTAAACAGGTAAGGGGCATTAAGGAATCTACTCCTGAAATCATTGCTGCACTATATGCTAACTAATTTGGAAGTAAATTTAAAAAAATAAATTAAATTTAAAAAATATATAAATTCTCCAGCCCCATTCCAGACCTCTGAATCAGGAATTCTGGGTGGGGTCCAGCGTCTGTGTTTTAAAGAGCCCTCCAAGCCATTCTGATGCATGCTAGTGTTTGAGAACCATTGCTCTAATTCTACGTTTTATTTTTCATTGATTAGCTGTACTGCTTCTATAAAAACTTTCTCCTCCCCAACTCTGTGGTTACCATGACACAAGGCATACAGCTTTCAGAACAGTGAGTTCTCTAACCACCTTCTCTATTTATTTGTTACCTACAGAAATGTGAATTAAAATGGGAGCTATTCAGTTTGCTTTGTATTTGTGTATGTTGTGCTCTGTATTTAGTGGCTCCAGCAAAAGCAAGGATGCTTAGATGATGGAAATTTTGAGCCTAAGCCCCTGTAAAGGAAGCACCCAAGAATGTTAGCAGGCTTGACACCCTAGGAAATGAAGTGCTCGCCATTTCTCAGCACTTCTGATCTGCCTTTTCCCTGCAAGTATGTGTTACACAATACATGCCAGGCCTTATTAATCCAATTTCCCTGTCCCTATCCAAAGGAAAGGATGGCCCTAGTAATGATCAATACCCTTACTGTGATGATAAACAAAGACAGATGAGCCTGTGAGGCCTGGCTGGTATTTGTAATTACTGCCTCTGTAGGCATTCAATTACTGCTAATGAAAGGGTGACAGGGCTCCCCCCCTTGCTGACAGAGGAGCATTTATGCAGGCTCTGTGGCATGACTTGCAGCTGACAGCGGTCTCTTCTTTCCTCTCCTGACTGCAGTTCACTCCACCAGGGCAGTTTCCCTGGTATATGGAACTCTAAATGCCATGATACTTCCCCTAATGGAATTTTTAAGGAAGGAGTTCATTTTGTTCATCATAATTCTATCTTGTCAAGCTATTCCCAGGCCTGCACGTGGACTGTCAGCATGATTCACTGGCATTTTGTGACTCGGGTGGGTTGAATGAAGACAGGGTGGTGAGCACAGGTAAGTATCCCTGCTTGTTGACTCTGCTCCAAGTTTTTACTTAAAAGACAGACAGCAAGAAGGCAACTTAAGCAGCTGCTTTTGCTTTTCAACATTCCAGATCAGATATATGAAAGTGCATGTGCTATAACTTTTTCTCATTGAAACAGATATCATTAAGCAACAATCAATTCCATTTCCCTTCCTAAAGAGCTAAGTACAAAGGCCATCTGCTAAGTGCCAGAGTGGCATCCATTTTCCTTCCTGATAATTGTATCTTTCAGGATCACACCTTTCACTATGGACTCATGGGGCCCTGGCCAGACCTGTTTATTGGTACATGTGACCTAGCTGCTGTATGTGTTGCCTGATAACAATATACAGCTGCTCATTCTCTAAAGAAATGTCCTCAGGCCAAGAGAGGTGCCTCCGTCCACCACCACCAGGACTCAGCCAATGACTGACTAGCACATGGCTGGTCTCACTGAATGGGATCATGCGGAAGCTTGTCTTCACCTGAAACCACATTCTTGATTATCAACTTCCCACTTCCTCAACCCCCTTCTCCAATGAATTTGAATTGAGTAAGAATTTGAATTGAGTAAGAATCCCCACTGCAGACTCCATTTCTGGAAAGCCACACTCTAAGAAATTGGAAAGGGACTGATCCCAGCAAGTTTCAGAGCCCAAGAAAAGCACTGCATTCCTCTTAAGTATCAATGATTGGTTCAGGGATGGAATGGGACCAATGTCAGGCCAACGAAAACCCTATCTGGTGGAACTATTTTAAAAAGACTGTTTTGGAACTAGTGGGAGTCTTTCATCAGGGCTAGGACTAGGGTGAGGTGAAGTGAGAGAGGAATTTCCTGAGGTGCAAAGGAGTTACCAAAAATTTCAATAAACTTGGAATTTAAATTAGTGCAGACACTATGGGATACCAAAAAATTAAAAATAGAACCACTCTACCCCACTTCTGAGCATATATCCAAAGGAAATGAAAACAGAATGTTGAAGAGTTATCTGAACCTCTATGTTCATTTCAGCATTGTTCACAATTGTCAAGATATGGAAACAACTTTAGTATCCATCAACAAATAAATGGATAAAGAAGATGTGTATATACATACAGTGTCATAGTATTCAGCCATGAGAAAGAAGTAAATTATGCCATCTGCAACAATGTGGATGGACTTGGAACCATCCCTCACCTTGGAAGGTGTGGAACCCTTCCCCCCACAAAAAAAATGAAACTCAAAAGAAACAGCATATAAAAGTAGTTGCCAGATGCTAGAGGGTGGGTGAAACAGGGAGAGGGAGAACGTAAAATAACAGGCAAAATCTTTTAGGTGTAACATGATAAGGCCTGAGGATCTACTGTAAAACATGGTGACTACCAGTTGCAAAGACAATAAAACTTAAATGCCTCCCCCCACCAAAAAATACAAATATGTAAGATGATAGATGTTTTACTTAACTACATGGGGAGAATATTTTTACAATGCATGTATATTAAAAAAAACAGTATTCAAAATAATATTTTAATTATTTTTAAAGACAAAAAAAAACCAGATTCAACTAGGTTCAAGATGGTGGCATAGGATGATCCTGAACTCACTCCCCACATCACATGTATACAATAAATACACAGCTACATAGAGAATAATTACCTCTGGGGGGCGGGGGGGGGGGACAAGCAAAAAACCAAAACTCCACAACAAAGACCAAAAGTAAAAGCAAGATTGGTAAATGAGGCATACAGATTATCTCACCCAAAACACCCCCTCCAAGTGTGGAGATTCATAGTCATGAGGAATGTCAAATACATCAAACTTTTCTCTGAGAAGTGAGGAATTTGTGCTCCACATTAAACACCCCAATTCTTAGATCCTGCACAAGACAGAGGAGTCCCCTCAAGTGTGTGCTTTGAAAAATAACAGGGATTACATCCAGGAAAACTAAAGAATTGCAGCAAATGGAGAACCCACTCTTAAAGGACTAGCCTTGGACAGTTGTCCCTGGACACAGTGCAAAAACACTAATTTGAAAAAGCTCACACTATACAAAGAAGATCCACTTACTAATCTTAAAGCATTTCCCAGAGAGGCAGAAAAACACTGCTACTTTCTCCAGGGACAGAGTTACTGGTGGGTGCCGTATTTGCAAACTTACCCTGCCTCTCTAAGGTTGGTGTTCATGGATGCCATTTTGTAACTGTTCCTCTAACCTGCTAGAGCCAGGGGGCAAATCCAGCTGAGAAACTGCCCACCTATGCGCAAACTACATACTGCAGCAAGGCCAGACACCAGCCCAGGCCAACACCTATCTTAGCACTGTTGCACAACACAGCTAGGCTGGGTGACAGTACCACCCACCCCCACCACAGCAGACAAGCAAGTGCAGCCCACATATAGGACAACCCTTGAGCATGTAGCTCTAGTAATCAAAGGGGATTGTGTATGGGGGCTCTGTGTGAAATCCTTAAAAAGCAGATCCTTTGAAACTATAAGATGTAGCTGATTTGCCTAATACATACAAACACAGAGTTGGGCAAAATAAAGAGGCAGGGGGATATGTTCCAAATGAAAGAACAAGACAAAATATTAGAAAAAGACATTAATGAAATGAAGGTAAGCACTCTACCTGATAAAGAATTCAGAGGCACTCACCAGACTCAGGAAGAGAATGGATGAACATCATGAGACCTTTAACAAAGAGACAGAAAATGTAAGAAAGTTCTAAACACAAGTTATAGAGTTGAAGAATACAATACAGTAACTGAAATAAAAAATACACTACAGGGGTTCAACATCACACTGGATAAAGCTGAAGACAAGCTCAGCAAGCTGAAAGAAAAAAAACAGAATTCACCCAGACAGAGCAACAAAAAGAAGAATTTTAAAAAGTAAAGATAACTTAAAGGACATTTAGGGAATAATAAACAAGAATAACATTCATATTATGTAGGTCCCAGAAGGAGAAGAGTGAGAGAAAGAATTATAAAACTAACTTAAAGTGGGGCACCTGTGTGGTTCATTCAGTTGAACATCTATCTATTGATTTCAGCTCGGGTCATGATCACAGGGTTCATGGGATCGAGCCCCATGTTGGGCTCCATGTTCAGTGTGGAGCCTGCTTAAGATTATCTCTCTATCTCTTTCTGCCACCTCTCTCCCCAGCTCACTATCTTAAAAAAAAAGTTATTTGAAGAAAAAATAGCTGAAAACTTCCCTAACCTAGGGAAGGAAACATAGACACCTACAGATCTATGAAGTCCAGAGTTCAAAAAAAAAAAAAAAGACCCCAAAGTTCCACAAAGTTCCCAAACAGAACTTTTGCCCAGAGTTCCAAAAAGTTCCCAAAGAGAACCACACCAAGACACATTATATTTAAAACTGTAAAAGTTAAAGAAAGACTTTTAAAAGCAACAAGAGAAAAACAACTTATTACATACCAGGGAAACCCCATCAGGTTATCAGGAGATTTTTCAGCAGAAACTTTCCAAGTCATAAGAGAGGTCACATTATACTCAAAGTCTTGAAAGGAAAAAAATATGCAACTAGTAATTCTCTCTCCAGTAAGGTTATTATTCAGAATTGAAGACAAGATTAAGGGTTTTCCATATAAGCAAAAGCTAAAGGAATTTATCAGTACTAAACCAGCCTTACAAGAAATGTTAAAGAAATTTCCCTAAACTGAAAAAAAATGGCACTAATAACAAAACATATGAAAGTAAAAATCTCACTAAAAAAAAGGAAACTATATAGTAAAAGTAGATCACTTCTAAAGAAAGCATGAAGGCTAAAAGACAAAAATAGTAAAATTAACTGAAACTGCAATAATTAGTTAAGAGATGCATTTAAAAAGAGGTAAAATGTCATCAAAACCATACAATGTGGCAGGGGAATAAAAACATATAAAGTTTTGGAATGTGTTCAAAATTAAGTTGCTATCAACTCAGAAGAGACCATTATATACATATGAATTCCTACAACTTCACAGTAACCCTAAAGTAAAAATTTATAGTAAATTCACAAAAGAAAATGATAAATAAATCTAAATATGACACTGAAGAAAGCCATCAAACCACAAGGGAAAAGAGAAAGAAAAGAACAAAACAAAGAGGAACTACATAATTAGCCAGAAAACAGTTAACAAAATAGCATTAAGTATATAGTTATCAATAATTACTTTAAGTGTATGTGGACTAAACTGTCCAGTCAGAAGACACAGATTGGCAGAATGGATTTTTTTTAAAAGACTCATTTATACGCTGTCTAAAAGAGGCTTACTTCAGAAGTAAGGACACACACAGACTGAAAGTGAAGAGGTGGAGAAAGATGTTTTATGCTAATGAAAACAAAAAGGAAACTGGTAGAGTTATACTTGTAGCAGACAAAATAGACTTTAAAACAGGGACTTTAATAATAGACAAAGAAGAGCATTACATAATGATAAAGGACTCAATCCCCAAAGACATATATTTATAAATACATGTGCACCCAATATAGGAGTACCAAGATATATATAACAAATCTTAATAAACCTAAAAGGAGAAATTGACAGCAATACAGTAACAGTAAGAAACTTTAACACCCCACTTACATCAATGATAGATCATTCTACCAGAAAATTAATAAGGAAATATCATCCTACCACATATTAGACTAGATGGACTTAATAGATAAGTATAGAACATTCCATCTAAAAGTAACAGAATATATAGTCCTCCCAAATGCAGTTGGAACATTCTCCAGAATAGATCACATATTAATCCATAAAAAGAGTCTCAAAAATTCAATAAGACTGAAATCATATCAAGCTTCTTCTCCAACCACAAAAGTATGAAACTAGAAACAAATTACAAAAGGAAAACTAGGAAAACCACAGTTCTGGAGATTAAACAACATGGTACTCAACAACCATGGGTCATCAAAGAAAGCAAAGGAGAAATCAAAAATTCCTTGAGACAAATGAAAACAGAAATATGTCATACCAAAATCCTTGACGCAGCAAAAGTGGTTTTAAGAGGGAGGAACAAGAAAAATCTCAAATAATCTAACTTTACACCTAAAGGAACTAGAAAAAAATACAGGAAGCCCAAAGTCAGTAGAAGGAAGAAAATAATAAAGATCAAAATGGAAATAAATAAAGACTAAAAATCAATAGAAAATATCAATGCAACTAAGATCTGGGTCTTTGAAAAAAATAAATAAAATTGACAAACACTAAGAGGAAATAGAGAGAGAGCTCTAATAAAGTCAGAAATCAAAGAACAGATATAATAGACATAATGACATAATAGAAATTCTAAGGAATATAAAAGACTGCTATTAACAATTATAAGCCAATATGTTGGACAACCTAGAAGAAATGAATAAATTCCTAGAAACATACTATCTGCCAAGACTGAATCATGAAGAAATAGAAAATCTGAAGAGACCAATTGCTAGTAAAGAGATTGAATCAGTAATCAAAAACCTCACAACAAACAAAGATCCAGGAAATTATGGCTTTACTGGTGAACTCTACCAAACACTCAAAGATTTAATATCTATCATTCTCAACCTCTTCCAAACTTATTTTATGAAGTCATCATTACCTTGATACCAAAACTAAATACCACCACAAAAAAAAAAAAGAAAAAAAAACTACAGCCAGTACCAATGATGAACTTTTATGCAAAACTTCACAAAAAAAATATTACCAACCAAATTCAACAACACATTAAAATGATTATACACCATGATCAAGTGAGATTTATTCCAGGCATGCAAGGATAGCCCAACATCCACAAATACATTAATATGATATACCAAATTAACAAAATGAATAATGATCATGATCATTCCGATAGATGCAGAAAAAAGAATATGACCCAATTCAATATCCATTTATAATAAAAACTCTCAACAAAATGGTATGGAGAGACTGTACCCAAACCAATAAAGACATAATGATGAACCCACAGTTAACATCATACTGAATGGTATGATCAGGAACAAGACAAGGATGCCCACCTTCACCACTTTTTTTCAACACTGTACTGCAACTTCTAGTCACAGAAATTCTGCAAGAAAAAAAATAAAGGCATTCAAATCGGAAAGGAAGAAGTAAAACTGTCACTATTTGCAGATGGCATGATACTATATATAAAATACCCTAAGGATTCCACCAAAAATAAAAAATAGAATTAATGAATTCCAGAAAGTAACAAGATATAAAATCAACTTACAGAAATCTGTGGCACATATATATACTAATAATAAATCATCAGAAAGAGAAATTAAGGAAATAATCCCACTTGCAATTGCATCAAAAAAGAAGAAATACCTAGGAATAAACTTAACCAAGGAGGTCAAAGACATGTACACTGAAAACTCTAAGATATTGATGAAAGAGAGGCACATGGGTGGCTCAGTCAACTGAGTGTCTGACTCTTGATTTCAGCTCAGGTCATGACCCCAGGGTCATGGGATTGAGTCCCACATTGGATTGGGCTTTGTGCTGAGCATGGGGCCTGCTTAAAATTCACTCACACTCTTTCTGTCTCTCTCTCCCTCCCTCCATCTCTCTCTTTTTCTCTCTGCCCCTGCATCCAGCTCACACACTCTCTCTCTCAAATAATAAAATGAAGGATATTTATGAAAAACATTGAAGACACAAATATATGGAAAAATATTCCATGCTCATAGATTAAAAGAATTAATAGTGTTATAATGCCCATAGTATCCAAAGCAAGCTACAGATTGAATGCAATTCCTATTAAAATTCCAATGACATTTTTCACAAAAATAGAACAAATAATTCTAGAATTTGTATGGAACCACAAAGGACACTGAATAACCAAATTAATATTGAACAAATAAAGAACAAATCTTGAGGTATCACACTCCCTGACTTCAAACTATGCTACAAAGCTATAGTTAACAAAACGGTATGGTACTTGGTCACGTGGGTGGCTCAGTCATTAAGCATCCAGCCCTTGATTTCAGCTCAGGTCATAATCTCTTGGTCATGAGATTGAGCCCCACATTAGGCTCCACACTGAGTATGGAGTCTGCTTTCTCTCCCTCTCTGACTCTCCCTCGTTCACACATTCTCTCAAAAAACAAACCAAAAAAATGTATGGTACTGACATAAAAATAAACACAGAGAACAACAGAACAGAATTGAGGGCCCAAAGTTAAACCCTCACATATATGGACAATTAATTTATGGCAAAGGAGCTAAGAGCATATGGTGGAGAAAAGACAATCTCTTCAATAAATGGTTTGGAAGAATGGACAGCCACATGTAAAAGAAAGAAACTAGACCACTATCTTACACCACGCACAGAAATTAACTCAAAATTGATTAAGGACTTAAATGTAAGACTTGCAAACATAAGATTCCTAAAAGAAAATATAGACAGTAAGCTCCCCAACATCAATCTTAATAAAATCTCCTTAGATCTTACTCTAAAGGCAAGGGAAACAAAAGCAAAAATAAATCAATGGGACTACATAAAACTAAAGAGCTTCTGCACAGCAAAAGAAACTATCATCACAAGGAAAAAGGAATCCACTGAATGGAATATTTGTTAAAAGTATTCATAGTACTGTCTCTACTGCCAGAATCAATCTTTTGCAAATCATATATCCAACAAGGAATTGATATCCAAAATGTATAAAGGGCTCAACCAACTCAACAACTAATAAACAACCTAACTAAAAACTGGACAGAGGATCTAAATATTTTTCCAAAGAATAATTACAGATAACCAACAAACACATGAAAAGATGCTCAACATTGCTCATTATTTGGAAAATTCAAATCGAAACCACAATAAGTTAACACTTCACATTAGTCAGAATGGCTATTAACAAAAATACAAAATATAACAAACGTTGGAGAGGATGGTGAGATAAAGGGAACCCTCATACACCGGTAGGAATGTAAATTGGTGCAGCCCCTATGGAAAACAGCATGGAGGTTCCTCCAAAAACTAAAAATAGGACTACCATATGATGTAGTTATTCCACTTCTGGGCATTTATCCAAAGAATACAAAAACACTGATTCAAAAATGTATATGTGCCCTTATGTTCACTGCAGTATTATTTACAATAGCCAAGAAATGGAAACACACTCAATATCCTTCAGTAAAGAGATGAATGAAGATGTGGCGTGCACACACACACACACACACACACACACACACACACATACACACACACTGAAATACTACTCTGTCTTAAGAATGAAATGTTGCCATTTGTAACAACATAGATGGGATTTCAAGGTATTATGCTAGGTAAAATAAGTCAGATGTAAACAGACAAATACATATGATTTTGTTCATATGTGGAATCTAAAACACAAACAAACAAAACAAAAATGGACTCATAGGTACAGAGAACAGACTGGTAGTTTCCAGTGGTGCAGGGAAACAGGGGCTGTCCAAAATGGGTGAAGAGAGTCAACTGTATGCTAATATATACTAACTAGACTTTGGTGGTGATCACTTGGTAGTGCATAAAAATGTCAGATTATACTGTGGTACACCTATAACTTACATAATTTTATGCATCAAGTTTACCTCAATAAAAATTTCAAAGAAAAGTTTAACGCAAAAAAATGATAAAAATACATCAAATCTTTACATCAAGATAGTATCAGTATTATATTGATTTTTCCTGTTGCCTCATGTTCAAATCAGGCTCCGCACCACACTGCAACTCTTCTACCACTTTGGAGATCACACTGAGAATCCAGCCTAGACAGACACAGATCCAAGAGATGTTGATAGACAGACTCTTGCTGACAGAAATTACCATGTGGGATAGTAGTGAGGATTAAATAAATTTTAACTCACGTAAAGCCCTTCAACATGGCCTAGCTCATAGTAAGCCCAATATAAATGCCAGTTATGGTGGCTGTTATTGTCTCTCCTGTCAGAATCAAACCAAATCTGCCTTCTCTGAACAACTATGGCATTCTTTCTTCATCTCTTATGGTTCTCGTATTCTACTTAAAACAAGGAAATGTATGCTAATGGGTAATCTATTGTTAGTTTCTTATCTCCTTGGTGTAGGAAGTAATTTACTAATTTTTACTTGATGCCCTTTTCCAAGAACCTAGGATTTAGTCCAATGTCTCACACACAAAAGATACATGTTTGCAGAAAGAAAAAGACAATTGGAGTAGGAGGCTGAGAAAACATCATAAATTAGAGGTGTTATAACTTTTACTGAGTCTATCAAATTATAGTATCAGGGGCTGTGTTTTTTTCTTTCAATGCATATTCCAGCCTCTCAAGTTGAGAAAACATAGTGTTAATAACATGAAATACATCTCCCTCCCTCCTTCACTTAAGCAAATCCTGGCAGTTCTTCATAATTAGTTCGAATTCTTCCTTTTCATCGAAGTTATCTTCATCCACTAAGCAACCCATCCATCCCTTCATCCTTTTCCTTGGCGATCTGATCATACATGTCATTGGTGTCCACCATACAAAAATATTTCTCTGCTTCATTAATCCTAACCAGTTGTGTGATCTTGGGCAAGACACTTAAACTGACTGGTTGGTTCAGAATGTGATCATCATTTTCAAAACAAATAATTTAAACTCGATGGCCTCTGAGATCCTTCCTGTCTCAGATTTTGGGTCTACAATTCTCTTTTGCCAGCCTCTCACATCTGAGAGTCAATGGAATACATTTAACCTTTATTGAACTGCTTGGCACTTGATTTTTATCACCACCTTGGTTTTACACTTTAAAGAGGGTTTCTAGGGGGATCCTGGGAAGATGGCGGCCTAGGAGGACGCTGGGCTCACCGCGCGTCCTGCTTATCACTTAGATTCCACCTACACCTGCCTAAATAACCCAGAAAACCACCAGAAGACTAGCAGAACGGAGTCTCCGGAGCCAAGCGCAGAGGAGAGGCCCACAGAAAGGGTAGGAAGGGCAGAGAGGTGGTGTGCGCTCCACGGACTGGCGGGAGGGAGCTGGGGCAGAGGGGCGGCCCGCCTGCCAAGCAGAGCCCCTGAGTTTGGCTTGCAAAAGTGGAGGGGCTGGATGGAATATATTCCGACAGCAAGCAGGACTTGACATAAGGAAGGTTATAAGCTAACAGCTCTGCTCAGAGAACGGGAGGGCTGGAGGACAACGGGAGGGAGAGTTGTTGAGCACCAGACAACAGAGCTCAGCATGGTGGGGAACAAAGGGGTTCACCAGCACCATCTCCCTCACCCATCCCCCAGCCAAAATCCCAAAGGGAACCAGTTCCTGCCAGGGAACTTGTTTGCACCGCGCAAACACCCAATGCTATGCTTCTGCGGATCCATCCCTCCAGCAGGTCCGACTCCCTCCCGGTGCCCCAGGGCCCCTCCCAAAGCAGATCTCCTAAGGAAAAGCAAGCTGAGTCTGGCCCTCCTGCCCCTATGCACCTTGCCAATCCACCCCAGCTAATACACCAGATCCCCAGCACCACAAGCCTGACAGTGTGCAAGTAGCCCAGACGGAACACGC
The DNA here is from genome assembly GCF_022837055.1 of Prionailurus viverrinus. NCBI lineage: Eukaryota > Metazoa > Chordata > Mammalia > Carnivora > Felidae > Prionailurus > Prionailurus viverrinus. Next base: position 49,372,047 of record NC_062562.1, read on the forward strand.
CACCCCACAGTGAATCCCGCCCCTAGGAGAGGGGTAGAGAAGGCACACACCAGTCTGACTGTGGCCCCAGCGGTGGGCTGGGGGCAGACATCAGGTCTGACTGCGGCCCTGCCCACCAACGCAACTTATTCAAGACAGCACAGGGAAAGTGCCCCGCAGTCCCTCACCACTCCAGGGACTATCCAAAATGACGAAACAGAAGAATTCCCCTCAGAAAAATGTCCAGGAAATAACAACAGCTAATGAACTGATCAAAAAGGATTTAAACAATATAACAGAAAGTGAATTTAGAATAATAGTCATAAAATTAATCGCTGGCTTGAAAACAGTATAAAGGACAGCAGAGAATCTCTTGCTACAGAGATCAAGGGACTAAGGAACAGCCAGGAGGAACTAAAAAAGGCTATCAATGAGCTGCAAAATAAAATGGAGACAACTACAGCTTGGATTGAAGAGTCAGAGGAGAGAATAGGTGAAGTAGAAGATAAAATTATGGAAAAAGAAGCAACTGAGAAAAAGAGAGATAAAAAAATCCAGGTGTATGAGGGGAAAATTAGAGAACTAAGTGATGCACTAAAGAGAAATAATATACGCATAACTGGTATCCCAGAGGAGGAAGAGAGAGGGAAAGGTGCTGAAGGTGTACTTGAAGAAATAATAGCTGAGAACTTCCTGGATCTGGGGAAGGAAAAAGGCATTGAAATCCAAGAGGCACAGAGAACTCCCTTCACACGTAACTTGAATCGATCTTCTGCATGACATATCATAGTAAAACTGGCAAAATACAAGGATAAAGAGAAAATTCTTAAAGCAGCTAGAGATAAACATGCTCTAACATATAAAGGGAGACCTATAAGACTCGTGACCAATCTCTCTACTGAAACTTGGCAGGCCAGAAAGGAATGGCAGGAGATCTTCAATGTGATGAACAGAAAAAATATGCAGCCGAGAATCCTTTATCCAGCAAGGCTGTCATTTAGAATAGAAGGAGAGATAAAGGTCTTCCCAAACAAAAACTGAAGGAATTCGTCACCACTAAACCAGCCCTACAAGAGATCCTAAGGGGGATCCTGTGAGACAAAGTACCAGAGACATCGCTGCAAGCATGAAACCTACAGACATCACAATGACTCTAAACCCATATCTTTCTATAATAACACTGAATGTAAATGGACTAAATGCGCCAACCAAAAGACATAGTGTATCAGAATGGATAAAAAAAACAAGACCCATCTATTTGCTGTCTACAAGAGACTCATTTTAGACCTGAGGACACCTTCAGATTGAGAGTGAGGGGATGGAGAACTATTTATCATGCCACTGGAAGTCAAAAGAAAGCTGGAGTAGCCATACTTATATCAGACAAACTAGACTTTAAATTAAAGGCTGTAACAAGAGATGAAGAAGGGCATTATATAATAATCACAGGGTCTATCCATCAGGAAGAGCTAACAATTATAAATGTCTATGCACCGAATGCAGGAGCCCCCAAATATATAAAACAATTACTCATAAACATAAGCAACCTTATTGATAAGAATGTGGTAATTGCAGAGGCCTTTAACACTCCACTTACAGAAATGGATAAATCATCTAGACACACAGTCAATAAAGAAACAAGGGCCCTGAATGATACATTGGATCAGATGGACTTGACAGATATATTTAGAACTCTGCATCCCAAAGCAACAGAATATACTTTCTTCTCGAGTGCACATGGAACATTCTCCAAGACAGATCACATACTGGGTCACAAAACAGCCCTTCATAAGTATACAAGAATTGAAATCATACCATGCATATTTTCAGACCACAATGCTATGAAGCTTGAAATCAACCACAGGAAAAAGTCTGGAAAACCTCCAAAAGCGTGGAGGTTAAAGAACACCCTACTAAAGAATGAATGGGTCAACCAGGCAATTAGAGAAGAAATTTAAAAATATATGGAAACAAATGAAAATGAAAATACAACAATCCAAACGCTTTGGAATGCAGCAAAGGCAGTCCTGAGAGGAAAATACATTGCAATCCAGGCCTATCTCAAGAAACAAGAAAAGTCCCAAATACAAAATCTAACAGCACACCTAAAGGAAATAGAAGCAGAACAGCAAAGACAGCCTAAACCCAGCAGAAGAAGAGAAATAATAAAGATGAGAGCAGAAATAAATAATATAGAATCTAAAAAAACTGTAGAGCAGATCAACGAAACCAAGAGTTGGTTTTTTGGAAAAATAAACAAAATTGATAAACCTCTAGCCAGGCTTCTCCAAAAGAAAAGGGAGATGACCCAAATAGATAAAATCATGAATGAAAATGGAGTTATTACAACCAATCCCTCAGAGATACAAGCAATTATCAGGGAATACTATGAAAAATTATATGCCAACAAACTGAACAACCAAGAAGAAATGGACAAATTCCTAAACACCCACATTCTTCCAAAACTCAATCAGGAGGAAACAGAAAGCTTGAACAGACCCAAACCAGCGAAAACATTGAATCAGTCATCAAAAATCTCCCAACAAATAAGAGTCCAGGACTAGATGGCTTCCCAGGGGAGTTCTACCAGATGTTTAGAGCAGAGATAATACCTATCCTTCTCAAGCTATTCCAAAAAATAGAAAGGGAAGGAAAACTTCCAGACTCATTCTATGAATCCAGTATTACTTGGATTCCTAAACCATACAGAGACCCAGTAAAAAAAGAGAACCACAGGCCAATATCCCTGATGATTATGGATGCAAAAATTCTCAATAAGATACTAGAAAACTGAATTCAACAGCATATAAAAAGAATTATTCACCATAATCAAGTGGGATTCACTCCTGGGATGCAGGGCTGGTTCAACATTCGCAAATCAATCAATGTGATACATCACATTAATAAAAGAAAAGATAAGAACCATATGATCCTGTCAATCAATGCAGAAAAGGCCTTTGACAAAATTCAGCAACCTTTCTTAATAAAAACCCTCGAGAAAGTTGGGATAGAAGGAACATACTTAAAGATCATCAAAGCCATTTATGAAAAGCCAAAAGCTAACATAATCCTCAATGGAGAAAAACTGAGAGCTTTTTTCCCTGAGATCAGGAACACAACAGGGATGTCCACTCTCACCGCTGTTGTTTAACATAGTGTTGGAAGTTCTAGCATCAGCAATCAGACCACAAAAGGAAATCAAATGCATCCAAATTGGCAAAGATGAAGTTAAGGTTTCACTTTTTGCAGATGACGTGATATTATACATGGAAAATCCGATAGACTCCACCAGAAGTCTGATAGAACTGATACATGAATTTAGCAAAGTTGCAGGATACAAAATCAATGTACGGAAATCAGTTGCATTCTTATACACTAATAATGAAGCAACAGAAAGACAAATAAAGAAACTGATCCCATTCACAATTGCACCAAGAAGCATAAAATACCTAGGAATAAATCTAACCAAAGATGTAAAAGATCTGTATGCTGAAAACTATAGAAAGCTTATGAAGGAAATTGAAGAAGATATAAAGAAATGGAAAAACACTCCATGCTCATGGATTGGAATAATAAATATTGTCAAAATGTCAATGCTACCCAAAGCTGTCTACACATTCAATGCAATCTCAATCAAAATTGCACCAGCATTCTTCTCAAAACTAGAACAAGCAATCAGAAAATTCATATGGAACCACAAAAGGCCCCGAATAGCCAAAGGAATTTTGAAGAAGAAGACCAAGCAGGAGGCATCACAATCCCAGACTTTAGCCTCTACTACAAAGCTGTCATCATCAAGACAGCATGGTATTGGCACAAAAACAGACACATAGACCAATGGGATAGAATAGAAACCCCAGAGCTAGACCACAAACGTATGGCCAACTAATCTTTGACAAAGCAGGAAAGAACATCCAATGGAAAAAAGACAGTCTCTTTAACAAATGGTGCTGGGAGACCTGGACAGCAACATGCAGAAGGTTGAAACTAGACCACTTTCTCACACCATTCACAAAAATAAACTCAAAATGGATAAAGGACCTGAATGTGAGACAGGAAATCACCAAAACTCTAGAGGAGAAAGCAGGAAAAGACCTCTCTGACCTCAGCCGTAGCAATTTCTTACTTGACACATCCCCAAAGGCAAGGGAATTAAAAGCAAAAATTAACTACTGGGACCTTATGAAGATAAAAAGCTTCTGCACAGCAAAGGAAACAACCAACAAAACTAAAAGGCAACCAATGGAATGGGAAAAGATATTTGCAAATGACATATCGGACAAAGGGCTAGTATCCAAAATCTATAAAGAGCTCACGAAACTCCACACCCAAAAAACAAATAACCCAGTGAAGAAATGGACAGAAAACATGAATGGACACTTCTCTAAAGAAGACATCCGGATAGCCAACAGGCACATGAAAAGATGCTCAACGTCACTCCTCATCAGGGAAATACAAATCAAAACCACACTCAGATATCACCTCACGCCAGTCAGAGTGGCCAAAATGAACAAATCAGGAGACTATAGATGCTGGAGAGGATGTGGAGAAACGGGAACCCTCTTGCGCTATTGGTCGGAATGCAAATTGGTGCAGCCACTCTGGAAAACAGTGTGGAGGTTCCTCAAAAAATTAAAAATAGACCTACCCTATGACCCAGCAATAGCACTGCTAGGAATTTACCCAAGGGATACAGGAGTACTGATGCCTAGGGGCACTTGTACCCCAATGTTTATAGCAGCAATCTCAACAATAGCCAAATTATGGAAAGAGCTTAAATGTCCATCAACTGATGAATGGATAAAAAAATTGTGGTTTATATACACAATGGAGTACTACATGGCAATGAGAAAGAATGAAATATAGCCCTTTGTAGCAACGTGGATGGAACTGGAGAGTGTGATGCTAAGTGAAATAAGCCATACAGAGAAAGACAGATACCATATGGTTTCACTCTTATGTGGATCCTGAGAAACTTAACAGAAACCTGTGGGGGAGGGGAAGGAAAAAAAAAAGAGGTTAGAGTGGAAGAGAGCCAAAGCATCCGAGACTCTTAAAAACTGAGAACAAACTGAGGGTTGATGGGGGTGGGAGGGAGGGGAGGATGGGTGATGGGTATTGAGGAGGGCACATTTTGGGATGAGCACTGGGTGTTGTATGGAAACCAATTTGACAATAAACTTCATATATTGAAAAATAAATAAATAAATAAATAAATAAATAAATAAATAAATAAATAGGGTTTCTATTTAAAAACTGAGTGCTGACTTATGTAGGGGAATAATTATAAGCACTTAAATCATCTCCTGGCTCCCCAGAGCTCCAAACACTTTGCAGGCAATTGTCTTATTAATCCTCATGCACTTTATAGAATGAAAAAAAACTGTCAAGAATAAAAGCTTTCCTCAAAGATCACCTGCTAATCAGGGTGAACCCAAGAGAAGAGGCAAAGCAAAAGATTTCTGATGTTCTCTTTCACCATGACCCAAGACACTGCCAACCTAGGGAAGTCTGACATGATTGAAATTTGCTCCCTAGTCAATTTGTAGAAAACTAATCTGAGGGTAATACAAAACATCATATCATGAAAACTTTAGATTCAATTTATCTTTGAAATACAATATATAAGATGACATAATAGGATATGAATTCAATTCTATTATCAGCATCTGGGCTCAAAATTATAAATTTAACCCATTAACACCTGCAGACTTTGAAAGTTACTTTCTCTTCTGTGCAAACAAGAAAAAAAAATATTCAAATTTATTTCACTTGTTTACTTGTGAGGTTTAAGGAAGAAAATGGACTAAACAGTCCAGCATTTAGTACATAGTAAAGACTGAGTCTCTGTATGCTACTGCCATATTTCATAGTATTATTATTCCTCTGTAGCACTTTTAAAATGTATTGATTTATTGATTTATTGATTTATTTTGAGAGAAAGAAAACACAAGTCGGGGAGGGACAGAGACAGAGGGAGAGAGAGAGAATCTCAAGCAGGTCCACACTGTCAGTGCAAAGACCAAAGCAGGGTTTGAACTCACCAACCACGAAATCATTATCTGAGCTGAAGTCAGATGCTCAACTGACTGAGCCACCCAGGCGCCCCACTCTGTAGCATTTTCTTTCCCATACTTCTTTTGTAGAGGTTAGAGATTTAGAGAACACAAGTGAAAAGGCCTCAGTGTGATAGTTTGAGTAGTTAAAAGGACCCTTGGGGTGGGAGGCACAAAGATTGAATGTGCACCTAAAGATAACCATTCATCAAATATTCATTGTGTCCGATCTTATGCTAAAGACTGGGATTTCAAAATGAACAGGAAGGCTTCCAGTTCTGCTATCAAGGAACTCACAATTTTTGGCAAAGTCTGCTCCTCATACACTGTTTTTGATGAACAATGTGTCTACTAAGGAGAGAATGGGACAAAGGGGGGAAAAAGTCTTATTTTGTTGATATTCTTTGATGTATTAGTTACCTTCTGCCAAATCACAAACCTCTCAACGTCTCAGTGGTTTAAAACAATACATATTTATTTCTTGCTCATGTTACATAAGCAGTGCAATTGATTGTGGCTCTGCTAGGCTCAGCGCCACAAGTCTTTTCACACCAGAACTTGAGGTTGAAGGAAAAGGTATATTCTAGAGCATACTGATCTCATGATAGAGAGCAATAACGAGAGATGCAAATCTAAAACAATTACAGCTTCTGTTCAGATAGTTTCCTTTGGCTACAGAAGGTCATATGATCAAGCTTAGTATCAATGGGATGGGAAAATATGGTAAGGCTATAGGGAAGTGAGTCAAAACTGGAGCACAACAAATAACTGAGAGTAATAAATTTGTCACACCTGTAATGAAAGATAGTGGTAAGCTGTTAATATTCAGGAAAGGAATATTCAGAAAAGGAAATAAAAAAATAAAGACATTAGTGGAATTAAGTCATTATGGGGCTTTCTCTTACAGAATTTGTATGTGCCATAGACAAACTATCAGAAAACTATGTGACTGTTGATATCAAGTTTGGGAAGCAAGTCAGAAAATTGGGTTTTAGCATATTGATGCTGCTTTTCCCATGTCAAATCCAGCTTATAAGAGACATACCCTTAAAATAAATACCTTTGTATTACTTTATCTTTTTTTAAACATTAAAAAAAAATTTTACATATATTTATTTTTGAGAGACAGAGCACAAATGGGGGAGGGGCAGAGAGAAAATGAGACACAGAATCTGAAGCAGGCTCCAGGCTCTGAGCTGTCAGCACAGAGCCGATGGTGGGGGTGGGGGGTGTCCAAACTCAAAAACCGTGAGATCATGATCTGAACAGAGATTAAGCATCGGACACGTAGACTGAGCCACCAGAAGCCTCACATTATCTTTTTTTTTAAGTTTAAAAGGAGTAACTATATGTCACTAAAGATATTTCCTTAGTGACAAGCTATGAATTTTATATAGATTACCAACTACAGTCTCCAGGAAATATATCTAACTATGTACTCATTATCTTAAGTCTGAAATTCATTTATCAAATAACAAGAACAGCAACTGGATCTAGTTACTTTTTAACCTTAGACTTCACTATGCATGGAGTGAATAATAATTTTTAAAGGTTGGATTTTCAACTGTCATGTCTTTCAGCTTTTGGGATAAAAGAAATCAAATGAACAAATTACTAGTTTATGGAATACAATATATAAAAGAGTAAGATTTTCCCATATTTTTTTGTCCTGAATAGAAAGTTAACAACCTTTTTGTTCATTTAGAGATCTCATGCCTAGCAGTGATAAATTTCACTCTACTATAGAATTCAATAGTGCATATTTTTAAAGTATTATTCTTGCTTTGATAACTGCAGCTCTACATTTTACTGCTCAATATTTTCTGTCACCAGCTAGAAATTAACATATGGCTTCTGGTCAGAAAATAAAATAACACAATTAGCACTTGTACAACCTTCTGGTGAATAATGCAGACAAAATGTTCAACCTCACAGTAACAAACACAGATTGAGCCAATGACAAGTTTTTATGACCAAACAACTGGTAAAAAATTTGGTAGCTGCCTGAGCAGCAAGGGACTCAGGGATATTTAGATATACCATCTCACTTTAATTTTCAATCTCAAGCAGCCTAAAGTAAAAGATGTTAATGCATTAAATTTACTTGGGTGAACATAAAAGACTCTTAAAAACTGAGAACAAACTGAGGGTTGATGGGGGGTTGGAGGGAGGGGAGGGTGGGTGATGGGTATTGAGGAGGGCACCTATTGGAATGAGCACTGGGTATTGTATGGAAACTAATTTGATAATAAATTTCATATTAAAAAAACATCGACTTAAAAAATAATAATAAATTTACTTGGGTGAAAGAGAGAGTCTCAAGACTAACTGGATTGCAACAAAGAAGGGAACCATCATCTCTGTAACTCCCCACACAAAGTTCTATAAGTCTAAGTCTCTTAGACTAATACAAAGGATTACTTAATTTCTCATCATTTTAACCTTCCCACTATTGAGTTGTCTTGAGGCATAGTTTTCTGACTGGCCATCTGGTTTTAACACTACCTTTTCATTATTAGTGTATTTTTATTAAGATAATGGGCCTAATTATAAAAGCTACTTTAAAATCCTTTTCTGCTATTTCCAATATCTTGGAGTCAGTCTGCATTTATTTTATGTTCTCTTTCTTTTTATTGTGGCAAAACACACATGAAAATTTACCAGTGTGATCATTTCAAAGTGTACAATTTAGTGATATTAGTACATTCACAATGTTGTATAACCATCACCATTATGTAGTTCCAGAATTTCTCATCACCTCAAGTGGAAACCCTGTACCAGTTAAGCAGCCACTCCCCATTATTCCTTACCCACAGCCCATTACAACCACAAATCCATTTTTTCTATCGATTTGCCTATTCCAGATTTCATGCAAAAGGAATCATACAATATATAGCCTTTTGTGTTTTGCTTCTTTCACTTAGCATAAGGTGTTCAAGATTCATCCACATTGTAGCATGTGTCAGTACTTCATTCATGTACATAGTTGAATAATATTTCATTGTACAGACTCTGCCTAGAATATATTTTTCCATCTTTTTAATTTCCTTGTTTCTTTTCCTTTGGATCTAAAGTAATTCTGTTGTAGACAACATATAGATGAATCATGTTTTTAATCTATTCTTCCAATCTCTACGTTTTTTAGTTGAAGAGTTTAATCCATTGACATTGAATTAACACCAAGTTATGTTCAATAATATACAAAACTCTGCTTCAGTTTAACTTTGTCCCTCCCCCTTTGTATTCTTAGTGTCACAGATTATCTATATATTACATGCACATTAAGATAGATTTATAATTTTTATTTTTTGTTTACTTTTATTTATTTTCTATGCATTTCTCTTTTATTTTTTTTAACATTTATTTATTTTTGAGACAGAGAGAGACAGAGCATGAACGGGGGAGGGTCAGAGAGAGAGGGAGACACAGAATCTGAAACAGGCTCCAGGCTCTGAGCTGTCAGCAGAGAGCCCAACGTGGGGCTCGAACTCACAGACCGTGAAATCATGACCTGAGCCGAAGTCGGCCGCTTAACCGACTGAGCCACCCAGGCGCCCCTGCATTTCTCTTTTAAATTATATAGGGGGGAAAGAGAGGAGAAGCAAGCCAAAAAAACTACATATACCTATGTAGTTACCTTTACCAATATTTTTTATTTCTTCATATGGTTTTAAATTACTCCTAGTGTTCATTTATTTAGGTCTAAATGATTTCTTTTAGCGTTTATAGCAGGGCACGTCTACTATTAATGAACTCCATCTTTTGCTTATCTGGAAATACCTTAATTTCTCCCTCATTCTTGAAAGACATTTTTGCCACATACATAATTCTTGGTTGAAAGTTTTTATCTTTCAGCAATTAAAATTTTTTAATGTTTATTTACTTTTGACAGAGCAAAACGGAGTGTGAGTGAGGAAGGGGCAGAGAGAGACAGAGACACGGAATCTGAAGCAGGCTCTAGGCTCGAGCTGTCAGCACAGAGCCCTCTGTGGGGCTTGAATTCACGAGCTGTGACATCATGGACTGAGCCGAAGTCAGATGCTTAACCACCTGAGCCACCCAGGTGCCCCTATCTTTCAGCAATTTAAATATGTCATCCCAACCACCTTCTGGCCTCCACGGTTTCTAAGAAATTGCTACTCTGATGTGTCTCAGTATGGGTCCACTTGACTTATCCTACCATGAATTCTTTAGCTCCTTTATGTGTAGGTTCACATTTTAAAATAAAATTTATGAAGTTTTAGACCATTATTTCTTCAAGTATTCTTTCTTCCCCTTTCTTTCTCCTCCTTCTGGGATTCCCATCATGTGTATGTTGCTAACTTTTACAGTGTTCCACAAGTCTCTTCAGTTGTTTTGTTTTTTGGGTTTTTGGTTTTTGTTGTTGTTGTTGCTGTTGTTTTTGCCCCTGGAAGTGAATAGTTTAATTTGACATATGTTCCAGTTCTTGGATTAATTTTTCTGTCTGTTCAAATTCTAGTTTGAACCCCTCTAGTTAATTCTATACTTAAGTTATTGTACTTTTCAGCTCCAAAATTTCTATTTTTAAAAAAATATTTTCTTTTTATTGATACTCTGTTTATTGAGAAATTATTCTTCTTGTTTTATTTCTTCATTCATTGCTTCCTTTACCTCTTTGAGAACATTTCTGACAGTTGATCTAAAGTCTCACTACAGTAAGTATAATGTCTGTGCTTCCTTAAGGACAGTTCCTATTAATTTCTTTTCCTTTCCTTTTTTTTAATACCATACTTTGTTTCTTTACATGCTTCAAAATTTTTCATTGAAAAGTGAACATTTTGGATATGTTGATTTGCAAAAATAAAAAAAAAGAACAAGAAAGTAAGTACAGAAAAACAGGTAATGAAAAAAGAAAAAGAAAAAACATATACTCCAGGTCTTTTTAATTTGGCTTTCTGTTGAGGAATACTTTCAATGCTCAATCAGACCACTCACAACTCTATGTTAGTTTTCACGTACTCTGAGCCCAAAGACCAGCTAAGAGTGAAAATGTATGGTCTTCTCAAGTCTTTTCTGAGCATATGTGCTGGCTTGAGCATGTGTGTGTCTTTCCAGATTCCCCATGAACATGGCAGTTATTCAAAGCTTCTATTCTCCCCCCAAAAATGTTACTCCCTGGCCAGTGAAGTATAAAGGTAGATAAAGTAACTCAGAGAGAATGTGGGAAGTGGAAGGAGGATAAAGCAGTGGTCCCAGCACAGAACCCTAGAGGAACGTAAGGAATAGATGAGACACCAGAGGATTCCCTGGAGCATGACCACACAGAGAAGTGGGAATAGACAATTCTGTGAAGAAGACATTCCAATGGACAACAGACACATGAAAAAATGCTCAACATCATTCATCATCTGGGAAATACAAATCAAAACCACATTGAGATGCCATCTCACACCTGTCAGGATGGCTTACATTAACAACTCAGGCCACAACAGATGTTGGCGAGGATGCAGAGAAAGAGGATCTCTTTTGCACTGCTGGTGGGAATGCAAACTGGAGCAGCCACTCTAGGAAACAGTATGGAGGTTTCTCAAAGAATTACAAAGAGAACTACCCTACGACCCAGCAATTGCACTAGTAGGCATTTATCCAAGGGTTACAGGTGTGTTGTGTCAAAGGGGCACAGGAACCCCACTGTTTATAGCAGTGCTATCGACAACAACCCAAGTATGGAAAGAGCCCAAATTTCCATCAATGGAAAAAGAAGATGTGGTATATAAATACAATGGAGTATTACTCAGCAATCAAAAAGAATGAAATCTTGCCATTTGCAACTACGTGGGTGGAGCTAGAGGGTATTATGCTAAGCCAAATTAGTCAGAGAAAGACACATATCATATGACTTCACTCATATGAGGAGTTTAAGACACAGAACAGATGAACATAAGGGAAGAGAAGCAAAAATAATATACAAACAGTGAGGGGGAACAAAACATAAGAGACTCTTAAATATGGAGAACAAACAGAGGGTTACTGGAGGGGTTGTGGGAGGGGGGATGGTAGGTAAGGTGCTTAAGGAATCTACTCCTGAAATCATTGTTGCACCATGTGCTAACTTGGATGTAAATTATAAAAGATAAATTATAGAAAAAAAAAAGAAATGAGAGGAGATGGTGTGTCCTCAGAATTTACTGGTGAAATCAGAGTTTCAGCAGCATGAAAGCCAAAAGGACACATAGGGCTGGGGAAAGGATTGAACACGAGGCTTAAAAAAAAAATGAGGTCCTGATTGTCCAGGACTCCTCAAAAATTTTGAGAAGTTTTAAGAAGACAAAGGAAATGGAATGATGGGTTTGTAACTAGAAGTGACTTATATCAGCCTCTTACCTTATACTTATTTTTATTTTTAAGATGGAAGAGAAAATAAAACATTTTTGTAAAAGATGGAAGAGAAACTGTGTTTAAAATTGGAATAAAAGTTAAAAGTTAAATTTTATTCTCATTGAATAAAAGAAGTTGAAGATACAGGAAAGAGGACACCTTTTAAGTTACTCTTAAATAAATAAAAAAATTGGGGCACGTGAGTGGCTCAGTTGGTTAAGCATCCAATGCTTGATTTGGCTCAGGTCATTTTCCCAGGGTGGTGGGATCAAGTCCCATGTTGGGCTCTACACTAACAGTAGGGAACCTACTTGTGATCCCCTGTCTCCCTCTCTCTCTGACCCTCCCAGCTCATATTCATTCTCTATCTCTCTCTCTCTCTCTCTTTCCAAATAAACTTTAAAAAAAATCACAAACTCATATGAGCAGTACAGAAGTAAGCAAAGTAGAAAATGAAAGCCCTGCCCCTTCCTCCAGGACCTACCACATTAAAGTCCCAAAGGTTATCTTTGTCCTGATTTCATTTTTCCTTAATGTGTATTATTCTTGGGGCGCCTGGGTGGCGCAGTCTGTTAAGCGTCCGACTTCAGCCAGGTCACGATCTCGCGGTCCGTGAGTTCGAGCCCCGCGTTAGGCTCTGGGCTGATGGCTCAGAGCCTGGAGCCTGTTTCCGATTCTGTGTCTCCCTCTCTCTCTGCCCCACCCCCGTTCATGCTCTGTCTCTCTCTGTCCCAAAAATAAATAAATGTTGAAAAAAAAATTTTTTTAAAATGTGTATTATTCTTTACCATACAAGGTAATTCCATTTATTATGTTTATTATTCATTTCCCTGGATGAAAATGTGAACTCCACAAAGACAGATTTATTTCTTATTTACTGCTTGGCACATAGTATTCATTAGATAAGTATTTTTTGAGTAAATGAATGTTGCAGATGCTTCTGGATTTTCTGTACATAAAAAGAGACCTTACAATGTACATTATTCTACAACTTTCTTTTCAACAAAATACAACTATATCCTTGCATAGGGATCTACCTTATTCATTTGAACAGTTACATAAAATGCTATAGCAAGATTTACTTAAACAATCTTTTACTGATGAGCATCACAGATATTTCTGATTTTTATTATCATACATAAGCCCATTCACACATTCTATTTTTTTATTTTCTTGTGAGAGAATTTCTAAAAGAAAAATTCCTAAAAGTGGAATTACTGAGTCAAAGACTATGCACATTAAGATGTTGACAGAGCATCTGAAATTTGACCCTGAAACTATGTTCGATCAACTTGAGTAGATGGGAGTGGAAAAGGGCCATGGACAGAGCCAAGTTCCACAGGATATGGAGGACTTTGGACTGGAAGAGGACTCGAACCAAGCATAAGGAGAAGTTCTAAATAAAAAAGATACTTGGGTAAAAAGCATACCTGTTGAATCATCATCAGAACAAAGTAATGAAATCTTTGTCTCAGACAAATAAACATCACGAATCCTCTCCCTTCCCAGAGCTACACAGAGAGCTGGCAACACAGACTGCAGAAACTATTTAGCATTCCTTCCCTGGGCCATCCCTCTCCCCACTGCTTTGTGCCAAAAGCAACCACGGCTCCCTGTCTCCCTTTAAAAACATAATTAACATTCTCAGTGGGGTGAGTTGTGCACATTACTTGCAGATGGATGCTTCCTGTCTTGTTAGCTAGCAAGCCAGTTTTGGAGTAATACGCCAAACAACGCCCTTAGTTCACTTTTTCTTTAATTAAGGGAACCTTTTGACTCTGCTGCTACATTCTGACTCTCTTCAACAATTTCACAAACTTGCATTTGTGCCAGACACCGTGCCCACCCAGATAAATCAGACATGGCCCTGCTTTAAAGAACTCAAATTCTTTCAGGAATTCAGGCCCATACATAATCACAAGGCAATGCAGTATTAGAAAAATACTATATACAGAGTGCTTTGAGGGAGCTGTAGAAGCAGAGGAGGAGAAAACAGGAATTGATTCCATCTGGGGCATAGAATTGGGATGCTTTTGCAAAGGACAGTTTAAACTGGGAGAATGAGGAAAAGATTTGGTGCCAGAAAAAAGTCCAGTTCCTTGTCCTAGCTCCCCTCTTACTAGCTTAGGGCCTCTGGGCTTCAGTTTCCTCATTTACAAATTGGAAAATATAGTTATCCCTACATTTGAGGTGGTTGGAGGTACCCATTATTAACCACAAGAGACCACACAAATATGAAGTAGCATAAGCATATCAATCATTTAGTTGGCATCTACTAATACCAGGCATCGTTTAGGCATTTGATATTCTTTAGCAACATCAAAGCTCTTGCAAGATGGATGTCACTATTTCATTTCATAGCTGAGTCAGTCATTAAATAAATTCTAATTGGCAGAGTCAGAACATGAACACAAAGCTGCTAAAACATGTCCTCCTTCCAAGTTACCATGCTGCCTTCTGTTTTTCCTGTTAGGCACTGGGGTGGCCAAGATGCTGTTGGCTCAAAGTGGATTCTGGCAATGAAAGGGGCACTACAGGAGACATTATAAATCTACAGATTCTGAATATCCTCATCATCTCCTCCCTTCCATGCTTATAAACCACTTGCTACCACCACCACTATTTTTTAATCCATAAGAATTTGCTAAGTGTAAACTGTAGTTGTAAAGCCTTGTAAGAGAATGCCATTAAGGATGCTGCCCTCCTGGGGTGCCTGGGTGGCTCAGTCAGTTAAGCCTCTGACTTCAGCTTAGGTCATAATCTCACAGTTTTGAGTTCAAGCCCCACGTTGGGCTCTGTGCTGACAGCTTGGAGCCTGGAGCCTGCCTCAGATTCTGTGTCTCCTTCTCTCTATGCCTCTCTCCCTTTTGTACTCTGTCTCTCTCTCTCAAAAATAAACATTAAAAAATATTTTCAAAAAAAGGATGCTGCCCTCCAGAAACCTTTACTATTGATGCAAAGGTAGGACTAACATCTATAGAGTAGAAAGCAATCTACTTAGTTTGGTCTAGCACATCCTGAGTCTGAGACCTTTAAATGAAGATGTCCAGTAAGCAGAGAAAAAAAAGTGTATCTGGAGCTTTGGAATCTTGGAATTGTTGGCATGCAAGCAATATTTGAAATAAATTGCCTAAGTGTTAATACAGTCACCAATCTCACTCTGAATTCTGAAGCCCATAGCAATCCAGGGAAAGTACAAAGGAGGAGAGAAATTCAGTCTCAATTTCTTACATTCAGTTACTAGGAGAACAGTATCATTTGGCTTATCTTCCTTTTCTCCATGTTTTCAGAACAAATATCTCACCATTGCTCTCAAAGAAAAAAATCTACCCTGAGGATGTAAATGAAAGAAAACATACCTCTTCCCTGACTTTAAAATAATAAATAAATAAATAAATAAATAAATAGGAGCATAATGTATCTAAAAGGTAGTTCATGGAATCCACAAAGCCATGAAAGCTGTATTAAGAACCATGTGGCATATATTTAGCCTTATACAACCAGAAGTAGCATACAAATCAAGCCTCAGAGTATTTATTCGTGCTCCAAATGCAGTTGGTCAAATCCCGGAAGGCATTTCCATAATGACAGTTTTCTATATGCCTGCTCTCTACCAGAAATTATGGGTTCCATAAAAAGTAATAGCAGTATGATTTTAGTTAAAACCCAATTTACATTCTGCATTTCTGTTCAATAGTCTAGTTGATTGAGGCCCTTTGGGAACAACTCTCATCCTGTGGTATCGGAGCTCATTAAATAAAACCATGAATTGGGCAAAATGGTTACACACTTGGTTTACAAGTTCTTTAAACATTATTTACTTTTCTCCTTGGCTTAAAATATCAAGCAAAAAAAAAAACCCCACAGATATATTGTTACTAAATTTTTCACATACCAGGAAGGAACCACCTTAGTTTATTGGAAACAGCAACCTCATCTATGTTTGGGAATATAAATTGACATAACTGCCTCAGAAATTGGAAATAGCATATTTCTACAAGTAGCCACTAAATCTGCTACATGTGAATCCAGAAGCCAAAAGCTCAGTGAGGTCCTACCTAACTGAACAGAAGGAAGAAACAGGTGGAGTGATTATGTGGTTTTAAAGTTAGAAGCATCAGGGTACCTGGGTGGCTCAATCAGTTAAGCCTCTGACTTCAGCTCAGGTCATAATCTCACGGTTTTGAGTCCAAGCCCCACGTTGGGCTCTGTGCTGACAGCTCAGAGCCTGGAGCCTCCTTCAGATTCTGTGTCTCCCTCTCTGCCTCTCCCCTGCTCACTCGCTCTCTCTCTCTCACTCTCTCTCTCTCTCTCTCTCTTGAAAATAATTAAACATTAGGAAAAAATAATAATAATAATAAAGTTAGGAGCATCTGTAGAAGCTTCACTGTTATTCACCAACATTCATAACTCAAAAACCATGTCCACTGTACAACCTTTCCCATGTTGTGCCAGATCATTCATTATTAACTTGTGATCTTTGCTAGTCCTCTGAACCTCAGAAGAGAAGCTGAGAACTTCATTTCCCATAGCCTCCTTGCCCCTAAGGTTCCTGATTAGACCATGAGAGGCAGTGCTGCATGACCTGACAGGCATACTAGATTTGAAGTGGCTCTTGAATGAAATTCTTGGGAACCTCCTATACTTACACTACAGACCTGTGGTTCTCTAACTTTAGTGAGCATCAGAATCCTCTGAAAAGTTTGTCGGAACACAGATTGTCTGGGCCCCATCTCCATGGTTTCTGATTCAGGAAGTCTAGGGTGGGCCTGAGAACATGAATCTCTAGCAACTTCCCAGATGATACCAATGCTGCAGACTGTGAGACCACATATTTAGAACTACTTCAACACACTGAGATACCTGGCAAGATTCCCAGAGGTTCAAGGAATTCAGAGATGAATTCACAAGAACTACTTGCATCACATTTGTAAGCTGAGATCATCAGGTCTTCACCCAGAACTTTGTCCTGTCCCTTTCTTCCATTGGTCACATAAGCTTCTAATTCCCTTGTATGAAAACCTTCACATACCTAAGATAAAGACTGATGATATACATCTCTTCAAATTCATAGCCACCACCCTTCTTATTGCTTTTTTCTCACCTGGCCTCTCCCTAACCCAGCTATCCTCCAAATGATAAAATTATCTGGTGCCCCTCTTAAAAACCTTTGATGCCCCAACCTGAAAACAACTGAAATGTCTGTCAGTGGTGACTATGGACACAAATTGTGGTTCAATGGAGTACTAATCAATAATAAAATAAAATTAAAAAACCACTGATGCATGCAATAATATGGATGAATCTCAAGGACAACTTGCCAAATGAAAGAAGCCAGACTCAAAATGTTACATACTCTATGGTGCTGCTTTTATGACATTCTGGAAAAATAATAACTTTAAAGCCAGAAATCACATTGGTGTTGCCAGAAACTAAGATGGAAGATGGAGATTCACTACAGTGGGGTAAAGAGCATTTAGGGAGGTATTCTACATCCTAATTATGGTGATTATATATATTTCTGTGTATTTGTAAAAATGTATACAACTGCATACCTCAAAAGGGGAAATGTTATTGTATGGAAATTACACCTCAATAGACATGACTTTAAAAAAAAAATGGATGCCATGCTCTCTATTACCAAGGGCATTAATTCTAAATTCCCTATAATGAAAATGGAATGGAATAGAGGCAAAAGGAGAGGATTTGTGCTTATGAGTGGTGCAGAAAACAGATAAGACTGAAGACCACACCAGCATCTACGGTCCCCTGTACACTCAGAGAATTCTCTCTCAGGACTGCTATCAGTGGCCGTAAAAATCTCTGAAAACCAGAACAGTGTTG
This sequence comes from Prionailurus viverrinus, assembly GCF_022837055.1. NCBI lineage: Eukaryota > Metazoa > Chordata > Mammalia > Carnivora > Felidae > Prionailurus > Prionailurus viverrinus. The sequence goes on from NC_062562.1 coordinate 49,390,265, forward strand.
GAAAGGGACAAAGAATAATCTAATCATGACGTCATATTTGACATGCTCAGGAAAAAAAAAGTAACTTAATTAAAGCCACAGGCTTTGACACTTTCTTCTAACTGTCCTAAAGAATATTGCAGTGGATGGAAACTTGGAATAGAAGTAAAACCTCACGCTAATATTGAGTAAAAATTCAACTCTTACTTTTTCATAAGCTGGCAGATATTTTGGAATTGTGGACATCTGATCCAGTTACCAGCATTCCAACATTATTCTACAAAACTTCAGCCATTGGCTCTCTGGAAATCTATACATTTAATGAATTTGTTGGAAAACGCACTTCATGCACTATGGTAGAGGCTTCTACTGTTCACTTATATATAGTTATCCACTCCTTCTGGGTGCATGAAAGGATTACACTTCTCTGACTCCCACCCTGCATGGGAGAAGGGCCATATGACTAATACTAGTGTGTTGAAAGAAGTAACATGCTTGACTTTCATGCTGGAACATTTATTCGATGGTGTAGGATGTTCTAGCACTCTTTTCTTGCTGCAGTGATCAGGGAAGAGACTTGATGTTGAAATGGAAGGCAGTCTGGACTATGGAAAATGGACAACAATTCCTCAGGACAGTAACCAGTATCCCCAGAGGACTTGCATAAATGAGAAATGGGGTTTTGTTGTCCCAGGTAGAGACCTTTAAGTTGTGTGTTATAGCAGCATCACTCAATATATCCTGGCTAATACACTCATATTTAACACCCAAGTTTGATGTTAACTGAGGAAATTTATTATACTATTCAATTTTGTCTCAGGACATGATTATTCAACCCACAGGCCTTAGAAACTTTGATATAAAAGGAGCTCAACACTTGTCTGATATGAAAGGTCATCTGTTACATAAGAATCATCCAGCCTCACCTTTATTTCACTACGGCTCAAAGTGCCTCTTTACTTCCAAGGGGAGCTCTGCTTTGTAAACAGACAATAAATATCAAGTCCCCAGCCTCAAAGACTACCGATAATAATGATTATAATATTACTGTTATACTATTATACACTTAGAGCCTTGGATGTTATTTAGTACATTTCCTCTGGAAAGCCTAGGGGAAATTTTTCTCTTCCTTTGCATTCTCACAGTGTTCCATTGGAAGGTAAAATGCAGATGCAGTGGCGAATTTATTTCCATGGAGGAGGGCTTAAGGGGTGACAATTTCATTATAAGAAATGCTCCAATTATACTGAACTTTAAATATGATTGAGAGAATTTCAAGATGCCCAATAAAACTTTCTGCGGTGATGGAAATGCTCTGTGTGCCAGCTACATGTGACTATCGAGCTCTTATAATGTGACTTGTGTGACTAAGAAACTGAATGCTCAGTTTTATTGAAGTGTAAAAGTCACATGACACAAGTGGCTACTATATTGGACTGTGTAAATCTATACCCCTGAATGAGGCTGACAAAATATGAGAAGTCAAGTCTTCCCCAAGTCCTAACTAGACATGGTCACCGGTGAAATAGAAAGTTTTCCAAAATAGCTATAGTGTTTAAAGAAGCCACAGGAAGGGGCGCCTGGGTGGCTCAGTCTGTTGAGCGGCTGACTTCGGCCCAGGTCATGATCTCGTGGTCCGTGAGTTTGAGCCCCGCGTTGGGTTCTGTGCTGACAGCCTGGAGCCTGTTTCAGATTCTGTGTCTCCCTCTCTCTCTGACCCTCCCCCGTTCATGCTCTGTCTCTCTCTGTCTCCAAAATAAATAAACGTTAAAAAATTTTTTTTAAAAATAAATAAAGAAGCCACAGGAAAACTTTAACAGTTCCTCAAACTTTCTAAATTATTTTTTAGGTACAATCTACCACAATTACTCTTCTCACACTATTTTATAAGATTCTTATAACTGAATCAAGTCCATGAACCTTACCAAATGGTTTGCTGGTCTATAAATCAGGATAAACTAGGTTACACTATGGTTAAAAAAAAAAAAGAAAAAAAAAAAAAAACCAAGCCTGAAATGTGGCTTTATACCACAAGCTTATTCCTCACCCATGGTATATGTCCACTGCTGGTAAACAGTGGGCTCTGCTCATTGCTGTTACTCTAGATATTTGCTACCACCATCACTGAAACAGCAGGAAGAGAAAATGTCAGATTACATATTGGCTCTTCAGTCCTCCCCCACATGACTTTCCAAATTTAATCGGGCCAAATTAAGTGACATGATCACATCCAACTTAAAATGGTATGGCAAAATAAAATCCTACTCTGTGCCTCGAAGAAGAGCCTCAAGTTCAAGTATGTGATTAGCAGTCAAATGACTTACCTTCCATGCTAAGTAGATTTCTATATGTTATCTTGTATTCTCTTTCTCATAATGTAGATACTCTTATTCATATTTCATAAAAGAGTAAACAGACAAAAATCCTTTACTTATGGATTTCCCTAAGGTTACACAAATAGTAAAAGCAGAAAAGGGATGGATTTGAACCCAGGTCCAAAGCCTGGTCTCTTTCCACTAAGCTACATTAACTACAAACACAGCAATGAAAATTTAGCAATGCTATGGACTATTTATATAAATATAAGTGTTTGTTATAGATTATTGCCATGCATACTCAATTTATTAATTTAATAGATTTACGTATTAAGTAACTATTATGTGCCTAAAACTTTAGCTGTTATGGAGTATTATACACATACACACAATGAAATTACCATCTTTAAAAAGCTTAAAACCCTTTCAAGGCGTTCAGGTTACAAGACACTGGTCCATGTTTCTAGTCAATAGGATGCTGTACCCAGAATGAACAGGATTTGCACACAGGAACTCCAATTCAGATTGTGATTTTGTTACAGGTGGTACAAAAACAAGTGAAAAAATTCAACATGGCCAGACACAAATCTCAAATCTCATGCCTAGCAAAATATTCCCATTTTCCCCTCAGTCTTCATCAGCCCGCTCATTCAAATCATCAGTATTCCTGTCAGGCATGACATCAAATGACTCAACAGCAACATTTCTCCCATTCTCTGGTGTAAAATTTTATTTAGAGAGTGACATACATTTTGACATTTGAGATTTTTTACTGAAATTTGAAACACAAAGGCAAGGAAATGCTGCCAGCTTCTGAAGTACAAGCATTTACCTCAGGTTCAATAATAAGATCTCATCAAGAAATATGGACAGCCAGTGTCCTAATGGAAAATTTTTGCCTGCATTTTTAATATTTCTGTCAAGAAGTTTGATGGCTGAAGCTGGTACATTTTCCACAAATAATTTTTTATTCAGCAAAATCTCTGCCATCCTTGGTAATAGGGGAATGATTAATTGAACACATACTCCTGATTTGTCTGAGACCTAAATGGATATTCTCACCAAGAGGACCTTCAAGTTGTGCCCTGCTCAAAGATGCCCTGCTGAGGGGGCGAGTGAGGGGCAGAGACCCAGGCTAGGCTTGCTTCAACCCACCATTTGAAGAAGAGAGGGTTACATTTTCTTGTTCACACAGAGATGATAATGGGCTGGCAGAGTCCTAACGGAAGCCCTTTCAGAGAACAACCTTGCTTTTGACTCTCTAGTTCAGCCTCATAGTACTCCTCCCTCCCCTCCTATCTCTTCTTCCTCATTTATTCCAGTATCCTCTGCCTGAGTCAATCATTGCTTTTAAGCTCATTCCATTACAGTCCAGGATTTTTTTGGAACAGGCTGTTGTGTGACAAGAGAACACAGAGAAAAAAATTCTCAGAGGTTTTACTGGGCTCCATTGCTCCCTTAATCTAAACCCCAGTCCTTTCTTTGATCCATCTGGGCTCTCTGGCCCTAGGAAGCCCTTACCCTGGAGCCCCCACTTCTGTTTTGGTTCCCATGAAACTTTTTTGGAGAATCTAAAAAGCCATGAATTCGCATCACAGTCCTCTATGGCTCATTAGCATCTTATAGGGGATTCTGTCTTTCTCAGAAGGCTCTACGTGAAAAAAGAGTAAGAAGTAAGTTACCAAACCATATTTGTGACCCTCTGCCTGACATTTTTTTTTCTCTCATCATGAGTGTAAAACACTAAGGAAATTGTGTAAGAGTAGAATAGGAGAACACTGGAGGGTAATGTTCTGTACCTTGATTTTGGTGATGGTTACATGACTGTATGCATTTATCCAAACTCATAAAACCATGCACCAGAAACAATGAATGTTACTATATGTGAACTTAAAAATTTGTAAGAAGAAATAAAACCATTGAAGGAAAACAAATCCATCTGGAGCTTGCATGAGGAGCAGGAGAATGGAGGGAAACCCTGAAATTGCCTTTCTTAGGGCCCCAGGAAGAAGAATCATCACAGAGGAGTTGAGAGGAAAGTTCTCAGTCCCAGGGCTGATGAAGGAGAAAGGCAGCAATTGACAGGCCACAAGGTATTAAGATACAACCCAATGATACTTGCTGGGAAGACCATCTCCAACTTCTGCATCTTCAGTTATGACCCCTGTTCTTTTAGTCCCCACAACTTGGCTCCCCTGGGACACTTCCTTCAGATTGTAGAAGCAACCATGAAACAATGAGTTCTGGGGAAATGCTAGCTCCAGAGCAGCACAGTGCAGGAAGATGTGTTCCTGAAATTCTACTTATACATTTTCTACAAAAATGTTTTCAAGTTTGTTTCAAATAAGAGTTACAACAATAGGGGAATAAGCCCAATAGTTACTGTGAGCCAGAGAGCACTTCATCTCCTCAACAACCACATGAAGAAGACATCTTCACTTTTATTTTACAGAAGAGGAAAAGCTGAAAGACGCTAAGATCTCAAAGCTAGTGACAAAGCTAGAATTAAACTCAAGTACAATGAAAATTATGTAAGCCCAACGCAATTAAGTTTTCCGCTCTGTATTCCAAGGGGCTTATGTGCTGAATGGGCATCTGTGAGCTATTCTGGGCACCGAACTGATGCCTAACTGTGCCTCTATGGGAAAAGGAATTCCATTATCCAGCAACCACCTGGCACAGACTATGGAGACCCATCCTGAGCTAGAAATGATCCTATAATCTGAACAAAATCACCAGATCTGCCTACACAGGTTTATCAATGCTCAAAGCCTTAAAGTACAACAGGTCATCCATGAGACCAACTAGATATAATTTCATGTCTTCAGTGAAAATTCAAAAGGCACTTACAAAGTCCACTAGATCTCAGGACTCCCATTGCAAAGTAAAACCTTCACCAAACAGTAGTCTCCAAAGCACCAGTTTGCAGAGATTCAGAATTGCCAGTGACCAGCTAGTATTCCATTCTCCAGCAGAGGAAAGGGAGATTCAGTGAGGTCAAGCAACTGCTGGTTCTGTGGGCACCCGGTGGAGCCTGGATACAAATCTAAGTCTGACACCAAAACCCTGGCTCTTTCCATAACCCCATATTGCTTTACAAAGGCAAGGCTATCTGCCAACAGTCTCTGTATCTCAAAATGGGAAAACTAGGTGAGTTCACATTTTAAAGGTGTTTTTAAATAGCTAAATTCAATCAATATTATGGTAAAGAGAAAAAGAATTCAGGCTTTTAATTTCATCCTGCAGGCCAAAATGCTTCCACTCTGTCACACATGAGCTTTCCTTGGTTTCAGCCTTGTGGAGAAAGAAGCCCTCACCCTGCAAATGTCAGCATAAAATCAGCAGTGCTGACATAAAAATTAAAATTATCTTCTGTTTCAGAGCACCTGGGTGGCTCAGTCTGTTAGGCCATGATCTCATGGCTCAGGCCATGATATCATGGTTCGTGAGATCAAGCACCACATCTGGCTCCGTGCTGACAGTGGAGAGCCTGCTTGGGATTCTCTCTCCCTCTCTCTCTCTGCCCCTACCCAGCTCACGTGTTCTCTCTGTCTCTTAAATAAATATTTTCAAAAAAAATTATTTTCTCCTCCTCCTGACTGAAAAGGGAGATACAAGGACAACCTTAGAGATCAAAGAGCAGCTTCCACAGAATGTTGGTTGATGCCAAACAGTGAGTGCTTAATAAAAAAAATAGCATGATTTTAAAATTACAGTAGGTGACACATCTCAGTGTAGATACATACCAGACACCATTCTGAGCACCACCAATAGAAAACTCTATTAACTCTCATGGCAACTCAAGGCAGATCCTTTCATTTACCTCCACTTAACCTATGAGGAAACTGAGTCACAGGAAAAGTAAATAAGCTGTCAAAGGTAATATGGTCTGTAAGTAGAGTTAATTTCAGCTAATAATTGAATTCATCTTGAGAATAAGGATTTGGAAGAATGTTAAAGGGTATGGATGATATTACTCATATTCTTCCTCTTTTGAGATTCACATACAGGTCATATAATTTAGAATACATTCATTTATCTGCAATTATATATATATTTATATGTTATTATACTTACGTATTATTGATAGATAGTATATTAATATATTTAAATTACATAATTTAAATTTTATATAAAATCTTATATTTTTACATATAATTGCATATGTGATTATGTACAAACATTATATATTACAATAAAATATGATATATAATATAGTAATATATAAAAGTAGCAGGGAGCTTTCACCATAAACTCCTATCTAATATATGTGACAGATACTACTATCTCTGCACTCTTTTTCACCGAGGCCAAAAAGGAACACAGAATCCTTTTTGACACAGTTCTGCAGACAACCACAATCAACCAGGTAGAGATACTGTGGCAAGCTCGAGTCTATATGCCAGAACTAGGACACCCGAGACTGAAGACTGTAGTCAAGGTCCGTCCTATGAGTCATTAGTCTTCAAGGGTAGCACGTGGTTTCCTTGTCACCATATCTCTCTTAGCGGCAGAGCAGTGGGCCCTATCCACCATGAGGGGGCATGTGAGCAGGATCCAGAATGGAAGTGACTCTAGGGAAGAAAAGCCCTTCTTCCCCTGGCCACCAAGATCACCAGGGCGAAACACAGTTTAAAAACAGTGAAATTTACATTCTTAAATATCGGGCACTTCCAGTTAAGGGGCATGTAAAAAGGAACCATGATTTCATCTCAAATTAATCTAATTAGTTCACGAGGTGCTTTCTAAGGAGAAGCTAATCAGGACACTCAATACACACAAACTCAAAAGAACACTCAGAACCTTTCCTTTAGAGATTTCCTCTTCTCACACTTAAAAAAAAGAAAAAAAAAGTGTGCAGTACTTTAAAGATCCTTACCAGCAATCTATTTGTGGCCAATGCTTGTGACTGAAGCTCAAACAAGCAGAAAAGAATGTGTAAGTGTAGGAAAAGTTTCAGGTCTCATTGCAGAGAATTCAAGCTCCCACTTTTCAGCCAGAATCAGGCGCTATCTGGGGATCCCCAACACCAAATATTACTCTTTCACTAATTTCTTTATTCATTACTCGCTTGGGCAAAGTGCTTGCTCATAGTTTCTGTAACAACCCCATTAAGTCTATGGTTGTTAACCTCATTTTGCAGACTGGGAAACTGAGGCTCAGAGAAGTTAAATAACACACCCAAGGATGACAAAGCTGGTTATCTGAATTATTTCCCCAGGAGACATCGCAGACTTGAGAACTCAAGGAAAGTGATTTATTATGAAGTATTTCCAGGGAAAAACTAGCAACTACCCAAGTGGGGAATCAAGACATTAGGCAAATATCCTTCCCATGAATGAAACTCTGGAAACAGCATGGGTCTCACTTTAGAACAGAGAGGGAGACAAACCATAAGAGACTCTTAAATCATAGAATAAACTGAGGGTTGATGGGGGGTGCAGTAGAGAGGGGAAAATGGGAGATGGGCATTGAGGAGGGCACTTGTTGGGATGAGCACTGGGTGTTGTACATAAGCGATGAGAATCATGGGAATCTACTCCCTAAACCAAGAGCACACTGTATACCCTGTATGTTAGCTAACTTGACAATAAATTATATTTAAAAATAAAATAAAAATTGAAAAAATAAAACAAATATAATGTCCCCCACAAAAATATTGCTGTGGGGGGAAGGAAGCCAGAGGGAAGCCACCTGTTCCTTTCAGGATCAAAGCTCTCATTCTCCAGCTGCAATCCTGCCCAGGAATTGCCTTTGGCCAGAGGAGCAGCTTTGAGCAAGGTTCAACCTCCTGCCAGAAGTAGCTGCCTCTCATGACTGGTCAGTGTGGGAACACAAAGCCCTTGGCTTTCAGTGACCCACTCAGAAGGGCTATTCCTGCCTCAGAGCTCCCTGCAGCAATGCTAGGGGTGGGTCCTCTTTTGCCCAATGCTGTCTCCCTCACTCTCTTACAGGTGTGGGTCCAAAGCTCTCAGTGAACCTCTTGTTTGCAATTCCTGCCTCAGAGTCTGTTTCCCAAGAAAGCAAACTTGGGTCAAGAGAGAAAGCACCCCAGAAGCCAGTGTGGTCCAAAACACCAAAGGGAAATGAAGGGATGTTGGAGGGGTGCACTCCCAGCCTCAACCACACTGGTGCATGATGGAAGCAGCAAACAATTACCCTAAGTTGCTAAAAGGCAAGACATGGCATACAGCTTCATTTGCCAAATCAAATTTGGCAAATTTGATTGGTTGGACACATCCTCAAGCTTAGTCACTTTTTGAGAACCTGTCCCTAGAATTGCACAAAATATCTGGAAAAGCACAGGAAAGTGCCACTGGCACACCTCACCTCACTCGAGGATGTCCTGAGGAGTGGGAACTGCATTATTGGCAGGGTGATGATGGTGATGGTTCAGGGTAAAGAAGGACAGAAGGACAAGGGTTATAGTGGCACAGGATGAAAAACTCCTAAGTTATGTCCCTTCAATGCCCACCAAGCTCTGCATAAGCCAAGCTTTGTAACTGTCCCCAGGCCCTGACCTCTCACCTATTAGAGAAGAACAAGCCCTCCTCACTGGTAAATGGTAGCACGTGGGCCACTCTGTATAGCTGTTAAAATTTCTCCCTTTGCCTTCCAAATATTATGTCTTCTGACCCCTCTTACCCTCTTCAGTCTTCCTCCCTTCCTACCTCCTTGCTGCTCTCCCCAACCACAGGCCTTGTGGGGAGTGGGTCTTCCTCCACCCTCCCTGGGCCCTGGCTGCACCTCTAGTCACTCATCCCAGATTACTCCATTCAGACTTTTCTCTTAACCAGAAATGGCCTTTCATTCCTCCTCCATTTGTTGAGATCCCATCCCACCTCTCTAGCTGCAAGGCAGCTCCCTATCCTCCAAGAAGCCTTTGCTGACTGCTTCAATACTGACAGACCACTCCCTTCTCTAACCATCAACACCACTCAGTCACGGCATGCCTTTCAGTGAAAATAATCCACCTGTTCTCATTTTTACAGTGATTCTTCACCTCCCCAAAGGGACTATCTGCCAAGACCTAAATAAAAGCCCTTATAATCTTCCACAGCACAGAACATGGGGAAACAAAGGATATTCTCAAAAAAATAATAATAATAAATCCACTGACAGTTTATTATAGTTAAAAAGTTAAAAGCCGAGAATGATTCCTAACTCTAGCAGTCCTTCAAATACCAATTACAAGCTATGGTCCAAAGTGTGTCCATTATTTTCCTTTAAGTTTACTCTTTTTTTAATGTTCATTTATTTATTTTGAGAGAGAGTGATAGAGAAAGAGAGAGAAGCAGAGAGAATGCCAAGTAGGCTCCGTGCCTGTCAGCACAGATCCTGACGCAGAACTTGATCCCATGAACCGTGAGATCATGACCTGAACTGAAATCAAGAGTTAGATGCTTAACCAACTGAGCCACTCAAAGTGCCCCTCAGGTTTAATCTTCAATATTAATTGAGCCATATTTCATTCTGAGAAAGATTAAAGGCTCATTTTCCCACTCTCTTCCTCTGTATCCATCCCCAAATCCTTTCCCAAGGTGAGACACACTATCTTGCATCAAATGCCACCATTGCAGTGTCTCTATTTAGTCTGAGAGGCAGATCAACAGCTGTTGGACATTATGCTCCTCCAGGCATAAGCCACAGGGTCATGCACATGGGTCTGTATGCACCAGACCCAGAGGAACTGAACAGAAAGGGTACCCACAAAATGGATAATAGGTCCTGCCATGCTCAGAGACAACAGAGATACTGGAAAGAATGAGAGGCTTGCAGAGAGTAGGATTAATGAGCATGCTCAATAATGAAGGCTGACATGAGAACCATTTCTTGCCATCTGGGAAATGTAGCAGCAAGAACAGCAAGGAGAAATGATGCTTCCTTATGTGACAATGCCAAGGTGGTTTTTCTAAGCCAGAAAAACCTGGGTTCAAACCCTGGTTCTGCACTTTCCAGGAGATACCATGAGTAGGTTACTTCAACTCTCTGAGTTCCTTACCTAAAAGATGAATATAAAAATAGTACCTAACTCATAGAGTTATGATTAGGGCATAAATGGTTAGCATAAAAGGATCGTGTTCCCTGCACTTAGTATACAGCTGTGTGGGGAACACTGCTCATCCAGGACTGTGTCTCCCAGACTTTTCCACATCTAGATAGGATAATGTGATCAAGTTCTGGCCTACAGGACCCTCCACATTCGCACACACAAGCCTCCTGATGTAGAGGATCCAGCGAATGGCTTTAAACCATACCAGCTCCCAGACAAGAAAACAAAAGACACCCAGTCTCTCAATCATTTTTAGGAGGATATCTGTCAAATTCCTACAGTGGACTCATGAATATATAAGAAATAAATTACTATATTAAGCCACTGAGATTCCAAGGTTTGCCTATTAGATAAGCTAATCTTAAATTAACCAAAACAAGGATTACGTGTTTTTATCTCAAGCAGTGAGCACCACACTTGACACACAAAGTAAGCTCCTCTTCTTATTAGCCCTAACTCTGTACGGCACTTTATACCTTCTAGGATGTTTCTATATTGGACAGACTAATTCAATGTGTGTTGCCAAGCACTGAAGAGGATAAAAAGTTAAGAAATAAAATGCAGACTCCATTCTTCAGGGATGCATGCACTAGTGGTACAATTAGACCTGTATGTAAGTGATAATATTGCAAGGCAAATTTTATTAAACACTTTAAGAGAGGCTCAATGTGCAATGAGAAGGGGGAGATTAAGTTTACCTGAAGAGTTTGAAATATTGCTGGATGAGGGAATATTTGAATGGGGACTTGAGACACAACTTATACTTTGACAGGTGGACATTGGCCAAGGGGCTCTGGCAGAGAGGATATTATAGATAATGGGCAGCAGTAAAAGGTCCCAGTGTAATTTTCCAAACCACATCCTCCATTCTTTTGTATAAGGAAAGCGTAGCAAGGGGTAATAAGCTTTGTCAAGGCCAGGTACAGGTGGAATACAGGTGCTATGAGGCAGAATGGGAATTAGGGCTGCATAGGTCACTGGGGACTAGATTGAGAGGGGCCTCAAATGCCACACTCAGGAGTCCAGGCTCCACATTATTAGTAATGAAGTACATTACTCACGGCTTTGACTAGAAACGACAGAAACCCAAATGGTACAAGCTTAAGCAAACAGGGATTTACAGGCCCTGCTCATAATCAAATTACTAGTAGGGTTAAAGCTGGTCCTTAGGGACAAATGGAACCAGGGATCTGAGCACCATCAAGAATCACAGGTAGGAGCCCTATGCCCCAATCCCTATTCACTCTCAAAATCCCATTTTGTATTACTTTTACTGTTTTCCACTATCCTAAAGTCCTTCACTTATTGGCTTGCCCAACCTCCTAGGATATAAGCTTCCCAAGGACACAGGTCACTCATTCTCTTTGCCAGACATCACAGCTTCTAGTGTGGCCTCTTATATGTCGGGTACACAGCAGGCACTCAGTGAGTATTTGTTGCAAGAATGATGTAAATGGGCCAGACATTTTTAAATGTTGAATGTTTATGAATATTTAATCTCCCTGATTGCTCCAGCTCACCATATAAATTCACACATCTGCAGTAAACTTTGTATGGCTCAGTATCTCTGTGATTAAAGTCCCCAAGAATCACCAATAGCTGTAAATGTGTGTTTGAACAAAGCCGAAGGTCAGAAGCTAGCCTCTAGTGAATAAACCATCTTGTGGTACCCCAGGGAGGTCAACCAGCCGACCTGTGTGAGATGTTCTAACAATTCCAGGAGGCTTCTCTGAAATGTCTGCAATTTCAATCTCAGAAACTCCTCCTATACCTTGTGCCAAACTCTCCTTGAAGGCTGAGGCGCATATACAGGTTTTATGTCACATAAAGGGTCACAGTGACATTTTTTAGACTTCATCCCTATTCTATAAATGGAGGTCACTGTGGAACTGTGGAAGGAGTATATAACTAGGTGTAAGTGAGACACAATCCCCTCTTAGACCTTAGACTCTGAAACTATTCCACTCTCTCTCTCTTTTCTGAGGTCCTGCCAGGTCCTTTGGTTTTGCCAAAACAGAGATGGTCTGAACATACTGGAGAGTTCCGCATTTGTTCTCCCTGTTATCACATAATGAGATGATCACAGCCCTATTTTGAGTCTTTTTGTCTGAAATAGCCTTCCCTATTTTTACTACCATTTGACAAAAAAAAAAAAAATACAGCCAAACTAAGTTATTTCAGGATCAAGACAAAGAATCATCACACAATGCTCTGGGTAGATTGAATTTTTTTTTAGCCACTCCACCCCCACCCTATTTTTGTCCTATATTTTCACCTTGATCTGAATACTTTATATGTATGTTACTCTGAAAATAAACAAGGCATCACAATATTCTTTTGTCTTTTCATTACATTTTTTAATAGTTTGGTATACATTTTTGTTGGAATTGTTAAGTACCACCAGAACTCACAAAACAATACAGGCATAGGGACATATTACATACCAATACATCACACTTTGGTCATTTTAAGGAAGTCTAGTGATGAAAACCAGGAAAGGAAAAAAGGTAAATAGCAAAGACAGGAATACTCCATAATTTTCTCAGCAACAAAAATGGCTTCTCTTTGGAAGGCAGAGAATCTTATCCGAAAACTATTCCCAGTTGATGCAATCACTGACATTAGTCATAAACCCTTTCATATGAATCCAAAAGTACTTTTCCCCATGCACTACCATGTGCTAAAATGAAATAATGGTGAGACCAGTGGTGCTACAAGCAAATTACTATGTTGTTCACCTCTCCACTTTGCTGCCAGGATGAAGTTCAGTCAGTATTAGAGAGAGGAGTTTGTGCAAGCCCATTTTTAAATCTCATTTGGTACCACCTGGGACCAGTGATATTTATTTACCAGGTGGTAATTAAGACATAATTTCCATCTGTAGCTATCTCCAATATGAGGCTCAAATTTTCTATTCATCCCAAATCTTTACTGATCAGAACAAAGATTTATGCTAGGGACTGCAGAGCATGGGAGAAAATCATTTTCAGTCCTTTAGGAAATGACAATCAAATGGGAGGAAGAGAAAAGCGGCATTAATATGCTAAGACAAAAGTGAATGCCCTTAGAGCTAAGAAAAGGGAGCAACATAGCAAACGGCAAGAGCTGTGGACAAAAATGGAGTTTGACTCTTCCCCTCAATGTATCATTCAGCCACTACTACAATAATACAGGGCAGCAAGTATGCTTGTAAGCTTAATAGCTTGCAACATCAAACATTTTTCTCATCCTGCTGGACACCTGCACTCAGCTGATCTAGAGTGTGCTCCTCCTGAACATCCTGAACTTGGCTCTAGATTGTGCATTGGATTCAGGTCTTCTCCACATCTCTCTCACCTCCTTGAACCAGTGACTCTGAGACATATTCTCATTACACAGAATAGGCACATGACCTATTGATTTTGGCCACATGAGCCTTATACATTTTACTCATAATGGACTCAAGTTTTATCTATAAAAGAGATCATTTATAAAGGCTGTAATTTCCAAATGTCAAGAACAATATGCATGTGAAAACAAAGTCCTTTCCAACCCCTTCCTGTCTCTCTTCTACTAAGACCATTGTGACAATAGCACAATACTTGCAAATCTTTTGTTAGTATTCTAAGGCTAATGACCTTGCAGGGATGCATTTCATTTCTTTGAGAGGTATAAGTTGCTCTGTATCTTACTTTCAGATGGGGTAGAGAAAGTAAAACCACTCTGAGCAAAATGTTACAAACTTTGGGATGTTGGAGTCTGGTGCCTAGGGAGAAGAAAAGTCGTAAGGGGAAAGAATAGACCAAAAATATTATATTGATCAGGGACATTGTTGGGGTGGTGGAGCACAGGATGAGAAAAAGAAATCACTCTGATGAGGAATGGTTAAGTCTTCTCAGGAGTAAGAACTGATGTTAAATTTTAATTTGCCTCTATTGTACTGTTCAGTTATTTTTCCCTTCAAATACTGTATGCCTATATGTAAAGGCTGTGTCACACAACAGCCTTCTATAATTGAACTTGGAGGTAATGAAAGAATAAAGATTCTGGGCAGCACAGAGCAAAGTAGTTATAGAAGAAAACAGGAGATGCAAGATCCAAGTCAGGTTGAAGAGGTGAAAAATTTAGCAGCTGGAAGAAATCCACAGTGAGAGGTAAAACATTAAAAACACAAGCCTCTCAAAGAATTATTAGCATTCTGAGCTATCTCCAAACTTCCAGCATTCTTAGTTTCCCTGTGAAAATTCCTCTCCTCCCTACTTGTAGGGCTGCAAACACATGGCCCTTCTTTGCCCATGCAGTAGAGAAGGGACCTGCAACACAAAATGCTCAGTGAAGAGCCCTCTACCCTCCTGAACACAAAAACCGTTTCGGGTTGGACATTCAGTTTAATTACAGTCCTATGGAATGGAGACAGAAGTTACAATAGATACTGGGAATAAAAGGGTATCTTTTCTTCATCAGGTGTAAGAACTAAGGGCCATATAAGCCCACATCTGCTGTTGGCCATCTTTTCTATCACCTAAAGACAGCATGCCTGAGAATGAAGCCAATATGACAGAAAGCAGGTACAAAAGGTAGAGAATCAGAGTCCTGATGGCATTCTTTATGCTCATGGATCCAGCCATAACTGAAGCCCCATCCACACCTCGGGTCTTCAGACCCAGACTCCAGAAAGGATTCTGTCACAACCCAAAGAGTGCCTCCTCATAGCCTGAGTTTATGTGCACACCAATTTACCCAGTCTATTCTCTACAGCAGGAGCCTTTCTGTAAAGGACCAGACAGTAAGTATTTTAGGCCTTGTGGGCCAGAATGTCTCTCTGTTGGAACTACTCAACTCTGTTGTGGTGCAGAAATAGCCATGGACGGTATGTAAATAAATGAGCAGAACTCTGTTCCGGTAAAATTCTATTTATAAAAACAGGTTGGCAGCTCAAATTCTCTCCTCGTGTTGTAGTTTACTGACCTTGGCTCTACAGAAATCTTAGATGGTAAATTTCACTAATGGCCACTGAATTTGTGCTTAAAAAAATTCAGAAAGGAGTACATCTTATAGGGGTGGTTCCAAAATTCATTGCCATGGTTAAAAGGGGATTTGAGTGGGGGAGTGTTGTTTTATTTTTTTATTTCAATGGCTAATACTATGACTGATGTAACAGATTCTGCAATCATACGCAATGTTTCCTCTTGTCTATTCTATCTCTGAGATCCAACATAGGAAACACTCAGTGTTCATAAAATTTAGCTGGTAACACTTTACTTTTTAGGCCTAAATACGGTGCAACTCCGAAAATCAGTTGATTGTCTAAGCAAACTACTACTGACCAAATCAGTACAAAGCAATGCTTCTTCCATCATATTTGTGCATTCCATATTTGACAATGACTGTTGCCATCCTGAGATACCGCTAAGCTTTACTTACCCCTTTGTTGAGGGGCCGCAAAAGCTTCCTTTCCAGATTATTAGTTATTTCACATTCCAATGTCATTATCCTCTAGGAGAGTTTTCTCCTTGAAATAGTTGTTAGAACTTTGTGCTCCACTGATGTAAATGGACAAAACACTCACCTAGGTAGCTTTATTACTTTCTTGTGAAATGCAGTCAGAATGGCCACCATCAGCATGTGTATGAATCAATTCAAAGGCAACTTTGAGAATCAGTCATGAACCAAGAAAAATCAGGTTTACGTGATCAGCCAGCCACAAGTGCAGAAAATACAGACAACAAGGCTAAGCTCTGCCATCACCTGGCCATGCTGTTCACTGTTTCTCCAGGAGCTCTAGAAGTTTCTATTTGGGTCACTTAGGGTTGAATCTGACCAAGTTCTAGAACTTTTGAGATGACAGCCTTCCCTCTGGGGGCCTCAAAATCCTGATGACTGATGTCTGGATTTATTGAGGCCCTGGTTCCAGAAACTGTCATCTGGTGTAGCTAGTGTCCCTGACTCACTGATGTTTAGTCTTTTCTGAACTCAGGATCAAGACACACACATTGCCTCTAGACCAGAAAAATCTTACCTGACACCCATAGAAGGCCAGAGGCTGGGAGAAAGAGGTTAATCTCTGGGAATGGGAAATGTTAACCACATTCACTGCCCCCAGGTTGTAGGAACTCCAAAACCTTAAACCTACTCCTTTCCCAAAACTCAGGATCAAATCTGTCTCCCTCCAGCCCATCAGATCAGGCCCTAGTTGGGTTTCCCAGCAGAATCCCAGGATCCATGTGCTATAAATTTCCTTTAGGTCTTCATTGATATAATCCCAGTGCTTATCATAGTATCTGGCACACTATGTGCCAGACATTATGTGTCTGACACTATGTGTCAAACATTATTGATTGCATAGGCCAATTAATGAATGTGTTGAGAACTTGTACATACCCCTCAAATGGTATATGGTAATAGAATACTGTTTGGCAAAATTAATTCCCAACTTTCCTCCCACACAAGAAATATACTTGCTTGACTGATGTTAGACTTGGCCATAGGATTTTCTTGTTGTTCTAATGATGACAGATTGCGCTTCCCCATGCCTTGAATTTGGGGTTAGCTATGTAACTTGCTTCATCCAATGGGGTGCAGGCTTACTTGATGCAATAGAGACTGTGCAATGGGGCTAACCTTCTTATACTTCCCTCATCATCATAAGAACCCCACTCTCCCCAAGGTAGCCATAGCTCCTTTGCTCTGGGATGTAGAATGAACACATGCAGAACAACTTGAGCCCATACCACAGTAAGGAGCCAAGCCCAGCTGGATCTGCATGTTGATGTACAGCCATCCAGCAAGTCTAGCCTGGAACAGTCAACTGTCAGGCAAACCAGTGACAGGAATAAACGACCACAATACAATGATGTCAATTATTTCCTCATTAATAGTGAGGAAAAAAATAAAAAAATATTTAAAAAAATAAATGGCTGTTATTTTAAGCCACAGAGTTTGCAGCACTTTGTTATGCAGCATTATTATGGTACTAACAGATACATCCACTGCCACCAGGAATATTAACAGCACTGTCACTACTCCATTACTGCTGTCATCATGACACAAGCTTCAAGCACAGGAGAGCTATGCTCATGCTGAGAAGACAGAAGAAACAATGGCAGCCCTAGTGCCTAAATAGAAGACATGTAAAGGAGATGCTAGAGAAGGAGAAGACCCATAGACACTGCTTGTTTAGCCCACAACAGTATGGAGTAACTGCCTTGAAGGTAATAGCTATCATATCAAGAAAATCCTCTCAACTGAAGAAGAGAAGCGTACCCTGTGATTTCTTTCCACTTGCCTATGAAGTGAAGAAATCAATTAAATTCTTTTTTTTAAAATAACCACATCAAAAGACCCTCACAGATTTGAGTGGGTACACACATTGTGACAATAGCTAATAGCATTAAGATGCAAGTGCAGTCATTTATCAGGGTCCTGGACATTCAGCACTGGTGACTATTAAATGCAGCCCCAAGCCCCTCATCCTTCCAATCAACATTGGTTTTGAGGCTAATACCGATGCTTGCATATACATTTGTTGACTTTTTCCCGAGAAGTTTCTAAAAAAGACAAACAACAACAACCAAAAAAAAAAAAGGCAATGAAAAGAAAATGGCTTTTTGTTTGAATTTCCTTAAAGAGTCATTTGGTGAAGCAAGCATCATCGGCTCTGGTAAACAAGCAAAATTCATTTAAGTGATCTCTGACTGTTCTGAGAAATTGGAATCTGAAGCCTTGTAGCAAATTGTCTCAAACGGATCATGGAATGTGAAACGCATATGATATAGGCAGGATTGCCTTTATGACAACTCAGTGAAGAAAACAATTGCTGGGACTTCTATGCTCAAAGTCAAGGCTCTGATGTCTGCTATCTTTTGAAAGAAAATTTTAATGTTTATTTCTGAGAGACACAGAGATACAGAGCACAAGCAGGGGAGGGACAGAGAGAGAGAGAAGGAGAGACCAAATCTGAAGCAGGCTCCAGGCTCTGAGCTGTCAGCACAGAGCCCGACATTGAGCTTGAACACACAAACTGTGAAATCATGACCTGAGGTGAAGTCAGACAGAGCCACCCAGGCATCCCTCTGCTGTCTACTATCTTGGTAAGAGAATGACCCCAAAGCTTGGGATAGATGCGGCAGGTAGGGTGCAGGAAGGTGAGGATACCTGAAAGATACAGGAGCCCAGGAAGAAACCCAAGCATTATCCTACTCTTCACTTATCTGCCCCTTCCTCCAGCTTCCAAAGAGGTGTTCAAAGATGTCAAAGAGACCAAACTGTATGCCTAACAATAATGACTAGTACAAGCTGGCTTACCCTGTGTGCATCCCATAAATAAAGGTGTTTATCTTCTGGCATCTTTTTACCTACTTCTGCCCTTTCATTTGGTTCCTTCTCCCCCTGGAAATCTCATCTACTCCATAGCTGATGCCTATCAAAACTCTAGTTCCAGCCTGACCTCTCTGTTGAGCAAAATCCATATGTCAAACAAGGCAAGTAAGTTATTTCACATGAACTAAGACTCCACATGATCCAAGTAGAACTCATTAATTTCCCCCAGATATATTTCTTCTCCTGCCTTCCCTTCATCAGGCAAAGGCGTTAGCCCAAGCTGAGGGATCCAGAATCATTCTTTATCCTTTTATTCTTTCTACCCTGAAAGCCAGCAGGATGCCAACAGCTACAATTTCTACTCTGCTAACCTACATCAGCCAGTCTTTCCAGGCAACTTCCCACTCATTTATTCATCCAATATTCACTGAGTCCCTATTCTGTTCCAGGCTCTTTTCTAGGTGTTTTTGGGATATAGCAGTGAGCAAACAGACCAAGAACCCTAACCTTGAAGAGCTACTTTTAAGTATGGAAAGAGAGACAATAAACAATAAATAAATAAGAAAATTAGATGGCATGCTATGGAATTGTGGTGGTATTAGGGAAAACAAATCTGAGCAAATGGATGGTAAGTGGGCAAGTAGATGGGCTGTGTGGAGGAGGGGCAGGGTACAGTGTAAGACACAGTGGGCAGGGTAGACCTGCCTGTGAAGATTAAGTTTGAGCAAGGATTTGAAGGAGCAAAGACTTAAGCAGGATTAAATAATCCAGGCAAAATGGGATGGGGGCTTAGACCACTGGTAGCAATGAAGATAGTGGGGAAGGCAGAGGCAATGGGATTTTAGGATTGGTTTAATATGGCATATGAAAGAGCAAAGTCAAGGGCAACTCTAAAGTTTTGTCCCCACCTACTTAAAGGATGGAGTTACCACCAACTGAGAGGACAAAAGCTGGGAATGAAGCATGTTTAGAAAAGGGAAAATCATTAGTACAGTCTTGGGCATGCAGAGTTTGAGATGTTTATTAGACATGTGAGCAAGGACATCAACTAGGCAGCTGCTGAGATCCCAAAAGAGGCTGGGATTCAGGAGGGAGGTTTAGAGCGGAGACACAGCCCTAGCCTAGATCCATCGCTTTGCCTGCATTACTGCAGGGATCTCATAATTGGGCTCCCTGCCTCCAATTTTCTATCTTCTGTAATTGTGCTCCATATTACTGCCAGACAAGTATCTCTAAGGCCAGAATCAATTCCATTCCTCACCTGCTTAAAACTTTTGATTAAATACCAAATTAAACACTGTTCCACAGTATGGCACTCAAGTCTGTATTTCAAGCTCTCTCTTATTAGGCACAAACAAATGGAGATGATACACTGGCCCCTAAACTAATCGATAGCCTTGAATGCATCAGGCAGCTGTGAACATTTGTACATGTTCTCTGGGTGTGGAGTATCACTCCTCCCTTCTATTTCTGGCAAATCCAGTCTTCCGTAAAGTCCTAATTCAAGTGCTGCCTCCTTGCTAGCCCTTGTTCTGCACCTCCCACCAGAATTAATTGCTCTTCTTTCTGTCTTTCCATTGCACTTTGTACATCCCTCTAGTGGTAATACTTACCATGTGGCAACACAGCCTTCCATCTTTGACTAATCCACTGACTAGATGCTACTTTATTCACCTGAGTCAGTGGCTAGCACAGCGTCTAGCAAGAAATGCACAGAATTGCAATGAACCAAAAGAAATCCAGCTGCCTTGTCAGTGCACATGACAAATTGACCCAATCTAACAGTCTGGGGAGGTGGCATGGGGAGTGGGTAGTGATGTTCCCCCATCACGTGGGCAAACCAGGGGCTGTCAGTCAGGGTGAGGAGGCCTCCTCCAGGTAGGTGACTGCCTGGAGCCCATGGCAGATAAAATTCCCCTTTCATTCTGTCCTACTGCAATCCTGGCAGAGAAGAGCAGTGGGGTTAACAGGCTTGAGTTCTAACAGTAGGGGTTTTGTTTAGGCATAAAGAATGTCCTCATTAAACCAAGAAATGAGATGGAACTTGCAGAGAAACATTAAGGGAAATAGAAAAATGTTCTCTAAATTCATCAGACACCAGAGACCTCAGCAGGCACCTCAGTTCATCACACTTTGCTCCCCTCATATTTACAAAGCATCCACAGGCCTGCTTCTGCAGTTTATTAATAGATATGCCTCCACCTCTGGATCCCCATGCATACCCTTCTCCTGCCTTCTCTATGACAGTGTCAGAGATCACATTGAACATTTGAAACAACTGCCTCCCAGCGCTAGTTGAGCCCCTCTTTCAAAGGTCTTTTGAAAACTTAGCACTTTTTAAGTTAAAGCAAAACCCTTCTCCAGTTCAGAAGAGATGAGAGAAACCTCTCCTAATCCCAATTGCAAAACTCCCACGTTCTCCTAGAGAAATAACCAGCCACAAAGTTCACTTTGGGCTCTTCTCTGGGACTTGGGGCTAATTCCTAATTCCTATAAACATGAGAGACCACAGGGAAGCTCTGAGCCCTGAATATCCTAAATAAGGCTCTTTGGGAGAAAACCAAAACAACAGTGACTTGGATTTATTCTTCAGTATGTTTTAGGTCTCAATTGCTTCTAAGGAAAAGAGCAATTTCCAGGGGTGCTCAAATGTGACTTTGAGGCAAAAGTAATGTAAGATTCAAGAGGTCCAAAGAGAGGCCACACCATGAAGCCAGGAAATTTTATTTGTTTTGTTCACAGTTATATTCCCAGCCTCCAGAACAGTGCCTGGCAGAGTGAGTACACCATAAACCTTTGTTTGATAAACAATGAATCACAGGACTTAAAAGCTAGGTACAAATGGAAGGATGAGAAGTCAAAGATCAGTTGCTGTGGTAAGGAGCCAAGCAGTCATTGTACATTTTAACCTGATTAAACACTCTTAAAAATACGTAAATAAGCAAACTATGAGGTGTCCTCCCAGCATCTAACAGTGTTTGTGTCTAATGTGTGTACAAGTAGAGAAGCGAGACTAATGGAGACATCCCGCCAAATATTTACCCATGGGAGGAGTCCCAAATACCCCCGCCCTTCTTCTCTTCTTTACTCTCTCCCCCAACTCTTGGTTGCCCTGTCTCCCATCCCCTCACTCACCATCCTCAGGCAACCTGCCACTAAATATTATGGTTTTTGTCTATGTGCTCAGTCCTCTTTGTCAAGATCTTTTTATCTCTTTTCTGCAATTGCCTCCCACCATTCTCCTCTCTCCAGGCACTCGTGGGTTCATCCTCTCTCCATTCTGCTGCCCAAATGACCCTTCTAAATCACCTGACCCTATCTTTTTCCTCCTTACAGACCATTACATCTTCTCCCTGTCTAAAACACAATGTTTTAGTCATGCTTGAGTGTCATCCAAGACTTCACCAGCTTCACTTCCAGCTAACCCTGAGCATGCCTTGCCCTGTATGTGAACTGTCCTATGTCCCTCTCCCCACTGCCTGCTTGGCAAGCCCCTACCCATAGTTCAAGGTTCAAATATCTTAAGGATTTAGTAGTAAGTAAAAATATTTAAAAAACTAAGCCTCTGAACCCTTATACCATCCACATGCCTAGAAGGAAAAAGCTATTGTACATATTTTTCTAAAAGCCTGAAGGAATTCCTGGTTAAAATGTACAAGTTCAAAAAAAAATGCAAATGCCTTCAGTCCCTGGAAGGGTGAATCCCACATTTCTGTAGTTAGCTGACATGTATGTGGCCAGAGTATCTTAGTAACAAACAGTTAAGCAGTGGCACTCTGAAAGTCATTGCTGATTAATCTACTTAGGTGTCTTATTTGTCTTTGATTTTGTGATTTCTTAATTGTGCCATTTCCTGCAAGGATTGAGGCTGCCAATTACTGCCACCTTAATGAATTAAAATAATATATTTTCTCCAACAGTGAGAGTTAGAATAATTTAAGGCCATATAATATTATGAGCAGTTTGGCATTCATTTCACTGAATTTGTTTACTCTTGTGGAATTAAAGATAAGAACTTCCAGCAAGACAATAAACTCAACATTTAGTGATATGTCTGTTTCTGTCTCAGAGGCCATATGCCAAGGATGACAGCCATGTTTGGAGATAGTCCAAATGTAAGTTCTTTTCTCAGTGGTGGGAGAAGTTGTCCTCAATCATGAACAACATGTAAAGTCAATAAAAGAAACTTCCAAAGGATATGAAAATGCCACTGTAGGGCTCAGTAAAGATAAGTGGAAAACAGTAAAACTTTCTGCAAAATCCTTTTTTTTAAACTATAGTTTCAGAAAGGTAAAAATCATATACCCTTTCTTAGCCTTAATTCTAAGCCCTCTAAGGTAGTTAATTAGTAATATTAAAGATGTGATAAAACAAAACAACAGCAACACACAGTTTTTAATTACTTATAGGTTTCAAAGAGCCTGCAACAGAGAGGGAGTATATCTCATAGTAAGAAAAATCCTGTGATAGGCAAAGATAAAATAGTAACTTTTCTTTAACACATTCTGCTTATAGAAGGAGGAAAATGCAGAGAGTAATTCTCTCTCATGTGAATAAAACACAAGCATGCCTGGGAATCTGAGTTCTTTCTAGAGATGAACATATGGAAACCCCACATTAAGTGTTTACAAATTGGAGGACACTCCTGACCCTACAGTGCAAGCCACAGAGAAATCCAAACCTCTCCTTTCCAACCACAAAACAAAAACCACAGTAAGTCCACATTAGCTTAACGCAAACCTTGCTAAATTAAGCAGTGATAGGACCAGCTGAACCACTGTAAGAGCAGTAGCTGTTTGTATGTAATGTTTTCATCCCTTCAGATCATGTTCAAATCAAAAGGCTTGGATACAGTAGGTCTCATCTGGCATTTTGAAAACCATTAAGATAAAACCATAGAGACAAACAGACACAGAATAAACCAACAATGTCTTCCTCAAAAGTTTCACAGGTGAAATTTAATGTGACCTGTGTGAAACTGAATCTTCCTAGGGTTGGGTCACATTTCACTTACCAGTCAGGTTTCATGTAGCTTGTCTACTATCACAAACTGCATTTTGCTCTGTTCTTCTCCTTAGGATCCTAAATGTAAAAAACCCTGAAGACTCAACAACAGCAAGAACAAAAAATCAAATCAAAACAAACAAACAAAAAAAACCTTCAGACCTAATAAATGAAGTCATTAAAAGCTCAAAATACAAAGATTAGTCACATTTCTAGACACCAATAGTGAACTCTGTGAAAAGGTAATGAAAAAAACAAGCACTGTAACATCAAAAAGAAAAAAAATGTCTAGGAAGAAATTTAAGCAAAGGGTGAAATACCTGCATGTTGAAAATTTTAACAGTGATGAAGCAAATGAAAGAAGACACAGATAAATGGAAAGACATTCCATGTTTATGGGTTGAAAGAATATTGTTAAAATGTCTATGCTAACCAAAGCAATCTACAGATTCAGTGTGGTCTTTGTCAAAATCCCAAAGGCATTCTTTACAAAAATATTTTAAATTTTTTTAATGTTTATTTATTTTTGAGAGAGAGAGACAGAGCTCGAGAGGGGAAGGGCCAGAGAGAGAGGGAGACACAGAATCAGAAGCAGGCTCCTGGCTCCAAGCTGTCAGCACAGAGCCCGACACAGGGCTGGAACTCACGAATGGCGAGATCATGACCTGAGCTGAAGTCAGATGCTTAACCAACTGAGCCACCCAGGTGCCCCAAAAATATTCTAAAAAGTAGTCCTAAAAATAAATGAATGAATGAATGCCAAAGCGATCTTGAGCAATAATGACAACGTTCAAGGCATCATACTTCTTGTTTTTAAAATATATTATAGGCATCCAAATTGGAAAAGCAGATTTACAGCTACCACTATTGGCAGATGACAAGGTACTAAACACAGAAACCCTGAAGACTCTACCAAAAAAAACTATTAAAACTAATAGGTGAATTCAGTAAAGTTACAAAATACAAAATTAATATACACAAATCTGTTGGATTTTTATACAGTGAGTTATCAGAAAGAGAAATTAAGCAAACAATCCCATTTACAGTTGAAACAAAAAGGAATACAATACCTAGGCACAAATTTAACCAAGGACGTCAAAGACCTGTACTCTGAAAAATAGAAGATACTGATGAAAGAAATTGAAGAGAACACAAATAAATGGAAAGACGTAAATAAATGCTCATAAATGTAAGAAATTATATTGTTAAATTGTCCATACTACCCAAAGCAATGCACAGATTCAATGCAATCCTTATCAATATACCAATGGCATTTTTTCACTGAACTAGAACAAATAATCTTAAAATTTTCATGAAACCACAAAAAAAAACCACCCAAATAGCCAAAGTAATCTTGATAAAGAAGAACAAAGCTTCAGTTACCATGCTCCCTGATTTCAAACTACACTACAGAGCTATAATAATTGAAACAGTATGGTACTGGCACAAAAACAGACACACAGATTAATTTAACAGGATCGAGAGTACAGAAGTAAGCCAACAATTATACAGTCAATCATCAAGAAAGAAGGCAAGAATGGGGGAAAGATAGTCTCTTCAATAAATGGTGTTGGGAATATTAGAAATATACATACACATATATATGTATATGTATACGTATATATGCAAAATAGTACAACTGGACCACTTTCTTATACCATATTCAAAAATAAATTCAAAAATATATTTAAGACTCAAATCTAAGATTAGACACCATAAAACTCCTCAAAGAAAACAGACAGTAAGCTTTTGGACATTGATCTGAATAATTTTTTGGATCTGTCTCCTCAGGCAAGGGCAACAAAAGCAAAAATCAACAAATCCAACTCCATCAAACTAAAAATCTTTTGATAATGAAGGAAGCCATCCACAAAGCCAACAGGCAACCTAATGAATGGGAGAAGATATTTGCAAATTATTTATCTGATAAGGAGTTAATATCCAAAAATATTCAAACAAAAATTTGGGCACAGGACCCGAAGAGACCTTTCTTCAAAGACAGATAGCCAACAGGCACATGAAAAGGTGCTCAACATCTCTAATTATCATGGAAATGCAAATCAAAACCACAATAAGGGATCACCTCATACCAATCATAATGGCTATTATCAGACAATAAATAAGTACTGGTGAGTATATGGAATATAAAATGGTATATCCACTAGTCAGTAGTATGGAGGTTCCTCAAAAAATTAAATATATAACTACCACACACTCTAGCAATTTTATGTCTGGGTATTTAGCTGAAGAAACCAAAACACCAATTTAAAAAGATATATGCACACCTATGTTCACTGCAGTATTATTTACAACAGCCAAGATAGGGAAGGAATCTAAGAATCAGTAGATGAATAAATAAGATTTAGTATATATATACATATATATGTGTGTTAGTATATATATATATATACATATATATGTGTATATTTAGTATATATATACATATATATACACACATATAGTGTAGTGTTACTCAGCCATAAAAAAGAATGAAATCTTGCTATTTACAACAATATGGATGGATCTAAAGGGCATTATGCTAAGATAATCAGAAAGATAAAGTTAAATACCCTATGATTTCATTTATGTGTGGAATCTAAAAAGCAAAACAAACACAACAAAACACAAATATACTCATAGATACAGAGAATAATATTGTAGTTTCCAGAGGAGAGGGGATTGGGGACATGGACTAAATAGGGGAAGGGGATTAAAGGGCACAAACTCTAATTACAAAATAAATAACTCACAGGGATGCAATGTGTAAGTATAAGGAATATAGTTGATATTTTAACAACTTTGTATACTCACAGAAGGTAACTAGATTTATTGTGATCATCACTTCATAATGTATATAAATGCCGAATCACAATATTGTACACCTGAAACTGATGTAACATTGTTTGTCAACTACACTTCAATATAGACACATATACGTGCTACCATAATCAAAAGAGTATGGAAAGCAGACACATAGGCCAATGAATAGACTAGCATGCATCTAAAGTGAGCCAATTTTCAACCAGTGTATCAAGAATACACAATGGGGGTCGGGGTGCCTGGGTGTCTCAGTCAGTTAAGCATCCGGCTTCAGCTCAGGTCATGATCTCATGGTTTGTGAGCTCGAGCCCCACATCGGCTCTGTGCTGACAGCTCAGAGTCTGGAGCCTGCTTCATATTCTGTGTCTACCTCTCTCTGACCCTCCCCCACTCACGCTCTATCTCTCTCTGTCAAAAATAAACAAACACAATGGGAATACACAATGGGAAAAAGAATACACGATGGGAAAAGGATGGTCACTTCGATACATTGTGTTGGAAAAACTAGATATGCACATGTAGAATGAGACTGAAACGTTATCTCACACTATATATAAAAATCAGCTCAGAATGTGTTGACAACTTAAACACGAGATGTGAAACCATAAAACTACTAGAAGAAAATGTAGGGGAAAAGTTTCTCGACATTGTTTATTCAACAGTTATTTACTAAGACCCTGGCTAGACTCTGGAAATACGAAAAACAATATCTTCTCACCATCTTCACTAACCTCAGGGTCTAGCTAAGGTAAGACTGAAGTTAGAAAGTAGCAAAAGCTAAAAGTTCTGCTGGTAAAAAAATGGTGATCGCTTGAAAGAGTATATTCCAATATTACAAAGTAACTTCACATTTGTAAAATGCTAAAATTACTCATTTCTAGGACCCAAACTGAAGGAAATTATGCATGAGGCTACACAGATGCTGTGCTAATCATCTGGCTGGGAGCAGTGGAAAAGACATTTTAGGGAGAATAATCAGAGAGGGCTTCCTGGAGGACAGGACATTCAAGGTGAGACAGAGAACACAAAGGATCAGTTATGGGATGGTGAGGAGATTTAGCTACAACATTACCACAGAATTTCTAGACTACTTAGGAAAGAGTGAATTTGGTATTCGACATCCCTTGCTTTCACTTTCAGACTCCTTTTGTCCCCTTACACTTCCTTTGATTGAGGTGACCCTCTTGTCAGGGGAGCAACTGTCCCGTTTCATGTTAGAGACTTGTATTCATTAGTGAGGAGTTCCTCAACTTCTTAACACCACCAGGGAGATACAGAAAAGCAAATGTAAACAGTATTCATACATGTGTGTAAAAGTTAAAAAGTGAGGGCTAATGTATACATATATGCTTATATATGCATACAAGATCTGAAAAAACACACAAAGATATTGACAAGCATGGTTGATTCTGGGGAGGAAACTGCAAATCTTAGGATCCACAGTGGAAGAGGAGGCTTTTTTCACTGGCTGCCCATTGGTAATGTGTTGGTTGTTGTTGCTGTCTGTTGCTGACTTTGTCCATGTACTACTTATCAATTTTAAACTAAAAATTAAAAAAAAAAGCCAACCCAAAGGAAGACCGTTACCATAATGCCAAAGCAATGAACAACAAAGCTCAAATTGACAACAATGAGGCACAGGGTGGGAAAGCTATTTGAGGACTCAGAGAGCCCTATGTGAAAGTTGCCTGCTCCTTATGTCTGTTAGAAGCAGCCTGACCCAGGGCTGACAAGGTGCCTTTATTATACCATGCTTAAAGTTCATAATATACATAAGAGGCTATCCTAGTCAGTCTGGGTTGCCTGACAAAACAACAAAGACTGAGTGACTTCAAACAACCGAAACTTAGCTTCTCACAGTTCTGGAGGTTGGACGTGCAAGATCAAGGAGGCAGCATTGTCTATTCCGGTTAAGAGCAGCACTCTTCCTGGCTTGCTTAATACCTCCCTAAGGCCCCACCTCCAAATAGCATCACATTTCAGGTGAGAGCTTCAACATATGAATTTTAAAGGCCGTACAGTTCAGTCCATAGCAGATGGTATGTGTTAAGATGCATCTTAAGATAAATATTTGGTTCCCATCAAGCACATTTATCTTGTAAATGTGAGTCAAGTATAGAGGGCTCACTCTTAAATAACACTGTGTGTGTTTTGTGGCAAACTTTTTATCAGAAAGAAGTGTAGATACAGGGTTGAAGTACAGAACCTGGCAGGAGAAAATGCTTTGCCCTTCCAACCCAGGAAGATGCAAAGTGGAAGCCAAGTAGGCTCATTAAGAAAGTACAAAGAGGGTAACAAGGAAAGCCTTAGTGCCACCTGCTTCCATCTCTCCTTATATCACAGGGTAGAAAACTACCCTATAAAGCTAAGTAAAACGCCATCTGTGCTGTTGCTTCTGGAAATTGCTTAATTGATAGTACACCAGGAAACAAAGTGAAGTGAGCTTCTAATTCACTCAGCTCAGCCTCACCTCAGGAGCCTCAAAGACACGGGGAATGTGTATTATGCTTAATTTGGAAGTTTAGACTCTTCCTCCTGCATCAGATTTGATAACCTAACAAAGAAATATCACACTGCAGTATGAACCCATCTTGCGAACAAACAGCCTTGGTTGCCACGTGGCTTCCAAAATCATCACTGCCCCGGAGCCTTTCTATTTCTCGCAGCACTGGCAGACAGAACACTGGAGGTCTAATGTAGTTCCCTTAACACATTTTCCTGTAGTTCCATAAAGGTCCATTTTGCAAGAAAGGCAACATGTGTTTTCTGAGAATGGAAGGCAAAGTTACACACAAAGAGAAATTAACAGGATGACAACTACCTAGAAAACTAAATATAAGCTCGTTTTATTGCAACTCACTCCTGAATGCCATTGAAACCTACAGGCTTGAGATCAATACTCAATCAGCGAGGAGGTCTCAACACCTTGAGAATCAGCTGGCAATGTGCCACCCATCTATACAATAGGTAGCTATTGACCCAAGCAGTGCCTGCAGCAGATATAGTCACGTTCCCTCAGGTAATCTGGACCCTCCTGATAACCCACACTTGGCAGCCAGAAGGATCTCTTATCAGTTCATTATCTGCCAAGGGGAGAATTCTTTAACAGCACAATTGGTGCTTCAACATATACACCAAGTCATTCAAACTAAGTTTTGAGACCTTTAGAATTGTAAGGTTCTTCGATTGATTCTATTCTGCAAAGTACTTACTTCAATCTGTAGCTATGCTACCAAGAAATTGAATATTTTGATTCCTGATTTAGAAAATTCACCTTAAGGGTTTTAAATCTCCAGGCTCAGAAAGAGGTGATGTCTTTTTCTTCCCCACAGGCATGTTTCTATTTGTAGCTGTACGGGCTATCCATGAGGCAAGCCATGGCACCTCTTTTTTTTTTTTTTAATTAGAAAATGAGGCAAAAAAAATGACAGTATTAAGTACCATAACCCACGTTTGTGGGGCAATAACCATGACCTTGTAGGTTGCTTACTACTGTCTAAATGTTTTACAAAGATCCACTCATTTCATTCTCATAGCCACATAGGAAATGGCTACTGTTTTTACAGATGAGGAAGTTGAGGCACAGATAAAGTAACTTGACTAAAGTAGAAAGGGTTTGAGCATATTTCAAGGAGGCTTCTGATTAGTTTCAACTCAAACACTTGAGTTTTGATGGGAAATAAAAATGTCCTCCCTCAAAAAACAAACAAAATATAACTTAACATCGTATCCCTGAAATTCTTAATGCTCTTAGGTAAGTACAATGAAGACATGCCTCCTCCACCCTTTCTGCGTATGTATGTCCATTAACCTGACGTCCCTACACAAAGTACATATTCAGTGAAAGGTGCCAGAAGGAGAAAAGGAAGGCAGGAAGGAAGGGAGGGAGGGAGGAAGGAAGGAAGGAAGGCAGGCCGGCCGGCCGGCCACTGCCTGGCTCCCAGTGTTTTTTTCTAAATTACTGTGGTCTCTACAAAGCCCCTTATGCAGACATGGCCTCGGATAACAAACAAAAATGGTGTCTTCTCAAGGCTTTAAAGATTGCTCTCAACTTCAGCACCCATCCCCCCAAAATCAATACCTGGATGACTCATTCCTTCCTTATCTGTGAGCAGTTTCATCTAGTATCCACTGATCTACTTCTGCTTAGTTCTACATAGCTCGCATCCCCACCCTATGCTATCTGGTACCCCCGTCTTCCCCAGGGTCCAGGTAGTCAGAGCAGTATGTGTGGGGCAGACCCACAGGCCACTCAAGTAGGACAAGCTGACTCCACACAATCACTCCACCAACTCCCAGAAGACATTCTCTTCCCACTGTTTCTGCCTCCCCAAGTAAGAGGAATCTTTAACTTGCAGTTAAGTAGGGAAAGTGGGCAATATAATAGATAACAAGCACTTGAATGGAGTCAAGACACTTGGATATATCAGGCCCTTCCTTTCCATATAGTCACATGCTATATGACTTTAAGTCTCTTCCCTCCTAGAAAAGCAGAGGCTACTGGACTACCTGGGTGACAGCAAATGCATGTTACCATTTTTCACCCCCCCAGTCCCAAGGCAAGAATCACTCATCAGTCATTTTCTGATGAGTCAAAATTACGAGATGTCAAAATTCTTCTCAATAGACAAGCACTACTGAAAAGTAGCATAATGGCATAAGCCTCTTCGCCACCTCCCAAATTTGATAATACTCAACATCTTTTCCACTAATTAACGTGTGTCTTATTGTGTTGAAATCAAGGGCAACTGGTCAAGAGTTTGGGGTTTTTTTTTAATCACTACTTCTTTACTCATCTCATCTATGGCATGCGTCTCATTCTCTCTACCTCCTCAGAGACTATCAAATATATGTGTACCCATAGTATGAGAACCTAGAAATGTTGGTTGTGGGTTAGGAAATTTGGAATATGTTCCTTCCTTCATTCCAACTCACTCGACAAATTGTTTCTGAGTAGCAGCCATGGGCCAGCTTTAGCCAGATGCACTCTTGATAACTGCTTACCTGTTTGGTTGAGGATTCCCCATTCTAATTTGATTCTTTCCTTTCCAGTGAAGGACATTTTCCCTAATAGAAGTCATTAAACCAGCTGGGTATGGCTGGTTGTCTCCTATGCTTACTTTTCAACTGCAATTCTCCCAGGGATATGTCCACCAGTTAGCCCCTAAAACCTCCTATTTAAGGGCTGCATTAGATGGAGTTTGGGTGTGTTTAACCCCAATAACATAACACAACACCTCTCAGACCCTAAAGATAGAAATTTTCCAAGAGGAGAGAGGACCCTGAGGTGGTACAAGGTGAGCTAAGGTCTAATTTTACTGACTTTTACATTTTTTCTGCATTAAGGTACATTACCTGCCCACTCCCTGGCCACTTCACTCACTAAAAGGTTCATATTCCAAAGTCAGGACTAAATGATAGAATTAAAGAAATGGGGCCCAATCACTTTTTCTAACATCTACAGGGAACACAGAGGCCAAAAGGCCCAAATGGTTCCATGCCTATTACATACAAGGTACAATGCTGACACTCAGATGGGAATCAAAAAAAGAAGATATCAGGGAATAATTTCTGACTCAATCAAAGGACATGTGAATAGTTGGGGCTGCCCATAGAGGAGACTCCTCAGGGAGTAAGGAGCTTCCCAGCTTGGGGAGCTCATCAAGCAAAACTGTAGTAGAAAAAGGGGGAAGGTATATGCTTGTCTTCTTCAGCTCTATTACCTCAGTGTCTGGCACACAGATGCTCAATAAAGACTTTTGAAAGAGGAGAGGAAAGGGGATATAAAGAATCAAGATAAAAATCCTGGTTCTAGACAATCTTACTCTGAGAGTGGCTGGCTTAAAAGACCTTTGGTCCCTCCTATTTCTGAGACTCTGTGATTCTGAGAAAAAAGAGAAGTATAATGAAAAACTTGACCAAGGTTGTTTTTAGTTTTGGTTTGGTTTTGGTTTTTCTAAGCAAGATTTTTAAACAGCGATCAACAGAACTACTAAATGCGGGAGCTCCCCCTACTGGACTTGATGAGCTTTGCTGATTTGTCAGTTCTTGGAACGGGGAGGTAGAAGCATGTTTTCTCATACAAATCCTTCTAGACGGTGAAGAATTTACTACTCAGTATGCTACACCCAGGCCTGAAGAATTAACTATGGGAAATGACAGAGTCATAATCAGTGACAACACTATTGATTCTGATCAAGAATTTACCTTGATCAGTCTAGGCTTTATTTCCTTCTTTCAAAGAATCAGGTTCATCACCTACAATAAAGCCACACCCCGTTCTATTAAATGCTGCCAGTCAATTAACAGGTCTGTATTAAAAACCTACTATGCACCAAGCTGTTTGGCACTAAGGATGCAATGGCGAGAAGTAAACACAGACTATCACTAAGATGAAGTACAAGATACTATGAGAATGCCTGCATGTCATGTGAGGGGGATATGGGAAGGCTGTTCCAGAAAGACGTCCAGGAAGACTGATTTTCCGGGCAAATGTCTGAAGGATGAATGGGAGTTCACGACGCACAGCAGGTATTCACCATTTACAAATATTGAATGACTAAGCCACGCAGCCCAACCTTTCTATTTCAGTTTAAGATTTTTTTGCATGCCTACTGCTAAATAGATTGTGCATGCTTTGAGGGCAGGTGCCTTAGCTTGGACACCTGCTAGCCCTTAACCTAAATTATTTAAATAGAGGATACCAGGAGATTTTAGGTCTCTACACTGAACTAAGGAATTAAGCCAGAAACCTGTGTTGACTTCATTTTCAGCATATCACCTTTGACTTGGAAGTAATTGGAATGTTAATAATAGTTAAAATTCAGTCTCCAAATACCACTCATGGGTTTCACATTTAAAAGACTTTAGATAATGCAGATTCCTCCTACCCATTTTGAGAGGTTAATACATGGAGTCATAAATAAGCATTGATGTGAGCAGGAGCCAAGAATAGTAACTGTTAACCCAGTCAGGCAAGGTGTAAATGGTATCTACTCCTGAGAAGAAGGAATTGAAAACTAACATTTATTGAGTACCTACTATAATCCAGAGATAAGTTTCTACTTCTGCATTTTATCTTTGTAAAAACGATGTGAAATAGATATGTCAACTTCAGTTGATTGGTAAAGTGACATAACGTAGACCCTGGGTCACAATGGTTGCACAATAGTAACAATTACATTTCTGCCAATCTTCCCAAATTGCAAAGCAATAAAAATATATATTAAGCCACTATCATGTGCCAGGCTTTATGCCCAGTGTTTTACAGAAGTGTAGCACTGACTTAATTCTGGGTACCACTTTTCTCCTTTCTGAATGAGTGCACTGGGGCTCTAAGAGATGTCACAACTTGCCCAGAGTCACAGAGCTGCAGAGTGGATGAGGCAGGACTCTTCATCAGGACCTGACTCCAAAGACCCAGTTCCTGGATACATGTTACACAGCATCCCTGTGCACTCAGACAGACAGACCTAGAGGACACAGGAGGCTTAGATCACACAGGAAGTCATCCACAGGAAAATCTTGTTTTCAACCAAAACTCCACCCTATTTTCCATGCTGAGCACGAAAAACAGAAGAATCACACTTTTGCTCAGGCAAGAAAGAGTGAATTTTATTCTCCTGGCATACATTTCAGGCTAGAAAAACTCTAATAGGCAACCTCAAACTTTAGATAAAGTTTATGCAAAGAAGATGTTCTAGATTGCTACAATTTAACTTTTAGACTCCTTGCCATCATGAAGTCCTTCAAAGGGATCATACTTTTTAATGTTTTTTTTAATTTATTTTTTTAGAGAGAGTGTGAGAAGGGTAGATGCAGAGAAAGAGGGAAAAAGAGAACCCCAAGCAGGCTACCTGCTGACCGCAGACAGCCCGAAGCAGGGCTTGAACTTACAAACTGCTAGATCATGACCTGAGCCAAAATTGGATCCTCAACTGACTGAGCCAACCAGGTGCCCCTCCAAAGGGATTCTATTCAAGCAGGACTTCACTAAGACAACCAGGAGGGAGTTTAAAAATACAAGATCAGGCAAACAAGGCCAAGAGTGAACAATGAACAATGGACTGGAGAGAGTTCTTTGCCCTCTTTTGCTCCGACTATACCCTCCACCAGACTCATCTATGTGAACTCCACCCAACTCTTTTCTCTACCTAGCTGCACTTGTTCTGCACTCTGGGGCATGAATGCAAACATGTACTCACCTCCTTGGATACTTAGTGTATTCACCAGAAGCAAGGACGATGGCTTATTTGTCTCTATGATCCCCAGGGTCCAGCTCCATAGCTCAACAAGAATGTTCCCTCAAAATAACTTAGCTGTTTCACTTCTATCCTAGTCAGCTTGGAATACCACGACAGAATGCCGCAGACTGGGTGTCTTAAACAAGAGACTTTTTTGTCACAGTTCTAGAGACTGAGAATCCAAGATCAAGGTGTCAGCAGTTGGGTTTCTGGTGAAAACAATCGTCATGTCTTGCAGATGTTGCCTTTCACCATGTCTTCATATGGCCTTTCTTCTGGGTGTGCAAAGAGAACTCTCTGGTAGCTCCTCCTCTTCTTATAAGGACACCAGTCCTATACAATTAGAGCCTATCCACATGACTTCACTTAACCTTAATTACCTCCTGAAGGGCACCATCTTCAAATATAGTCACATTTGGGTTAGGGCTTCAACATATTAATTTAGGTGGAACACAACTGAGTCCATAATAGATGTATCATGATTTTCATCGTCATCTTATTTATTCTTGTATTTCCAACACGATGGCCCCAACACGATGTAGAAGCTCCAATGAATATTCACTAAATAATCCCATTCCACAGCACCCACAAGCTTTGCAGTCAGTGTGACCAGCTATGTGCTATACAGGAGGAAAAAAAAAGCCACAGAGCTGTAAAAATGTAGGTTTCCTGAGTCTAGAAGGACGTGATTAATCATCCACTCATTCAAGCTAAAAATATTAATGGAAGATGCAAAAAAAGAAAATGAGATCTGTCAAAAGGAAGAAAAAAATGAATGTGCATGAATGGATCAATCAACTAATCAATCAAGGTGTGCTTTGTATGGGATTCGGAGGTAGCTGCTGTTTTCTATTTCTGCTGGCCCTATACCTTACAAGCTGAAACACTTGGTTTTGCTTCTGGATTGGTGCATCAGATACACCGTTTGGGGTTTATAAATCATGAAAACTGGCTCTTACTGTTAGAATCACAAAGGCTTTTCATGTAGATGAGAGTGTTTGCAAATAATCAAGATAATAGACATTAATTGTAATTAGACATTGATTGTAATGCCAATATTATGTACATATATTATAACACAAATACCATTTTTCACATGTAACTTCTAACTCATTCAGTCCCTGCAGGCAAAAAGATAAATGACTGCTCCTGGAGTTAACTGGAGTCAGTGACTCTTCTCTTTTATTAGTTTAAAAATTAATATCCTGTGAGAAGAAACTGTATGGTCTGGAAAAGGACTGTTTCAAGGCATGTCCTTTGGGATCAGATTAAATGCATTCAAATTCCCACAGTGCCACTCATTACCTTGGAGAAAATCTTTGCTATTCTAGTGCCTAGGCTTCTCATCTGAAAACCAGAAGCAGAATAATACCAGGGGTTAGATGTAACAGCATACGTGAACAGGCCCTTAGTTTTTCTTGCGTTTGAGAGCTGCAGTATCCTGTATCATCTACAAACCTTCACCCTTTCTTCCCAGAAGTTACCACCCACAGTGCTCTCTAGTCTTAAAAGAAAATAAAAACCATCAGAAATTCTTTTCACTCAACATTGGCAGTCTACAGTGAAAATTAAATTTTCAATGTGAATTTGGGAGGAGGCCAAGGTGGACAAACAGCATAGAAGTCTTGTTTTTGCATTTCTCATCCCTGAAATGCAGCCAGATCTACACTAAACCATCTTGCACACCTAGAAAACTGATTTGAGGATTAACACAACAATCTGCACAACCTGAATCACAGAACTCAGCAGGTATGCGGCGCAGAGAGGTGAACTGGAGAGAGAAATGGCAGAGGGCAGGGAGCTGTTTTTGCTTGTGGAGAGAGGACAGAGATGGGGTGGTGTATGGGAAAAACAACCCCCCCAAACACAGCTGGAGAGAAAGTGTAGAAGTGGAAACAGCTGCAGGGACTGAACTGAAGAGGGAGAAAGGAGAGGGTTTAAATTCCATTATGACTCTCTAGTCTGAAACTCCGCAGCTCGATACCTGGCGGTGCTCTGGTGGGAAGGGCGAATCCCCAGGAGCAGAGTGAAGTCTGGGGGTTCTCAGGCCACAGGGGAAAGGCAGTTCCCCTGCTGGGAGGACAGCGGGTAGAGGCTGTGAGGCC
Source organism: Prionailurus viverrinus (assembly GCF_022837055.1). Taxonomy (NCBI): domain Eukaryota; kingdom Metazoa; phylum Chordata; class Mammalia; order Carnivora; family Felidae; genus Prionailurus; species Prionailurus viverrinus. The sequence goes on from NC_062562.1 coordinate 49,427,082, forward strand.
TCCTACAGGCTCTCAGTGGACCCTGGAGAACAACCACATTCGCCGGTGCTGGAACAAGGCCATTAAGGGTGAAGCCTGGCACCAGATGTGTGTTGTGATTTTCCATAATCCCTGAAATGCTGCTGCTACACGATCGCGTGAACTTTTTCTGGGCAAGCGGTCCCCAGCCACAGTCTCTGGGCATTGGCACCAGCACTGTCCCACGAACGTTCCTGGGTGCAGCCAGCACCTGGCCATTGCTCCGCGAGACCTCCCCCAGAAGGTCTAAGCGGGTCAAAGCCGCAGTCCCTCAGAAGTGAGGGGTTGGGAAACACACCCCCATTTGAGATAAAACTCAGGGAAGAGGTGCCGCCTGGCAGCCTAACAGCTTGGTCACGAACACTGTAGAAGTGGGGAGTGGACAGAAGCTGGGGACAAAGGACAGGTGTGCTATTGCTGGTCCAGGAGAGCACAGAGTTCTGATACTAGAAATCAGATAGCTGGGTGACGACATTTCGACCTCTCCTGCGAACGCACACACAAGCCTACACATGTCACAGCAATCTACCCCAGTAAGCTAAGCAGCTCCATCTAGTGGAGAACAGAGCCATTACACTAAACCCCGCCCAACTGGGCCAATAGCGCTCTTGAGAGACAAACACGAGTCTCAGCCTGCTTAGTTTACAAACTACAAAGCGTTTCATAACTTGACTTCTACAGGAAACCAGATGTAATTTCAATCGTACTTCATTCTGTTCGCTGGTCCTTTTATTCATTTTTTTTATTTTCTTTTCTTATTCTTGAATACAGAAAGAGAAAAAATCTATTTTTTATTTAAAATATTTTTATTCAGATATTTTTAATATTAAAATAATTTTGTTTTTATTAAAACATTATTCTTTAATTTTTTCTACTATTATTTTTACTTCTGTGTAAATTTTTTTAAATTCTATTTTACTTCCATTATTTTATTTTATTCTATTTTATTGTATTCATTTTTTCAAATTTTCAAATGATTTCTTTTTTCACTTTTTTCTTTTTCTTATCTTTCCCTTTTTTCCCTAATCTATCAAGCTTCTTTCAACAACCAGACCAAGACATACCTATAATCTAACAACCTTTATTTGATTTCTTTGTGTTGTTTTTAATTTTAATTTCTTTACCCTACTTCCTTCAAAATGACAAAACAAAGGAATTCACCCCAAAAGAAAGAACAGGAAGAAATGACAGCCAGGGACTTAATCAACACAGATACAAGCAATAATGTCTCCACCTGAATGTAGAATCATGATAATAAGAATACTAGCTGGGGTTGAAAATAGATTAGAATCCCTTCCTGCAGAGATAACAGAAGTAAAAACCAGTCAGGATGAAATAAAAAATGGTATAACTGAGCTGCAATCTTGACATGGCAGCAAGTATGGATGAGGCAGAGAAGCAAATCAGCAATACAGAGGACAAACTTATGGAGAACAATGAAGCAGGAAAAAAAAGGGAAACTAAGGCAAAAGAGCACAAAAAAAAATGAGAGAAATCAGTGACTCATTAAAAAGTAATAACATCAGAATCATAGGGGTCCCAGAAGATGAAGAGAGATAAAAAGGGGTAGATAATTTATGTTAGCAAATCATAGTGGAAAACTTTCCTAACCTAGGGAAAGACACGGACATCAAAATCCAGAAGGCACAGAGGATTCCCATTAGGTTCAACAAAAACTGACCATCAACAAGGCATATCATAGTCAAATTCACAAAATACCCAGGCAAGGAAAGAATCATGAAAGCAACAAGGGAAAAAAAGTCCTTAACCTACAAGGGAAGACAGATCAGGTTCACAGTGGACCTATCCACAGAAACTTGGCAGGCCAGAAAGGAGTGGCAGGATATACTTAATGTGCTGAATCAGAAAAATAGGCAGCCAAGAATTCTTTATCCAACAAGGCTGTCATTCAAAATAGAAGGAGGCATAAAAAGTTTCCCAGACAAACAAAAATTAAAGGAGTTTATGATCATTAAAGATCATAAAAGCCCTGCAAGAAATTTTAAGGGGGACTCTCTGAGGGGAGAGAAGATGAAAAAGAAAAAGGAAAGAAAAGAAAAAGAAACAAAAACAAAAAGACCAAAATCAACAAAGACTAGAAAGGACCAGAGAACACTACCAGAAACTCCACCTCTACAGGCATCATAAGAGCAATAAATTCCTATCTTTCAGTACTCACTCTAAACGTCAAAGGTCTAAATGCTCCAATCAAAAGACATAGGGTAACATATTGGATAAGAAAACAAGATTCATCTATATGCTGTTTACAAGAGACCCATTTTATACCTAAAGATACATTCAGATTGAAAACAAGGGGATGGAGAACCATCATGCTAATGGTCACCAAAAGAAACCTGGAGCAGCCATACTTACATCAGAAAATCTAGGCTTTAAAATAAAAACTGTAACAAGAGATGAAGAAGGGAATTATATCATAATTAAGGGGTCTATCCACAAATAAGACCTAATAATTGTAAACATTTATGCACCAAATGTGAAAGAACCCAAATATATAAATCAATTAATCACAAACATACATAAACTTATCAATAATAATACCATAATACTAGGGGACTTCAACACCCCCATTTAGAGCAATGGACAGACCATCTAAACAGAAAATCAACAAGGAAACAATGGCTTTGAATGGACTGAATGGGCTTAACAGATATATCCAGAACATTTCATCCTAAAGCAGAAGAATACACATTCTTCTCCAGTGCACATGGAACATTCTCCAGAGTAGATCATATACAGGGACACAAATCAGTCCTCAATAAGCACAAAAAGATCATACTGTGTTTATTTTCACACCACAATGCTATGAAACTTGAAATCAATCACAAGAAAAATTTGGAAAGATAAATACTTGGAGACTAAAAACCATCCTACTAAAGAACTAATGGGCTAAGCAAGAAGTTAAAGAGGAAATTAAAAAGTACGCGGAAGCCATTGAAAATGATAACACCACAGCCCAAAACCTCTGGGACACAGCAAAGGTGGTCATAATAAGAAAGTATATAGCAATCCAGCCCTTCCAAAAAAAGGAAGAAAGGTACAACCTAACCTTACACCTTAAAGAACTGGAAAAAGAACAGCAAAGAAAACTGAAAACCATCCAGATACAGGAAATAATAAAGATTAGAGCAGAATCAATGATACTGAAACCAAAAACAAACAAACAAACAAACAAACAAACAAACAAAAAACCAACAGAACAGATCAATGAAACCAGGAGCTGGTTCTTTGAAAGAATTAACAAAATTGAGAAACCTCTAGCCAGTATCATCAAAATGAAAAAGGAAAGGATCCAAATAAATAAAATCAAGAATGAAAGAGGAGAGATCACAATCAACACAGCAGAAATAAAAACAATAATAAGAGAATATTATGAGCAATTATATGCCAATAAAATGGGAAATCTGGAAGAAAAGGACAAATTCCTAGAAACATATAAACTACCAAAACTGAAGCAGCAAAAAATAGAAAATTTGAACAGATCCAAAACCAGGAAAGAAATTGAATTAGTAATCAACACTCTCCCAAAAGACAAGAGTCCAGGGCTGGATGGCTTTCCAGGGAAATTCTATCAAACATTTAAGGAAGAGTTAACACCTATTCTTTTGAAGCTGTTCCAAAAAATAGAAATGGAAAGAAAACTTCCAAACTCTTTCTACAAAGCCAGCATTACCTTGATTCCAAAACCAGACAGAGACCTCACTAAAAAGGAGAAGTATAGACCAATTTCCCTGATGAACATGGATGCAAAAATCCTCAACAAGATACTTGCCAACCAGATCCAACAATACATTAAAATAATTATTCACCATAACCAAGTGGGATTTATACCTGGGGTGCAGGGCTGGTTCAATATCCACAAAACAATCAATGTGATACATCACATCAATAAAATAAAGGACAAGAGCCACATGATCCTCTTAATAGATGCAGAGAAAGCATGTGACAACATACAACATCCTTTCTTGAGAAAAGTCCTCAAGAAAGTAGGGATAGAAGGTCATGTCTCAAGATCATAAAAGCCATGTATGAAAGACTCACCACTAATATCATCCTCAATGGGGAAAAACTGAGAGGTTTCCCCCTAAGGTCAGGAACACAACAGGATATCCACTCTCACCACTGTTATTCAACATAGTATTGGAAGTCTTAGCCTCAGCAATCAGAAAATACAAAGGAATAAAAGTCATCCAAATCAGCCAGGAGTAAGTGAAACTTTTACTCTTTGCAGATGACATGATACTCTATATGGAAAACCCAAAAGATTCCACCAAAAAACTGCTAAAACTGATTCATGAATTCAGCAAAGTCACAAGATATAAAATCAATGCACAAAAAATCGGTTGCATTTCTATACACCAATAATGAAGTAACAGAAAGAAAAATCAAGGAATCAATCCCATTTACAACTGCACCAAAAAACATAAAATACCTAGGAATAAACATAACCAAAGAGGTGAAAAATCTATACACTGAAAACTAGAGAAAGCTTATGAAAGAAATTGAAAAAGGCACATATAAAAATGGAAAAATATTCAATTCCAGGCTCCTAGATTAGAAGAACAAACATTGTTGGGGCTCCTGGGTGGCTCAGTCAGTTGAGCGCCTGACTTCAGCTCAGGTCATGATCTCGCTGTCTGTGAGTTCAGGCTCCGCGTTGGGCTCTGTGCTGACGCTCAGAGCCTGGAGCCTGCTTCAAATTCTGGGTCTCCCTCTCTCTCTGCCCCTCCCCCACTCGTCCTCTTTCTCTCTGTCAAGAATAAACATTTCAAAAAAATGTTTAAAAGAACAAACATTGTTAAAATGTCAATACTACACAAAACCATCTACATATTCAAGGCAATACTTATCAAAATAACACCAGAATTCTTCACAGAGCTAGAACAAACAATTCTAAAATTTGTATGGACCCAGAAAAGATCCCGAATAGCCAAAGCAATCTTGAAAAAGAAAACCAAAACAGGAGGCATCACACTCCCAGACTTCAAGACATATTAAAAAGCTGTAATCAAGTAGTATGATACTGCACAAAAACAGACACCCAGATCAATGGAACAGAATAGAGAACACAGAAATAGACCCACAAACGTATGGGCAACTAATCTTTGACAAAGCAGGAAAGAATATCCAATGTAATAAAGACAGTCTCTTCAGCAAATGGTGCTGGGAAAACTGGACAGCGACATGCAGAAGAATGAACGTGGATCACTTTCTTACACCATACACAAAAATAAACTCAAAATGGATCAAAGACCTAAATGTAAGACAGAAAGCCATCAAAATCCTTGAGGAGAAAGCAGGCAAAAACCTCTTTGATCCTGGCCACAGCAACTTCTTACTAAACACATCTCCAGAGGCAAGGGAAACAAAAGCAAAAATGAACTATTGAGACCTCATCAAAATAAAAAGCTTCTGCACAGCAAAGGAAATAATCAGCAAAACTAAAAGGCAACCAACAGAATGGGAGAAGATATTTGCAAACGGCATATCAGATAAAGGGTTAGTATCTAAAATCTATAAATAACTTATCAAAGTCAACACCCAAAAAACAATCCAGTGAAGAAATGGGCAAAAGACATGAATAGACACTTCTCCAAACAAGACATCCAGATGACCAACCGACACATGAAAAAATTCTCAACATCACTCACCATCAGGGAAATACAAATCAAAACCACAATGAGATACCACCTCACACCTGTCAGAATGGCTAACATTAACAACTCAGGCAACAACAGATGTTGGTGAGGATGCAGAGAAAGAGAATCTCTTTTGCACTGCTTGTGAGAATGCAAACTGGTGCAGCCACTCTGGGAAACAGTATAGAGGTTCCTCAAAAAATTAAAAATAGAGCTGCCCTACGACCAGCAATTTCACTACTAGGTATTTACCCAAGGGATACAGGTGTGCTGTTTCAAAGGGGCATATACACCCTAATGTTTATAGCAGCACTATGGACAATAGCCAAAGTATGGAAAGAGCCCAAATGTCCATTGGTGGATGAATGGATAAAGAAGATGTGGTCAATGGAGTACTACATGGCAATGAGAAAGAACGAAATATGGCCATTTGTAGCAACGTGGATGGAACTGGAGAGTGTGATGCTCAGTGAAATAAGCCATACAGAGAAAGACAGATACCATATGGTTTCACTCTTATGTGGATCCTGAGAAACTTAACAGAAACCCATGGGGGAGGGGAAGGAAAAAAAAAGAGGTTAGAGTGGGAGAGAGACAAAGCATAAGAGACTCTTAAAAACTGAGAACGAACAAACTGAGGGTTGATGGGGGTTGGGAGGGAGGGGAGGTTGGGTGATGGGTATTGAGGAGGACACCTTTTGGGATGAGCACTGGGTGGTGTATGGAAACCAATTAGACAATAAATTTCATATATTGAAAAAAAATAAAAAATAAAAAAAAGATGTGGTATATATATTCAATGGAGTATTACTCAACAATCAAGAAGAATGAAATCTTGCCATTTGCAACTACCTGGATGGAACTGGAGGGTATTATGCTAAGCAAAATTAGTCAGAGAAAGACAAATATCATATGGCTTCACTCACATGAGGAACTTAATAGACAAAACAGATGAACATAAGGGAAGGGAAGCAAAAATAATATAAAAACAGGGAAGAGGAGAAAACATAAAAGACTCTCAAATACAGAGAACAAACAGAGGGTTGCTGGAGGGGTTGTGGGAGGGGGTATGGTCTAAATGGTACGGGGCACTAAGGAATCTACTCATGAAATCATTGTTGCACCATATGCTAACTTGGATGTAAATTACATAATAAATAAATTAAAAACATTAAAAAATAAAATAAATAAAAATAAAAAGCAAAATAAATAAATGTGAATTTGTATGGTGAGCCAAACATATTCCCAAACATGGAATGATGACTCAGACCATCACAGTTCACTTACAGGGACCAGTACCTGACTCTGGCTTCCCTTAGAACAGGGCACATGATATTAAGGTCACTGACAACTGGTAAGAAAAGTCCTAGCAGTGGCACTCTGACGAAATAGGACTCAGAGAGATTATGCAAGTGAACCCAAGTCGCACAGGTGTAAAATGGCAGAGCCAAGGTTTGAACGTACATCAGTGTGAAGGCAAAGCCTGAGAGCTTACCTGTTATGCTGTAATATTTGCCTATCGAGTAAACATCACCCTGCCCTCAGGACCTTTGCTTTTTCAAATCAACCAATCAATCAACCTTAAAGATGTTCTACACAAGCTCAGGACAGAACAACAGGCTTCTATATCACCAGAAATACAAGAAGCTAAAGTCCAAGAAATTCAGCCAATATATAGGCCGCTGTTTCCTAAGATGTCAAACAGCTTACCTGGACGGAAATTTTCACTGGGGGTCCTCTCAGTTTTGAATCACATTGACCCAGCACTGGGTGTGCCAGCTCTGCAAACATAATAGCCAATATCTGGAGCAAGATGAAACAAATTATCCCCTCATCCAGATGTTTTGATGTTCATTAATATGACATCTTATTAAGAATGTGTTATGTGCTGGGTATCTGGTAAGAGACTGGCTCATTTTTCTTATTTTCCAGATGTGTTGTACAATAAGAATGGAAACATGGTCTCACTCCTAGAAACGAAATGAGTGGAGAAAAATGAAAGATTATAAAACAAACATCTCTGCCTAATTTGCAATGAATTAGCAGGATTTATTACTAATAACAACATAATGGGCTGGCATACATTCATGGAGAACTAATGGCATGTCAAGCAATATAACGAATGTTTTATGCATATTATTGTCACATTTAATCCCTGCACCTATTTTCATTGGAGACACAAGATTTGGAGACGTGAAGAGGCTGTAAAGTGGAAGTGGTCAAGTTACATTCAAAGTGTGACTGTCTGACTCCAGAGCCCTAACTCAACTGTCACTTCAGTGATTTTGTTATGTCTTTGCTACATAGAGTGTGGTTCATGGACCATCAGCAACTGACTTCTGGAAGTTTGTTAGAAATGAGGGATGTCAGCCTCCCTCCCCAGATATGATTAATGCATGCCTACACTTTACCAGGATCCTCAGGAGACCATGTGCTAACTTCTAGATGTCCTTCACAGACCACTTGCTTCATATCACCTGAGTGCTTGTGGCAAAAAAAGCACCTACCCTCCATTCCAGGTTCATTGAACAAGATTCTCTGAGGGTGGCACCCAGGAATCTGTACTTTTATGAGTTCTTCAGTTTGTTTTGATGGCACAATGACATCTGATAACCAATGCTGTGTTATATTTCTTCTTTTCAAGGTCTAGCTGTGGGGTTCTATTCTTCTGGAAATGGAAGATGTATCCCAAAATGGAAGAACTGTAAAAAAGAAAATTGGTCCAATTGAGGGCTCTTAGGAAGACATTCACTTGTTGCTTATTTGTAATCCTGGGGAAGCTTGAACCATCCTATCAAAGCCAACTTATCAAGTCCATCCAATTCAGCAACATATGCTGAGTCGGTGTGCTCAGCATTAGGAGCAAGGAACAAGGGTGAGTTTTTAACTAGGAGGATGATAAAAAGACACAAACAAACATGATCTAAAGCACAGGAGCTCGTTGACATAAGAGATGCACACTATCCAAATCAGGTCTGCCTACCTGGAAACGCCAACACCTTCTGTCAGCCAGTTAGCCCCATATGGAACCAGGGAAATAGACTGGCCATGACCTCAGCCCCTCTTCTTGGTGCTGTCTGAAGTTAGGCTGGTACACAAAACCTCTAGGCCTCCCTGAGCCTAGACAGACATTTGTACATAAGCATACATTTGCACACCAACCATGTTGCCCTAATGTATTCACTTGGGTTTTGGCTTTGCTTCTCCTGTTTAGCTGTCAAATAATCTATTTAGATTAAAGCTTCTGCTCTGTCAGGGCACACACCCATGGCTGATGTCCACCAATCTCCCTTTTAGCTCCCTGAAGTGAGCTAGCATCTGGATTTTAAGCATTCATTCATTTCACATGCAAGTGCCCAGGATTAAGATACTATGGAGATACAAGACTGATTCTGTATTCTACACCTGGAAATTTGACTTAGAGTCTAACAGTGCAGGACATTAGCCATTAAATACTTACAAACAGAGATCGATGCAATGGAGGTGAGGTTTGGAGTCCTGTAAAAGTTAACGGAGGACCAAAAACTCAACCAGGGTCCACACAGAAGGCTTTCCTGAGGAAGTGACATTCAATGGAGACCGGAAGATCCAGAGATGAGACTGATTACCTGGACCCCTGCCATCCCTTGTGGATCAAGAAGACTTACACCTGAAAGTCTACTGTTCTACAATGGCCTTCAATCTGCATTTAATATGTACTCAGTCTGCATTTAATATGTACTAGTGTGTGGGGCGCCTAGGTGGCTCAGTCGGTTAAGAGTCCGACTTCAGCTCAGGTCATGATCTCACGGTTCGTGAGTTCGAGCCCTGTGTCGGGCTCTGCTGACAGCTGAGAGCCTGGAGCCTGCTTTGGATTCCATCTCTCTCTCTCTCTCTCTCTCTCTCTCTCTCTCTGCCCCTCCCCTGCTCACGCTCTGTCTGTCTCTCTCTCTCTCTCTCTCTCTCTCTCTCTCAAAAAAAAAAAAACATATATATATATATATATATATATATATATATATATATATACACACACACACATACATACATACATACATACATACATACATACTGGTGTGAACAAATGGGGTTTTGTGCTTTGTTACATATTGAGTCTATGCTGAAGCCCTAATCTCCCATGTGACTATATTTGGAGATGGAGCCTCTGAAGAAGTAATGAAGGGTAAACCAGGTTATAAGGATGGGGCCCTGATCCAATAGGATTGGTGTCCTTTTAGAAACACCTGAGAGATCCCTCTCACTCTATGACATGTAAGGGCACAGCAAGAAGGGTGCTATCTGCAAGCCAGGAAGAAGGTTCTCCCCAGAAACCAAACCCTGTTGTAAACTTGATCTTAGACTTCCAGCCTCCAGAACTGTGAGAAAATAAATGTCTGCTGTGTAAGTCACCCAGTCCATGGGTTTCATTATGTCAGCCTGAGAAGACTAATACATGCTGTATTTTGATATGCATCTGCTAAAGCCACTTCTTTACCCACTTATCATTACTTAGAATTACAAGAGAAAAATTAGACCCAGGGTCTTGAGGATTTATTTTCTCTCTTTTTTTCCTGATCAGCAATAATGTCTGTGTGATATTTGTAACAGTGGGCTAAATTAAGAGCGGTAAGTTAATTTTATAGTTTAGGCGAACAAAATCGATTTTCTATCATAAATATATTTCTTAATTTTAAGTAAACAAGGTATCCAATAAATTTACACATTTAAATGGTTAGAATGTTAATTTAGGGTTTGCTTATTCACATTAACTATTTAAAATTATGGAAAAATATTGTTTTTAACATAAGAAAATGAGTATTATTCAAGTTTTGCCACACCTCCTTTTTTTATAGTATTTAGGGATGAATATTCTCCAACATTTTTCTTATTTTTTGTGAGAAAGGCAAAGGTTAGCCCAGCATCTTTTGGATTTCACAAAGGTTTTTGATTTGTTTTTTTCACAATTATAATTCACATTTTAACAACTATGGCTGGTCTAAGAAATGAAAGCCTTTAATTTTTTATTTCCATTAATTTCCTTAATTACTGTGCTCTACCCTTACAAATATATAAGCAATGAGGTAAGTAAGCATCCTAATTCCTATTCAGTATAGGGAAACGTGGTGCAGGGAGGGGACGTGAAAATAACGCCAATGTCACAAAGTTGGAAAATGGAAGTCAGCTTCCAAATTCAGGACTGTTTGACTCTCATCTACTGCCTTCTATACTTAACCACTTAATTCCTCATCTATACTTCCTTATGTTCTGATTAGAGCTCTCCTCTCCACCACCTTCCCAACCCAATCCCCTCAGTAGCTACGCTGTCCAGAGGACCCTTCACCATCCATCCTCCCCCATCTTGTCTATTCTAGCACACACTGGCTCCCTCTCTCCACCTCACGTCTCACACCCACACCAGAGTGTCAGGAAATGAAGCACCACTGGAATCCAAAATGTGGAAAAACCAACCCCCTACCACTGGTATCTATAGAATGTTAGAGAGAGGCAGCACTTGACCTTGAAGTTTTGGGGAGGAACCAAGTTGTAGAGACATGTAAACATTATAAACAAAAGTAGAGAGTAGGGAAGTTATAAAATGTATGAAATATATCCCAAATCAGAGTTCTATTTTGAGAAAGAACAGAGTGCATGCATTGGACATGTCTATCACCCAGACAGGTTGTCTAAGTGAGCTGTAGAGAATACTAGGCACAGGTTGGTAGAGGCTTGCTTGTGTCTCCCCAGCATCTCTCTCTGCTGCTAGTAACAGATGCCAGCACATCCATGTGACCCAAATGAGGCCAATTCTAGTACCGCCCCCTGGCAACAGTGATTGGTCCAAGGTGGAGGGCAGAGCACTTGACTCTAGCTGGACTGATCAGATTCTCTAATCTGGGAATCTGAGTATTCTTCAGACACACAGTCAACAAGAGTGGTTGAACTTGAGTCACTCTCTGACAGTTTTCTAGAAAGCAGGTCATGCACTTTGGCCTCTGAGACCTCTGGGGCATCCCTGTGTCCTATTATTCCCAAGACTTGGTTATCTGTCTCTTCCTTTGGTTTACTGAGCTACTCCATGTGCTGGAGTCAGATTCTATTGCTTTAACCCAGACTAAGGAGTTTGTACTTCATTAAGTAGGAAACTCAGGGTCATTAAAGGATTTTAAGAATAGGGGGATTATTATCAGGCATGCAGAAATAATCCACAGGGATAGACAGAAACAGCATAAGAATGCCATTTACTGATATGCTCATCAATTTTTATTCAGAGCCAGAGTTACATTCCTTGTACTGGAAACAGTTGGACTGATGATGGGTTTAAAATATCAACAAAGAAATCAGAGAACTCAAAGTAAGGAGTCCCATAAAGCAAGGTAAATTACATTCCAGACAGTCAGAAGCACATTCTTCTTTAATCTTGATCATTCCAGATTTGAAAACTATGATTTTCAGAATCACAGAATATTCAGGTGATATGTGACATTCCATTACTTGGTCTCAGGAAATTGTGTGTGTGTGTGTGTGTGTGTGTGTGTGTGTGTGTGTGTGTGTGTGTTTTAAGTGTGTAGATATTATTACATTTTCCCCAACCCCCCCAAAAAATCCAGCCATGTCCAAAACCTAAGAAGTCCTACAATTCAATAGTATTCCTGATGAGACACCATGCTCTTTTTTTTAATTAATTTTTTAATGTTTCTTTATTTTGAGAGAGAGAGCATGAGTGGGAAAGGGGCAGAGAGAGAGAGGGAGAGAGAATCTCAAGCAGACTCCACACTGTCCGCACAGAGCCTGATGGCAGGGCTTGATCTCACAAACCGCGAGATCATGACCTGAGCTAAAATCAAGAGTTGGACATTCAACTGACTGAGTCACCCAGAAGCCATGAGAAGCCTTGCTCTTAACCTTCCTCACTTCCCACCTTTCAAGAAACTGTGCTTGGATGATATGAGCTCAGCCAAAGGCCAGTGGACTCAGATTTTCCTTGGGATAGGGAGGAAGAAATAAGAGCATCCAATGATTATGTCCCAATTTAGGTAACTTTGGGCTTCATTTTGTTTCACGATTTGATGCTCAGAAATGAGAGCAGAGAGTCATGGGTATCACTGACCTGCCTCCACATGCAAAATGAGCCTGTCAATTCACACAGTTTGGAAGGTCGCCCATTCCAGCATGAAATTCCACATCCTCTAACAGGGACTGTTAGAGTGTCCACACTCTTGCTTTGTTCTCCCATTTCTGTCCTCCCTGCTTCTCAGCAGACCATACAGGGTATTATAACATGTATGAGCCTGGATGTATATGCTTCTGTGCATTAGGAACAGTCATTTTAATTCTTTAGTCACATAACAATATCATCAAGGACTAGAAAATCTGAAGACTTTACCTGTGTACAGAATTTTATAATTTGCTAAAACTTTTTACATTATTCCATCAATTATATTAAAAGGCATAGTTTCTCAACCTCATCACAGCTGACATTTAGGTCTAGAAACTTTTTTGTGGTAGGGGACTGTCCTGTGAATTGTGGGACGTTTAGCAGCACCCTTGGCCTCTGACCATTACCTACCAGTAGCATCCAGCCCAGTTGTGGCAATCACAAGCATCTCCAGACATTTTGGGGGCAAAATTGTCCCTGGTAAAAATTGCTGCTATAAGGTATTGCCTCATTTCTTCTAGATGCCCCTTACTCCATCCTCTATATCTGCCTCATTGGCAAAGTCCTACTCATCTTTTCATGGTTAGTTGATACATGGCCTCCTCCTGAAAGTCCTCCCTGGCCTCCCAGAACCAGTTAGGGGCCCTTCCCTGGCTTTCTTCAATCCCCCTAGTCACCTTAATTTGCAACTGTTATACTTAATTTTTTTTTTACATTTATTTATTTTTGAGAGACAGAGAGAGTCAGAGCACAAGTGGGGGAGGGGCAGAGAGAGAAGGAGACACAGAATCTGAAGCAGGCTCTAGGCTCCAAGAGCTGTCAGCACAGAGCCCAACACGGGGCTCGAACCCACAAACCATGAGATCATGACCTGAGCCAAAGTCGGATGTTTAACTGACTGAGCCACCCAGGCTCCCCAGCAACTATTATACTTTATGACAAGTGCCTGGTAATGTCTGCTCCCCCATCGACTGTGAGTCCCGTTTATTGTTCATGCCCAAATTGCATGGCAGGGTGAATTATATCTGGTAGATATCCAAAAACTCCTTGGGAACAAAGAAAATAGGGCAGGTAATATTAGCACCACTTTGCTCATGAAGAGACTGAGGTTAAGGTAGTCAACTGACTTCCTTATCCACGGTCGTAAAGCTTCTTAAATAGTTCAGCTGCTTTTACTTCCCAAATGTCTCTGGATTCCAAATATTTGCCTCCATCCTCATGGAAATCACCCAAGTCAAAGTCATCATTTCTCACCTGGGCTTCTTACAATCCTAGTGGTATCCCCTCCAGGATGTATCATCTGTTCTGTACATGCCAGCCTTGTGGTCTTGCAGATGCTTACCTCCAAGGTCATAGCTCAACCCTGCTAGGGAAGCCCCTGCCCACCTCTACACCCATATCTACCTCCCCCTACCACGCCTACCCCCTCCCTGGATTTCCCTCTATTCCAAATATGGGCAACTCCCTTCCACAACAGGGCCCTGACATACACTTCCCCCTCTCCTGGAATGTTCTATTCCTTCTTTTCACCTAACAAACTTTTCTATTCCTGATACTCTTAGTTCTAAAGTCACTTTTCCTTCTTCAGCACTCTACAGCATGAATTAGATCAAGTACCCCTGGTGTAGGCTCTTAGCCCCAATACCTTTCTCTCATAGCACTTATTATTTATGACTGTTTGTGTTGAATGTCTCTGCCCGTGGTAAGAATTGCCACTATAAGGTATCACCTTACCTCTGCTATATAAGTTCTACGATAATGGGCCTATGTTTATTTTGCCCACTGTTGTTATGCCACTACATTGCACAGCAGCCTGGCACATAGTAGGCACTTGATGCACATTTATGGAAGGAAGAAAGGGAGGAGATAGGAAGGAAGAAGATAGAAAGAGTAGAAAGAAGGTAGCAAAAGGGGAAGGAAGAAATGGGAGGAGGGCAGATTCAGAGGAAGGGAGGGAGGAAGATAGAAGCATGCAAAGAAATATGTAATACACAGAATTATCACTGCTAGCTTATACACTGTGGCATTCTTAAAGAAAAAGCCCTTTTCATCTCCACTTTGACAAGAATGCTCAGACCATCTTAAACCATCCACTCATCTAATGTATCATGTAAGCAATTGTTTGGAATCTGCTACACAAAAAGAGAATCAGAAATCAATAGAGCTTGTGACCTTTAAAGGAAATGACATTTTTTTGCAGGATACACTGGTGGCACATGGCGAATGTGACAATTTTCAGGCAGCATGTTGTGCCTCTAGAAATATATTACAGATTTTCTGTCTGTACACCCACCTTTACCTAAGCTGTGGTTGGATTTTCTCCACATGGGAACACTGAGGTCATCAGCCTCCCCTCCTCCTGCAGACAGAGTCTTTGCATATGGAGCAGCCCTTTGGGAGGTTGGCATTGGTGTGGGAGAGGGTGAGGGCCGTGGGAAAAGGGAACCTGAAATGGTAAAGGATGGAATCTAATGGAGAAGAACAGAGACAGCAAGGGGGTGGCATCTTTCACCCCTTCCCTTCCCCCCTCTCCTATTTTCTCTGATCAAAGATGGGGAGAAGTGAGAACACTGGCTCCTCCCAAAGCTATAAGATAAATCTGGTTCTTATCAAAATGGGTGCTTTAGGGCAGGCCTGATATTCTGCACTTAAGTCCCCCTGCACTTCTATTCCGCCTTTCATCCAGGGAGGCCCAACCTCCAACCCCTAAAATGTTCCAGGTTTCATAAGTCCCCACCACTTGTGATGGTTGATTTCATGTGTCATCTTGGCTGGTCCACTGGTACCCAGTTTCAGGTCAAACACCAGTCTAGATACTGTGAAGAATTTTTTTTTTTTGTAAAACACTGAAATCAGTAGACTCTAAGTAAAGCAGTCACCTTTTACAATTTAACTGGGCCTCATCCAATCAGTTAAAGGCCTAACAGTAAAGGCAGATTCCACAAGAATAGAGGAATTCTGCCTTATAGACTGCCTTTGGACTCAAGGGGCAATATCAACTCTTCCATGGGCTGCCTGCTGGCCTGGACTGCAAATATGGGGCTGAGCCTCCAAAAATCATGTAAGCTAATTCCTTAAAATAAACCTCCATCTCCTAATCTCAGTATGTCCCTTCCCGCCCCCGTCTCACTGTACACACACACACACATACACACACTCATATACACACATACATCCTATTGGCTCCATTTCTCTGGAGAACCCTGACTAATATACGACTCCTCCTCCTCCTAATCACAATGCACAACTCTGGGTCTGACCGCCCAGGCTTGCTGGGACAATCTAATTAATGATTTCTGGCTGCAGCATTATTAGATATGAACACAGTGAGAAATTACCCCTTTGTGTGAACACTCACTGTAGCTAGGGCCCACAGGTGTATCCACACACTGATTTTTATCTCACATCCTCCCAGACAAGCAAAGAGAAGGACCATCTGTATGTCCCTTTTTACAAATGAGGAAAGTAAGGCCCGGGGAGGTCAATTGGGATGCCCAAATTCACATGTCTACTGTCAATTGGAACTCAAACCTGGGTTTGTCTTCCATTCTGGCCTCTTTCTGGCGTTGTACTGGTCTGCCCAGAGCCAAGCTCCTGACATTACAGAATCTAATGGTGGGACCCTGAGACACAGTGTTAGGCAGAGGGAAAAGCTGAAACATGTGGCAAAAGAACTTGTATTTGGATTAAGTCAGACCTGCATCCTAACTGTGCTAACTCCCTGGGGGATCTTGCACAGTCATTTCACTCCTCTTGGCCTCGGTTTACCCAACTGTGAAATGAGAGTGCTGGACTAACGATGAGTAATTTCTGGGAAGGATCTCTCTCTTTGTGCAGCTTCCAAAGTGCCATGATTGGAGAGTAATGGCCAAGTAACAAGAATAAACTAACACAAGGAAGGAACAAAGGTTTCTGGTGTGTGTATGTGTGTGCGTGCGTCTGTGTATGTTTGTGTGTGTGTGTGTTGTTGTTATCACTTTTCTCTGCTGCCAGGGTCTGTTTTGAGTTTTTCCACCCTTGACACCCGTGTCTGACACATCTCTCCAGCTCATAATGAGCTTTCATTCAAGTCACTGATCAATAGCAGGAACCAGCAGGTCTGTGTCTCCTGCTTGTTTTCTCTATCTTCAATCTGCCAAGACAGATTAGGCTATTTCCAAGGTCACTCAATATTCAGGGAGAGAATGGAAAGATATCTGTTGGGCTGTTCATAGAACAAGGCTGCAAACAGACAAGCTGAGAGCTCAACTGTGTGTTCCATGACAGATTCGATTTACATCAAGGTCAAAGAGGGTACGTTTTCTTGCTGAACCCTTCCCGAGTCAGAGCTGCTGGCTAGTCCATCAGCTACCAAGTCAGGGTCCTCCCTAATGGAACACTGACTTATAAACACAGAGCCAGCCTCACCAGTCAAGAGGTACGGTGTAATCTTGTGATTCGAGGTGTCCCTTGCTATGCAATCTGCTTTATCAGTCTGTTGAAACATTCATCGCTGGACTTCAGTGCAGGATACAGCACAGAGCCTCTTTCCTTACCAATCCTGACATTTTTGTTGCAATAGCTAAGTCTAATCTCTTGACAAGTACTTCTATTCACCCAATCACAGCAATGCAGTCAGTACTTGTAGAGAAAGCATCTGTTCAGCCTCCACCTTTGAAGACATGCATAGAAGTTTCCTGGTTCAGGAAAACAACACAATAAGCATGGCATTACCCTATTCCCCCAATTATTTGGGAGGAAACTGGGAAAATAAAACATAGAATATCTCAAGTAAAAAAAGGTTTCCAATTTTAAACCTGTAAGTGATCGTTCAAAAACTGTAAAGATAAAACCCAGGCTACAACATACAGACTTGGGGGGGCCTGCCTCTACTCTTATTCTGTTTTGAATTGTGTCTCCACAAAAAGTCTTATGTTGAGGTCCTAACCCCTAGAACCTCAAAATGTAACTGTATTTGGAGTTTAAAGTATACCTTTAATGAGGTAATTAAATTAAAATGAGATCCATCAGGGTGAGCTCTAATCTAACATGACTGGTGATTTTAAACAAAGAGAAAATCTGGACACAATCACATACAGAAGGAAGATGGTGTACAGACACAGGGGAAGATGGCCATCTACATACCAAGGAGAGAGGCCTGGAACAGATTCTTCTCTCAAGGCCCTCAGAAGGAACCAACTCTGCTGTCACATTGGTCTCAGATTTCTAGCTTCCATAACTGTGAGAAAATGACTTTCTGTTGTTGAAGCCCCCCAACCTGTGGTACTTTGTTATAGTGGCCCTAGCAAACTCATAAAACTCTCTCTGAAGACGGTGCAACATTTGTCGAATACCTGAGGCATAGATTCAGATGTAGGGGTCTCTCTCTTAAGAGGTTTAAAATGCCAATAAAATAGTCAGCATTTCAAAGGGGATCCTTTCTAGAGGAAAAACATGTAAATATAATATGTATATATGAGAGAAGAGAAAGAGAAAGAGAGAGAGAGAGAGAGAGAGAGAGAGAGAGAGAGAGATGCACTTTCTGTTAATCCTTTATTTGCTATGATACTTTGAAGTTGTCTAATCTGGCTATGTGAATCACAGTACTACTAAGAAGTCCTTGGTGTTATTAAGGATTTAATTCAATCATTCTATAAATATTTATTTGATATTTCCTATATTCCAGTCACTGTACTAGGAACTGGGGTTACAAGTGTGAACAAAATCCCTACTCTAATTGAGCTTATGTTCTAGGAGGGGAGATAGGTGAATAAGAAGTCATACCTAAGGAGTTGGTTAGGCAGTGATACAAGCTATGGAAAAAAATAAATCAGGGAAAAGGAATGAATTGTTGAGACCCTTCATTTTAGACAGAATGGATGGGGCATGCTGATTGGTGACCCAATGTCTATCTGCTCTATCCCAGTCCTTCCAAGGTCAGTTCTGTAAAGCAGGGGGCTGGAAGCCTGTGAATTATATTCCTAAGATTCCCTTGCAGCTGGCACCAGCTAGGTTCTGCCAATGCTCCCTCTGCCAGTAGGAATCACTGATGAGAGACTGGAAGGCAGAAGGAAGGAAGAAGCAACGTTCTTTCTGCTTCTGGTGGTGCTTTAAGCAACTTTAGCTGCCATGGTGGAGTGGGCAGGTAAGGGGGGCTCTTGAGTTCCTGATCAGACAGACTAACACCAAGAGCAGTAACCCTGCAGCAGTTAATGGCTCTGCCTTTGGCAGTGGTAACACCAGAAGCAGGTCTCTTCTAGCTCCCAAGCACTAATGGAAGTAAAGACTGGTCTTGCTGCAAAGCAGTGGCAGTGTTGGACCCAGAAGCATCCGTCTCTGTGGCACATGTGCAGCCTCTGGGTTACACCATTTCTCCTTTTCTTTTCCAGCCCCCCTGCTGTCATGAATCTGTATGGGCCCACCTATTCCTTCTGCCCCACCAGGCTTTCAATTTGTAATCAATCTCCCTCTATTACATTCTCTGAAAACAAACAAACAAACAAACAAACAAAAAAAAAAAACAATTGTTCCTGTGTTTCTAATTAGACAATGACCAGGACAGAAGGTCTCACTAAGAAAGTGGCATTTGGGTTAAGGATATAAAGAAAACAGAGTGAGACTTGGGAATATCTGGGGTAGAAGCATTCCAGGCAGAGGGAAGTGTGAGTTCCAAGGTCCCAACTGGGAACATATCTGTTATTTTCAGGGAACACTAAGGAGGCCATGGGAGATGGAGGAGAGTGATGAAGGGAGAGAAAAGCAGAAAATGAGATTAGAAAATGAGATTCAGATCATGAGGCTACTGAGATGATGCTATTACCATAAACAAAAAAATTCAAGATTCCCTATTAAATGTATAGAGAGAGAATGACAAAGCTGGAAGTCATCATAATTTTGAAGGGATATTGGAACCCAGTGTATGCCTGTTTCAACATTATGAAAATGGAAAAACCATGGGAACTGTGATTTAAAACAGGCTCCGTGAAGACTATAGCCCACAGGCCAAATCCAGCCCACTACCAAATCCAGCTTTTGTAAATAAAGTTTTAGTGGCACACAGCCACACCCATTCACATACACATTGCATATGGTGGCATTTGCATCATGATGGTAGACATGAGTACTTGCAACAGAGACTATCTGGACCACAAAGCCTAAGATATTTACTCTTTCCTTTGTAGAAAAAGTTTGCCAACCCTGATGTAGAGAGTTAGTCATTTCAGTTATAAAGAACTGATTTCAGAATAGGAAAATAACCATATATGGTTAGTAAAAAAATTTTACCTACATAATGTAGAGTCTTGGTATAAAGTTAGCAGAAGTATAAAATAAAAACCTTCAAGCATCACATCACAAAACCTTCACCTACTTTTTCTTTCACCTATTTTTTTTTTAAAGGTAGAATCAGACCAATAAATACAGAGAATAAACAGATAGTTGCCAGTGGAGAGGGGGCTGGAGGGTGGGCAAAGTGGGAGACACAAGATTCGAACTATGGAATAAATAAATCACAAGGATCAAAGACACAGCATAGGGAATATAGTCAGCACTACTGTAATTGCTTTGCATGGTGATAGATGGTAGCTACACTTTGATAAACGTAGCATAACGTATACAGTTGTCAATTTACTATGTTACTTGAAACTAATGTAACATTGTGTGTCAACTATACTCAAATAAATTTAAAAAATTTCACCTAAAAGCAGTCTGCATATCGTCAGGAAAGTATCAATGAGTCGTAGGCAGGGAATGAGGGGATGCAGGGAGGCACTGAAGTCAGCCATTGGCATGATCTCTTGAGCAAGATGATACCTGCTTAATCAGAACGGAACAAACAAAAGCCAATAGGTGTCCAAAAGAGTGGTGGAAATTCAGCAATTCTGGATGAAAGAAAGCTTCACATGGTTGGAAATCCCATCCTAATCCTAAAAGGGAGAAATACATCTGTAGTTCTCACTCTACACCCCCCTCCCACATCTTTCCAAAATGAGCACCCTCCGTCCACTTCATCTTTCCTTCCTTTTGCCTAGGTCATATCCCACGCTGAGCACTGAGGGAGAATAGTAAAATTTGTCTTTGCATATGGAAATTTAGCTCCTCATTTTCTTGAAATGTACAGAAGCAGAAACTAACATTTGCATTTCATAGTCTCCAGATTCCCACAGACCTTGATGAGCCAAGAGGCAGTTAACACAAGCATTCCTGGGTAAACTCAGTTTTCTATTGGCAAATAAATCTTTTTATATTAAGGTGAAACAATAATAATCATTTTAAACAATCATGTGGAGTGTGATTACAAAATAGCTCATTTGGAAAGAACATTATCAGCTTATGAGATCCTTGGAGATTCTAAGACGGAAGGTGCTACGGATAAAACCAACTGTTATGGGGCTTTGTTATTTCCACAGCACAAGGAGGCAAAATTCACATTTTAACACTGTAATAAGAAAACAATGCAAAGTCTGATTAAGTAAAAAGTGAGAGCACTTGTTACAGCCAAACTCAATGTCTCTCACATGCTTGCTGGCATTGAGGAGGAATCATGGGAGAGGTTTCTAAACTCCCGGGGCTCCTCAGGTACCATTCAGTTTTGTGCACTCACATTCTGATCACGCTCCCTTTGATGGCTGGGTAATAGCAAAGGTTTGCTAGCAAATGCAAACAATTACATTTTGCAGTACTCCATTCTCTTGCTATTTACCCAAGGTTTCTGGAAAGCAGAATTCCATCTGGCCTAGTCTCAGTCATGCTGAGCTCATTTCAATGGTGAATTTTCCAGAACACTATAACCGCCCTGACTTGGGTTTATTCGTAAAATGTCAAGACTTGAGTTACTCAACCTGCAGAAGAGTCGGGAGCATTGAGTAGTATTGCCAACGTATGGTGGAATTGTTTCTGAGAATATAGTAACTCCTGGAATAATAAAGAACTAGCATTCATTCATTTAACAAACAGAAAGTGAACCCCTTCCTTGTACCAGATGCTGTTCTAGGTACTGGAGATAAAATTATGAGATCACAGTTGGGATTTTTCCTCCTTGGAACTTCATATCCAACAGAAATGGGAAAGATAGGTCAATGGTTTTATGAAAAGATGTGCCCAAAACCATTTCCTTGTGAATATGGCAACCAGCCCCATTAACCTTATTTACACAAGGACAAATATTACTTAACCTTCTTTCATAACAAACTTATAGGCAATTTTGAGCAAAGCCATCCAAATCATGACATCTGAACCAATGCAACTTAACTCCTCCTTGCACTGATAAAGGCAATATCTACTTTCTGAACTATCTGAACATTTTTCACCCTTGTGGGGTTTTTTTGCTACTGCCACACACATCAGGCTTGTTTCTATGCAAAACAGAAATTGCAGATGCTTGAATAATACATTCCCTTCCTCATCAGCCTTTCCCATCTTTATGCTGTTACCTTCTATTCCCTTATTAGCCTATTACAACATGGCTTCTGCCTCCATCTTGCCAGTTGACTATTGACAACTTTATTAATAACTTCCCTGTTGCTTAAGTCCAACAGACAAATGCCATTCCTCAGCTTCCTGATCTTCTCAGCTGCATTCAATAGAGCTGACCACTCTGTCCTACCCTTGTCTTCTGGGGCACTGCATTCACGTAGTTCTCCTCTTACCATCTTGACATCCCTTGCTCACTGATCCTCCTTTAAATGTTGACATTCCCCAAGGATGTCTCTACAACCTTTCCTCCTGGCTTCATACTTTGTATCCTAGCTTCCATTGCCATCTTTGTGCTAATGACTTGAAAGTTTATGTGTCCAGCTCATGCCTCTCCTCTGAGATGAAGAACAAATGCTCAATTGTCTACTTAACATTTCCCCATATACCACCACTACCTCAAAATCACATATCTAAAAACTAAATTCATGATCCAATTCCATAATTCATTTTTCTCCAAAGTCCTCTGTCTCCATGAATTGCACTATCAAATTTTACAAACTAGAAATTTCAAAGTTGATATTCCTCCTTCCTTACCCACCACATCCCAATCAATGTCAAGAATTATTGATTCTACTCCCTAAATATCTCTAGAACCCATCCAAAGTGTGTGGCATATCCGCTAACACCTCACTTGTTAAAGCTAGTCACATGGCCGAGCCCAGAGTCAAGGAACAGGACTGTCATTCCTCCATTGCAAATCTATAGGGGAAAAGGCATGGGTATATAAATGGTTGAAAAACTGAGGCTACGGAGGGGTGCCTGGGTGGGTGAGGTTGGTTAAGCATCCTACTCTTGATTTTAGCTCAGGTCATGATTTCATGGTTGGTAGATGGAGCTCTGCATCAAGCTCTGAATTGACAGTGCAGAGCCTTCTTGGGATTCTCTCTTCCTCTCTCATTGCCCCTCGCTCCGAAAGAAAGAAAGAAAGAAAGAAAGAAAGAAAGAAAGGGAGGGAGGGAAGGAGGGAGGGAGAAAGAAAGAAAGAAAGAAAGAAAGAAAGAAACAAAGAAACAAAGAAACAAAGAAAGAAAGAAGGAAAACTGAGGCTAAGGATGCAATCTACTCCCCCACACTGAACTGACATCCACTTGAACACAATCCTAGTATCCCATACACAGCACAGCTTGGAAACACACTAGCAGCCCCTCTCCCTTTATTCTCTTTGGACCTTTAACCAGTTCTGCTTCCTGTCTGGTCTCATATTCAGAAAACCTTCATACAACATGGCTCATGATGACTGTTAGATGACAAAGACTAAAAAGACAATAATCAGTGTTCTGTTCTTTTCTAAGGGGAGGGCTGTCTCTAGGCAAAGAAGAATTTATTTTAATCTTTTTTAAAAATGTTTATTTTTGAGAGAGAAAGAGGAATTTATTTTAAAGGCAAACAAATAATAGGAGGGTTGTGTGCCATTTTGGTGTTATCTGGGCCCTTGCTGTGCAAAGTGTGATTCATGGACAAACGGATGGGGCATCACCCATGGGCTTGTTACAAACGCGGAATCTTAGGCTCTGTCCAAAACTACTTCATGAAAATTTGCCTTTTGACAAGATCCCCAGGTGATTTGTATGCATATAAAATTTGGGAAACACTGTGCCATGCTATGATTCCTTCAAACTCAGAGACCAAGAGGTTGCTTTGGAAATGATGATGACCAAAATTGAATATAACCAGTTTCCACTCTTTATAGACATATAAATGGACAGCAAACAGCAATGTGGCAGTTGCTATTAGATTATTAGACCCAAAGCTTTAGTTTTCAAAATCTCCTGTGGGAAAGGGGATGATGTGTTCCTTAGTGAACAGTCTATTTCTTTTGAAATCATGAAATTTCACAAATTACAAGAAAGGTCACATTGAAAATTAAAGCTATAATTTCATTGGGTGACTCCTCTCAGGCCGGCAAAATGGTTTTTCTTCACTGCATCATTTTTATTGAATTTCTGGGTTATTTAAAAGGGGGAAAAGGGTATGCCCAAAGTGAATGAGTATACAGTCTGTTGAGTGAAGAAAAAGTATAAAAGATTGTCAATAATTGTGAAATGACAGCTTATGATGAATGACAAAATTAACTCAAGAACCATGTAGAAAACAAAAGCACCCAAGCAACTTTCTAATGTATGAATAATATTGACAGTAAATATGAAAAACAAAGTGCATTTTCAGGGCACCTGGGTGGCTCAGTCAGTTAAGCATCCGACTTCGGCTCAGGTCATGATCTCACAGTTTGTGAGTTCAAGCCCTGCGTCAGGCTCTGTGCTGACAGCTCAGAGCCTGGAGCCTACTTCAGATATTCTCTCTCTCTCTTTCTCTCTCTCTCTCACTCTCTGCCCCTCCCTGTCTCATGCTCTGTATCTCTCTCTCAAAAATAAACAAACATTTAAAAAAAAAGAAAGTACATTTTCAGATATAATCTACTCATCCAGAATGTAAGGAGAAATGTGCCTTATGTAATTTGGACAACATATATACATCTGCAAAAGTTTCCTGTGCCCTTTATAATTCATTATTCCCTCCATCCCTGGTCCCCAGGCAATCATTGACTGCCTTCTGTCGTTACAGATAAGCTTGCTTGGATTTTTAGAATTTTATATAAATGAAATCATACATTACATATTCTTTTTTTGGTCTGGTCTCTTCCACTTAGCATGATTTTGAGACTCAACCATGCTGTTGTATGTATCAGTAGTTGACTCCTTTTTATTGCCAAGCAAGTTTACATTGAATATGAGTACACTGTCACCTGTTAGTGGTTACCTGGGTCACTTCCATCCAGGATATTAGAAATAAAGTTGCCATGGAAATGTGGGGATAGGTCTTTATTTGAACATATGTTTTGGTCTTCCTTGGGTAAGTACCTAAGAATGCAATGACTGGGTCATGTGGTAAGCATGTGTTTTACTCTTTAAAAAAAACAATGTAACCATCTCCTAAAGTGGTTGGACCATTTTTCATTCCCACCAGCGAGGTATGAGAATTTTGATTACTCCTGAACACTCAGGACAGTCTTTTTCATTGTAGCCATTTTAATGGGTGGGTAGTATTACCACTCTATAGTTTTAATTTGCATTTCTCTAACAATAATTATCCTCACCATCTTTTCACATTCTTATTGCCCATTAGTACATCTTATTTTTGAAGACTGTATTCAAATATTTAGTGCCTTGGTGGGTCAGTGGGCAAAGGGTTCAACTCTCAGTTTTGGCACAGGTTATGATCTCACAGTCGTGAGATCGAGCCCTGTGTTGGACTCTGTGCTGACAGCACATAGCCTGCTTGGGATTCTCTCTCTACCTCTTCCCTGCTCATACACACATTTTCTCCCTCCCTCCCCCTATCTCTCTTAAAATAAATAAGTGTTTTTAAAAACAAAAAACAAAAATATTTAGCTTGTCTTCACTGAGTTATTTTGCTTTTTATTATCAAGCTATACAAGTTTGTTATGTATTCTGGATACAAGTCATTTGTTATATGATATAAAAAAAGTTTCAAGGTTCTTTCTGACTCTCACATTTTAATAAACCATTGTTTGGAAGTATTCTGAATATTCAGATACTTGTAATTGTGGAATTGAATGGTGTGATAAGTATTTTACTTTTCACTTAATCATTTGTACTTTCTGCAGAGGTAATCCACTAAGCATGGATAAATTTAAAAGGACTCCAAAGCCTTCTGTTCATTTATTTTGTTTTCTAGGACCAGAGAAGTTTAAAATATACAGTGTGACTTTATTAAAAGCAACTCTTTTGTCCATTTTCCAGCAGCTGTGGAAGAAATGGGACCTATTTTGGAAAAAAGAAAAAGGAAGAAAGAAAAAAAATTCATACAGAAAAGAATCTGTTGTTCCTTAGGGGTCCAAAGAAGAATGTGCCCTAAAAATAGATAGGAGCTTCCTGAGCATCCTAATAAGACTTGACAAAAGGAGTCATGAAGGCTAACTAGAAGACATCACAGACAGGACACCAAAAGATAAAGGCAAGTCTCACTTGAAGACCAAGTGAATGAGTTTGGTTACTGGTTATTGTGGCCAAGAGAATGAGGAAGACTAGAGAGATAGTCAGGCAATATCAACATCTCTGGGTGTATGTAGTCCCAATATTTCTTGGTGCCCCTCAGGGCTTCTGATGACTTCTTAAGTACTACAGGGTATGTATTCAGCACTGCTCTTCAGCTTTAGAATAAAGAAGGGATCAAAGGATTCCTGCCATCAAGGTGCTTACAGGCCAGAAAAGGCAGATAACAACAACAAAAAAAACCTAGGATGAGAATCCAAGAGCAGTTCAGGTATCATGGTGCACCACATATAACAACACGAGGCATTCGAACCCAGCACAACCAAGCAGTGTGATACAAAGGACTGGAGATATACCACGGTTTCTCTGGCACCCCAGACCAGATGTCCTTCTCAAGTAGGAAACTCAAAGCAGTCAAGTTGGAGCAAGACCCAAGGGCAGAACCAGAAAACATCATGACAGCAGCAACATTGATGGCATCAGAGCCAGAAAGCCTAATTTCAGAAAATGAACAGAAACTACAGAGAGATATAACCCCCAGATTACCTTCTTGTGATTAGCCTGTTTCTAGACATCGATGGCCAGCAGCAAATGAAAACTTGACAAATCAAGGGTAGAACCTAAGAAAAGAATGACCCCAAAGAGCCTGTGGTCAGAGATGGTTCTATGCCTCTTTTTACCTTCCATGGCAAAAAGTCTGTGTTTGTCCCAAGTGAGAAGACTGTGTTACAATGCTATAATTAATTAGACATATGTCCAAGTTAACTGTGTGGTAAAACTCTATGGTAGACTATTTAGATTCTCCTCATACTGGTTCCTTTATGCATTTGTCCATAAAAGAGACATAAAAAAGAAGGAAATCCTGCTGCTTGTGACAACATGGATGAACCTGAAAGACATTATGCTAAGTGAGATAAGCCAGTCATAGAAAGACAAATACTTTACAATCTTAGATGTGAAATTTGAAAAAGTTGAATTCATACAACCAGAGAATAGAACAGTGGTTTCAAGTGTCTTGGGAGTGAAGAAAATGGTGAGATGTTGGTCAAAGGGTAAAAACTTCCAGGTGTAAGACAAACAAATTCCCGAGATCTAATGTACAGCATGGTGATTAATGCTGCAATGTATACTTGAAATTTGCTAAGAAAGTAGATGTTAAGTGCCTCACCACACACAAAAACAGTAACTATGTGAGGTGATAAATGTGTTAATTAAGTTGATTGTGATAATCATTTCACAATGTATACGTATATGAAAATACCACATTAAACACCTTAAAAATAAAATCACATTGTAAAACTTTAAAATAAATTTTTCAAAACTGGTAAGATTTAAAAAATCATATTCAAGAGCTAGTAGAGAGGCTATGAAGCAAGGAATAACCCCACTTCAGAACTGTCTCAGTGAGGGCTGCCTGGGTGCCTCAGTTGTTTAAGTTCATGATCTCCCAGTTCATGAGTTTGAGCCCCATGTCTGGGTCTGTGCTTACAGCTCTGAGCCTGCTTGGGATTCTCTTCCTCCTCTCTCTCTGACACTTGTGTTCTCTCCCTCTCTCTCTCTATCTCTTTGTCTCTCTCTCTCTCTCTCTCTCTCTCTCTCTCTTTCTCACACACACACACACACACACACACACACACACACACACACAAATAAACATTAAAAAAAAAAAATAACTGCCCCAGTGAAGGTCCCACTGCCTCTAGAACACACACGGAACTTGGTCCACGGACGGGCCCAGAACACTAGGACTCCCGCACATACAAGTATCCCCAAAAGTCAGATGCCTCCAACATGCTCCCCAGAAAAAGGACTCCATGCCCCACCTGCTTCCTCCTGCCACCTGACTCAAAATCTGTCCCATGTTTGCATCTTATTTGCTGAGCCTATGTCATATGTCTGCACCCAGTAGCAAGGAAGTCTGGGAAATTGAGTGTTCAGCTCCTACCTTGTGTAGGAGGGATTCATACTGAGAAAGACTTTTCAGAAGACTCTGTGTGGCCACAAAACAATACATGTCCACAACATACATGGGCACTTCTATCCAACCAAGCCAACAGTTAGCCATGCTGGGGGTACAAGTAGGGAGAGGGAGACTAGAACTTTCCATGGTACAGATATGTATGACAAAACATCTAGTTTTACTAAATTTTATACTCATCCAACCCAGTCATATGTTTCTTACTATTTTTTCATGTTCATTTCCTTTTTTTTTTTTTTCATCTCTTATCAGAGGTTCAAGTCAAGCTTCAGCCTCTGTCACTGTCATGGAATGATAGATAAAACTAAGTTTCTGAATTACTGTTGCTGGAGAACAAGCCTACGCTCATTTTAAAGAGCTTTTCTCTGCTCCACATACAATAATGATTACCTAACAATCGCTATTGTATTTTTGCAAGTACATTGGAACTTGTAAAAAAAAAAAAAAAAAAAAAAAACCAAAAAACCTTTTATGTGACCAAAGCTAACTGTCTGAACAATGATAAAAACATCAGAGGCCACAGAGAGTGGAAAAGTTCCAAAGAATAACAAAGGCTATTTTTCTCATAATAGCAAGCTGAAAAGAAGGTCATGTTGGCAAGATAAAGAGACTCTCCTAAAAGAGAAGATCAGAGCAACCTATTAAAATGAATCTATACTACTAATATCACAGAGTTGTCATTCAATTCTCCTGCTTAATTTCATGAAACAAAGATTAGTGATTATAAACCAGAAGAGAAGGCTCAAATTATTCAGGTAAATGGTATCTGTACTATCATAACTTCTGATATTACAATAAGGTCAGTCCAAAATTGCTCAAGCTGGTGTCTGTCTACCTACACCAAAAATGTAATACATTTTTTAAGTGCACACGTGCACACACACACACACAGAGCAGTGAACTGCTTTATTTGTGGACAACTGTACCAATAAAAACATAAGGAAATTATCAGGCAAACCTAGTTTAATTTTTCACATAAATTTTTGTAGTATAAAACTTCTCAGAAATGTTTTCTTCGTCTTTTAATATTTATTTATTTTTAAGAGCAAGAAAGACCGAGAGAGAGAGGGGGAGAGAGAGAATCTGAAGCAGGCTCTGAGCTGCCAACACAGAGCCTGACGTGGGGCTCAATCTCATGAACCTTGAGACCATGACCTGAGCCGAAGTCAGATGCCAACTGACTGAGCTACCCAGGTTCCCCTCAGAAATGTTTTCTTAAGAGTAATGCATTATTTAAAATTGTTTGATCTTACTTAACTATCTTTAACAGTCCCAAAGATATGAATACAAGTCAGACTGACTTTATCATTCTAGGTAGATATACTTTGTGTAAGTGCCAAAGCCCTACTTAATGTATACTATACTATCAATATTAATATAAAATAAATTCTATTTTAGATGAAACTTTAAGAAAAATCAATGAGTATATAATAGAAATTGGGCACTTAACACATGAAATAGCAACCAAAAATTTATTTTACAATTATGTACTTAAGGTCTTTAAGAGCGGTAATGCATACAAATTCAAACTAGTAATGATTTCTCTTAAGTGAATTTAACATGTGAATAAAAATACTAAAATCAAAATAAATATCTTAAGTCTGGCAGCTTTAAAAATATGCCTAGAGTTATTTTTAAAACTGTTAGAAAGCTTAGAAAATTTAAGCATTCAATCCACTTAGTTTCTTAAGGAGCCATTTCATTAAAAGATATACCGTTTTTTTTAAGTTTATTTATTTATTTTGAGAGACAGAGACAGCGTGAGTCAGGGAGGAACAGAGAGAGAGAGAGAGAGAATGAATCCCAAGCAGACACCATGCTGCCAGTGCAGAGCTCAATGCAGGGTTTGAACCCACAAATCCATGAGATTATGACCTGAGCTGAAACCAAGAGTCAGATACTTAACCAACTGAGCCACTTAGCACCCCAAAAGATATACCCTTTAAATAAAGGTGTGGCAGTCAGCCTGGATAAACTCATAACTAAAGTCCAGGAAGTACTTTGCCATCCAAATCGGCACTGCCTTGCTCATAAGCAGCATTAGGACCCCATATTCCTAGAACCATGGCTTTTCAACTGGTCCTCTTGAGAGGAATGGAGCTTCACATTTTCAAAGCTTATAGAAGAACTTTACAAATAAACTTCATACATTGCACTGTTGAAAGTCACACAGCCTTGTCTTTCCCACTTCTGCTGACCTGGAGGACCCAGTGGACCCATACAGGCTACCTCCATTATTCCACAAATGTTCTCTAACCTCAAGCTGCCATTCTCATCACCTGCAGAGACAGAGATGAATAAGAAAGGTGGATGGTGATTTCCCTGATACACGTTGCTAATCATGTTAGTGACATTAGGCCTAGACAGAGAAGAATTACCCTCACAGCTAGATGGATA
Source organism: Prionailurus viverrinus (assembly GCF_022837055.1). Classification (NCBI taxonomy): domain Eukaryota; kingdom Metazoa; phylum Chordata; class Mammalia; order Carnivora; family Felidae; genus Prionailurus; species Prionailurus viverrinus. The sequence goes on from NC_062562.1 coordinate 49,457,733, forward strand.
AAGTTCCCTTTATTTGCAAGTTCCTGGGATGGAAAGCTAGTCCTGGACAAAACAGTGAAGTTAGTTAGGAAAGTTGACCCCAACTTAGCATACTCTCTTCCTCACCTCCAAGTGTCCTGGGTTCTCACACTATTCCCTAGAGCGAGAACATCCCTCCATGCCCCTCAGCTGCTCTCAGCCTCCAGTTCCCCATCTGAAAAATGGGGATAATAATGTTATAATTTTTGTGTTTGTTAAAGGAGCTATTATAGGTAGCTAGATCCCAGTTTGTGCTAGCCCAGTGTAAGATATTTTCCAGTTATATCAGCACAAGTGATATCAACCACACACTACTCATCAAATTTTCTAGTTATGGTTTAGGGCTAAATATAATAATCCTAGCTCACATTACTATTGACAGCATCATCTTTAACTCTCATGAGCTCTGGAGCCATGCATAAATGAGGTAGAACAATGGCTTTATATATTTTTATAAATACTATCCATTTAGCTTTTTCTATGCACCAAGCACTGTGGTAAGGAACACACACACACACACACACACACACACACACACACACACACACCTCTTAACCTTTGCAACAATCTGAGAAGTGATGTGCTAGCATCCATGCTGGGGCAGGGAGAGTAGGGAAGGAGTAAGAGAACTCTACAGTGCTCCTCTAATACCAGGTAGACAGCTGTCTCCTCCATCTACATGAAGGGCTCTTTTGGAAATCAGACTCCCCCAAAAGTGATCATCATCTTTAATAAGAAGCACAGAGTATGTTCATGTGTGCACATCCTGAAGATGGATGTGCAGTTCTATTCACGTCCCACCTCCAGCCTGTTCCGTCAGCTGGAGCAGGTAATTTCATTTTCCTTACACTCAGCTTCCTCAAGTGGAAAGCATAGGCTAGATAATGTCTACAGGTCTTAAAACCCCTAACATTGCAGATAGTTACCTAAATCATTCTGTTGCAAAAAAACAGAGGTCCATTGGAGCTAGTGCATGAGGAAGCAGCTTTTCCATAGTATGGTCACAGCTAGAACTGGGAAGTGGTTCAGCCCTAAGGAAGCTCTGAGGCCACCCATTCTATCATGGAGTTTCTGCTTCATTCTGGGCTTCAACTCTGTTGTCTTCTTTTTTCTATCCACCTGGGCTCTCCATCTCTAAACTTTCTCTCTCTCTCTCTCTCTCTCTCTCTCTCTCTCTCTCTCTCTCTCTCTCTCTCTTCTTTCATGACCCTGATAATGTCAGTTTGCACATTTTCTTCCTCATGGCATTCTATGTCCTTTCGTACCCACTGTTATGTGGGTTGGCGTGTTGGTTTTCCAGTTTCTGGAAGAACTGAGTGCTCCAAGCAAATACCTCTTGCCAGTTCATGGTCATGGGTCACTGTTTAGGCTATGCACTGGCTGCTTGCAGTAGACCCCAGCCCTGATACATTCAGCTGTGATCAGTGAGGGGAAAACACCACCTGGTATGAAACAATCTCATTCCTCAGCAGGGTTTCTGGGTGGGGCACCTTCCTGGGGAAGGAGTAATGTTCAGTAAGGACACTGGAATGTCTAGCAAGGCTGCTACACCATATTAATGTCTCTATTAAAAGATATGCTTTTGGAACACCTGGGTGGCTCAGTCGGTTAAGCATCTGACTTCGGTTCACATCATGATCTCACAGCCTGTGAGTTCAAGCCCCATGTTGGGCTCTGTGATGACAGTTCAGAGCCTAGAGCCTGCTTCAGATTCTGTGTCTCCCTCTCTCTGCCCCTCCCCATCCATGCTCACTCGCATTCTCTCTCAAAAATAAACATTAAAAAAAATTCAAAAGATATGTTTTTACCAGTGAATAGTGGCCACGCTTACTGCTGTGGCTTGAAGACACGTGCACACACACACACACTCACAGACACACACAATTTTTGACTCACACACCCATGCACACACACATGAAGAAGCATTAACTCTGTATCTGTACAACTGCAAATGTAACATATTCCACTCTTTCATAACATGTAAGAAAGACAAGAGCAGCCCTGACATCCAGCGAGCCCTTGAGGTTCTCCTATTGAACACAGACAACGTCACAGGACATCGGCATCACACAGGGCCGTGCTATGAGCGTGATGGGTCAAGACAAAAACAAGAACCACTCCATCATCATGTCTGAATACAGACAAACATGAACACTGTTCAAGGTGCCACAAAACCACAAAAATAACCCAACAGCGGTTTACTAATCACAGCATCAGCCTCCATTTCATCTTCCCTCCCTCTAGATAAAATGAATTAAGTTATCCAAATCAGAATTACAGCTGCATCCTGACAAAAACCAATCCACAACAAAGCCCCTCTTCTTTAAACTCTCCCCAAACCACCTGACCCCAGGCCAAATCTCATCTAAGTCTTTTCTAACACCCTCTAGAACATCTGATAGCTCCTCATGGGATCATTCTCCCTCACTGCAATGACTAATGGACCAAACCTGTATAACTCCAGGTGTGTTCTTGGAAGGTACCGACATGCTTAAAGCTTATGAAACAATTTTACTTATGTGAAATTCACCTACTTAACCTCACACTTGCTGTATGAATAGAAGTTATCAATAAATGAAGTCAATAAGTGAAGCAACTAAGTCAGCGAAGCAACTAAGGTTTAGCAAAGGTTACTGGAGTACACAACTGGTCATCAGCAAAGGCCAAATTTAAATACAAAGCTGGCTTATTCCAAACCCAGTGTTCTTTATTGCAGAGGGAAATAACCTTCTCAATGTGACTGTTTTCCTTGGAATAATTATAGAAGCCAAAGACCATTGTCTGTATACTTGTGTGTCTCTGTCAGCTTCTTCCACTTTCTCTTCCACACAACCCTCTTCCTAATTTAAAAACCAATGTGAACAACATGAAACTATCACACTTTTACTCAAAAGCTGTGATCAATTAGAATCTGAGGATTGGCTGGAAACAAGGACCAGCACCATGATTTAGGAGAAAATGCCAGCGGCACATGGAGATACTGCCCCAGATGACATGTGGCCCCTGGGGACATCTCCCCCTCAACACCAGCCAGCCTGGGCCAAGCTGACCAATAACCATTCTTCTCCCCTCCTCTCTCTTTTCTGTCAACTGGCAAATATCCAGTTTCCATTGCTATTCAAGCACATGGATAGGAACCAACTCCTCCTCTCAAACTTTTCATTTAAATGGAGGTGAAAAGTCATGGTAATGTGTACTTACTATGAAGAGTTGCTCCTATAAATGGAGTACTGAATGACAGTTAATAAAACACTGAAAAAGAGGCATTTTCTCACCTGAGAACTTAATTGCTACAGCAAATTTAACAAGGAGCCCTTGACATTCTATTTCATAAAAAGTGTTTTATTCTCAAATTGTACCTTTGATTTACAAATTGCAGAGTGAGGGCCTATCAGTGGCCACGGGGAACATTTCTCTTCTGAAATACAAGGTATATATAATTTACACATGTCAAGACTAAAACTAATTTATTTGGCTTACAATATAACTCAATGTGCCTTTAATTTATGTCATTATAATTTTGAAAAATTAACTTTGAAAATAAATTAAAGCACTGCCCATCTTCACAAATACACATATCCCTTGGGATTTTGTATAGCCCAAGGGCTCAAGTTATCACTATAAATGGGAGTTAGAGAAGATCCTTTCTTACCCTTCTAGATTGGTTTAAACCAAGAATATGAATAATAGAATGTTTATCTCAAGTCCTTATTAATATTTTAGGACTTATTTTTCTTAGCAAGGCTAAATGAAGGTTTAAGTTTTCTATCTTAAAAGAACTTTATCAAAGGATTTTACATGATAGAGAGTATGGGTATACCTTGTTTTTGACCAAAAAAAAAGCTATTTTTGAACATGTTCAAATTTCATTGACAAATACTTATTAGGTGTTGATTATATCAATCAAATCTCAGCTGAAAATAGATGCACACTCAAAATAAATAATCCCAAAGGGTTTATTTGCAAAGGGGCAAATTTCAATGGCACGGGCATACAGTAATCACAAGGGGTAGGCACCTGAGGCTAGCAGCAGTGAAGCCACGTGGCCCCTAGGCCAGGGACCCAAAGTAGAGAATGGTTCCCAGACCTGGAAGGAGGGAGTCCAATAGTGGAAGCTACCTTTAGAGGAGAAAGGGTCTATGGGAGGATAGAGGATGAATAGTTGGTATGAAGAGCACTCACAGGGAGAGAATAAAAATCCTGATCTCACTCTTCTCTCCCTCTCCATTTTTGGGGGTTGCTAGAACTGTCCATTGGCCAAACCCAAGTTGGATTAAGAGGACACCAGAGCCCATTGATGCAATGCACAGAGGTCAACCTTTGGGAAGAGAGGGCAGGAAAGGATGGGAAGTGGATGGGAAAGGGCATACAGAAGATGTCAAGCACACCTAGCACACTGTGCTAAGAGGACACACAGTTGAATAGCATCCCTGTCTCCCCTTAAGAACTGTCCGGTCTATGGAGAAAAGAATATAGGTGTATAAATTAAATAAACTATAAATAGAGTATTACTGAATTTTAGTGAAAGGAAAATTCTAATTCTTAGAAGCTGTCTTTTTTGCCAATAAGAGGAGGGGCTTTCTCTATTTGGTACAAGCACCCTTATTTTCCTTAGGATAGTTCTCAAACTTTAGTGATATGTGAATCACCAGGAAGGCTTGTTAAGATGTAGATTATTGGGCCTAACAAGTTCTGGGGTAAGCCTCAAGAATTTGCATTTCTAATAGGTTCCCAGTTGATGCTAATGCAGCTAGGGAAACTATCTGTCTGCCACACTCCAAACCTCAGTCCCTAAGGCTCATACAGGGCTATCAATTTCACACCTATCCAGGACCCAGGCCTGACCACTCAGCATCATCCATCACCTTGAACCCCATCCCACTGGGGCTAGGTTGGTCTGTGTGAGGCATCGCTGACCGTGGGACGCCCATCTACAGTTTCCTCTTCTTCACTGGAAACTGGCCCAGCTCTCATGTGCTCACAACACTGTTTACTCAAGGGATACATCTTCAGGAAATGATTCAAAGTCTGTGCCAAGATTTAGCAATAAGGATGCTTGTCCCAACATTATTAACCACCTAAATACACAGCTATAGGAATTTGGTCAAATAAAGTATGATACTGTCCACACAATGGTATACCAGGAAGCCATTCCTTGATGAAGAATGATGTTCACAATGCATTAAGCTAAAAACAAACAAACAACAACAAAAAAAGCAAGTTACAAAACTATCTGTAGGATATTGTCCCCTTTTAAGTATATATATGCGTATGTATGTATGTGTGTATACATACACACACACACACACATGCATACATAACATATATATGAAAGTGAATACACCATTGTATTATCTCATTGTTTCTAGGTGAGTGGAACAATGGGCTTATTTTAATTTTCTTTTTTCTTTCCCTGTCCTTTTCAGAATGAGCATGGATTGCTTTTGTAATAAAAACAAATATTAAAAGAAATTTCATTTTGAAACACATACGCAGTTCTCATACTGACTATATCTAATTTAAGGGCTCAAAAAATAAACGCCTATATTTGCTCTGTTTTCTCATACTTCTGTGGCTTCATAAAGTCCAGATGTATTAGTTATAATTACGTTTTGCTGCATGTGGCCTAAAACCCAAACTAAGAAGGCTTATATCTGAAAGGGTTTATTATCTCCCATAAAATATATGAAGATGAACAGTCCAGGGTCAATGTGACAGCTTACACATCCAAAGGAACCCTGTCACCTCCTAGGCCTCCCCTCCATTGTTGCTGGAATGCAGCCTCTTCTGTAAGATGGCTGCTCAAGTCCTGATCATTTTAGTCCTATTCCAGCCAGGAGGTAGGAGAAAAGGCAAAAAGAATAAATACTCTCCCCCTTCAAGACAGTTGACTATACTGTGCATACCACTATGCACACCACCTACCCTGTCCATTGGCTAGATCTTACCCATGCTGACATCTAGCTGCAAAAGAGGCTAGCAAATGCCTTTACTGTGCATGGCCATATCCTCAAATAAATTTGGGAGTTCTATTACTGTAGGAGAAGTGAAAATGGAGATGGGAAACTAACCAGCAGTACATGCTATACCATGTCAAGTAAAAGGCATAATCGCCTTAAAGTCTCCCCCAGTAATTCTTCCAGATAAAGCACTCAAAATTAGGGATCTTTCTACAACATCTCCTGGTAACCTGGGCCTCAAAATTCCCTAACCTCATGCCATTGAACTAACATACCTCAGTGGCTTTATTTCAGAGATAGCTAGTGTGAGAAGAGAATGTTTAAGCTTGGAAAAGTTTGTAAAATTTCCACTTTTCCTTCACTGTCATGGCTGACAAGACTCTTGCTTCTGAGAACTGGTCACCAGATAGAGTGGAGGTTCATTACCCAGAGAATTTCCTGTATCTACACTACCGGAATCTCATTTTAGACAGAACATCAGATATGGAGCTGATTTCCACAACAGATGGAGTCTACTGATTATGCCACTCCAGCGGCACTGGCCTTCTCATTGACCAGGAATGTGCCAGACAGCTCAGTGCCTCTGACCTTGCTTGCTCTCTGTTTGGGATGCTCAGAGGGTAATTTGGCTCAGTGACTCACTCCTCTGCCTCCTTCAGATCTCTGCTCAAAAGTCACCTTATCGAAAAGGCCCCTGCTATCCACTCTCAATTTGAAATGGCAACGGCCTGCCTCCCCACCCAGCACTCTCTGCCTCCCATTTTCTACTTTATTTTTTTCCTTTGCAATAATTTATGTCAAATAGAGTGTTTTGAGCTGTCAATTTCTGCCCTGCCCCTGCCCCAGATGGTTAACTCCATGAAGGCAGCAATCTTCCTCTGTTTTACCTAATCTTTTTGCCACCTGGCCTAGAGCAGAACCTGGCACATAATGGGTACTCAATAAAAACTGAATCGATGAATTAATGAACAAACAAACAAACCTTACATCCTAGTATCTCTGACAAAGTACTGACTCAGTTGAATGGGTATTTTAGGAGAGAATAAATCAAATAATTCTAGGTGTGACTCATGAAATCCAGAGCTCAGGTTTGTACTTTCAAAGCCCTTGTCTTTGCCAGGCTCTGTGCTAGACAATAACTAAACAATGGTGAGCAGAACCAGAAAGGGTCTAGGTCATTCAAGTTTCAACCTGATCAAGTAGCACAATACAAGTCATACAGTCCCACAAACAAATGTAAAACCAGGACTGTGCCAATCACTACAAAGGAGACAGACTTCTTCCCAAATGATTGTTCCTATCACCCTGTATTTTTATATCACCTTTCAATAGATCTTACGTAATTTTCTATTTGTTCACTTCTTATTATATACCTCCCCCACTAAAATAAAGGCCCCCTGATAATAGGGATTCATCTACCTTTTCTCTCTAACCTCAGTACCTGCAACAATGCCTAGCACTTAGAAGGCATATGGTAAATATGGTTGGATGGATGCATAATGCTATGGATGCATGACAGAAGGTGAGAAAGGCAAAGGAATGGTATGATTGATATGAGATGTGAAAGCTAAGAACAAGTTAACTGGGCAAAGAAGGAGAGGAAGGATATTCTAGTTAAAGAAAAACAGCAGCCTGTGCAAAAGCTTTATGGTCAGAAGGGGCATTGTCTGTACTCAACTACAGCTTGTGGTGTGATATACACAAATAATCCAACTCATCATCTGTTTTTGTAAATAAAGCTTTAGTGGAATACAACCATGCTCATTCCATACTGCCTATGACTGCTTTCACACTAAAGAGAAAGAGCTGATTAGGCAGTGGTAAGTAAACGCAAGGAAGGCAAAGGGACCGCAAAGCCCTAAATATTTACCATCCTTTATAGAAAAAGGTTACTGACCTTGATACAAAGGCTCATTGTTGGACAAAAATATGGTAGGCAGCGCTACTCAGAGTGTAATCCTCAGACCAGCAGCAACAATATCCCCAGGAAAAGTTTCAGAAATGCACACATCAGGCCCCATCCCAGTCCTACTGATTCCGAATCTCCAGGGCATGCAGCCATTTGCATTCTGAAAGCTCTCTAGATGATTCTGATGCACACTAACCACTGTGGTAGAAAATGAGAGGCAAAGAGAAATGTAGTAAGCAATGAGGCTGGAGAAGTCAGCATAATCTAGACCATGCAGGCATAAGGACATGTTCAAGAATTTAGTCTCTATCTAAAGGATAAAAAGAAGCCACTGAGTGGTGTTAAGCAGGCAAGTAATATGAGCAGGTTTGCAATTTGTTATCATTCTGGCTACAGTGCAAAGAATAAGTCATATGGGGGTGCTAGAGCACAGGTGGCCAGGCCAGTTGGGAAGTTGCAGTCCCCAACAGGCAGAAGACGGAGAGGGATGATTCTAGTCTGAACTCTGAAGGATAAAGGTAGCTGTGAATTTAGGGGAATGTAATAAACCAACTAAAACATCCAATCACCATGCTTTTGTTGCCCTCGTTGCTCTTATTAAACCTGAACTTCAGTTTCCTTACCAGTAAAATGGGGATAGTAACTCACAAATTTGCACTGATAATTAAAGGATACCTTTTATAAGAAGCACCCAGCACAGGCTCTAACACAAGATAGGGATTCAACTAATAGTTCTTTTTTTTTTAAGCTTATTCATTTATCTTGAGAGAGAGAGAGAGAGAGAGAGAGAGAGAGAGAGAGAGAGAGAGAGAAAATGCACAGGTGGGTGAGGGGCAGAGAGAGAGGGAGAGAGACAATCCAAAGCAGGCTCTGCACTGTCAGCACAGAGCCAGATGCAAGGCTCAAACTCACAAACTGTGAGATCATGACTTGAGCCAACATCTGGAGTCACCCGCTTAACCAAGTGAGCCACCTACGCACCCCAGGAGTTCTATTCCTGAGATCCCTTTCATTTTTCTCCTGCTTCACCCTAAATGATGACTCTTCCATTCTGCTTTGGCCAGTCTACAACATGACAACTTGGAAGACAGGAACATATTCCTATGTCCTTTCATCTCTAGCAAGATTGGGGTCCACCTTTATGGCCAACTTTAAAAATGCTATCAAAAACACTGAAAACCCATTCATCCAAGATCTTAAGTGAATTAACAGAGCCCAGAACTTATACAGTTATTAGGAGGGAATTCTTTTTTTAAAGCAAATAATTTTTGTTCACTTACACCCCACCCTATTCCAAGCAGGATTTAAGATGGCTTCCAAAAATGTGCATACCATAGAAAAATAAATCGAAAGGAAGACAAAGGATACAAAAAAAGAAAATAAGTAAAAGAAAGTGATTCAACACCATGAATAAGGTCAGTAAACTCCCTAGGACTATGCCACTAATTTGGCTGAGTTTTGCAGAAGTCAATATGTCAAGAAAGCCAGAGTGGGTTACAGGATTCACAGTGTCCATCAGGCTAAAACACAACAGTGCTAAAGAAAAGCTCTTAACACAGAGGCCAGAGAAAGATGCCTCCCCTGAGCCCTCAGATGAAGACTCGGAATAGGAATAATGTAACAAACAACATCCTTGCCAGCCCCACCAACAGCCCTGAAAAACTGCTTCCTAATGTTACATTTTGTAAAGCTGGGATTCCAGTTAGCAAAGGGGAGAATAGGACACCGCGAATGTGCCACTTTGGTATGTGGATGATTTTGAGCTGAAGGATCAAGATCCAGCAGATTTCAAAAAATTTTATCTTTCCCTTAACTGCCTAAAACAGTTTAGATAGAGGGCCTAGCCCAGAAAGAGAGCTTTATCAGAGATAATTTTTTATCTGAAGGAATTACCTGCATGGCAGGGCAAGCATCTGATTGCCAAAAGTCTGCCCTTCTTCTCTTCCTATGAACTGCCCTCCTCCCCTTTAAAACCCCAGGCCTCTATCTCATTCCTTAGCTCTGGTGGCATAGAAGCCAGAGTTGCCAGACTACCTTTGGGTCTTACATTTTTATGGGACTCCTGTACATTTGAAATTAAATTTGTTCATCTCCTGTTAATCTATCCTGTGTCAATGTAATTATTAGACATGCCAAAGAGCTTAGAAGGGTAGAAGAATGATTTTTCTGCCCCAGCATTAGCATCATCTATCATTAAGTGATCCCCTTGAGACCTGAGGAATTAATGTTGTTATTTCATGCAGCTGTGTTAGTCACATGCAAGGGGAATGTGGGAGTTGGAAAGTAAGAGGAATCCTCCAGCCCAGAGGTTCTGAGGCTATGTCTTGGATTCCCTGGATTCCAGAGATGCCTCAGAAAAAGTGTGGGCTTGGAGGAATATGCCAGAGGGCAGTGATGCGGTTTGCACTCCATGTCCTTGGCTCTAAGCAGAGCAAAGTCTGAAAACCACCATGGCCTCAGTAAAGTGAAGATTTAGCGAGCCCACTTGAGAGTTATTTGGTGGTCAGAGAGACTAGGTTAAAATTCAAACTTAGATACACACTAGATCTGGGATTTTGGAAAAATTACTTAACCCCCCTGTGCCTCAGTTTCTTCATCTGTCCAATGGGCATATTATATTAATATTACCGCCAACATAAGGCCACTGGGAAGATTAAGCTTCTTGATGAAGATACAGTCTTCTGACGCTATGATTTATAATAAATACATAGTTTGGCCTTCACCCTGGTTCTTGGCTCACAGATCTCAAAACCCTTGGAATTTCCTGAGTGATAAAAGCAATGGGAACATCTATTGTCAAAGTATTTGGTCTCTTGTCCTCAATTCCTGAAATTGCTTCAGAGCCGTGAAGGTAAGTTGGGCATCTTGTTATTCATAACAAGTCTCTTTCCACCACAGCTGGGTGTCAGTTAGGTGACTTTTGGAAAGCATGTAATGAAGGGGCTGCTTGCGAGGGAAACCAACCATGCATAGAGGGTTGGAACTTTCAGTCCTATCTCCTGATTTCTGGAGGGAAGAGAGGCTAGATGTTGAATCAATCACCAATGACCAATGATTTAATCAGTCATGTCTGCATAACTAAGTATCCATAAAGATCCAAAAGGAAGGGGTTCAGGTAGTTTCTATGTTGATGAACCAGAATACTTCCCTGTACCACCATGCCAGGCCCCAAACTATACAAGGACAGCAGGTCCTTTTTTCAAGGCTTCATCCTATGTATTTCTTCATCAGGCTGTTGATTTGTATCATTTTATATCATTTGTAATAGGTTGGTAATCTAGTGAGTAAAAAGGTTTCTCAGAGTTCTGTGAGCCACCCCACCAAATTAACTGAACCCAAGAAAGAAGTCATGCGAGCCTCTGATTTATAGCCAACCCATCAGAAGTACTGGTGATAATCTGGACTTGTAACTGGCATCTCAACAGGGTGCAGGCTTGTGGGACTGAGCCCTTGATCTATGCAATCTGTTGCTATCTCCAGGTAGATAATGTCAGAATTGAGTTGAGTTGTGGGACACCCAGGTGCTGTGGGAGAATTACTGGGTGCTGTGAGGAACTCCTCCCCCCCTCACTTCTACCCCCCCCCCCACACACACACACACTGGAACCGAATTCAAAACCCACAAGTCCTTTAACAGAATACCTGATACAGAAAAAGTGCTTGGTAGTGGGGCTTTTTTTAAGTTTATTTAGTTTGACAGAGACAGAGACAGGGCAAGTGGGGGAGAGGCAGAGACAGAGAGGGAGACAGAGAATCCAAAGCAGGCTCCACACTGCCAGCACAGACCCTGATGCAGGGCTCGAACCCATGAAGCCATGAGGTCATGGCCAGAGCCAAAACCAAGAGTTGGACGCTTAGCTGACTGAGGCAACCAGGCACCCCTCAGTGGTGATTTAATAGCAGAAGTGTGGGTAGGAAAAAATATTAACCCCTGCATCTAATTCAACCTCCTACATAGGAAGAAATTGCTGCTATAAAAATACTCTGTCCACGCAAGGGCTATTGAAAAGAAGACTATCCAGAAGTTGAAGGGACTTGCCCCAAATCACATTTCCACTAGGAGAACAGGCACTGAGCCCAGCCCTCCTACCTCCTTGTCCAGTGCCCGATCCACATGAAAGGGAGACTGGTTCCCATTCCTCACAGCTGTGCTCCAATTCATTCTCATGGTCTCACTGTACCCATTTCCTGAAACTCAGTGTATGGAATGGCAGTAAGTTCTCATTTCACATGTGATCTCCAATGAGCAGCTTCTAAGAGAAGGAATCTAGATCACATTCAGGATTAGCAATACAGAGTTTGTCAATAAATTATTAATCCCCACCATTGGAAAGAGTAGGGAGATATTTGCAGATGTCCTTCACTGTAGCAAATACCATGCTACATAATAGTTTCTTGAAGATGGAAACCGTGTCTTAGTGTTTTGGACTCCGCACAGCACATCTCCCCATTGTGAACACATAGTAGACCATTTGTCAATGTTTACTGAGTGACCAACTAATCATTTGTACAAAATCTTTAATGAACATTAAAAAAAACAATAACGATTCCTTTGACCTTTTACAGAACATAAGGTAGATGGTATTACTTGAGGCTAAGAATTATGTGCATTAAGTTATTTACTTTCTTAAGATCCTCTGAACATATAACAGTGCTGAACTTAGTTTTTAGAAGGTCCATTGGCTGAACAATGGGCAGGAACATTGCACTGATTTCTATTAGGAAGATGTCCATTTGTGAAGGCTCTTAAATCAGTTCAGAACTCTTACATAATGGCTGACTACAATATGCATTGCCTCTGAAACTTGCCTATTTTCAAATAATTCTGACACTCCAAAGTTACTGGGTCCCTATATCACCCAGATACTGCACTGCTAGCTACAAGCCATAGGCAAACGAATCAATGAATCAGAGTTGCTGGCTTCCAGCAAAGATATAAATGCCAATTAATCTTAAGCATTCAGATTTATATGAATATAAGAGCAAGAAAATTGTTAATAGAACATGTGCCTGGGGCAGAGGTGGTGAGTGGGAACACTTCTTGGAGAAGTTTCCTTTGAGTAAGATAGATTCCAAAGATCTGTTATGGAGGGAAGACCATTCCAGGTAGACAGACAGGCTTTAGCACAGGTGTAGAGGTAAGGAATTACAAAGCATGTGACAGAAAGTAGCTGTCCAAAGTAAGTGGAGTAGCATGTGATGGAGTAAACTGGAGTGGAAAATTGAAAAGGTTGTTAAGCACTGACCACCAGGCAGGAAACACTGGAGTTTTCCAAAAGATAATGGAGTGTGGAAATGTTTTTGAGCAGAGAGCATTGCCTTCAAGTTACTGGAGAGAAACAACAGAGAGACAGAGCAAGATAGACAGAGACAGAGAGGCAGAGAGAACTAGGAGGTGAAACTGTACCTAAGATATACAGAGAAATGTTCTGATTTTTAAATAAATCAAAACTGCTTTTGGAACTATATTCAAAATTCTGGGTGTGTTGACTAAAAGCAAGCCTTACCCTTCATCAGTGCATTTGTAAAGAACTTCTTTTTATTATTTTTTTTAATTTAAATTCAATTTAGTTAACATATAATGTAATAATAATTTCAGTAATAGAATTTAGTGATTCATCACTTATTACAACAGCCAGTGCTCATCCCAACAAGTGCCCTCCTTAATGATCTTCACCCATTTAGCTCTTCCCCCCCCCACCCAATACACCACCAGGAACCCTTAGTTTGTTCTCTGTATTTAAGAGTCTGCTCTGGTTTGTCACCCTGTTTTATTTTATTTTTTGCTTCCTTCCCTTATGTTCATCTGTTTTGTCTTACATTTCACACATGAGTGAAATCACATAATTTTGTGTTTCTCTGACTTATTTTGTTTAGCATAATATAGTCTATGTCCATCCACATTGCTGCAAATGGCAAGATTTCATTCTTTTTCATCACTGAGTAGTATTCCACTGAAAAATATAACACATCTTCTTTGTCCATTCTTCAGTTGAGGGATATTTGGGCTCTTTCCCTACTTTGGCTATTGTCGATAGTGCTGCTATAAGCATTGGGGTGCATGTGCCCCTTTGAATAACCATTTCTGTCTCCTTTGGATAAATACCTGGTAATGCAATGGCTGGGTCATAGGGTAGTTATATTTTTAATTATTTGAGGAACCTTACTCCTGTTTTCCAGAGTGGCTGCATCAGTTTGCATTCCCACCAGCAGTGCAAAAGAGATCCTCTCTCTCCACATCCTCGCCAAGATCTGTTGTTGCCTGAGTTGTTAATGCTAGCCATTCTGACAGGTGAGAGGTGGTATCTCATTGCAGTTTTGATTTGTGTTTCCTTGATGATGAGTGATGTTGAGCATCTTTTCATGTGTCTATTAGCCATCCGGATGTCTTCTTTGGAAAAGTGTCTATTCATGTCTTTTGCCCATTTCTTCACTGGATTATTTGTTTTTTGAGTGTTGAGTTTGGTAAATTCTTTATAGATTATGGATACTAACCCTGTATCTGGTATGTCATTTGCAAATATCTTCTCCCATTTTGTCGGTTGCCTTTTAGTTTTGCTGATTATTTCCTTCCAAGCTTTTTATCTTGATTAGGTCTCAATAGTTTATTTTGCTTTTATTTCCCTTGCCTCAGAGACATGTCTAGAAGTTGCTGCGGCCAATTCAAAGAGGTCATTGCCTATTTTCTGTTCTAGGATTTTGATGGCTTCCTGTCTTACATTTAGGCCTTTCATCCACTTTGAGTTTATTTTTGTGTATGGTGTAAGAAAGTGGTCCAGGTTCATTCTTCTGCATGTCATTGTCCAGTTTTCCCAACACCATTTGCTGAAGAGACTGTCTTTATTCCATTGGATATTCTTTCCTGCTTTGCCAAAGATTAGTTAGCCATATGTTTGTGGATCCATTTCTGGGTTCTCTACTCTGTTCCATTGCTTTCTGTGTCTGTTCTTGTGCTAGTACCATACTATCTTGATGATTAAACCTTTGTAATACAGCTTGAAGTACAAAATTGTGATGCCTCCAGCTTAGGTTTTCTTTTTCAGCATTGCTTTGGCTATTTGGGGTCTTTTCTGGTTCTATACAGATTTTAGGATTGTTCGTTCTAGCTCTGTGAAGAATTTCTAATGAATCAAATTACTTCACATCAGTTATCTCACGCTTGATCACAGTCATGGAAGATAAGGAGGTTTGGGATTATCATCCCATGCTTACAGATGAGGAAGCTAGGACACAAAGAGGTCCCATAGCAAGCTGGTAATTTTTAATACTAGAAACCATCCTTCTCTCCATTAGTCCCCCTACTTATTTATTTAACACATCATAATATTCATTTCATAATTATTTCTTGAGCACATATAATATACTGAACATCACAGCAGGAAGGCATTCCTAAAAGCCAGTACAATACCTGGCATAGTTTAGGTGATCAATTGATTCTATTTCCAGGTTTTCCTCTCCATTTGTTGCCCTGAAAAAAGCCAGTACCTCATGTGGCAATGAGAATATGCCTATAACTCTTCGTTTCTGAATATTTTTTACTATTATCCAGGAATGTATATAACTTGCTTTTGATTTTGCAAGTCCTTCTCCTATTCAAGCAAGCCCCCATCATAACCTTTCTGAATAGCAATGAACCCAGGAGTTCATTCAATCATTCAATAGACATTTACTAAGTGTCCATGGTGCAAGCACTGTTTTAAACACTGCCTATACAGCAGTGGATGAGACAGACCTACAGTGTCTGCCCCGATGAAGCTCATAAAGGAGTGAGGAGGGCAAAGCTTGAAGGGTGATTGCAAAGTGGGAACAATAAAGATATCTACCAAAATTGTCCCTGAGAAATTTTGAGTTTCAAGTGAATGATGTATGTAGAAATATCCTTGCAAAATATTAAATACTGAACAAAAATGTATGGTTAATATGGTAGTAATCCTAAGTACAGATGTATGGAATTTGTATTAGTGGAGCAAGAAAATAGCCAAGTTTCTTAATTTCTCATCAAGAGTTTAAGACAAAGTTGGCCAAACACCACCAATGTCATTTGAATAAATATTTCAAATAATAATTTGACCAGGGAACTAGAGATTTCATCTGTGTTGTGATAAAACTTTATGACTCTAAGAGCAAAGTTGCCTGAAGAGGCTAACATAATACTTTCTTTTCTCCCCTCCAAAATTGCTAAATCTCTAAAATTCAAATTATGATATACCTGGGCAAAATCATTTTCAAAAACTGCAAAGTACAACTGTTAAATCATGTATTTATACTTAAAATTTGTAGACTATGTACCCTGTAGCAGGTTATAGAGTTGAATAGGACACAGGCCCTTCCCTACAAAGGCTCCCAGTCTAATGGGAAAGGAGAACATGTGACCTGGTCCTTGGATTAGAATGTGGGGTGTGCAATAACGGAGTTCTACCCTGAAGAGAGTGGGAACCTAGAGCAAGGGCATCCAACTTTACCTTGAGGGGTAAGGGTTGGGGGAAGGGATAAAATGGAGGTAGAACTAAAAAAGTCTTTCTAGAAGAACCAATACCAAAATTAATACCTAGATGAGAAGTTAGTCAGGCAATTCCGTTCATCCTCCTTTCTGCTCCGTGAAATACTTGGCTCCCTCGTTTGACAGAACACAACATCCTCCTCTAGCTTTTCTCCTACTTCTCTGGAACTGGGCCTTCTCAGTCTCCCTTTCTGATTTCTCCTCATCTCCCTCAATTCAAAACATTGGAAAATCCCAGAGTCCAGCCCTTGAATCTCTTTTTTTTGTTGTTGTTTTCAATATGAAATTTATTGTCAAATTGGTTTCCATACAACACCCAGGGATCATCCCAACAGGTGTCCTCCTCAATGCCCATTGCCCACTATCCCCTCCCTCCCACCCCCCAACAACCCTCAGTTTATTCTGTTTTTAAGAGTCTCTTACGGTTTGGCTCCCTCCCTAACTTTTTTTTTCCCTTACCCTCCCCCATGGTCTTCTGTTAAGTTTCTCAGGATCCACATAAGAGTAAAAACATATGGTATCTTTCTCTGTATGACTTATTTCATTTAGCATAACACTCTCCAGTTCCATCCATGTTGCTACAAAAGGGCATATTTCATTCTGTCTCATTGCCAAGTAGTATTCCAGTGTATATATAAACCACAAGCAATCTACACATTCAATGCAATCCCAATCAAAATTGCACCAGAATTCTTCTTGAAGCTAGTACAAGCAATCCTAAAATTTGTATGGAGCCACAAAAGACCCCAAATAGCCAAAGTAATATTGAAGAAGAAGACCAAAGCAGGAGGCATCACAGTCCCAGACTTTAGCCTCTACTACAAAGCTCTAATCATCAACACAGCATGGTATTGGCACAAAAAAACAGACACATAGGCCAATGGAATAGAAGAGAGACTCCAGAATTGGACCCACAAAAGTATAGCCAACTAATCTTTGATGAAGCAGGAAAGAATATCCAATGGAAAAAAGACAGTCTGTTTAACAAATGGTGCTGGGAGAACTGGACAGCAACATACAGAAGAATGAAACTAGACCACTTTCTTACACCATTCACAAAAATAAGCTCAAAATGGACAAAGGATCCTAGAGGATAAAGCAGGAAAAAACCTCTATGACCTCAGCTGCAGCAATTTCTTACTTGACACATTTCCAAAGGCAAGGCAGTTAAAAGCAAAAATGAACTATTGGGACCTCATGAAGATAAAAAGTTTCTGCACAGCAAAGGAAACAATCAACAAAACTAAAAGGCAACCAACAGAATGGTAAAAGATATTTGCAAATGACATATCAGACAAAGGGCTAGTATCCAAAATCCATAAAGAACTCACCAAACTCCACACCCGAAAAGCAAATAATCCAGTGAAGAAATGGACAGAAGACATAAATAGACGCTTCTCTAAAGAAGACATCCAGATGGCCAACAGGTACATGAAAAGATGCTCAACGTCGCTCCTCATCAGGGAAATACAAATCAAACCACACTGAGATATCACCTCATGCCAGTCAGAGTGGCTAAAATGAACAAATCAGGAGACTATAGATGCTGGAGAGGATGTGGAGAAACGGGAACCCTCTTGCACTGTTGGTGGGAATGCAAACTGGTGCAGCCACTCTGGAAAACAGTGTGGAGTTTCCTCAAAAAATTATAAATAGATCTACCCTATGACCCAGCAATAGCACTGCTAGGAATTGACCCAAGGGAGACAGGAGTGCTGATGCATAGGGGCACTTGTACCCCAATGTTTATAGCAGCACTTTCAACAATAGCCAAATTTTGGAAAGAGCCTAAATGTCCATCAACTGATGAATGGAGAAATTGTGGTTTATATATACAATGGAATCTCTTTTCTTTTGCATTAACATGCCCACCTGGTCATCTCATCCAGTATCATCACTTTAAATGCTATCTCTATGCTGATGGCTCCCAAATTTATGTCTCCAGCCATGGCCTTGCCTCTGGACTCCAGACTTGTGTGTCCAACAGTACACCTACCATCTCTGCTGGGATGTTGAAAGGTATCTCAAACATAAAGTTTCTCAAACCAATTTCTGACACCTCCTTCCAAACCATGCTTCTTCCAGTCTTCTTATTCTATTCTAATTAACTACATGGAAAATCCATCCACTCAGTAGCGGTGGCCAAAAACCTTAACTCCCTCTTTTGCTGGTAAGTTCCAAAAACTCTACCAGTAAATTCTCTCCACTATGCCCTCATTTTACCCAGAGTTTAATCCCTCCCCACCACCTCTATTCCAGCACCATCATTTTTCAAATGAATTACTGCTCTGTCTCCTAACTGATCCCCATGCTTTTACTCTTAGCCACCTGCACCTCTGAATACAGCAGCCATAGGGAACCTATGTAAGGATCCCTATATAAGACAGATAATTTGGTTCAAGTCCAAACCCTCCAACAGCCTCACCATTCACTTGGAGAACAAGCCTAAGGTCCCACATGATTTGCTCTACTCACATTATCTCTCTGACCTCATCTCCCATTACTTGCCCCATCATTCACTCTACTTCAGCCACATGAGCTCCTTGTTGTGCCTCAAACACTCCAGGTACATTGCTACCTCAGGACCTTTGCACTTGATATTCCTCAACCTGGGATGCCCTCTCCCCAATTATCCACATGGTTCACATCCTCATTCCTCCAGGCCTTCTACTCTATCAAAAGTTATGTTCTGCAAGCCATTTCCTGGCCACCCTATCTAAAAGTGCAAGCCATACTCTCAACATTTCCTATGCTTCTTCCTTGCCTTATAGTTTTTCTTAGGACTCACCACTCTCTTGTATATTTTACTTCATCAGTTTGTGTATTTTTGATCTCCCCTACTAGAATGTAAGCTCCATGAGTGTGGGCACTTTTGTCTCTTATTTACTTTTGTGTCTTCAGCACACGGAACACTGGCTAACACAGAGAAGGCATTCAGTAAATATTTGTTAAATGAAGGAAAGAGAATTCCATTCCAGGCAAGAGAAAAGCAGACAGAATGCATGATGATAAGAAATAGTCCATATTCTTTTTTTTTAATTTTTTTTAACATTTATTTATTTTTGAGACAGAGCGAGACAGAGCATGAACGGGGGAGGGGCAAAGAGAGAGGGAGACACAGAATCGGAAGCAGGCTCCAGGCTCTGAGCCATCAGCCCAGAGCCTGATGCGGGGCTCGAACTCATGGACCGCGAGATCATGACCTGAGCTGAATTCAGTCGGACGCTCAACTGACTGAGCCACCCAGGCGCCCCTAGTCCATATTCTTTTAATGAAAGGAAAAAATATATTAAATGTATTTTCGAAACTTAGAAAAATTTAGAAGAAAAAATATTTGCATGGCAGCAACGAAGCTATATAATGAACACTGTGTCCTTTTTCTGCAATTCCTAATCACTTTTATTTTAAATGTTTTATAAATATATTTAAAAGCTCAATGAATTTTCAAATGCTTCAAAACATCAGGAAGTTATTCTGGAACATCAAATTGTTTCTAAATCACTTTCAAAAAATTCAACTCATCAGCAAGCTTACAAAATAAACTAGTTTAATATCTAAAATGTTTTTAAACTGTGCCTTAAGATGTTTGGATTTAAAATGGGGAAAAGATGTTTGGAAACAGTTGTGAATGCCAACTGTTTTCAAGCTGATCATGTTTAAAATTTGATGTTTTTGTTATCCTGGTGAGGAGAGAGGATAAATCAAACATTTCAAAGTTACTTACAAAGCAACATTTCCAAATTTGGGGGAAAGTAATTTGAAAATGTTCAAAGACATTTTGTGTTGCCTTATCCTTAATAATAAATACCTGAAAATGTGTCTGTCAATAGGAAAACTAGCTAATAAATAAAACTTTTTAAAAAAATTTTAATGTTCATTCATTTTTTTTTTTTGAGAGAGACAGACAGACAGAGAGAATGCAAGTGGGGAAGGGGTACAGAGAGAGGATGACAGAATCTGAAGTAGGCTCCAAGCTCCAAGCTGTCAGTACAGGGCCCCACGCGGGGTACAAACCCACCAAATGTGAGATCACGACCCGAGCTGAAGTCAGATACTTAACCGACTGACCCACCCAGGCACCCCAATAAGGCATTTTAAAATGGAATATTAAAAAATACCAAATGTATTCAGCAAAGAAAGTAAATTGTGGAATAAAAGGTAAATCATAATCCCATTTACATTTTCTCTAAGAAGTTTAATGTATTTATCTATAAGACCTACCCATGTCTATGACTGTCTGGAGGAATAATTCTCCACCGATGCTAATGGGGGTTGCCCCTACAGTGAGACACTAGGTAGAGGAATAGGGGGATTTAACTTTAATTTAACCTCTGTTGCACTGTCTTAAAATTCCTTGAAACGTGATGAGTTATCCATGAGGTTTTTTCCTTAAAAAATAAAACTGAGGGGCGCCTGGGTGGCGCAGTCGGTTAAGCGTCCCACTTCAGCCAGGTCACGATCTCGCGGTCCGGGAGTTCGAGCCCCGCGTCAGGCTCTGGGCTGATGGCTCAGAGCCTGGAGCCTGTTTCCGATTCTGTGTCTCCCTCTCTCTCTGCCCCTTCCCCGTTCATGCTCTGTCTCTCTCTGTCCCAAATAAATAAATAAACGTTGAAAAAAATAATAAATAAATAAATAAATAAATAAATAAATAAATAACTGAAAACTGTTTCAAAAATTTTAAGCATAAGTAGGCCTTCCCAGCTTTTGAAGGACTTTAGGTGATAGAATAAATAGCCAGACATGTTAAGAAATACTTTTTCTACAATATCATAAGCCCTATAGCAACAACACAAAGTTTAGGAGATATACAGACAAAGGAACATCTCAGTCTGCTAGAAAGCCTTCCCAGAAGATAATTGGGTCAGTTCTTGAGGGACATATAGAGCTGAGCAAAGATATTTCTGGCAGATTAGCAGAGCCAAGGCATGTAAAGGGCATTTTGGAGAGAAAAAGTGGCAGTTTAGCTTGGCTGGAAGATGGACACAAGACTCCTTCATGGCTATTTCTAGGAAGACTAAACCCAAATTGGGATGAACTTTGGTATAAAAGAGGATGTATATAAGTAAAAGTGTCAGGCACATACCCCATTTTGGTCCAAATCCCAAGCCTGTGGGTCTTCTTCTAAACCCCACAACTTTCCTCTGATAAAAAGTCCCTGAGTTGAGCATCCTCACACAAAGCTTCCTTTATAAAGGTGAAAGGGCACTTATATATAACTTACCAAAGAAGAGACTCTTAAGTAATAACCTTCTTGATTCAACTTTTAAACTTTTCTTACTAATGCCACATCCATGATTATGTTTGTCCTACCCAGTAACCCACAAGAATAGATGAGTTGGGATATTTTTGCCTCAATTTTATAGGAAAGATCATGGAGGCCAAGAGACTTATCATTCTGCAAGTTAATGACTTGGCTAGAACTTAAGTTCACATTCCTGTACCTCCAGGCCAGTGTACCTCCCACTGGGTCACATCATAAAATGATAACGGGTCTTTCAAACCAGAAGTGAGTATCTGAGGGCATGTACCACCATTCACCATTCTTGGCATCTTGGAGAAAATACTGAAAAGAGATATTCATTACTTCATGAAATTTCTTCCATAACAGTAGTCTGTTTTTAATTTCTCATTGTTGAGTGAATACTTAATTTGTTGATGGTTAATCCCCAATGAAGTCAAAATCTATAGAACCTATTTTAGGTAGAATCTAGTGGTTCAAAAAACAATAAAGGAGAGAAGCTGATGCTCCAGAAGGGTAAGGAAGACACAAATCACCATGTTTTGATCAGGAGTTAACTTATCTTTGAAGACAGAAGGATAAGAGACAGACCACAAATACCTGTTCTTCTTTGTAAATTCACTTTCCTGATTACTTGCCTTTACCCTGAGGAAAAAAAAATCAGTGTCTAAAACTACTTTTACCTTTTTGTGACTTAATGTCTCTGAACTTCTTTTTTTAAGTTTATTTATTTTGAGAGGGAGAGAGAGGAGAAAGAGAGAGAGAGAAAGAGAAAACACAAACAGGGGAGGGGCAGGAGAGGGCGAGACAGAAATCCCAAGCAGGCTCTGCCCCATCAGCACAGAGCCCAATGCAGGGCTCAAAACTATCTGGAAGCCTGGTTCATAAATCTGCTTTCAGCCAAAATTTTAGAACAGTAATCAGATTTACCCTTCCCACCTAAAACAAGGAAAAATTGGACAGAAAATATGAAGCAATGGGTTTCAAGACACTGAACAACAGGCAATGAAGGACACTGATACTTGAGAGATGAGATGAGCCCTAGGATGGCCCCAGATGACTGCCTTGAGAGAGTTTCCTGACTAAAAACACCACAAAGACATTAAAGGATTAAACTCTAAGTAACATAACTACATATCAGAACAAAGCTTGAAATTATTCATAAGAATACAAAAACATCCAACCACAAACAAGATAAAATTCATAATGTCAGGCATCCAATGAAAAATTCCCAGATATACAAAAAGTGTGTGTGTGTGTGTATATATTTATGTATGTATATGTGTGTATGCATATATATGTGTGTATATATGTATGCATAATGAGGAGAAAAATTGATTACTCAAAACCAGCCCAGAAATGATACAGTTGTTAGAATGACTAGATAAAGATGTTGAAAGAATTATTATAACTCTATTCTATATGTTCAAAGTTTAAGTAGAAACATATTTTTAAAGACAAAAATAGAATTTGTGGAGACAAAAACTAAAACATGGAAATGGAAAATACACCAAGATTGACAGAAGATTAGACTTTACAAAATAAAATCAGGGAACTTGAAAACATAACAGTAAAATGATTTGAAAGACGATGACCCAAATTCTTCCAAATTTGATTAAACCTATAAACCCAAGAAATTCACTGAAGTACAGCACACACACAAAAAAATATTTTAAACATCGAGATAAACTCAAGGCACATCATAATTAAACTGCTCAAAATCACTGAAAAGGAAAGAATCTCAAAATCAGTCCAAAAAAAAAAAAAAAAAGGCTTATTACAGTTAGAAAAATAAAGATAAGAAAAGATGATAGCAGCTTTCTTTTGGAAACAATGCAAGCAAGAAGAAAGTAGAACGTCTTAAAAAAAATTTTTTTTACATTTATTTATTTTTGAGAGACAGAGCACCAGCAGGAGAGGGGTAGAGAGAGAAGGAGACACAGAATCCGAAGCAGGCTCCAGGCTCCAAGCTGACAGCACAGAGCCTGACAGGGGGCTTGAACTCACAAACCGTGAGATCATGACCTGAGCCCAAGTCGGACGCTCAACTGACTGAGCCACCCAGGCGCCCTGAAAGCAGAACATCTTTAAAGCACAGAAAGGAAAAAATGTAAACAGAGTTGTATACCAAATGTAAATATATTTCAAAAAAGAAATAAAGTGAAATAAAGATGTGTTCAGAAAGAATTCATCACCAACAGACAGGCACTATAAGAAACGTGAAAGAAAGTCCTTCAGGCAGAAGAAAAACAGTATCAGGTAGAAATACAAATCTACACAAAGAATGAAGATCACCAGAAATAATAACTGTATGGGTAAACTGTTTAAGATGTTCTCTTACGACTTTATGTAAAAATAAAATATACGACAATAATAGTCTAATGGTCAGGAAGGGAGAAATGAAAGGGTATTACTACAAGGTTCTACTACACTTGAAGTGAAATAGTATCACTTGAAAGGAGACTATAATAAGTTAAAGATGGACTATGAACTGTAGTACACACAATGAAAAAATAGAGTTACAGATAAGAAGCCAACAAAGGAGGTAAAATGGATACAAAAATATTCCGTCCACAAGAAGAAGAAAAGTAGAACAAAGACAAAATGGGGCAAACAGAAAACAAACAAAAAGATAGTAGCTTAAACCTAATCACATTAAGCGTAAATATCCCAATTAAAAGGCAGGGACTGTGGCACTGGACAAAAATGCAAGACACAATCATTTGCTACCTACAAGAAACACAGTTTAAATATAAAGAAACAAATAGACTAAAAGTATGGAAAAAGATACACCACCCTAACACTAATCAAAACAAAGCTGGGGGGCACCTGGGTGGCTCAGTTGATTAAGCTGAATCAGACTCTTGGTCTCGGCTCAGGTCATGATCTCAGAGTTCATGAGTTTGAGCCCTGCATCCAGCTCTGTGTTGACGGCACGGAGCCTGCTTGAGATTCTCTGCTTTTCCTTCTTTCTCTGCCCTTCCCCTGATTGTGCTCTCTCTCTAAAAATAAATAAACTAGAGAGAGAGAGAACTGGTGTGGCTATATTAATATCAGACAAAGTACATTTCAGAGCAAAGAAAATTATCAGAGATAATATGTCATTTTTATAATGACAAAAGTGTCATTCATCAGGAGGACACAACAATCTTGAATGTTTATATATCTAATAAGAGAACTTCAAAATATAAATAGCAGAGAATTATAAAACTGCAAGTATAAATAAATTCAAAAATATAAGCAGATATTTTAGTATCCCTCTCTCAATAATCAATAGAATAGACAGAAACTCAGTAACAGAGTACAGAAGACTTGAACAACACTTGCAACCAATAACTGGCGTTCATATTTACAAAACTCTCAACTCAGCATTTATTATAGTAGAGCTAATTGTGCCTCTAAAAAAGGTATGTTAAAGTCCTAACCCTCCCTCCTATATTGTAGATGTGACCTTATTTGGGAAAGGGGTCTTCACAGACGTCATTAGTTAAGATGAGGTCATCCTGGATTAGTGTGGACCTTAAATCCAATGACTGGTCTCCTCACAGGGAGGGCATGAGAAAACACAGAAAGACATAAAGGCAGAGCATCATCTGATGATGAAAGCCAATGCATCCATAAGCCAAAGGACACCAAGTATTACTAGCAACACTGAAGCTAGAACAGCATGAGAGAGATTCCCAGGCAGAGCTCCCAGAAGGAAACAACTCTCACAAAACCTTGATTTCAGACTTCTAGCCCCCAGAACTGTGAGAACTGTACATTGTTTCAAGCCACCTAGCTGTGGCTAGTTGTTACAGTAACTCTAAGAAACCAATACATTATAGATCAAAGTTTTATAGGGTTTTTGCATATGAATATCTCATTGTTCCAGCACCATTTGTCAAAAAGACTATACTTTATCCATGGAATTGCATCTGCAGCCTGCATGATAGGCAAAAACTAAGTCCAAGGAGATCACAGACCTAAATGTGAACTTTAAAACTATAAAATTTAAGGAATAAGACAAAAAAGAATGCTTTTTTGTGACTTTGGGTTAAACCAAGTTTTTTTTTTCAGATATGATATCAAAAGCATGTTCCATGGGGCGCCTGGGTGGCGCAGTCGGTTAAGCGTCCGACTTCAGCCAGGTCACGATCTCGCGGTCCGTGAGCTCGAGCCCCGCGTCAGGCTCTGGGCTGATGGCTCAGAGCCTGGAGCCTGTTTCCGATTCTGTGTCTCCCTCTCTCTCTGCCCCTCCCCCGTTCATGCTCTGTCTCTCTCTGTCCCAAAAATAAATAAACGTTGAAAAAAAAATTTTTAAAAAAGCATGTTCCATGAAATAATAAAAAGATAAACTTTATCAAAATTAAACACTTCTGTTCTTCAAATGAAAATAAAATGAAAAGAAACACCACAGACTGGGAGAAAATACTTGCATGTGATGTATCTGGTTAAAAACATATTTCTAGAATACATAAAGAACTCTCAAAACTCACTAATAAAAAAATGAAAAGCCAGCTGAAAAAAAAATGAAGATTTTAACTGACCCTTCCAAACCAAAGAAATACACAAATGGAAAATAAGCACATGAAAAGACGCTCAACATTATCTGTTAGAGAAATGCAAATTAAAATCATAGTAAGATCCCATTACACACCTAGCATAATAAGCAAACCTAAAAAACTGGCCACATCAAGTAGTGACAAGAATGTGGAAGAAATGAAGTTTTCACACTGCTAAGATGTAAAATGACAGAACCAGTTTGGAAAACAGATTGAGTTTCTTCAAAGTTAAACATATGTTCACCATATTATCCAGTTGTTCCAGTCCTTCTATGTGCCCAAAAGAAATGAAATTATATATGCTTATGTTCGTACAAAGACTTTTCCATGAATGTTTATTATGATTTTACTTGTAATATTAAAAACTAGAAACAACCCAAAAGTTCATCAACATGTGAATGGATAAACAAATTGTGGTATACCTATGCAGTGGAATACTCCTTACCAACAAAAAGTAATGAGCTATTGACATACACTACAAAGTGGATAAACCTCAGTGATGATCTTGGGTAAACCAAAATGAAAGTATTTTGAAAGAAACCAGACTTGAAAGAGTACATATTTTGTGATTCCATTTATGTAAAATTTTAGGAAATGCAAACTAGTTGATTGTGACAAACAACAGATTACTGGGTTGCTTGAGATAGGGTCCAGGAGAAGCCAGGGGAAAGGATCATAAAGGATCATGAAGAAACTTTTAGGGGTGACATATATATTCATTATCTTGATGGTGGTGATAGTTTCCTAGATGTATAAAACCATACTCTTTACATGTGTACAGTTTACTGTGCCTCAATCATACCTCACTAGAGTGGCTAAACAACAACAACAACAACAACAACAAAAATATCCAAGAAATAAATGGGCTCGGAGATGTAAAAAAATTTTCAAACTACAACATAGGGCGTGTCAACAAGTAAAGCCAGGTTAAATAAGAATTTAGAAGAGAGTGTACCATCACTTTTCTAAGGTTCAGATTTGCAATGAGTTTAAAGGTTTTTAAATTATTTCAGAACAATTTGAGATATGTCAAAATAGCATTCAATAAGCTTGGGTTCAAATTTTGACACCTGCTAGAGGTGCTGGACTTGGGCACATCAAAATCTCATTGTCGTACAAATTATAGAAACCCACCTCAATGACTTGAATGTCCTGGCTCAAATAAATGATAGCTCCAGCTCAAATGCAGCTAGATTGCAATCAGTGTGGTCAGACCTCTGTTTCATTTCCTCTTGGCTTCTGCTACTTTGGCTTTATACCAGCTTTCACACTTTCCCCTGGAAAAGCCAGGACAGCAGCCATCATCTCAACCTCCCTTCCCTATATCCAATGGGAAAGACAGAGCTTGTAGTCTAGTTGATTTAAAGAAAGTCACCTAATTCCTTCTGATTGGCCTGGTTTAGATCACATGATCATTCTGACTTGTCCACTGTGGATAAGGAAATGTGATACTCTGAGTGGTATCATACTCCCTCCAGAGGGCATGAGAGGAGTTTATCTCCAATCAAACACTGGGGACCATTTCTAGAAAATAAGAGTTTGGCTTCGAGGGAGGCAAACACCAAATCCCCAATAGAAGCAGCAAACCCAGTTTTCACCACATGATACATGTTCAGGAAACAGTACCTCCAACTTTAATTCTGGATCAGAAAGGAGCTAGTGATTTTATATCATATAATGGAGGGCATGCCGTCAATAAAACAGAGTTTTATCCAGTTGCCTCAATTTTTTCCTCAGGAAATTAGGGAAGACCAGACAAGAAACATTTTCAAATGTTTCAAATGTTCAAACATTTTCAAATGGATATACCAGGCTAGAATCCCTAAAAGTAATGTTAAGGAAACTTAGGCTGAGAATATTACAGTGGCCATCAGCTATGTGAGGGATGCTTATCATCCCTTTTTCTGGTCATAAGGCCCCATCTCTTCATCTCCAGGGACAACCATGTAACTCAGACATGGCCAATGACAGTACACATTCCCCAGCCTACACTGACTGGTTCTGGAGAGGTCCATGCCAAGAAGAGAAAACCAAGAATTTTGACTGGATTTTTTTGGAAATAGGATGCTCTTCCTGATGGAGTTACTAAGCAAGTAGTTTACGAGCCTACAGCTGTTGATGATTACCTTTGTCACCATTATGGAGGGTTTGACTGAAAAGAGGACAACAGAGAAAAAAGAAAAGCTCAAAGAATGAGAGACATTTCCCAATGACCATATTTGAGCTTCTGGATCCAGCCATACCTGAATGCAGTAGTGCTCCCAGACTTTCCAGTTACATGACCTAGTAAATTCCTATTTTTGCTTAAGTCAGGTTTAGTTGGTTAGTAGAAACTGAAAGTCTGCATACTCACATAATTCCTCAGCTCCCACACAGCCAATTCAGTCCAGGACCCTGACAAGGCTTTAGGTCACAGTGGAAAATAGACAGCAAATCCACTTTCTAAGGATCAAGCTTCAGATTTTTTTGCTCCTAGATTGTCTACTCCTTGCACGTCTGACTTCAAGCACTTGAATTGTCTTGACTGTCAGGTTATTTGGACTTTATTACTGTTCAATTTACAGCTATGTCAATGTAGAATTTGGAATGAGTAAGTGTAATAAATTGATCCTATTTGCTGTGATGCCAGAGCTTAGCTAGATTCAATCATCCTCCAAGTGATACATCTACAGCTGGGGCCAGCATGGGGGGAAGCACAGGAGGGAAGGAAAGAAGGTCAGGGGGTGAGAGTTAAAGAAGGCAAGCACAGGAAAGTAAGGAGAATCGCCTAAATGCTGTGGAAAGTACGCTGGACCAGACATACCCAGACCTAACCCCACTCACTCTACCTTGGGCAAGCCTTTTCCCCTTTTGATGCCTCCACTTTCCTCTCTACAAAATGGGCACAAGACTATGTGTTGGGACCACTTTCCCAGGGTGTTTGGGAAAAGGAAATAAAATAATAGATGAGCAATGTAGGGATAGTCTTGTTATTGCATCTATACTTTCATAGGGGGAGGCTATGCGGCACGTCACGGCATCTCAGAATCCAGGTGACCCTTCCTGGAGCCTCCCACAAGTTACCAATCTTCCAGGTGGAGCCTGTCCTCCTCCACCTGCCTATTCTTCGTACAAAAGGTAGGTATAATCGGATAGGAAGAGCAGGAGATGGGTTCAACCAAATCTGAGTTCGATGCTGGCTCTACCCCTTTCTAACTGCATGATCTTCAGCAGGTGAGTTGGAGACTCACCTCTGGGGGTAATGAGGTAGTGGTGGAGGAAGGTAAGAAGGGAAGGGAACAGATAGGTAATGAGGACTTAGTAAGTGTCAAACATGCCAAGAACTTTATAAATGTGAACTGATTTAACCCTCACATGACTCTGTAGGGCAGTTATTATTTTCCTTATTACACAGGTAAGAAAATGGTCTCAGGTGAAGAACTCAGCTGGCCTACAGTCACACAGGTGGTGAACAGGAAGATAGCAAGGATTCCAGCCCTGGTTTGAATGTGTCCAGAGTCCATCTTTACTTTACTGCTTCTGCTGGCAATAAGTTCAATAACAACAACAACAACAACAACAACAACAACAAATAATGGGAGGAGTGAACCTTATCAAGTACTGTGTTCAGGACCTCAGAATGGTATCCCATTGAATCCTTTGACATCCTTATGAGACAGATCATCATTTCCAGATGAGGAAATAGAGGTCCTGCAAGTTGTAGTGACTTTCACAAGGTCACAGAATGCCCTTGGCAAGTGGCCGAGGCAGGATTTGAAACTGCACAGTGTGACAATATAGCCTGTGACCTGTTCACTGCTATGCAGTATTGTCTCCTATATAACAGTATTTGGGAAAATGTGAAGTGAGGTCCCCAGTTCACACAGAGGTGCTCCTGGGCCCTAACCTTGATAGGGTGGCTGCTCCAAGACTCATTACAACTGTGAGGTCTGGAGCACTTTCCTAAGTGTCTCCCAAAAATCTTTCTCATACACTCAACTACCACACTGCTGCAGGCTCTGTGCTCTGTTGCTCTGTCCTACCCTGGGCCAGAAAGGGGCGTCCATTCACCCAGAGCTTCTGCACCACAGGTCTGTTGGGACTTCGCCTGTCTGTCTCCATTTCTTCAACATGTTGTCAAGTCCATCAGAGCCACCACCTGATAGAAAGTCTCCCGGATGCCTCGGGGTTCCTATCTCCTCCGTGAAGCCTATCTGCACCTTCTCTCCTCCTTCCCTTCCTCCCTCATTCTCCTCCACAAATATTGATGTAACATCATACATCTGAAGAAAGAAGAACTAATCCTGGGTGTTTCAGGGCCACCACTTCCCCCTAATTTCCAGAGCACTTGTTTGAGACCCCAAAGCCCATCTTAGGAGTCACTCTCCAGCCCCCTCCACTTCCAGATGCCCATCAGGGCAGGCTGCTTCACGTGACTCCCTGGCTCTTAGCTCATACGCCAAGTGCTCAGCTATGTACTATTAGCTGATATCTGGTATCTATTGTTGCAGGTCATCTTCCCAACAACCCTGTGAGATAGATCTGATTACTTCCTGGATATATTAATGAGAGAGCTAAGGAGTCACATAAGACCTTAATGTCACTCAGCAAATGGTGGGGCCGAGGCCCAACCACTGCAGGTTCCATAGTGGTTTCTTGGCAGGGTTGGCATGGCAGACAGAAAGAGACTCATCCCTGGGGGGCAAGATAGCCAGGAACTAGCCATAGTCAGCTTCCCTCTCAAGTGGAACCTTCCCAAGTCCAATCCTTCTCCAGGCTCTGAGTCGCTTGCCATCTCTAAGTAGGAACTATGGACTTGATATTAATAACAGTACTACTAGATACAATTAATACAGCTTCCTTTCTAAGTCCTTATGCATTGCTAGGCACTCTGCCAGGTGGACTTGACAGATTGGGAATACCAATTGTTGGACTTGATTCAACTCTTGGTTCTACCACTTTACTCATGAGTGGCCATAGCCAAGTTACTTTTCTCGATTTCCTCATGTGAAAAATGGGGATAATAAGAATACCTACTTCAGAGGTGCCCCAAGGATCCAGTTAGTATAGACAAAGGCCCCTGGAACTACATTTAGATTGAGATTGTGTTGTTGCTGTCTTTACAATCTATGCCTTAATTATCTCATATAATACTCTCGCCAACCCTCTGAAGTATAGACTATGATCTCCATTTTATAGAAAAGGAAGCATAGGCTTAGCAAAACTAATTAACTCGCCCAAAGCCACACAG
Organism: Prionailurus viverrinus; assembly: GCF_022837055.1. Lineage (NCBI taxonomy): Eukaryota > Metazoa > Chordata > Mammalia > Carnivora > Felidae > Prionailurus > Prionailurus viverrinus. The sequence continues at coordinate 49,489,133 of NC_062562.1, forward strand.
TCACTAATGTGTAAAACTGGATTGGAACCCAGGTTTGCCTGACTCCAATGTCCAGGCTCTCATGCTATACATGGCCCCACTACATCAGGGATTCTCAATCTTGGCACTGTGACATTTGGGGCCAGATGATTCCATTTTGTGGGGACCCATCCTGTGCATGACAGGATTCTGAGCAGCACCGCTGACTTCTACACACTAGATACCAGTAATACCACTGCAGTTATGTCTCCAGATATTGACAAATGTCCCCTGGAGGGAAAAACTGCCCTCTGTTCAGAATCGAGATGCTCCCCAAGGTCAATCTCACTCTAACATTCTACATTTCTACTCTATTAGAACTCTGACCAAGTGACATCCTCCAGGAAAGCAGAGAGGCTGGTGATACTTTTATTAGAACTTAGTGGGCATGCATAACTCATCCTTATAGGGCGCCAGCAAGTTCAACTGGCACCTTTGTGATAAAGAAAGGTGCACCCATTGAACAAATACTGCATTGCATCCTTTTTACCTTTTAACATCTTTGAGGTCGACATGTTTTATAATCAATGGCCTATCAAGATTTGATTGGCAGCATCTCATCTTTCTTAGTTGTACCTAAAATAGTGGTGCATCTTACAAACAATGGCACCTTAAACGTGTTGATAGACAATTTTCAAAGCCCCCACATCCTCCCATCACTGAAGAATAGAAATTAGAAAAATTCACCACCTCTGAGCACAGATGGCCCCAAAGGCCATGGCTCAGCAAATGGATAGTACATTGGTGTGAAGAAAAAGATGCCACTTCCTCCAGGCAGACATAGGGCACAGAGCTTGGGGTGTGGGGGCGGGGGGGAAGGGGAGGGAAGCACAGGCTACATTTCAGCCCCAGGGGTATTTGTGTAACATACAGCCTTACAATACATGGTGGTCTAGCTGTTCCCTCATGATTCACTGACCAACTGTGCCCAACCCCAGCAGCTAAGAATTAAAATATCATCACACACCACTGGCTTCTCCGAGTTTGAAATAATTTCACATTACAATTTGTTGAAACGGTTTCCATTTTTTTTGTTGTTTTGCAAACCCCAACAAAGCAGGTTGTTCTACAGATTGAGAATGCCAACCAATTACCTGAAACTCAAAGGCAAGTGAATAAACATCCACGATGTGATATTCTTTAAAGAAAAGGGAAATGCTCCCTCAACAGGAGACAAATGTAACAAAACAGCTATTAATATTGTTCCCTGAAGAAGAATGAGTTAGTATAAAACTGGGAAGGACAACAGCCATGCATCTTTCTCTGCCTTCATAAAATACAGCCATCCTTAAAATTGATGTGATTACTTGTGAATCCAAAGTTTCTCTACTTTTTCTTCTTTGATAGCTGTGTGTGCCTTAATGTGTTTTAAATGTGTAATAAAAATCTAATGAAAAACATACATTTATTCAATGTGGCTGCTACAACATATGCTATAAAGCCCAAATCCTATAAAGTTGAATTTTATAGCATTTCTTAAACTTGTTCCTTCTACTTATAGCTGCCCTACAATATTGGTCAGAATTTAGTGCTTCTCTCTCCCACCTTCATCTCCTAGGAAATTACTGAGCTTGGACATTGAGTTCCAATCCCTGCTCCTTCCTTTTCCTTCCAACCTAGCTCCTATACTATACCCTCACACCCCTCATGTTCCCAGCATCTGCCCCACCCCACGATATTCCACCACAAAGACATTTACATGATCCAGAGCTTGTCAGAAAACCCATACCAAAAAAGCACATGACCAGACTCCCCTGGCTAAAAACAACCTTTTATATTAAAATGTTGAGCAGTAGAGTTAGATAAGGGCTCAGCAAACTACAGCCAGATATGGCCCTCCTCTGTTTTTATAAATAAAGTTTTATTGGAACACAGCTTTACTCATTTGCTTAGAGATTATCTATTGCTGCTTTCATGCTACAAAGGCACAGTTAAGTAGCTGCAACAGAGACTTTATAGACCACAAAGCCTAAAACACTTACAAGGTGATCCTTTACAGGAAACATCTGCCAACCCCTGGGTCAGAACCAGCTCTCCAGAGCTAGAATGCCTGGGTTCACATCTCAGTTGTGTGCTTTACAGCTCTGAGCTCTTGGGCAAGCTAATTACCCGACTTGCACTTCAATTTCCTATAACTAAATGGAGATAATAAAAAGAACCTACATCATGGGTTTGTGAAAATGCACAGCACATAGAAGAGTACCCAGCAAGTGATGCAAGAAGAGTTCTCAAGAGTTGGGTGTTGTTACTGTGCCAACCCAAATGCTCTGGTCCCTAGCACTCCTCAAATGATGAAAGAGTTGGTCTACCCTTCCTTGTCTTCCTTCCCTAATCTTTCTCTGTCTTCTCAATCCACTGTCTTGTCCCACACCTTGGCCATTCCAATAAGACTGCTCAAGATTTGCATCCCTCCACATGACCACATCCTACCACTTCTGAAATCTTTATTCCATTCTACTTTTCAGTGTATTCTGATAGGGTAGGACCACACTCCTCTTGGGGATGGACTTCCTCCCTGAGAATATCCATTCAAGGGTATGGGTTGACTGCTACAGTTGCTCTAGGCTCTCATGCTTTAGAGAAAAGTAGTTCTTTCCCCTGAACTCGATCCCCTAGTAAGCCACATTGAGGCAGCATGTACACATAGCAGACACATTCTACACAGAATGTACAGAGCAAGAGCAAAATCCCTAGTCTTCACTCTGATATCTGCCTAATGACATAAGGATCTTCAATTACTCCCCTCTGAGGAGTGAAAATAACTTTTCTTCCTTGACAAAAATTGTCATAGTTTGGGTTCCCCAAAAAGCAGCCCTGAGGCAAGACCACAATGTAAGTAGTATACTTGGGAAATAATCTTGAGAAATATCGAAGAGGAGGAGGAAGAAAAGCAGAAAGGAGAAGAAGACAAATAGAAGGTATATAATCAGGCAACTTATAAGGACGGGCAACAGGTACTTAGTTCTGATGTGGATCTTTGAGATACACCTCAGAACATATGTCTCCAAGTCATCTCAAAGGGGCAAGGAAGTGCCCTCTCAAGGCTCTATCCACTGATTCTGATCAGTCACTGGTTGTGGGATGCTCCCTGAGGTGTTAATTATTTGGCCCTCCCAGCCTGCAAGGCATGCAGTGATAGCAGTTGGAAGTCAGACCAGAATGCACTGTAAAGAGGCAAGGGGATAGGGGCACCTATAGCATTAGAAACAACACTGTGTCAAATAAATTACCCCCAGTGGAAGAGGGAATGGGATTGGAGTTCTGGAAGATGGCAATTTTATGTAGAAATTGAAATATGCTCGTTAAATAGAGCTGCCATGTGGCTGTTAGACAACAATTGCCTTAACCAAAGGCAACTGGAAGTGTTTGAATTTGGAACAGAGAGTATTTATTCTTCTGATAGACCTGCTCTGGGATGTTTAAAATAAGAGCAGCTCTCTACTTTCAAGGTATTATTAATGTTACTAGGCTGTCAATCAAGCTCTGTTTTCATTTGTCCTAGAAGAAAATGTCCCCTTTTCTCTGTACTTAAATTGTGTTATTTCTCTTCACTGGTACTACTGAACAAAACTGTCCCTGTAATGACATATCGAGCTTTTTAACACTTTTCCTTTACATGAACACAAATAACACTTTTAAGTTAGTCTGGTCTATATTTCATAATACAATAAGTGAGGGACAAAGATATTTTTAACATTGGGCAGCCATATCAAATTCACTCATTTTGCGGTCCTTTATTCAGGCACTCATTCAATCAACAACTTGTTTTTTGAATACTTATTTTGCAATTTGTTAAAGGCTAGAGGAGGGTGTTGAAAAATTAATAAGCCATAATCTCTGCCTTTAGAGAATTTAAAGTATAATAGTGTTGCAGAGAGCACTGGTTATTTTGGGTCTGCCAGCATCCATCCCTCTCTTTTAGTGATGGCTCTCTACCTCAGTACAGAGAGTCCCCATCCAAGGTCACATGCAGGGTCTCGGATGTAAATCTGAGGGTTTGGATTGGAGTGGCGAAGTGTAGGACAAACCAGTACATATAGTCCTCATATAGACCTGTACCTATACTAGGTCATGGGACCCAGACCAGTCAATCAGCTCACTGAATGCTCTAAGACACAGTGATTCATTCAGAGGTAACCACATGATCAAGTTTGTTTTATCAGAGTAAACACTAGGACTTGTGTGGGACTTGCCAAGAAGATGTGCTTCCTCCTTTTTCCATTGAACCTGAACTACAACTGATTGAGGGTGGAGCTCCTACAGCCATTTTGCTCCCACCAGAGGAGAGGTTATCTGAGAATGCAGCTAAAATGAAGGATGAAGAAAAGGAAATGGAGCCCTGATGATACTCTTTGCACCAGGGACCAAACATTCACTTCTTTGGACATCTTGGGGGTGGGACCCAATAATGTACCTTTTATGACTAGGCCGGTTCACAAGAGATTTTCTGATAAGCTTAATCAATCCATGATGACATTTTCTGATGAGTAATTTCATATGTTCATCCAGTTCATGAGACAACAATGTAATGTAGTCACCCAGAGATTAAATGTGTCCTCTGGATGTAATGAGAGAGATATAGAGTACAGAAGCACAGAGATAGGGTTCTTGATCTTGATCTTGGCTGGTCAGACCCAATCTAGAATATTCACAAATTCTGGATAGATCCCTGAATAAATTAAAAATGTTTAGGGAAGGGAAAGCAAGATTAGGTAAGACCGCCTAAAATCATGTCATAATAATGACTAAGGTCATCGGGATGCTTATCTAGAAGAAGAAAAACAGGATAAGTTATAACTTTACAGTTATTTGTATAATTACTTAATCATCTGAATGATTGGGGCATTCTAAGGACCATCAAATCGATAGTGTCCTCCTTGTGATTGTGTTTCAAGCCAGCCTTTGGCTTTTTACTTTGGCTGAGGGACTGAAAATCTGACACCATGGTTTGCTGGTCTGTGAAAGTAAGCCTAAAAGTAGAATCCATCAGTGGAACTTGAAAGTTAATTCTGTTACAGGCAATACTGGAATACTGGATATTACCCATTCATCCAGCATTGCCTGGTCTCATCTATCACCAAAGGTAACTGCAGAAGCAGTTCTCATGTTGGCACAGATTCCTTAACAAACTGAAACATCTAATGTAACACACCTGCCTGACCAATGCAATCACAGCCCCGCCCTCAGTTCTTCAATCTTCTGTAACTAAACAGCATATTCCAGCATTAGGGGATTTACTTAGCAAATACTTTTGAAGTGTCTAATGATCATAGGGCATTTTGAAGGTAAACCCTGGTTGCTGTGTATCTAATTCAGTGAGGTATTATTTACACCCTTAAAGGACTCACAAATTAGTGTTACGATGTTATGTGCATAAGAAAAGCACAGCGGTATTTCAGAGAAGCCATCTGAGAAACTCATGTCTCAGTTCTTCTTCTTGCTCTACACAGACGTTGCTAATGACCATGACAATCTTTCCCCCTAGATGCAACTTCAGAATCCTTCTCAAGACAACTTTCCAAGCAACTATTATTAATTGACCAGATTTCCTTCCAGAGATGACATAGTTTCCACTTCTGACTTGGAGTTTATAGGGAAAGGAGATTGATTCCTACTGCAGAGATTTCCAGTACTAAAAGAGAAAGTAGAATGTCTCCACAAAGAAATTTGAGTAACAGTCTCACCATATGGAAGAAACCACATGAGCCATGATTGAGATGGAAAAGTAGTGCCATTTGGCTGAAGTGTCTAAGAGTGAAAATAAGGCAGTGAACAGACGACTGAGGCATCAGACCCTACACTGGCAACCAGAAATTATTTGGAGGGTAAAAAAGAACTATCAAAAATATTGTATCAGAAAAGTACTATGTTTTATAAATGTCATTGACAGGACTCTGGGAATAACAAGAACAGGAGAAATCAAAAAATAAAATACAGATAGAGGGGTTAAACATGGGATGGGGGGAGAAGAGAATAAAGGTCTCAAAATGAAAATAACAAATGACAGTTGGAAAAAGCATCATGGAGAAGAGAATGATGGGGTACTGGCCTGCGAGTGGGAAGAGGAGAGAGTGGGAAAAGGAGATCTTGACTCTGGAATTTTGAGTTTGAGTGAGAAGGCACAGTATCATGAACTCTGAGGGGTTAGTTTCTTTTGGAGCATGCTGAGCTTGAAGTGTGTTAAGACATCCAGCTGCGATTTCCAAGTAGAAGTTGAGAATATAGGCAGGAACAACAGGGGAAATAAAGGATGAAGACATGGCGGGGAAAGCTCCAGGCATGAGGAAGTAGGAGCTCAGTGTGGACGAGAGGAAGGATAGCCAAGTGATAACTTAAAAGAAAACCTGTATCTAAGAAGCAGCGTGAAGGAAGAGCATCGCATGAAAGAAACCAGAAACACTGACACACACTGTTTTCTAAGATAATAATTCCTATCCAGGGCCATAGATGATTTTGAATCAAACAGGATCTTTCTTTCTTTTGGTCCTTCCTTACTCCATTCCTTCCTTCTTTCCTTCCTTTTTATTTTTATTTTATTTTTATTTATTTATTTATTTTTTTGGCAAAGCAAGCTGCTGTAGCAGTCTTGGCACTGACTGTTGGTATGGTCATCTAGAGGCCACCACAGAATCACTTCCTGGACCCCCAGAACTCAGGGTAGAGAGAGCTGTGCACAAAGCTAGGAAGAGATTCTCTTAGCTAAAGACTCAGGTCCAAGCCAAACTAGCCTCTCAGGTCCAGGTGCAGGGAAGCATCCACTTGTGTACCTCACATACATTTATGGCACCCCCTATGAGTCAGGCTTCGACTTGATACTGGGTATGCACAAGTGAATGAAACCCAAGCCCTTTGAATACCAGCCCCATATTAGGCCTGGTAGCACTAAATATGGATGGATGAGTGGGTGGATGAATGGGGTGGGTGGATGAATGGGGTGGGTGGATAGATAGTTGGGTAGGAGTATAAATTTGTTGACAGTGATGTGGAATAACTGTTAACATACTGGAGTTACTGTCTTTCCCCTCTCCCTGATAGCAAAAGAAGATACTCATTTAGTCCTTCTCCTTTTAATGCCCTGCAAAAAGGATACTGCAATTGTCACAGATCTTCTTTCCAATCTTTGGAAAAAAGGACCAAACCAAACCACTCACACCCATGCTGATTCCTATGAAGCAAAGACTGAGAGTTAATGATGCAGTGTACCACTACTCCTCCTCCTGCCGCTCTCTATGGGTGGCATGTGGTGGGGATGGTACATCTAAAATGAGGGACAGAACTCTTCTTGGATATAAGCTAGTAGTCCCAAAATGTTGCTGGACTCGGGTTAAGAAACAATGCATCACGGGGGTGCCCTCTATGTTCTATACCAGGTGCAGGTTGAAATCAGAATTCCCGCCTGGATTGTGTTCCCCTGAATGGAATGTGTGACAAAGACAACTTCACCAAACATGGCATGGGCTTCCTTGCGTTTCCCAAGACTTCTTGAACTTAAAGTTCTCACCATGTAACTAGATCTTGTCGATGAATTATTAATGGAAATGGTATGTATCCCTTCTGGACTAATGTAATGAAGAGCTGCTGCATCTTTTCTAGCTCCCTCTTCCCTCCCTAATGATCTATTTATAAACCACATATTCTAGATATCACAGTTAACAAGATCGAAGAGGCTGCCAGAGTGAGAAATGATGACATGTTTGGACCTTTAAAATGTTACATCACTCAGATGTCAGGGTTTGTTATTGTAGCACAGACTAGCGTTATTCTGACCAATACCTAATACCACTCTGGCCATGAACCACATTGGGTCACAGGCTCATTTCAGTTATGATTATGATATGGAATAAATCTTTTGAAAGGTTGCTAGACTCATTCTCATATAACCTCATTTTCTAATTGGCTGTCTCTGAAATATACAAGCACTCATACACAGGGCTGTACTGTCAGATGTACATACCAAAAATACACATTTGTATTTCAGATAATATTTGTAATACAAACACAAACCTGAAAATTCAAAGAAAAAGATTTAGCATCCATATCTATCCAGATCAAACACTGCTTGTTTTCTCTTATACACACTGTATTAGATTACAGTATGTTTGAAGCATGCTTTTCAGAGCTACAAAACACTTACAAAAGCAATAATATGAGACACAATTGATGTTACATCTATGTATGAATAGGAAACTGATGTAAAGTTTAGTGTCCTGTTTTCAAGACAGTCAATTTAATTTCAAGGAACACTTATAGAGGTGCTTGAAAGATAGATCATTTTTATTTGGTAGCTTCAGGGGTAAATTTTAACTATCCTCTCATTTTTTCTATTAAAAAAGGATACGGGAAAAAATGAGAACACTTAATTTTTTTCAACCCTCTAGCATAAGTATTAGGGACAGTCAGAAACACAAGAATGAGGGAATAATGAAAAAAGCTTTTGGCTATTATATTGTTACAGTTTATCAATACTGTCCTGTAAAATTTTTATATGACATCTCAAGATGTGATAAAAAAAAGTCATAAGTTTAAAATAAAACTGTCCCTCTAGTTCTCTTCTAATCAGCCCATATGTGAAGTTGTAGAAAATATTATACTTGAATTCTGCAAGAAGAGAGAAGGTAGATCATATGAAAAAGATAGAACAAAGCAAATATATAATTTTGTTTTAAAATACTAAATTTATTTCACATAAATAAAAAAATTATATTTTATTTTTTAAACAATACCAGTACTCATTAAACCACTCTCAAGGTCTATAGAAAGAGGGCAGTCTCTGTCAGTCTAATACCAAATACTGTGGAAGTTACAACTAGTTTTCAATTTCTTCCACTGACACATCCATCCTCCCATCCCCCATCCATTCATTCCACCATCCATCTATCCCCCAACCCCCCTTCCATCCACCCCCCATCCCCCCATTTATCCCCCCATCCCCATCCATCCATCCCCCAACCCCCCTTCCATCCATCCCCCATCCCCCATCCATCCCCCATCCCCATCCATCCATCCACCCATCCCCCATCCATCCATCCATCTCCCCATCCCCCCATCCATCCATTCCTCCATCCATCCATCCCATCCCCCCTTCCATCCACCCCCCATCCCCCATCCATCCACCCACCCCCATCCACCCATCCACCCATCCACCATCCATCCGTTCCCATCCCCCCATCCATCCATCCCACATCCCCCCATTCCCCCATCCCCCCATCCTCCCATCTGTCCATCATTTATCCATCCCTCCATCTATTTCCCTATCCATGTATCTATTCATTTCATTCACTAAATGTCCAATTAGTTTATAAAATACAAATGCTAACCTCAAAGAACTCTGTAAACTATTAACAAATAATTTTAGAGCAAAGCTGACAGACATACGGCATAGGAGAGGTACCAAAAAAGTACTGAGAGTTAAGAGAAGAGAGGAGTAAGCTCAGTGGAGATGGAGAAGCATTCAAGAAGAAGGCTGAAGGTAGAAACAAAGGGGCTAAATCTTGAAGTAACATTATTAATAAATAGCTACCTGTCTCAAAGTAATTTTATTAGCTGCCACCAAAATATATAACAATTTTTTTAATTTGTTTAATGTTTATTTATTAAGGAGAGAGAGACAAAATGTGAGCAGGGGAGGGGCAGAGAGAGAGGGAGACACAGAATCTGAAGCAGCTCCAGGCTCTGAGCTGTCAATGCGGAGCCCAACGTGATGCGCAAACCTAGAAATCATGAGATAATGACCTCAAAGTTGGAGGCCCAACTGACTCAGACATCCAGGCACTCCAAAACATACAACAATTTCTGCCAACAACTCCTGGGAAGTTTTACCATTTACCTAAAAAAAAGTAGAATGTAGACTGAAGTGGCAGCGTTTTTTTTTCAACTTTGTTAAGCAGAAAGTTCCACAATGTCTTTCCAAGTAGGGCCTGCAATCAAAATGTCATTGGTGTGCCTCCCCCTGTTTTTCCAATCTCTCAGGAAAATTGCCATTTAAAAAAAAATCATGGCAGAACATTTCAACATTATTTCTATGCTGCTGTCCAAAAAGGTGGCCTTTGATTAATGTCAGAATTCAGGTATTATTCACATTGGATGCTGTCATTATTTTTTTTAACTTGGGGTCTGACTTTTCTGGCTAAGATTTTCTAGCTAGACAGCTAAGGTTAACCTCACATACACATTCCACCTGCCAAAAGGGAGAGAGAAAGAGAGAGAGAGAGAAAGAGAGAAAGCCAAAACTCTGTAACTTTTGGGTGCATAAGAAGGGAACTCAGCGGTATCTCTGGGGCCCACTCATGGGATGGACATTTTGGAGAGTAACACATTACTGATGAATCAGCCCACCTTTTGCTGATTTTCTGAAGTCCATGGGGACTCAGAGCTGGTCATTCTCTTTGCAAGAGTGGCAGGTTCCTCTCCTGTTTTCCCATCAGCTGCACCACTATTTAATCAAGGGAACTAATCAACCATGGAGTTCATAATGGATGTCAGTAACATTTCCTGTGTTATGATTGATGAATCTAACTTTGGACTTAATGCCTTTGTTCAAAATTAGATGACAATAGCATCGAGATTAACACCATATTTTCTTAAAGCTGCATTACATCAGCTAATACACGTAGTTTTCTCACAGCGATTCTACTGCACTGGTGGGACCAGAGATGATTTTAGGCAGTCTGAATCTTTTTTCAGGCTAATGACTTTCTTAGGCAGAGCCTGACTTTTTTCATTCTAATGACTAACATGTTATATTTTAACATGCATTAATAGAATGCTTCTGTTTATGATGACTGATACTGGCTTTTTTCATGAAAGGTGGTGATAAAAATTTTCCTTTCTGTAAGTATTTAAATAAAAATTAGTCCTCTGCACATATGTGTTGAATGAATAAATCTCTTTCCATCAAAAAAAATCACTTACTGAGTCACCTTTTTCCTATCTCTATCTCTTTCTGCCTCTCCAATCTATTCTCTCCCTTAATATTAAAGTTAATAAAATGCAGATTACCCACAGACAACTAACTCCCTCAGCCAAGTGTGCCCTCTAGGGACCTAGTATCAAACTAGTGACAGAGTCCTCCCCACTGAAGCCTCTCTCCTAGCACTGGTCAAACCTGACCACTAAATCCTTAACCTACTGGGTACTTGCTTCATTTACAGTGTCTTCTTTGTTCCCTCCTATTTTCTTTCATTTTTTGATTAATCAACAATGCTTCTTAATAATAATCTCAAAAGAACCTCTTGATAGATTGCAACCATTAAAGGACTTTCTCTACAGAGAAATGTGCTTGAAATATTCACTGGGTTGAGGGGTAAGGGCAGAGGAGGGACCACGGAGGAGTCCTTCAGCAGTTATAATAGGAAAAACTAATAAGACTAAAAACATTCATTTCAACTCAATGGGGAAAGAGTGTGGTTTTTTTAATTATTAAGTTCTTAAGACAACAAAAGTCATATTGCACTATTAAAATTGAGCAAAAAGCAAAAGAATCTTCTGCATAATAATAACTAACCATATTATCTTGATTTAAATCTTCATTTAGCCCCTAGAAACAGTTCTTTGCTGATAATACAGAAATTTCAACAATTATCCATTTCTATAAATCCCTTTCCATTTGCTTTTCTTAATTTCTTAGTGTGCACTACAACACATTTAGGAAGGGGTCTCCCCTCATTGGAGCATGTAAACGTGAGCTGGTTTTGTCTTTTCCAGGAATTGTCACCAACTATGCTCTGTAGAATTTCTGATGCTTCCTGAATAGAAGCCTGATTGTGTAACTTGCTCGTCACCTATTAAAGCAGTCTCAGGTTGGTCCTTTAGGCTCAGTCATGTTTGTTTCAAAGTGTCCATTTCTTTTTTTTTTTATGTTTATTTATTTATTTATTTTGAGAGTGGAGGGAGGAGCAGAGAGAAAGGGAAAGACTCCCAAGCAGGCTCCAAACCGTCAGCCCATACTCTGTTGCTGGGCTCCATCCCATGAACCATGAGATCATGACTCCAGCCAAAAACCAAGAATTCCACACTCAACTGACTGAGCCACAAAGGCACCCCAAAGCATCAATTTCATATTCAATTCCCAACTAGCCTCTTACCCTTTTTGTCCTCACTGCACACTAAAATGGTGGCTCAAGATCCTGAAAAGGAAGGAGGCAGGCAGTACCAGAAGTTTCTTTCACATTCCCACTTTCTTTGTGAATGGTCTTGAAGTGAAGAAGGAAAAACAGACATCTTCTTTTGGGACTACCCCATAGCTCCAATGAGACTCCTCTTTGGTCATAACTACTGATGTATTTCTTTGTACTATGGACTTACGAAGTAGAAGTAGGGACTCCAATAGGCCCTTCTGCTGGGGGCTTCACTCAACGTCTGTCCAAGAGGTAAAACCTCAACTCCTCAGCAGGACATTTAAGGCCATTTATAATCTGTTTCAAAACCATTTCCAATCTCACTCCTGTCACTCCACTCCAGGGACCCTCTGTTCCAGCCCTAGGAAAACTCTGTTTGCCAAATCTGTCATGCTCTGTCCTCTGTCCTGGCTTGTCCATTTGCTTCTCCATCTCCCCCAATTTGGATTGCCCATCCCCATCTTCTCAGCTATCTAAATTCTTATTTATCCACTGGTCTTGAGATGCATTAGACTTCAAGGCAGGTATGAGGCTAGCAATACTCCCAGTTCACCGAGTTCTCTGGAATTCTGAAACAGAGGACTCTAAGATTTGGAACTGGGAGAAAACTGAAAATATCCAAACTTGCCTTTTATAAGTCATCTGTACACAGAGGTGATATTTTCCCTCTGCTTTCAGTACTTTCTATAATGCTGCTATAATTCTTCCAGAACGAAAAGTCAATTTAAAAATAACAATAAGCCATAGAAAAAAGCCATCAGGAAAACATTTTAAATTTCTTTCACAAGTGCCATCATTACTCCCACATAAATGATGCTGTTTTCTTAAAACAAACAAATTATTAAAATGATCCAGCAAAATAAAACCCTGATTGTTTCACTGAATGTTACTTCCTTGAGAAAATACACACACACACACACACACACACACAGTGGAATATTCCATCATGGTGGCTTCTATATGTCATCTCACATACATGTCCTCAAAGTGATGCTTCACATCAAAAACAACAAAATGCGATAATTAGATGACGTTAATTCAAACACCATATTCTCTGTGCCAAAGAATAAAGCAATAGGAAAGACTCTAAACTGACATCTATAAATCAATGTTCTTTTTTACAGGAGGGAGATTTATCATTGGTTGTCTGGAATAGAATTTTCTATCATATTATCTATCTCCTCCTCTCTCTCCAAAATAAACCATACGTATAGAAATAACCTGAAAGTTTTAAAAGGAACATTTGCTTTAAGTGAGTAGAACATTTCTATTTCTTTTCTGAAAGGACCCTTGTTTCAGGTTCCATTACTCTATATTCATGAGAAGAGATACAAACTGAAAATTAGTTTGGACTTTTTCCTTCCTTGGAAGGTTTTACAAAATTTCTGTAATGTACTCCAGGGTGGCTGCCTGCCTGGAGTCCTCAGAGAGTCAGTGAATGGAGGGGTAATTAATTGCCTTCAACCCATTAGACCTCCCCCAACATGGGAATCCAGGTCCCAAGCAGGGCAGATCTGGGCATGTAAAACTAGACAATTTCTCTGCACTCCGGCCCTCAGGTTTTCCCTGTGGTTAAACTGGGAAATCCTGCACAAATTCTCCCACCAAGGCCAAAAACACCATAGATTATTTTAATTTCATTTAAAATTCCATTTTGTAATTTGAAGCAAAGAGTGTCTTTATGGAAACATGATAGCTGGGTGGATCTATATGAAGCAGGCGAATGAAGTAAAATAAACATTGCTATCACCAGCCTCCATAAAATGAGATCACAGACCTTTCTTTACCACCATCCAAGGTGTGGATATGATCATATGGACCTTCGCAAGGACAAGGTCACGGGGCAGGAGTTCAAAATCTGTTGTAACACTCTATCTAGAATCATTGGGGTTCTCTGCTCTAGAGAAATGTTACATCTCATCTCTTGAAACTAAATCTGTTCACAAATCGCCGATGCTGGTAAGTGACTGTTATAATAATAATAGTAATAATAACAACAAAATAAAATAAAAATAGACAAAGTCTTTCCTCTGAAGGGAATGTTGATGGCATGCAGGCAGTATGGTGAAGGTCTAAGGCCACTGGTGCAGAGTATAAGTCCCATTGCTGACAGTAGCTAAATGTGTTAGTTAGTAGGGGGAAAGCACAGCTTCCATTGCCCTCAATTCTTCAATGTAAAGTAAAGTTGGAGGAGAATTGAGGGTTTTCCAAACTTTTAAAAACTAGTTAAGAAATCTTTGCTCCAATGAAATCTTGTGTAAGACCCCATAATATAGAAGAATAAAATATTACACTACTCCAATTGAAAAGAAGTAGGGCAGAGGCCCATCCATCCCAGGAAACCCTGGAGATCTAGGGTCCATGGTTTGAAATCACCTGAGCTATGGCAGAGGACTTCTCAAAACATTTCCAGCCCCAACACTCAAAAATATGGCTATGCAAACTATAGCCCACAAGCCAAAACCAGCCCACTGCCTGTTTTAAGAAAAACTTTTATTGGAACACAGAAATACCACTTGTTTCATTATTGTCTATGGGTGCTTTCATGCTACAAAGACAGTTGGGTTCTTGTGACAAGGCCTAAAATATTTATTTTCTATCCCTCAAAAGGAAAAGTTTGACAATTTCTAATCTAAATACTTTTAGCTTGGTACTTGGTGCACAGGTGATAATCACTCAATCAATCAATCCTTCCCATCACCCCATTCTATGCTGTAAGAAAAGGGGGGCCAAGTTGCTGGTTGGAACACTTCCCCAGTAAAAAGCCAATCTACAAGTATTACATGGACAAGGGCACCTAGGTGGCTCAGTTAGTTAAGCATCCAACTCTTGATTTTGGCTCAGGTCATGAGATCATGGTTTGTGAGTTTGAGCCCTGAGTCAGGTTCTGAGGTGATAGCATGGAGCTTGCTTGGAATTTTCTTTCCTTCTCTCTCTCTACCCCTCCCTCACTCACACCCTCAATCAATCAATCAATCTCTCTCTCTCTCTCTCTCTCTCTCTCTCTCTCTCTCTTTCTCCAACATTAAAAAAAATATTATATGGACAAAGAGAATGGAACATGTAGACTGAGATTCCAATAATGTCACTCAGTCATCAATCTGACCATAGAATTGATAAATGAAGTAATGGCATCGCTTCCTTTCTAGTTGAGTACTGTCCCAATCCAGGGACCTTCAGAAGAAATAGGAATCTCAGGTGACTCATGTCCCATACTACTCACTGAATGACAAATAGGAACATCTACAGAGAAAAAGCAGTTGCATTAGATCATTTGGTCAATAAAAGCAAACAATATATTCATAATCTGGTTATTTGAAAGTGAAACTGTGAAGACACCAAGAAGATACAAAACCAAATTAGATACTAGTGATAGCAGCAGCCCAGATCAGAGTTCTTAATAACGTGAATAGTAATTACATTTCAACTGGGGCTTCAGTACTATATGTGAGATATTCTAATCCATCACTCAAACGTGAAAAACACTGGCTTTGGCCACTGGTTAATTATTGGATTGTCATAACCCATTTCATGCCCGCCCATCTTTTTCTTTTTTAATAAGCTGATTTTGTTAGTGCTTTTATTTTGTAATTACAGTCTCCTGACAAGTGCCTCTCCCATACCTGTCACTTTACAATGGAATCTACCGAGAGAGGGGGGAAAAATCCCCTATGTATAGACACTTCAAATATCTTACCATCTAGTCTCACATGTAGTTTTGAAACATTGCGGGAGGAATGCTGAACTGCCATTCTAATGCCATATAAGGTTATCAAGAGCCTTAAAGGAATATATAACCTCTTTTTTATATATAACTTCCCTTAAACATGTATGCAGAATTAACAACTCTAACTTAGATGCATTTCAATGAATCCTGGGATTAGCTCTCTTTTTGGGCTGATTAGTAGTTATTTTTGAGCTCCTATAATTATAATTATCAGGATGACTAATTTAATGAATACCATGACCAGTATTCACACCCCTTGTAACAGAGTGTATTAGTGGGACTTGCTTAGAGTAAGAAAGGGGTGGCTTCACAACCTCTTTCCAAGTAACATTAAAATCATGATTTTTTTTTTTTTTGGCCATTTCTGTCATGGTCATACTTTATGCACCAAAAATGGTATGTTGCTCACTCCTCTGGATCCACACAGCCACACCTGTGAGCACCTACTATGTTGTCAAGTGTGGGCTCATCATGGTATGGCCCGCTTAACATTCTATATGGCCACCCTACTAGACTGTAGATGGGGGCTGGGAGAAAGTCTTATTTATCTATAGGTTTCTTATCCCTAACCTAACAGGTGGTACCTTTCAAAATCTCTTCAGTAAACATTTGTTAACTTACACACAGCTCTGTTGGTATGACAAAGCCCATTCAAGTCAAGCACAATGCCACCAAATTGTGAAGCCCAAAAAGGCACAAACTATATTTCTCTTCTATGTATCATCAATGCTTATCATCAATAAGGCCTCACACAAGGTAGCCGCTGAATGAAAAGTTTGTGGAAAGAAGGAAGATTTTCACTCAGGAAGTGAAAAGCCCATTTGGTCATACAAAACCAAAATAACTTTCACCAAAAACGCTGTGGATCTAAATCAGAGGTCAACAATTTTTTTCTGCAAAGGACCACTAAGTAAATATTTTAGTCTTATAGGTTTTACTGTTTCTGTTGCAAAGACTCAATTCTGCTACTGTAGCATGAATGCAGCCAGAGACAATATGTAAATAAATGACTGTGTTCCAATACAACTTTATTAATAAAATGAGGCGGGGGCCATATTTTCTTGCCAGCCATAGTTTGCTGACTTCTGAGATTAGAAAGGCAAAATATTAAAGCTCCCATAAGGTAATACAGCAAAGTATCTATAAGATCTCACCATATGGAAAGAGTCTTTAAACAAAATACAAAAAAAGCAGTTAAACCATTATAGAAAAAATCCCGTATTAGAGTTAAGAACAATGGAGTACTATGCAGACGTGTAACTAACCGTAGCTACCAACACAATATGAAAAACTTCACGACATAATGTTGAACGAAAGAGACACCGTACAAATGTTCACATACAAACACCATTAACAAAGAGAAAAGGTAAGTTACAGGGGGATAAAGAAATCTGTCACTTACGTAACTAACAAAGACCATAAACACATTCTGGAAACAATTCCAATGGATGTTTTCTTTCCCCCACACCAACAAACAATTCCCCAGCACCAGCTGGGTGCCCTAAAATTCAACCCAATTCTGACACTATCTACCCAGAGAAAGCATTAGATGCCAGAGGTTAAGGGCTCAGTCCTACAAGTCTGTTCCCTGGCCCCCTCTGCCTTCAGATGCCAGCCGCAAGCCCAGGTAACAGCTGTGCTTCAGACCAACTGGTTAAATCAGAGGTTTCCATGACCTCCTCTTCAAGTTTGATTAATTTGCTAGAGCAGCTCACAGAACTCAGAGGAACATTTTACTAGCTCACCAATTGGTTACAAAAAAATATAACTCAGGAACAGCCAGATGGAAGAGACGCATAGGGCAAGGTGAGGGGAGACAGTTCAGAGCTTCAAAGCCCTCTCCAGGCACACTACAATCCCCAAATCTCCATCTGTTGACCAACCTGGAAGCTCTCTGAAACGTGTCCTTTCAGGTAGTTATGGAGGCTTCATTACATAGTTGATTAAGTCAGGGGCAAGTGGCACTTGATTCAATCTCCGGCCCCTTTCCTCTCCCCAGAGGTCAAGGATTGGAACTAAAAGGTTCAGCCTTCTAATCACAAGGCTGGGTTCCCCAGCAAGCAGCCCCCATCCAAAGAGTGGTCCAAAAGTCACCTCATTAACATAAAAAAGGGCACCGTGATTGCTCTCAACGCTTAGGAATATCCACAAGTCGTACAGCTCTGTACCGGGAACAGGGACAAAGACCAAATACATACTTCTTTTTTATATTATTTCTTTTAATGTTTATTTATTTTAGAGAGAGAGACAGAGTAAGAGTGGGGGAGGGGCAGAGAGAGAGGGAGACAGACTCTGAAGCAGGCTCCAGGCTCTGAGCTGTCAGCACAGAGCCTGGTGCAGGGCTCAAACCCACAAACTGTGAGATCAAGACCTGAGCCGAAATCAGACTGAGCCACCCAGGCGCCCCTATATTTCTCATTACAAATCACAATATCACAACCCATAACACAGAAGGAACCCCTATTTATCACTAAGGGAAGGGCAAATGAAATAGAAAAGTGGAAAAGGACAAGAATAAGCAATTCATCAAATAAGTATGTCCAAATGGCCAATAAACATATGAAAATAAGACCAACTTCATTCATAATTCAGAAAATACATGTCAGAACCACAATGATGTACCACTCCATGCCCACTACAGTGGCAAAAATTTTAAAGGCTGGACACAGTCCAGGATGGCGTCTGACCTCACCCCTCACCTCCTCCCACAGTCACACTGAATCCACAGTGACATACAGAACAATTTCCTCTAAAAAAAGACCCCAAAACTAGCGGCCGGACAGCTTCTTCCCATGAGGAAAAGGGAGAAGGCCCACAAGGAAGTGTGTAAGAAAGGCTGGGACACAATCTTAGCATAAAGCCCACCCCAATCCACCCACTATAGGGGAGGAGGGAACTCACACGCGTGGAACTTCTCCCGGAGGAGCGAAGAGTCTGTACCCCACATCAGGCACCCCCAGATTTTAAGACTTGCACGTGAAAGACAAAGCCTCCAAACATCTGACTGAAAAGCAAAAGTGCCACCAGACAACACAAGAGCTGGGGCAAGTGAGAAACTGTTCTTAAGGTCCTGGAGAAAACTCACCTGCCCTCGGGGCCCAGCTTGGAAACAGCCATTTGCAAATCACCCAGACTTGCTGTGAGATTCCTTTGCTCAACTGAAAGCACCTGCCTCAGGGGCTGTGGCCT
The DNA here is from genome assembly GCF_022837055.1 of Prionailurus viverrinus. NCBI lineage: Eukaryota > Metazoa > Chordata > Mammalia > Carnivora > Felidae > Prionailurus > Prionailurus viverrinus. The sequence goes on from NC_062562.1 coordinate 49,508,183, forward strand.
GTAGGGCCCAACTGGTGCCATTTTCACGCCCTCCCTCTACCTTACTAAAGCCAGCAGGCTCCAACAAATGTCCCCCTCAATGCCCATCACCCATTTTCCCTGACCCCCCATCTCTATCAACCTTCAGTTTGTTCTCTGCATTTAAGAGTCTTTTATGGTTTGCCTCCCTCTGTTTGTAACTATTATTTTCTTTCCCTTCCCGCATGGTCTTGTTAAGTTTCTCAAATTTCACATATGAGTGAAAACAGATGATATTTGTCCTCTGACTGACTTATTTCACTTAGCATAATACCCTCTAGTTCCATCCACATTGCTGCAAATGGCAAGATTTCATTCTTTTTCATCACCAAGTAATATTCCATTGTATACATAGACCACGTCTTCTTTATCCATTTATCAGTTGATGCACATTCCATAATTTGGTGGGGAACCCTCTTGTCCTGTTGGTGGGAATGCAAAGTGGTGCAGCCACTCTGGAAAACAGTGTGGAGGTTCCTCAAAAAATTAAACATAGAATCCCTAAGACCCAGCAACAGCACTACTTAGGAATTTATCCAAAGGATACAGAAGTGCTGATTCATAGGGGCACATGCACCCCAATGGACTTTTTCTTTTCCTCTTTGCAAGTGCCATCTTCACCCTCCAACAGGTGGGTGCCACCTTCTCGTTCTCCCTCAGCTATGCTCCACAGCACCAGTATCTCGCAGAGGGGAGCTTTTACACATATCTGTGCCTGGTTTTGCCACTGTAGTCCAGGGAATGCCCCTCTCAGCCTGGCCCTGGAGGCCAGGGTGGTTTGCGTTCCTGGTCTCATGGGACTGTACAATTGGAGAGGCAAGTCCTGGCAGGCTCCCATCCCCAGTGCACTGCACAGACAGAAAACTGAATTACCACCCCCAGCCTTTCTGAGAAAGAAGCCTATTTGCTTGTCCAGGGGCTTTGGCCCAAGGGGCAGGCTACTGGTCAGACACACATCTAGACACCTACCAAAGACAGGGGGTGGGGGCACATGCAGGGAAGGGAGGCAGGTGGACACAATCTTTGCACACTCTCTGCCTCACTCTAGCTCGCCGATATCTCCCATAAAGGAGCCTATGCCCTGATTTTTGCAGGTGCTGCCTGGATACCTCTGTATGCCTGGCTCCAGTGGCCTGTAGGGCTTACACTTGGGCACCTATGGGTTCCCCAGGACCATAATCAATGGCATAAAAGTTCTTAAACGGCTATCCCCAGGGCATAGTCTTTCTGTGAAAGAGACCCAGAAGCTTATTTTCAGAGTCGGAGCCTGAGGGGCAGGCTCCTGATTAAACACACATCTAAGGGCTGGCCATAAAGCTTTCCAGAAACCTCAGAAGGCAGGCACTACTCAAGCCCTCCCTCTGCTGTGCTCCAGAGTGCCAGGATCTCTTGGAGGAAAGCTCTCACATGTGTCTGGTACCCCAGTTCTTATGGCTGCACCCAGGAGATACCCCTTCAAACACCTGGCTCTAGGTGTTCCTGGGTCCCCTGAGACTTCTTGACCTTTAAAACTGCTGGGGTGCCTGGGTGGCTCCATCAGTTGAGCATCCAATTTCGGCTCAGGTCATGATCTTGTGGTTCGAGAGACCCACATTGGGCTCAGTGCTGTCAGCTCTGGAGCCCACATTGGATCCTCTGTCTTCCTCTCTCTCTCTGCCCCTCCCCACTTGTACTCTCTCAATAATAAGTAAAAGACTAAAATAAATAAATAAATAAATAAATAAATAAATAAATAAATAAATAAATAAATTTTAAAGACCTGCCAGTATTTTACCAGCAAAAGATGGCCTTATGCAGAAGAAAAAGAGAACTGCAATGTGAGGCAGGTTTCAGGTTTGGCACACATCTAGGTGACTACAGGCAGGCTCTCAAGGGATGTAGGCTGGTGGGTGCCATCTTTGTGTGTTCCTTCCAGTTCACCCATCACTCTCAAAAATGAGCTTATACACTCATCTGGAGCCCTGATTTTTGTACTATCACCCAGGCAACACTTCCAGATCACCTAGTTCTGAAAGCCACCAGGGATTGTGTATGTGGCCCAATAGGACCACATATATTTTCATAGTTTAAAAGCTGCTACCTGGGGGTCTGGCTTCCCATCAGCCTGAATATAGCTAAGATGACCCAGCTATAGAACATTGACAAGTCTTAAAACGACCTCAACAACAAGTGAGAGAGAGCTATTAAAAACAAAGTAGGCTGCTTGGACAATCATAAACGTTCAAGAGATAGCCAAAAGCTAGGTTGACCCATGAGATTCAACTCCTACACAAGAGCCCATTCCTTCAAGACTGAGAGAGGTGACTGTTTCATCTAATACACAGAAATAAACACAAAGAGTTGAGCAAAACAAGAAAACAGAAAAATATGTTGCAAATAAAAGAACAAGAAAAAAGCTTAAGGAAAAGGCTAATAATACAAAGCATTGATGAAATTTGAACAACAGAGCTCTCTTGTGATGTTTTGGGAGCATGAATTGCTACAATCACTTTGGAAAAGAGTCTGCCACAACCTGCTAATGTTGAATGCATACTCTAAGAGAAATGTGTGTGCAGGTATAACAAAAAACATGTTTAAGAATGTGCATGGTTGGGGCGCCTGGGTGGCGCAGTCGGTTAAGCGTCCGACTTCAGCCAGGTCACGATCTCGCGGTCCGTGAGTTCGAGCCCCGCGTCGGGCTCTGGGCTGATGGCTCAGAGCCTGGAGCCTGTTTCCAATTCTGTGTCTCCCTCTCTCTCTGCCCCTCCCCCGTTCATGCTCTGTCTCTCTCTGTCCCAAAAATAAATAAACGTTGAAAAAAAAATTAAAAAAAAAAAAAAAAAGAATGTGCATGGTTGCATTAATTGCTAGGAACAACTGGAAACAATCCACGTGTCCACCAACAGCGGAATGGATAAATGTTCATACAATGGAATATTCTATAGCAGTGATGTTAACAAGCTAAAGCCACACATACAACATGGACTTCACAAGTTCACAAACAAACAAACAAACAAACAAAAAACCTACAAATGAGCACATGCAATAATCCCATTTGTATTAAGTTCAAAAACAGAAAAACATAGCCAGTGATTACCACAGAAGCTGGCCATGTAGTCACCTTCATGGGGCAGAAAGAGGTTATCATTGAAAGGCGTATCTTAAGCCTTGTGAGTTCTGGCCATTGTTTCTTGACCTGTAATTGCATAAGGATTAGCTTGATAATAATTTATCAAGCTAAGTATTTATGTGTGTGTGCTTTTCTCTCCGTGGTAATAGTTCATAATTTTTAAAAAAGAGCTTTAAATTATTTAAAGCCTGTTACCTGTGAAAGTAGAGATATTTAAAAGTATCACCTTCAGCAGGTCTTCCTGGTCTCTTCAATGATGCTGCTACTACATCTTAATGGATGTGCCATATTCCTTCAAGCAAAAGTGCTATTACATGTTTTCTGAGACTAGGTCATAAAAGGCACTGCAGCTTTTGTCTGACTCCCTTGATAGCACATTGGTTCTCACGGCACCCCTAGGAGCATATCCGCCATGCTGTGAGAGGTTCAAGCCAAGAGGAAGGTCATCTGTGTGCTTCAGTTGAGAGCCATAACTAAGCCGAGATTTGGAGTCATTCCAGCTAGGTACCACACATGTGAGTGAAGAAACCACCAGAAGATCCCCACCCTCAGCCAGTGGTGTCCTCCCAGCTGAGGCTCTAGACATCCCAGAGAAAAGATAAGCTACAGCCATACCCAACTCAAGTCCCTGACCTCCAGAAACCATGAGCACAAGGAAACAGCTATTTTTTTATGCCACTAGGTTTGCAGTGTCTGTTACATAGCCATAGCTACTGGAATGACTTAACACCATTGTTTCTAATTTTTGTAAGAATTTGATGAAGATAGGCATTTCACTAGTGTTTGTAGGAGAGTGTGGGTAAAGATTAGAGCAGTAAGGTGAACTGCCCGATGTTATATGCTGGAGCCTCCATTTAAACCTCAATGTGTCTATCCCTGAAGTGTGTACACTGTCTATAGGTCATGCTGCCTCTCTTTCAGGAAGGGATAAATCACTCCAACAACATACCTCAGAAATGTGTGCACCAGAGATACGGGTTTCCTTGATGTCACATCTGATGCTATGCCTGACTGCCAGAATTTCCTTAAGACTAAGAGACTCTGCCACACAATAGCTCCATGCCATGGGCAATTCACCCAGCCCCCATTTTCTCACCTGTGAACTATCACTCCAACACTGGGACATATGATAGGCTAATGGTAACTTTGGGGTTTTTATGAGGATAAAAAATGAGAAAATCATTAAATTTAAAAATGATGATGCCATCAGACATGGTGCATCTTGGCCAATTGACTAGTTTTGAGAATGTGAAATTCTTACACACGTCTGCAAAGCACTCATAGTTTTCAAAGCATTTCTACAACATACCTAGACAAAAGCACTTGGTAAAATGTAAGGGATGATGACAGACAGCATTATTGTTGAGACACAGGGAGACAATAAAATCTGAGAACCATCATTTTGCTGTGGCCGTGGAACCAAAATGAAAGAGGAGGCACAAGAAGGATCAGGCTGGGCCATGGGAATGTGCTTTTCCTTCTCCATATCCTCATCATAAAAACAGAGCCAGATACTCAGATGAAGTGTCAAACTTCCAGAATCATATTGCATAGTATAGTCCTTTTCAAGCCAGCCAATGAAATTTATGAAATCTCAGAATTGGAATAACCATCTTCTGTAATCTACAGGAAAAATTTTCCTCCCAATTCTGCTCCCTTGTGTGAGAGCTCAGCAAAACCCTCCACCGTGGCAATGAGGAGAAAAACAAGGAAAGTCCATCAGCATATTTACGGTGGCCAGTGTGACATTCCCCTTTATGAGATAAACCTCTGTGAAAGGACATACACCTCTGAAGAGTCAAACCTCCCACAAAAGGGTGGTTAGGGCCCCACTCAGTGATCTCAGTTCAAGGACTCCCCACTTTTCTAGACTACAGGAGTTTAAAATGTGCTGGGTACCACAGGCTGATTCTCTCTCTCTCTCTCTCTCTCTCTCTCTCTCTCTCTCTCTCTCTCTCTGTATCCACAGCAGCACACACAATGGAACATAACATGAGGTCAAGAAAAAAGTAGAATAGAAATTCACTTTCTATCTCTAGGAAGAAATTGGAAGATGGAACGTCATGTTCTGAAGTGACTTTCACTGCTCTCCAAGGAGCAAAACACAATGAGAGACCCAAAGAGCAGGGTTAGAGGCCATTTTCTTGCAAAGCTTTTGAGCTAATGTACTTTATTCTTGGAGTCTTTTATTGTACTCTGCTCCTTTTGGGGCAAAGAAAGTCACTTCAGAACTTGTTCTGCTACCTTCTGTGTTTCATGGAGTCAAGGGTTGGTCTGTCTTCAAAGGACAAAGCGTTCTTTGTTGATTCCAAGTCTTTATGGAGTTCTTACTATGTGTTCACACAACATAGAGTTCTGTGTATGCCCTGGCACCCAAATCGATTTGGTGATCAAGAGATGTGTGGTTATTCATTCAAATACTGACTGTGCTAGGCTCCCAGCTCAAGTTGATGAAACAGACCATCTCTGCCCTAATGGAGCTCCAGTGTTATGGAAATAGCAGTGGGACTAGGTCCGGAGTGCCATAGCCCTAGAAGCAGAGGTGACTAGCTGTCTGTCACAAATTCATGCTTCCCCCCATAAAGTAGTTACTGGGAAGCAGTTGTCTAGGATGTTTCTAGCTCCCTTTACATCTAGGCTCTGTCTTGCTCATCATGCCCTAACCAAAAAACAACAACAACAAAAAAAAGGTGTGAAAGTGATACACACTACTTCTAGACCCAGACCATAAAAACTTCCTGCACAATCCTCCATGCTCTCTGTCTTACCCTTCTATTGGCTGGATGCCAATGTCTGTAGGAGACACATAGTATAGGTAAGACAACCTATGTCAGCCTGGATCCCAAAATGACTCCATGGAGCAGACGTTTCTGTCTTCAATCTCTGCCCTGCCACCCCACCATCACCAATTAGACTTGACATAAGTGAAAAAATAAACTTCTATTCTATTAAGCCACTAGATTGAAAGTTTATCACTACTGCTATCTTTCCATAAGCTACAAATACAGCATCTTCTGCTCATTCATGTATTTTTTAAAGATTATTTATTTATTTCTGAGAGCGAGAGAGAGAGAGAGAGAGCACAAGTTGGGGAAGAACACAGAGAGAGAGGGAGACAGAGACAGAGCTCGAGTAGGGGAGGAGCAGAGAGAGAGGGAGACATAGAATCTGAAGCAGGCTCCAGGTTCCAGGCTCTGAGCTGTCAGCTCAGATGCAGGGCTCGAACCCATGAACCATGAGATCATGACCTGAGCTGAGGTCGGAACTTAAACAACTGAGCCACCCAGGTGCCCCTATTTTTTATTTATTCAACACACTATTGAGAACCTACTATTAGTTAGGCATAGTGCCAGGCACTTGGAACACCATAGCTAGGTAGGGACAGAAAACAAACAAAAAGATAAATACACAAGAGAATTAAAATTGGAATGATGCTATGAAGGTGTCTGAGTCCATGCAGGATGCTATAACAAAATACCACAGACTGGGGAGATTATAAACAACAGAAATTTATTTCTCAGCATTCTGGAGGCTTGGAACTCCAAGACTGAGGCACCAGCATGGTTGGGTTCTGGTAAAGGCCCCCTTCCTATTTCATAGTTGGCGCCTTCCCGCTGTATCTTTACATGATAGAAGGAGGAAGTCTCTCTGTAAGAGTAGCATTCCTATTGATGAGGGCCCCACCTTCATGACATAATCATCTCCCAAAGGCCCTACGTACTAATACCATCACTGTTAGGGGTTAGGATTTCAACATATTGGGGGGAAAGTGTACAAACACTGAGACCATACTGAAAAGAACAAACATTACTGTGATAGAGAGTTATTAAGATGCATCTCTAATGAGTTAACAATCTGACCTGAGACCTGAAAGATATAAAGGAGTCAGCCACGTACATACCAGCTGACAGAACAGCAAATGCACCGACCTCACGAGGCATATTCTGGGAACCACCCAAAGTTGTGTGTACTGTACTAGGTAAGTCAGGATACAAGGCATAAACTGAGACAGCTCCTAGGAGGTATGGTCCCTACTCTTGACCTTTTCAACCACAGTTCCAAGGTCAGTCATACCTTCCCTGTAGTCCCAATGTCTTCCCTTCCCAGTGCTTCACCATCTGGCTGTGGCTGCCCCTAGCGAAGACTGACTGACCCCCAAATGACTGTTTTTTAGCAGCTGTAGCAGCAAGCATAATTTTAGAACACTGCTTGAAATCATCTCCTGAACACTAAAATGAAATCATTTCAATCAGTGAAGCATTTTAAATTTATGACTTGTTTTAAACTGGTGAAGTAACATTGGCTTGAATGTCCCCAAGAATCTTGACCTGAGGTTTCAAGAAACAAACACCATGCAAATTGCCAAGTATTTTGTTATAAAATAAATAAATAAAAGGCAGGGCAATCACAATAACCTCCCCATAGAGTGTTTCCTCTAGTAAGGAACAGGAAATTGTTACAGTTTCATTTCGGGACTTGGGGACCACATTTGCTATGAACTTTCCTGCCCTTACATGAAATATTGAATTAATTTCTGTTATCAGTTGGAATATGTTGCTGTCTCATTCACTGTGAATCACCCTGGCTGAAAATATTTACTATGTTTTCCCCTTTAGAGTCTCCTGTGTCAATAGCCTGGGGGGATAAACTGTCTGATTTAGTTATAGAGAAAATCACTGTTTTTATTTGATGCCTATTTTTTTCCAAGGGGACAAGAAAAGCATTCTCACCACTATCAACTTGTTTCTAAGAAAAGAAGAAGGTGCCATTTCACTAAAAATCTATCATACAGTCTGAATGAGATTGCTTTGAGCTAGGATGGGGGAAGCTCCAGGAGATGATTGAAGAAGAAATGAGAAAGGAATGCTGGCATAAAAGAGAAGTACTGAGTAATTCCTGATGTGGCCTTGACCTTGGAGGCAAAGGGAAGCAGAACCTTCCATGTTCAATGGTCTCTACAGGAAAATAAGAGCTGAAAAGGGTAGGGAGGGAGAGAGGTAAATGGAGTCAGAAGGCTGGACTGTGGTCCTGACTTCATCTCCAAGTAATAATATGTAACTATTACTCTGGGCCTCAGTTTCTTCATAAGTAACATGATTTTGGTTTAATCTCTGCCAACCCTGATGGTTTTCTCAATGTTCATTGAATGTTGTGATAGTTATTTTTATGTGTCACCTTGGCTGAGCCACAGTACCCAGATATTTGGTCAAACACTTTTCTAAATGTTTCCATGAAGGTATTTTATGAATGGGGTTAAGTTTTAAATCAGTAAACTTGAGTAAATCACATTGCCCTCTATTATGTGGATAGGCATACAAAATTGAAGACTTTACAAAAAAGACTGACTTCTCCCAAGAGAGGGAGTTCTGCCAGCAGGTGGCCTTCAGGCTTGAACTACACGGCTTTCCTGGGTTTCCAGCCTGCTGGATTCTGGGCCTGCCAAAGTGCACTTTCAAAATCACATGGGCCAATTGCTTATTGGTTTTCTTATTGGTTCTATTTCTCTGGACAACCCTAATACAACCACCTGCAATGTGCCATCATCCTAAACAGTAGGGATTTATTTAAAAAAAAAAAAAAAAGAGGCAAAGACTCCTGCCCTCTCAGAGTTTATGATCGTGGCTAAGTCTCTGGGGACTGTGTGGGATCATTTCCTAATCACAGTCCTCTGGAGTTGGTATTGACCAGGAGTAAAATGAGAATCAAAGATGTGTTGAAGTGGTCAAAAATCAATAAATGATTGAAATAAAATAAAACCCAGGTGCTCATGTCCTGCAATAGAGGGAGATACCTTGTTTTTCCCTGTTCCTCAGACCATCCCTGGAACATACCCAAGTGCAGTAGGTTCTAAACGCCTTTTCACACCATTTTCAAACCACTGGAAAATAGAACATATCCAGGTAGGACTGTCCACACTGGTGAAGCTGGCCCAAAACTCAAATGCTCTATAGCAAACAGTGGGGGGGGGGGGGTGGGATGCAGATTTTTTAAATTTCAAGCAATGGTTCTCAACTGGCAATGATTTTGTCCTCCAGAGGACATTTCTCTATGTCTGGAGACATTCTGACGGCCACAACTGGGTGTGCTACTGGCATCCTAGTACATACAGTCCAATGTACAACACACAGGAGGCCCGCTCCCAATAAAGAATGATCCAGACCAAAATGGCAAGAGCTCTGAGGTTGAGAAATCCTGAATTAGTACCAAAGAAGGCAGATATCTACTTAATAAAATGAATACTATTCTTTGAGAACTATGCAAACATAGAATCAGGGGCTCTATAAGAAATGAGTTTTGTGTTGCAGGACATTTCCAGGGAGAAACTACAATGCAGTCATGGATATTACAGAGAAGATCCAAGTCCTGACCTAAAAGTGATTCTCAGACATATACAGGAAGCTGCATGGAGTGGTCTGTGAGTCTACATCCAGTTTAAGGATGAAGAAACATCAGAAGTCAAATGATTTAGGGGTAATCCTGTGGTCCTCTGCAAGCAGAGTTAAAATTCATAGCTATGGAATCTTGTAAGGAATGGAGAAAATTCATCTTTGATTCAGCAGACACAATAACTTAACTGAATAGAAAGTAAAAATAATGTGATCGTTATTTATAATTATTGCATCTACCATATTTGAGCACTTCCTCCTAACCCCTCTGCATGTCTTATATAATCCTCATATACAAGAGCGGGAAGTACAATCAAGAATGAACTCATGACAGTCTTGAGGCAGCTACTATTATTATAATACCGATTTCTCAGATGAGGACACTGAGGCTGCCTGAGATTAATTAATTGGCTCAGGGTCATTCAGGCAGGGCTCGGCAAAGCTGGGATGTGAGCCCAGCCTACCTAATAACCAAGTCATGTGTTCTCTAGAGTGTGTTCCAGCTACACGAACAAAACCAGGACCAGAAGATCCTGTAACTGAAGACTAAGTGAAGCATTAATGATGCTGCTTGGACACTGCATCATAGTTAAATGCTAGAAATTAGCTTTCCTGAAAAAAAAAATCCCTGTTAATGAAAATCCACCCTGCTTCATCCTCTGTCAGCACAACCAGAAGACTCAGTAGAGGTCAGACTCTTGGTCTCCCTGGACCTAAACATCATGGCTTATAAAACAGGGCAATGACCCCATCAGTTTGTGAGACCCGTTATAAGTACTAAGATCATGTTTATCAGCAGGGTCCCAACAGGAAACAGATGTACTACTCAAGAACATTTCAAAGAGGGATTTACAAAGGGATCCATTCCAAAACTCAAGGGACAGTACAGGAACCTCGGCTAATAGCAGTAGAGTTATCTGGGTGCTTGGGAACTGAGGGACAAAAGGAGAAAGTAGGTCCCTGAACATGGAAGCAATGTAGAAAAGCCACCTTGTGCACATAGGGGACTGAATCTGTGTCATTGACTGCATAGGGATTGAGGAAGTCAAGAGAATAAACACTCTGACCTTACTCCGCTCCCTTCCCACCCTATCTCTTGTTGGGACTCCACATTGGCCAAACCCCACAGAAGGGACAGGGCGGGGAGCCTATTGGTGACCTTTTCTGACGTCACCTCCCAGGGGCAGAGAGAAGAGAATATTGGAAAGGAGATTTGTAGAGACAAAGCATGCTGTCAAACATGGGATACGATGGAGCCTTAAAACACATGAAGAATGTGCAGCCTCATCAGGATCAGAAGGGGAAAAAAACAATTTTAAGTATTTTTCCTTTCAAATTTGGAAGAAATATTTTAAGATAACATCAAGTGTAAGTGGCTTTGATGAAACAGGTATACTCATTATAGCTGACTGAGGTAAAGATGTTCCTTGTATCTGTAAGGCAGTTTGGAAAAAGCAGCAAGAAGTCTTAAAATATTCTTACTTTTTGACTCACTACAATATTCACTCTAGCATTATTTATAAAGGTGAAAAGCTATAAGATTAAATGTCTAACAATAAGACTTTGAATAAATTATAGTATATTCCTATGATAGAAAACTCCACAACCATATCGTTGGAGAATATTTAGTGATAAAATGTTCAAGATATAATATTAATGACAAAAAAAATCAAGTTATAAAACATATACCATGAGACCCAATCCTTTGAACATATTCTGCATGTATATCTGGGAATACATCTGAATTCAATCAGGAAGGAAGTACGCGAAAATATTAGCAATAACAAACTACTTCTGAGTCATGGGATTTTGGGTGATTCTCATTCCCTTTTAGCTGAGACAACAGGAAAAAGTGAAAAGGAAATATGTGCCAGGCATGGGTATGCCTCAAATCAGCAAGAAAATCAATGTTTTAAATTTCAGATGAAAACATGGTGTTATTCCCTAAGGTCCCTAAGTCATATCAGAGAACTCAAACAGGGAAGGGAAGGGGGATACTCCAGTCGCCTTTCTTAGTCAGGAAAGACAAGATTCTAAAAATGAATAAAACTTACAAGTCAAGTATCTATTATTTCTTAATGTAGCAATTTAAAGTCAAGCTTTAGTTACTTTAAACAATAAACCCTAAAATGAATGGCTCTATCAAAATGCATGCCTCCCATTCTCATTAAGTGACACCATTTACTGTTTGCTGGTCCCCAAGGCTAGGACAACAGTTTCTTAGAGACAAAAAAAAATCCAGTTTACCAAACTCTCCCATATATACCACTTCCGGTGTATTAGCCTCCATGTTTGCACGGAAGGAGCCATATGCAAAGCCGCCAGCACAACTGATGGCTGATACACCACTACTGAGCTCTGCTACAACCTGGAAAGTCAATGTTGTTGTTCGAATTGTGCAGATGGGGAGAGTGAAACCAGAGTGGTGAATCTTCTCACCTAAGGTTACACAGCAGGTGATGGCTTCAGCCCAAGAATTCCAAGGCATTTTCTTTACACCATCTTCTCTCCAGATGGCTGAATGTGCTTGAGGCAAATGCAAGGCCAAGAAGCCCCTGAGGAACAGACGCCCTCATACATGGCTTCCCAGGAGGGCCCTACACATGAAAGCCTTAAACCGGACATGCTCTTGGTTCTGCATTTCATTTCTCAAAACTCATCCCAATGGAATCTTCAAAGAGGTACACAATTGTTTATGGACAGAGACTCTTATGACAGTTGTTTATAAGAGCAAAATAGTAGGAAACAACATAAACGTCCAACAACAAGGGAATGGTTAATGAAAGGATGGTCTAACAGTGTAACAGAATACCATGTAGGCATTTTAAATGGTTTCAGAAAAGAAAAACCCAATGGCATGAGAAAACGCTCACATTATAACTCTGAATGAAAAAGAAAACAATGTGGCAAAGATGACAAATTGCAATCCACAAGGACAAATATAAAATGATGATTTCAAAGAAGAATGACTGCCTTTTGCAGTCTCTAAATAAATACTGGGAGGACTTCGTTTTCAAAATAAAACAGCTTAGACCCTTGAAGAGTCTTTTCTGCTGACCTCTATCTTCAAAGCAGTTCAACAAAACTACATTCATTTTGGTTATAGCTTTGCTTTTGATTATAATTGTAATACATGCACAAAGCAGAAAACTTAAGAAAATAGAAAAACAAAAAGTACACAAAAGCACCAATAACTGTCATATTTACCCTACACAACCTGTGCCCCTCACCTAGCCAGTTAACAGTTTTGTCCAAAATTCTCCCCTTTTTCTCCCGCTACAATTGCTCTTAACCAAGTCTTGAAATTCAGTAATTAGTATATACATGACTATATGAACAGAAATCAAAAATATTCCTTAACTCTACAAGCATATTTTGTGGCTTCTTCTTTCTTGTGTTGTTCAAAATGAACTAAAATTGTAAAATAAATAAATCCTATCAACCCACCAAAACTAGCGGCCAGCCTTTCCTTCCCCAGGCATCATGGGCAAGTTCTTTTTGCCCAAGAATGAGTAGAGGAATTAAGTCTGAATGAATGAATGCATGCCAAGTAAATATTCCTGGACTGGAAAAGAGAGTATGTAGCTGTCTGCTAAGCTGTTTTCGGGCCTATAAACAATTAACAGCAACACAACATAAGGCAAAGCTGCCATCAGGTTTTGTGTGTCTTGCTACAGGAATTTCTGAACTGCTTTTTGCAATCCTCACATCAGTAAGCACAATTCACTCCTTATAGCACTTTTTTTTCACCTAATGGGCTTTAAACTATTTGGCTTCCAAGTGTTCATGTTGAATGAGGCAGCAGGGAAGAGAAAAAAAGTGTTTGGCAATAAGGGCTAATTGTCTTCACCACGCTGGAGGCACTCTGCCTTTGGTACTGCCCACAGTGTCCCTGGGTCCTCTGAGCCTACCAGGGCCTTCTCTATTATATCTCGCTGCTTCGTGGAGACAAGGAGTGGGATATCTACAGACCCAGTTATCACTCTTATAGACATTTCTATTCCACCAACACCACTCATTCTTCTCTTGCTCATAAAGATCAACGTATTAGAACACAGAGTTCTGGTGTCATTTTGTTCATGGTCTTATCCAATGATAAATGGCAGAGAGACAGAACAAAGACATGATCTCTCTTTTGCAAGCTCAATGTTACACTAAGAGACAGATATTCTTTGATAACTCTCCTGGTTATCATTAAGCATTCATTATTCATTCGTTCACTCAATAAATCCATATTAAGGGCTTACCGTACTAAGCCCAATGCAATGAGCTGGTGAAATAACAGGGAATGAGGCAAACATGAGCTCTGTCTTCATGAAGCCCCCACCCCAGTGGAAGGAACAATGAGGAAATAAGGAAATAATCAGACTCTCAGATAGAAAACAACAGGACAGACACAGGGTGGGCAGGGAAGGTTGTATGGTGCATCACAATGCTCGGATCCTCTTTCAAAGCAGGACTTCATGCCTGGGAGTACTGTCCACTCTTGACCTTCAGATGTCAGAGCCTTTACAGGTATGGTCTCAGCTACAGAGAGTTGACTCCTCAAGGTTGCATCCTTTCCAGTGGGAAGGGAAACCCCCATTTAAGGCTGATCCATGAGAGAGTATAAAGGCCGGGTCATGGCTGCCAGCTGGAGGAAACACTGCAAGACCATTCTAGATACAAAGATACAAACTACAAATGCCTGTGTGGTCGACCAGGGATGTGCCTGGCCCACATTGCTCCATGACTCCCTGTGCCCACTCCAGCTCCATTCCTCTTCCTCCCGCAGTGGGTGAGCCCAAGAGCCCCCACACACATCACACCCATCGTGCTAAATCCCACCTCAGAGTATGCTTCCTCGGAAAGGCAAAAGTTGACCCTTGAAGGGTGAGCAGGAGCTAGCCATACCAAGAGGCCAAGGAAGCAATACAGATTGAGGGAATGTCATGTGCCAAGTCACTGAGGCATGACCTAGTTGGCACAGCAAAGGACCAGAGAGGTGGCGCACGTGTTGGGAATATAGTCAGCAATCTAGCTGGTAAGGAGACAGAATCAGGCCCAGACCATGAAGGGATCTGTAGACCATGACAAGGGGCTTGGATTTCATCCTAAGGGTAGGGGGAGACAAATGAAGTCACAAGACTGTTGTAAGCACTGGCAATACCCAGAGGCATAAAGCTCTATTCAAGCTGTCCCAGTATATGACTTTGGGCAGATAGCAACTACTTAAGATTGGTCCAAAAGATAACCTTGCAGGGTAAGAAAATGGAAAATGCCTAGCAGCTAGTGAACACCTACTATGTGCTAACCTAACAAAGCTTTCAACAGAGGCATAATTGCCTTCAGGTAGCAGGGACAGCAATGGGGGCAAAGAGAAAGAAAGTGGTCTAAATTCACACAAATAGTTAAAGAAAGGCCAGGGATATGAATCCAGGTCTTCTGGCTCCAGAGCAAATTACCTCCTCTTTACAAGGATTATAGTATTATAACTATGTATCATATATATTCTTATTTTATATAACTATGGTACTATATGAGTATAGTATAAATATTATAAAATATTATGTCTATTGCAAAGCCAATGACAATCGCAGGCATTTAAATGACCAATATTTGCTGTTCTATATAATCCCCAACCTATTGAACAGTTGCACCTGCCCCTAAATAATCTTCCTAGAGGGCCTTAGAGAGAAAAGGAGACCAAATGCAATTGATGTCATCCAAACTCTGTTTTGTGTCCTGAAGAATTTTGGGCACCTTCCCCCCAACAGATCCCCCAGGAATGTTTCACGAGAAGGCCTTCCCCTTTGCAGGTTACCTACTACAGGCACAAATGTATATCCAATTATCAGCCAACTTTGGCTGATTCATGTATCCCGCAAGCCCACCCATTGTAATTCAGTGTAAGTGGCTGAACTTTCAAGAGTGTCTGCTTCTGCTATCCCTTGATCTGGAACAAGATAGCAAGGCAAATGCCTGCAATTGAAGGGCTTTTATAGTGTGGTGATGTGAAGGTCAGGGGAATGTAACTTGCTCCCTCTCCCCTCCTTCCAAGGCTTGCACAATGAAGATTTCCAACACAAATAATGTAAAAGGGCAAAGGCAAGATGAATGCCCCCTCTTCTTAAACACTTCTGAGAAAAACCAAGGTCATCGATGCATTACATTATTTCAGGGAGTAAGATTCCTGCAACAATCTGAAAGGGCACAATACAATTCCAGCCCTACTTCCTCCCCCAGGAAACCCAGTCAGGGCATGCTCTTTTCTTTACTAAACTATTGCTTTTCCTGTGTTCTGCCTTTGTTTTCTTTTTACTAGTACTGCACCTACAAGCAATGAACAGGCCCTGCTAGGGAGCAAAAGGAAAATCTTGTGGCCATTGCAAGGTTTCAAATAGTTTCAGTCATCAGTAATTAGGAAAAACAAAACAAAAACCCTGAGGCAGGTTCGAGTAGACTATAGACAAGAGAGGACAAATCCAAAAAAAAAAAAAAATCCTTAAATCGAAGTAAAAAGTCAAGAACCAAGAAGTAACCATATTTAACTTGATGAGATTTTCTAAATGTATGTTTAGAAGTTAGTAGAATCGCTTCTCGGCCTTTTGGCTAAGATCAAGTGTAGAAGTTAGTAGATAATGTCCTAATTTTCCAGAACAGCCAATTCTCTGGTCAAGAAGGTCATCTCTTCCTGAACTGAGCTTCTCTTTAGAAGGATGAGTGTTTTATTTAATAAATGTTTTTTAATTAAGTTTATTTATTCATTTCAGGAGAGACAGAGAGACCGAGCTGAGGAGGGAGGGGGGAGGGAGGGAGGAAGGGACAGAGAAAGAGAGAGAGAGAGAGAGAGAGAGAGAGAGAGAGAGAGAGAGAGAGAGAGAATCCCAAGCAGGCTCCACACCGTTGGTGGAGATCCCAACGCAGGGCTTGAGCTCACGAGCCATGAGATTATGACATGAGCTGAAACCAACAGTTGAACACTAAACAGACTGAGCCACAATGCCCCAATAATAGTTTTTAAAGGTAATTCACTTAACTTCAATATATTATATACAATGAAGTGTGTAATTAGTAGAGTATAGCTTGACACAGTTTCACAAAGTTAACATTCTCCTGTTACCAGCAACCAGATGAAAAACTTGAACACCGCCCAGCATGCCGAACCTCCTTCACAGCCTTCCAGACTCTACCCCCAGAGCTCTTCCCCAAAGGCAATCAGTATCCTAACTGTCATAGGTTAGTCTTGTCTGGTGTTGAACTTTATATAGGTGGAATCAAGTAGCATGCACTCTTTAGCAAAGAGCTTGACTTCTTGCTTAACACAGTGTTGTTTTATCCACGTTACAACGTGGAACAGCAGTTCATTTGCATTACCTCCTTGCGTGACCATAAAATATCCAATGTAGATGGACACTTTGTTCTTTCCTGTTCCCATCCACCATGAACAGTGCTACTATGGACTTGCTCGCACAGCTTCGGCACACAACTGTACACACCTCTGTTGGAACTTCTAGATCACCCAGTATGTGTGGAGTCAGTTTCAGTAGATACTGACAAACAGTTTTCAAGTTGAGTGCACTAATTTACATTCCCAATGACAAGGTATGAGAGTTCCTGGTGATCTAAGCCCTTTTTCCAAGGTTTGGCTGGTTTTGAATTCTTATCAAGTAATACATGTTTGTGGTATTAAGAAAACAATTCCATAAGACTTGTAATGCAAAAGAACAGTCCCCTACCCTACCCTGAGGTCCTGCTCCCCAGAGCCAAGCATGTTCAATTCTTTTAGCTTTTTCCAGCATTTAACTTTGTGTTTCTATACACATATTTTTTATTCTTTAATTATTTTAAGGATTATCTACTGATTTTCTCCTATAGAAAGATAAAGTTTGAGTACTCTTACACCCTATTCCCCACCCTCCTCATGTACATTTCACCTCTACCTTCTTGGTAATACTGCTTTATTATAATGCTGGTTGTATCAATAGTTACTGTTCAAATTATTATTATATAATTATTCACAAATGAAACCAATAGTATAGCACAACCTCATTCTCCCCTTTTTTAAAGTTTATTTATTTTGAGACAGAGGGAGAGAGCATGAGTAAGAGAGGTGGGGCAGAGAGAGAGGGAGAGAGAGAATCCCAAGCACGATCCACACGGGCAGCACAGATCCCGACTTGACGCTCAATCTCACAAACCATGAGATCATAACCTGAACCAAAATCAAGAGGCAGACACTTAACCCACTGAGCCACCCAGATGCCCCCACATTCCCCTTCTTACACAAAATTGTGTTTTCCTTAAAGTTAGTAATTGCCTTTATGTCTCATCTACTCAGATTTCTATTTATCACCAGTTTTTCTCAGACTCTCTGAAGAATTACAAACACCCTTCAAAAAGGTGCAACTCCTCAGGAATTCTATCAGCACTGCATATTCCCTTTGAAGTTTGGTGAGATTTTTTTGGGTTCGGGGGTTTCGTGGGAGCTTTTTGGGTTTGTGTGTGTGTGTGTGTGTGTGTGTGTGTGTGTGTGTGTGTGGTTTTTGTGTTTTTGTTTCATTTGTTTTGTTTGGCAAAAGGCCTCTGTCTTCCTGCTCACTGAGTCTCCTGAACAGCGGTCATACTGGGAAATCCCCTCTTCATCATTCTAGGAATTCTTGTACTCCTTTTTATAGCTGGATCCCCTGTCTCCAGAATCTTACATTTTCTTTCTTTTGCTTATTAGAGCAAATGTTTTCTTTTGCTCGTTGGAACAAACCACCAGTAGCTCCCCAGGTATAAATGTTTTGAGACCTCTCACATCTGCATTCTATCTGTACATGTGATTGACAGTCTAGAGGTATATGGATGTCTAAGCGAGAAGCCTTTGCTCAGCCTTGAAGACATTGTTCCCTTGACTTCTTGGCTTCCAGGTTTGCTGTTGAGAAGTACAATCTCACTGTGATTCCTGATCCTTAGATATGTGACTCATTTGCTCTTCCCTGGCAAGGGATCTTCTCCTTGTACCCTTCATGCTCTGAAATTCTATGGTAATATGCCTTGATGTAGACTAATGTGTGGAGTACAGTGAGTCCTTTCAATCTGGAGTTTCAAGTTCTTGGTTTATGTATATGTGTGTGTGTGTACATATATATGATTCTAAGTTGTTTTTTAAAGTTTTATTTATTTTGAGAGAGATGGAGAGAGCAAGTGGGGGAGGGGCAGAGAGTGAGGGGGGAGAGAGAATCCCAAGCAGGCTCCATGCTGCCCACAGTGGAGCCCGAAGTGGGACTCGAACTCACAAACCTCAAGATTCATGACCTGAGCCAAAACCAAGATCCCAGTGCTTAATCAACTGAGCTACCCAGATGCTCCAATATTTTAAAAAAGCCTTCCCTTTTGTATCTCTCTTGGTTGGTTGTTGCATCTACTAGATTAATTCTCTGATTTTCTCATCATTTCTCTCCTGCTATCCATGCCTTTGCTCTTTTACTCTACCTTTTAGGAGATTCCCTCAACATTAATTTTCAAAATTTTGAAGTTTTTTTCCATTACTATTACAATATTTTTCATTTCCAAGAGCTCTTTGTTCTCCAGTCCTTTTTAAAAATAGCATTGTATTTTGTTTTATCAGTGAAATATCTTCTCTTTTCTTCTGAAAATATTAATTATAGCTTTTTAAATGAAGTTGCCTCCTGCTCACTTCACTATCACTGTATTCATCAGGTTCATTTCCTCCCAGTATTTGCTTTGGTCTTTTTCATTTGAGAATAGAAGCTTTCCTCAAAATCGGGTGATTCCTACACATCCACTGATATTTAAGAGCAAGGCAATAAATTGCTGATTGGCAGTTCACGGTGAGTAGGCTGGGGTTTACTTGAGGGTGACTGGGTAGAAATTTATCTAATTCATTAGAGGTCTTTTCCTTTGGAGTGCCCAGCTATGCATAAGAAAAATCTTCCCATCTCTGCTGCCTACATTCTGGGAATTGAGGAGAGGAAGGGGATTGGATTAAGAAGTCTCTCTCCTTATTTGGTTTTAATGTTTGAAGCCACCTCACCATTGCTTCTGATGTCCTCAGTATGAACCCCCTCTGAGTTTCTCCAGATGCTGTGGGGGAAGATCCATTACCTGGATCTTCAAAGTGGGAAATGGCATCCCAGATAAAACAATTTATTACACGTGCAATATTAATAGGGTGTGTGGACTTTTTTTTTTTGACTTATTTTCTGCTTTTTAAAAAATTGCAGGGGTGCCTTGGGTGGTTCAGTTGGTTAAGTGTCCGACTCCAGTTCAGGTCATATTCTTACAGTTCATGGGTTCGAGCCTTGTATTGGGCTCTGTGCTGACATTTCAGAGCCTGGAGCCTGCTTCAGATTCTCCTTCTCTCTCTCTCTCTCTCTCTCTCTCTCTCTCTCTCTCTCTCTGTCCCTCCCCACTCATAAAATGAATAAAGTTGGGGCGCCTGGGTGGCTCAGTTGGTTAAGCGTCCAACTTTGGCTCAGGTCATGATCTCACAGTTCGTGAGTTCCAGCCCCACGTCAGGCTCTGTGCTGACAGCTCAGAGCCTGGAGCCTGATTCTGATTCTGTGTCTCCGCCTGTCTCTGACCCTCTCCCGTTCATGCTCTGTCTCTCTCTCTCTCTGTCAAAAATAAATAAACATTACAAAAATTTTTTTTAAATGAATAAAGATTTTTTAAAAATTAAAAATAATTGCAGGGGTGCCTGGGTGACTCAGTGGGTTAAGTGTCTGACTCCAGCTCAGGTCAGGATCTCACAGTTCATGAGTTCAAGCCCCACATCAGGCTCTGTGCTGACAGCTCAGAGCCTGGAGCCTGCTTTGGATTCTGTGTCTCCTTCTCTCTCTGCCCCTCCCCTACTCAAGCTCTGTCTCTCTCTGTCTCTCAAAAAAAAAATTAACAATAAAAAAAAAAAGAATTGCAAACCACAGAAATGGACTCGGGCAATTTAAATTTAAACTTAAATGGACTGAGGTAGGTAGTTCACTGAATTCCTGGGAAGGCTGCAAAGCCAGGCTCCAGGATAATCTTCTAGAACTAAGCCCAAAACCACCCAACAGAACACTCTGATGAGGAAATGTTCACAGACACTGCTACCCACTGAGCACAAAAGTAAATTATCATTGCTCCCACAACTACCCCACCAAAGCCAGTTTTATAAAGAAACTTGACCTTACATCACTGCTTCCACTAAAAGCTTGAGTTCTCTGCTTGAAAAATGAAAACACACACAGACCCTCTTTCCTCAGCTCACTTCTAAATTAAAATGTCATGTGTGTCTGATTGGCAAAGCCAGGTCCCATGATTGTAGGGAAAGCTGGGAATTTGAGTTTTCATTGGGGAAGAAAGACTATCACTGTAGATTTCCCTAAGTATAGAAACACTACCCAAAAGATGATAGAAGGCCACAAATATGAGAGCTATCCTCTGCTGAACGGATTCCACACATATGTCTTTAGAGGTAAGCGTGGGCTCCGATTTTCAAGTCTCTCTAGAATTCTGTAGCAAAAATTGGCTTATTTCTTGTTGGAATTCTATTCTCTGGGTATTTTGTTCAAGCTTTCTTGCTCTCACCATCCAGTTGTCATTCATCCATCTGCTTTCCATCTTCTAAACCCTTGTTGACATCTTTAATTTGCTGTTGGTTCCTTCCTCTGACCTTTGTCTCTGTAGGTTTATAGCTTTTTAATTCTTTTCCCATCATCTCAGTGGGGTTCTTGGAGAAGTGGAAATCAATGTGTGCTATATCTAATCAGACTTTAAGGTATCCTTTGTGTGGCTATTAAGAAGAATATATGTACCAAGTGATTTATTGATTATTTAATGTACCACAGAGTAACCTCTTGAAAATTTTAAAAGTTTTAGTGGGCTCAGACACGTCAAGACTGCTCAACCTCTCACCTACTGAGTTTCTTCTACCTAGGTAGGAAGTCAGGCCTATGTGGACTTTCTTGCTGAGAATTTTATATATTTCAAGAGTGAAAAAGGAGAAATTGGCAAGGTGAGTCCTACTTTGTTTTTACCACATGGTGAAAGGGAGCTCCAGTCTCTTACCCCTGTAGCATTTCTCTCTCCAGATTCTATTGGAAAATCTCAGGGAAGAATTCTGATTGGCTGGCTTGGGTCACACACCCACCACAGGGGTCAGTGTCCATGAGGATTTATGTCTGGCCCAGTCTGGCTTATTCCATCCCCCATGACTAGAGCATGGGTCTTTTCACAAGTGGTTGGGGGAGTGGAACAAGACATTCTGAGGCAAGTAGCCACCTAGTGTGTATACACAACACTGTTGTGCAATGGATATTCCTAGACATCACACAACCAAGGCAAGATGTAGACATGGAAAATAAATTTGTAGTAGGTTGAATAATGCCTTCAATACATATTCTCATTCCCTCCAACTTGTGAATGCTACCTTATACAGCAAAAACAAACAAACAAACAAACAAACAAACACTAATGTGCATGTGTGGTTAAGTTAGGGGTCCTGGGATGGATGCTCATCTTGGGTCATCGGTCTGCTCTCTAAATGCAAACAATCATATACAATCAGTATATGCAATCAAATATATCCTTTAAAAATAGGGGCTGGGAAGAGAGGAATTTGAGAGGAATTTGACCTAGCCATAAAAAAGAGAACTCAATATGGTGATGTAGACAGATTATATCAGCCGTTACAAGCCATGATGTGCTGGGAGCCACCAGAAGCTGGAAGAGGCCAGAAATGAATTCTCCCTTTAAGCTTCCAGAGAGAGTGCAGCCCTTGGTTTTGGCCTAGTGAAGCTTTTTTTTTTTAATTTTTTTATTGTTTATTATTTTTGAGAGAGAGAGAGAGAGAGAGAGGGAGAGAGACTGAGAGCAAGCAGGGAAGGGGCAAAGAGAGAGGGAGACAGAATCAGAAGCGGGCTCCAGGCTCTGAGCACTCAGGACAGAGCCTCACGTGGGGCTCACACCCACAGACCTGATCATGACCTGAGCTATAGTCAGCCACCCAACCGACTGAGCCACCCAGGCACCCTTGGGTGAAACTTAAGGAAGATTACTATCTTCTAGAACTTGGGAGAATAAAGTTCTCCTGTTTTAAGCCTCCAAGAGTATGGTAATTTGTTACACTAGCAATTGGAAACAATTACAGATTTTTGGTATCTGCTGTAACAAATTCCTACAAATGTATAAGTGGCTTTGGAATTAGGTAAGAGGTAGAGGCTGGATTTTGAGACCCATGATAAACAGCACGTTAACAGAAATGTGAACATTAAAGGCACTGTTGGTGAGACCTCAGAAAAAAGTAAGCAACATGTTATTGGAAACTGGAGGAAAGGTAGCCCTTGTTTATACAGTGGCAAAATGCTAAGGTGAATTGTGTCCTACAACTTCTGGAGAGGAGAACTTATAAGTTATGAACTTGGACATTTAGCTGCAGAGATCTCCAAGTAAAGCAGTGAAGGTACAGCAGTTTCTGCATGCTATTTAAAGTAAAATGTGAGGACACCAGGATGGCTCAGTCAGTTAAGCGTCTGACTTCAGCTCAGGTCATGATCTCACAGTTCATGGGCTCGAGCCCTGCATCGGGCTCTGTGAAGACAGCTCAGAGGCCGGAGCCTGCTTCCAAGTCTGTGTCTCCCTTTCTTTCTGTCCCTCCCCTGCTTGTGCTCACTGTCTTTCTCTCCCCTTCTCTCTCTCTATCTCAAAAATAAATAAACAATTTTTAAATTTTTTAAACTATATTTTAAAGTAAAATGTGAAAAGAAAGACATAATATGAAGTAAGAAACATTAAGCAGAAGAGAATCAGAACTTGGTGACTTGGGGAATTAACATCCTATCTGGATTGCTAAAGAGGCCAAAATTAGGAGATAAGGTCATCACTATCAGGAAATCATGCTCTGAAGCCTAGGTGAAGGGTGTGGTTGGACAACCTTTGGCAAGTGCCTACAAAATTGGGGATGTGACTTACGGATCCCCTCAATTATCTCAGCAGAAGCTGGGAATAGACAGGATTATCCAGGAAATATCTGTGAAGAATCCTGTTGTCTAAAGGCAGGAGCCCCTATGACATACACTGGAGAGCCACAAGATTTTTTTGAGAGTTCTATTTGCAGAAACACCAACAGTTTTGATAGAAAGAGAGAGAGGATAAAATGAAGAGAAGCTTTTGAACTCTCAAAATTCTACAGGCAAGAAAGAGACTCATAAAACTACTTCAAAGAAAAAAAAAGGCCGGGGTGGGGGGTGGAGAATAATTCCCAGAGTGGAGCCTTGGGCTGAGAGGTCAGAGCTACAAGCCACAGAGGATTACTTCCAGGTCTTGAGACTTAATGGAACTTTCCTGCTGGATTTTAAAATTGCTTAGGATCAATGACTCCTTCCTTCTTTTCATTTTCCTCTTTTTTGGAATGGCAGTGTGCATCTTGTTATCCTATGCTAGTCCCACCACTGTATTTTGGAAGTAGAGAACACGTTCCTGTGGTCTACAGGTCTACAGATGGAGGAAAAAATGTCCCTCATGAGGAATCATGCCAAGAGTTTCACGTATACCTGACTGATAGAACTTAGATGATGAGATTTGAGATTTGAGCTGATGGTATTTACACGAGATTTTGGACTTGAGTTGATGTTGTAATGGGTTGAGACTTAGGGCAATGCTGAGATGGGGTGAATGAATTTTGTATGTTTGGGAAGGATGTGAATCTTTGAAGGCCAAAGGGTAGACTGTGATAGGCTGAATAATAACATGCTGCCTCCAAAATATTATCTTTTCATTCTAATCCCTAGCACCTTTGACTGTTACCTTATAATGAATTAATTAATTAATTAATTAATTAATTAATAGAAAGATAGATGGATAGACAGATAGATAGATAGACAAATGGACAGACTTTGCAGGTGTGATAAACTAAGGACCTTGAAATGGCAAACTTGTCCTGGAGGTAGAAAGATGAAAGATGGATGGATGGATGGATAGACAGACAAATGGACAGACTTTGCAGGTGTGATAAACTAAGGACCTTGAAATGGTGAGCTTGTCCTGGATTGACAAGGTGAGCTCTAAATGCATGTATCCTTATAAAACAGAATCAGAAGAAGGTTTAACTACAGAGGAGAATACAATATGAAGACAGAACAGAGAAAGAGAGATTTAAAGATGCTACCCTGCTATCCTTGAAGATAGAGGAAGGGGCCATGAGCCAATGAATCCACCTCTAGAAACTAGAAAAGGCAAGAAAATGGTTTTTTTTCTCTATAGCTTGGACAGAGAGTATGAGCCTGCAGACATCTTGAGTTAGCTCCCTAAAACTTACTTCAAATGTCTGGCCTCCAAAACTGTACGAGAATAAATCCGTATTGTTTTAAGCCACCAAGTGTTGTAATCTATTACAGCCACCATAGAAAATGAACACACACATAAAAGGGTCAATGATCCCTGAGACGAGAACAATCAAGAGGTAGTGAGTAACTGGATGCCCTAAGCACCCCAAAGTCCAGACACTGCCACTTTTATCTATGTGACACCAGGCAAGATGCAATCTCTAGGGACTCCCTTTCTTTACCTCTAACGTGGGGTGACAATACTGACTCACTTTTTTCCCTTAGTGGTTTTGAACTTACATAAGAAAAAAAAAGTAGATGACAGTGCTTTATAAAAAAAAAAAAAACGTGCAGTGAAACATGTATACTGATTACTTTTAATGGATGAATCCATCCAAGACGTTATCATAAGTTGAAATGTAGTAAGTACTGCAAACATAGGTTACCAAGACTTTTTTATTTATATTTATTTTTGAAAGACAAAGAGAGACAGAGCCTAAGTGAGGGAGGAGCAGAGAGAGAGGGAGACACAGGTTCTGAAGCAGGCTCCAGGCTCTGAGCTGCCAGCACAGAGCCCAGTGCAGGGTTCAAACCCATGAACTACGAGATCATGACCTGAGCCAAAATCGGACATTCAATCTACTGAGCCACCCAGGTGCCCCGGTTACCAAGACTTCTGATTTTTATAATGTAAGACTATGACACACACTTGAATTCACTTGGTAAAACATGAAGGCTTGGGAATTTGACTAAGGGAAACTCGAGTTCTGGGGAAAGGATTGATTTCTCTTCTTCATCTAAGGCCAGGAATGTCAACAACCTAGGCAGGTTCTTCCACTCCTTCAAAGCTAAATGTGCTAGCTACTCTGAAAGATAGGTACAATATGCCCCACTTACCAGGCATGATAAAATGAGACTTGAAAAAAATAATTTGGGAAACTAAACCCATTCAAATGACACTGTCGCTGTTCAAAACATCTGCAGAATGACTCTTCGAGAATTTTTTTCAAAGCCAGTTTCACCAGCCAAACAAGCAAACAAACAATTCACTAATTCAAACTAAGTCTTTGATTTGGCTCTAAAACAGTGTTCCCCAGAATAATTTACCACCTTATTCATAAGACTCGTCTCTGAAAGTGTTGAGGGTATTTCCAAAAATGAAATCTATCCTGAAAGGACCAAGATTTGCTAACATGAAAAATCGTCTTAAAAAAAAAATTACTCTGAAGATCATTCCAAAAGAGCAATCCCAACAGTGTTGCAAACAACAGTAAGTCATTCCAGTGAGTTTCTAGTACCTCCAGAGGGACTACTGAAAGGCAGACGTGCTCGCATCTCTACGCTGGCAGGCAGAAGACTCCAGCAGAAAAGACCAGGGCGGTGGAGACAGACTGACCTGAGTTAGACTCCAGCTCCATCCTGCACCTGCTACATGACCTTGAGTGGCTCATTTACCTCCTCTGTGCCTGTTTCCTCTTCCATAAAATAAACACAATATCTTGGGTGACCATATAATTTATTGTCAAACCTGGGGCACTTTGGAAAGTAAAAAGGGCTCATTTAATACTTGCATGAGGACAACAGGCAAACCAAGATGTTTAGTCATCCTAACACCCCACTCCTCCTGGATTTTTGTGGGGACTAAGTAATATGATGGGTTTGTTGAGCATGCTTAAATGGTAGCCCTATAAAGCTTATACCAGGTTTAAAACAAAACAAAACAAAACAAAAAAGCCATTCATTCTGGTGATGCCTGTTTGCTTCAATGGGTTTTGCTTTCAAATGCCTTCTATTTACAGATCTGTGCAGGCCTGGCACCTTGGGTATGATAAATGGGTGTGTGTTTTACACTGACTGGTTGGCAGTGCTACTGACATGCCCGTCCCCCCTCTATCTGTGGGATACCACCACAGAGCGGCAGATTTCCATCTGAGCCTAGCCGGGGAGAAGGCAGCACAAGGTCCATTTATCATTTGCTGTGTATGCAGAGAGCTGACCACACAGTAGAGATTTTGGAATTGTAACAGGCTGAACACTGGGCTCAAGTTGGCTGAACTTTCTCAAGAGAAGCTGGTTAGACCCAAGCTTGTCTGCACATCCAAAGGTGTACAGACATTCGTGCCTATTGCATTTCACCCTGGGATAGGAGAAATTTCTTTGGAGAAAAAAGTTACTAATAATCCAAGCCCTATATAAGCTATGATATCCTTTAAGGCTAGTACCTACTTTGGGAACAAATGTATCTGACTATCTTAACATGAAATCAGTTTTCTCAGATGAGCTCCCATGCCGGATTAATCTTTTGGCTACTTAGGCCTCCCTGAACAAACTGCAGTAATAATAATATCAATCACAAAAACATATCGTAAAGATGAGGAGCACAGACTCAGGTAGCAATCTGCCTAGATGTGACCCCTGCCATTTATCAGCTATGGGAGCTTGGGCAACTACCTGAATTTCTCTGTGCCTCAGCTTCCTTATCTGTTAAACGGGAATAACAGTACCTAGCTTTTGGACTTGTTACAAGGAGCAAATAAGTTAAATGAGCCACCTGCACTTAGTTAGCACTACATAAGTTTTTGTTAATTTTCTTCTTATTTTAGTAAATAGCATTACAATAACGTGAGCTCTCAGTTCCTAGGTCCTTACTGTGAACTAAGTACTTCACTAGGCTCTGTTTGGTTTTTCTTTTTTTTAATTTTTTTTTCAACGTTTATTTATTTTTTGGGACAGAGAGAGACAGAGCATGAACGGGGGAGGGGCAGAGAGAGAGGGAGACACAGAATCGGAAACAGGCTCCAGGCTCTGAGCCATCAGCCCAGAGCCCGACGCGGGGCTCGAACTCACGGACCGCGAGATCGTGACCTGGCTGAAGTCGGATGCTTAACCGACTGCGCCACCCAGGCGCCCCTTTCTTATTTTTTTTTTTTTTATTTTTTTCTGTTTGGTTTTTCTTGACACCACATACCTCATCCCAACACCAATTGTCCAATTCTCGGACAAAAACTAAGTGTCCTATAATTCGGTTCAGTTCTGACACCCACCCACCCACATTTAGCACAAACCCTACAGGCTCAGGACTCACTCCCACAAGAAGGCTCCCTGTCTCAGACAAATAAAGTCCCCAGATAACTCTCACTTCTATCCAGCCGACTAAAACTTCATGGGTTCTCAGAACCCTTCCTTAGGTTCAATACTGTGTTAGAACAACTCACAGAATGCAGGAAGGTGCTCTATTTACTATTATGGTTTATCATAAAGGATACACATGAACAGCCAGGTGAGGAGGTACACAGGGCAAGGTCTGGAAGACAAACAGACAAGAACCTCTGTGTCTGTGCAGCTGGCATGTGCCACATTGTCCCAGCACGGATGTGTTCTCCAACCTGGAAGCCCCTGCAATCCTTACCGTTCCAAGTTTGCTTGTTTGTGTTATCAAGGTTTCATTACACAGGCACACTCATAGAGTCACTGGCCTTTAGTAGCTGAACTCAGTTTTTAACCCCTCTACCTGCCCTGGAGGTCACGGATGGGGCAAAAGTTCCCACTCCAATCCTGTGCTTGGTTTTCTGGCAACCAGCACTCATCCTACAGTGAGGGACCTTACCAGGAGTCACCTCATCAGCATACAAGAGACACTCCTCTCACTAAGGAAATTCCAAGGGTTCCAGGAGATCTGTGCCAGGAAAAGGGCCTTGTACCACAGGCTCTTTAAGTGTGTTGTCTCCTAATTATCCCCTTTTCAGGAGGGATAAGCTGAGCCTGAAAGGTTGAGTTACTTGCCCCAGGTCACAGCTGCTAGGTGACCACCTCCCATGTGTGTCTCACATTAAAGCCTTTCGTTTTTTCCTCTACACCAGACACATGGGTTTGACCCAGGCTCAAAGGCTGGCAGAGAAGAAGGATGTGTCCACATGAAGCAGACTGCCTCTCACTCTGATGTGTCCTGAATTCAGCCCCATAGACTCACAGCTTGCCACTATGAAGAGGGAGAGCTGTCACTAAAGTGGAGACGGCTGATTCAATCTGGTAACCCGTTGGGGCACAGGCAACATGGCAGAAGCCCCCTCTTAGGGACCGCATTTGACACAAAAAGAAGAAAGCAGCTTCCCCTTGCCTTCACAGAAGCATGGCACCCAGTCTGGGAAGGAAGGAAGCCCCCAGGCCTGGCCACAGAGGAGGAAACAGACGGCCACAGAAATAGCACAGCTGGTCATTGTGGAAGGCCACAGCCCCTCACGGACAAATCAGCAACCACAGTAGGAGACAGAAGAAACAAAATTCCTGGAAACCCCTGACCACACAGTGGTAGGATTTGCTCTCGAGTCCGTGAAAATTCCTTGTGGAGACCCCGCCAAATGTGTGGAGATTTATTTCAAGGAACAGGCACTTGTGTGAGCACAAAGAGACAAGAGCCAGTGCAAGTGATAGTTATGACTCATGTGGTCCCACAGGCAAATAGATATTGGGCTAAGATAAAACCCAACCCCAGATTCAATTTCACAAGTGCAACCTTTAATGCATTCTCTCTTTATTTATGTAAAATGTGAGAGCCAAGAGATATGCCATTAATTCAGTCGCTTTTTGCATTCAAGTCAAGCCCTCCACAAACATGTCTTATTAAACCCAGACAATTGGTCTGTCCAGAGAGACAGCATCTGCATGTAGGATTTGAGCAGCCAGGCCCTATTTTAATTACGACATGACCACAAGTGGACTACCCCAGTCAATTGTTAGGGCTGCCATAAAAATCTTCATCTAGGTAAACCCATCCATTTTAACATGGTAAATCATAACAATGAATAATTAAATCCTGCTTCAGATGAAACAATAGAACAAAGACAGGTTTATTAGTGTCCCCCCTGACATCCAAAAGCAAACAGGAAACTGGAAACTTTGCCCATTCTGACATATCGCTTAGGGACAGAATGCGCTGCTGATGTAACGGGATCATTTTGGAGTCTCAGCACATGAAAAGGGTGCTAAAAGAAATAAGTGGTTATCTGGGGGAAATATGTGAGAGCTATGAATGTAAACCCTGTTGACGTTTTCTCAGATTCAATTTTATCTTGACTTAGCCACCGCCATCATTTCACAAACATTTTTGGGTTCAATTCCATCTTGAGTGGAGCCAGCTACAATCATTAGGCAAACATAAGATTTGGGACGTGTGTCAATACAAAAATGATTTGCTCTGTTGATTGCCACACAGCTGTAGAACAGACTCAGATCCAGATGGACCCATCAGTCAGCTTGTTTTATCCTCCCCTCCCCTCCCCCCAAATCTCCTGTCCACCAGAGAAAATTCTCAGTTCCCACTGGTCTCTCTCCTTCTCCCTAAGGGCTGGTATGGCAGAAATACCAGGCTGGTAAGGCCTCATATGCAGGGTCTTCCGCCTCCCTACTTTGCTTCCTTTCTCTTAAAACTCAGTCAGAGGAGGACTCCCAACTCCAACTGGCTCCATTACCTCTCCCAAGGGGACAAATCTAATCACTCTTCTGACCAGATCATGTTGACCAGTGGATAGAGTTGTTTCATAGGCTATTTCAATGCCAAACACTCTCACTATCTGAACTATAACTATTTGTTGCCCTTCGCTCCTATTTTTCTAAGATTATCCCAGAACTATTCTGCATAGGAAAATACACACACAGAAGCTGGCATCCGCTCTCTTTTCCATCCCAAACGTTAAGCCACAAATTCATAATCAGGACTTAAGAAACCTATACACTTACATCCATGCTGATGACAACGCTTAGGGTGGGCAATGGACAAGTGGATTTTGTTCAGGGCACACTTGCCTAGTTATGGGTCTGGATCCCAGAAAACAAAAAAAGAAAAAAGAAAATTCTCCAAAGCTCTTGCCTGATGCCCCTGCTATAGACAGACCAGATCTATGGTGTTGGGCTTTGGAAGTCTGGCCCTCAGCCATTCACAGGGACTTTCTGCAACTTTTTAAGGATCTGTTGCAATTGAAGATGGTCACAAATCCTTTAACACTCCTTCCATCAAGAGGTGGGGTCCATTACCTTGAGGGCACTATGCTAAGTGAAGTAAGTCAGACAGAGAAAGACAAATAGAATAGTGTATGATCTCACTAATATGTGGAATCTAAAACAATAAATTTAAAACAATGTACTTGAAACAGAGAGCATAATGGTGATAGCCAGAGGTGGGAGGTGGGGGTGGACAAAATAGGTAAAGATGGTCAAAGGTAGAAATTTCCAGTTATAAAACAAGTAAGTCCCGGGGAGGTAATGTATAACATGGTGACTACAGTTAATAATACAGTATTGTATATGTGAAAGTTGCTAAGAGATCTTAAAAGTTCTCATCTCATTCCAAGAAAAAAAATTGTAACTATGTGTGGTAATGGATGTTAATTAAACTTATCGTGGTGTTTCATGATATACACATATATCAAATCATGTCTGTTGTGCACCTGACACTAATATGATATTACATGTCAATAAAATCTCAATTAGAAAGTGAGAAAGAAAAACAGAAAGAAGGAAAAGAGGGGGAGGGAGGAAGGAAGAGGTAGGGGCTATTTATTCCCCTCTTGAAGAAAGAGGACTGGCCTCTCTGACCAGAACAAGTGAGCAGAAGTGATGGCATGTCATAAGTAATCTCTGGGTCTCTGCTTTAAGAAGACAGGCAGCTTCAACCCTGGTCTCCTGGAAGCCAGTAGCCAAGTAAGAAGTGCACGTACTCTGAGACTATCATACTGTGAGAAGCCCAAGCACTATGGAGAGGCTGTAAGGAAGAGACACCACATAGAGAATATAGACTCCAGGCAGGAGCAGGGTGCCAATATGTGTGTGAGGAACCATCCTGAAGCGTGTCCTTCTGTATTAGCTGACCTTGCTGGTAACACCAGGTGGATCCAGACGAACCACCCAGCTGAGCCTCTCTCAATTCCTAACACCTAGAAAACTCTCAGCAAAATAAGTAGTCATTTAAAACTACTGAGTTTGGGAATGGTTAGTTATGAAGCAATAGATCACTGGGAATAGTATTAATTTACCAAAAACATTTATTTTGCACTTGGCACGCTTGTGCCCACGTCAGAGCCTTTGACCAGTTTTTCCCCCGGCCTGATATGTTGTTCTTCAAGGCATTTGCCTGACCAGGTCCTTCCAATTATTCAGGTTGTAGAACACACACCTCCAGCTTGTAAAGTCCTTCCTGGACCACCGTATCTGAAGTGTGTGCCCCAAACTTGCTCACCTAAGTCACCCTTTGTCTTATCACCCTACTAAAATTCCCTTTTTGTTCATTTTTTTTACTAGTTGGTAATAGATTTCCTCACCTCCTTCAGGATATGGAGCTTTGGCTTGTGTGTTGGTGGCTTTCAGTCACCCAGAACAGTGAATGGCACGCATTAGGTACTCAAGAAATACTTGTCCACCAAACTAGACATTTCTTTTTAAAAAAGGAAGAAAAAATAATAAGCATAAGTTGCCAGAATACTTGAGAAAGCAAAAGAGATCTCAAGATAAAATTATGTTATAATAAAGCAATTACAAGCTTTTCTCCCTTACTTGCCTGGTTCTTATGGTTCACATGTTTCCAAATTAAGAATCTAAAGGAGTGTTTTTAAATTTTTCCTTCTTGATTCTCCAGAGTAAGACCTTATCCATTAAAATATAATTTACAACAGACATTACTCCATTATTGAGCAATGCTCCCCTCTTAAATGTAACCCATTTTTCTTACCTCAAGACTTCAATTTGAAAGGTACACTAAGGTGCTATTTTGTTTAGCTAAAGCCCTGAAATCAAAGATACTGCCACAGTGCCACCTGGTGGCTGAGGCTGATTCTGCACATATTTTTCCTTTGGTGCACAAGGGGAAGAAACGAATCTTCGCACGTCAAATTACAAAGTGATGTACATAGTCTTATTTGAGATACAATGATTCTGAAGTCGGTAATATTATTCTCATGTTAGGGAGGATGAGAGGGGGAAAAGGACAGTGGCAAACCTTTATTGATACCTAATATGTGCTGTCTTTAAGAAGGCTTTTTCAATAGTTTTTCTCATTTAATACTTGAACTAATCTTGGGGTATTGATATTACCCTCATTTTTGTACAGAAGCATACTTGCACATAGTTATGTCAAATGTCTTGTCAAACATCTAGAAGATGGGATTTGGGCCCAGGAATGCTGGCCTCCGAGCCTGTTTCCACCATACTGGATAGTGGAGTTAAACATCCTCCCCACATGTGCTGAGTCTATAAATTTCAAAGAGAAAAATCAAGCCCCAAACTTCTGGATCTAAAGTTAACTCATTCATTTATTGAGTTCCTACTGTATGTCAAGGATTATTCTGGATGGTGAGGACATTCTAGTGAACCATGCCTATCACCGTGTTCTTTCTACAGCCCCAAAACCCAGCAGGCTGTAGTCAACTCTGGATATGTTCATTCATTTGTTCGTTCATTCATTCATTAACTCATTCATCCAACAGTCATTAAGCACCTACTAAAAATGTCACTGTGGGCAAAAGCAGAAGTGGCCCCACCATCATGGAGTTTACAGCCTAGTTGGGAAGACAGACATTAATCAAACCATCACATTAAAATATACAATACCCATGGTGCTATATACTAAATGGGAGAGATGTGGTATGTATGAATATATAAAGGAGAGAGCTGACTAGTTCAGGAGGTCAGGAAGTGATGAGGGGCCGACAGGGCAAGTAGGAGTTGTGGAGGCACGAGAGAGGGAAGAACTCCAGGCAGAGGGAACTGCATGTGCAAAGGCCCCGAGATACTTGAGGGAGATGCCATGTGTATCACCATAAATTTAAAAACCCTTTCCACTGGGCTTCTGCCTTACATTAGAAAAGAGAAGTATGTTCTCAGCACTTCAGATACATTCAGAATCTTGTGGACACCTAAGAAGATTAAAACAACTATGAGCTAACAAGAGAAATCTGTATAGCAATTTCAATTTTCAAAACACTTTTACATTCATATTATGTTTGCTCCTCCCCAAAATGAAGTATATGATTGTTCTTGAGTGTCAGAAGAGAGGGAGGCCCCGAAAGGCCAAGTGACTTGTGCACATTACATTAGTCCTGCTACATTAGAAGGTAGCCCACACAAAACTTTTACTCAATCTCAATCCAATTATCTTTTCACTATGCTTATTCATTTTATGTTTTTAATGTTTATTTATTGTTAGGAGAGAGAGAAGGAGAAGGGTAGAGAGAGGGAGACAGAAGATCTGAAGTGGGCTCTGCGATGACAACAGAGAGCTCAACCCGGGGCTCAAACCCACGAACCACAAAATCATGACCTGAACTGAAGTCAACGCTTAACCAACTGAGCCACCCAGGTGCCTCTGCTTCTTCATTTAATTTCTTTTTAATTTTTTTTAACGTTTATTTATTTTTTGAGAGAGAGAGAGAGCATGAGCAGGGGAGGAAGGGCAGAGAAAGAGACAGACAGACAGAATCAGAAGCAGGCTCCAGGTGCTGAGCTGTCAGCACAGAGCCCGACGTGGGGCTCAAATTCACGAACCCCAAGATCATAACCTGAGCCGAAGTCAGACACTTAACCGACTGAGCCACCCAGGCGCCCCCAGCTGCTTCTTCATTTCAAATGACAGTGTCACTTAACCCCTGGTTACTGCTAACTTACCACATTGCAACCAGCAAGTAATCATTTGTCACCTAAGTCAAAATTAATTCTAATTTTCATATTATTAACATTCTTAGTCTTCTGTGCAACAATTTTTTAAATGTTTATTCATTTTTGAGAGAGAGAGAGAGAGAGAGAGAGAGAGGGCACAAGCAGGGGAGGAGCAGAGACACAGACACACAGAATCTGAAGCAAGCTCCAGGCTCTGAGCTGTCAGTACAGAGCCCAATGCGGGGATCGAACTCACGAACTGTGAGATCATGACCTGAGCCAAAGTCGGACGCTCAACTGACAGAGCCACCCAGGTGACCCTCTGTGCAACAATTTTGTTGAACTTAGTTCACTGGCCAGCAAGTCTTTGGTTAATATTCTGGCCTTAAAAACAGATACCAGTCTTGTGTTTTCTTGGCTCAAATGGGTAATTTAATCAATGAATCAATTGAAACTAGTTTAATTAATTTTTTTCCACTGAATTACTCATTTAATTGATTTTTATCAAATTGATCCGTTATGTAAGTTGAGAAGATATAACAGGATAATTCAATTAATTTTAAATTTAGTAGGAAAGTGGGATTAGAAGGAGTAAACACCACCATTTGCTATTCCATAGGAAAAGAATTATATTCTCCAAAACAGATACAAAAAAAAAAAAAAAAAAAGCCAACCCTGTCATCCATTCATTCATCAGTCATTCTTTCAGTCATTAATTTTGTATCTACTAAATGCTAGACATATGCCAAGTAGATGGTATAGAGACGGTCAAAAGGAAGGTACAATACAAGAATATGCCAGCTATGGATTTATTGCCTTTTTCAGATCCAAATCGTCTTTCACTGCCAGTTCAATGAAAATATTGCTTTTGAAGAAGGTGTGATGCTCAATTCTATCAGTAGAGGGCGCTTCAGAGACACTGCCAGAAGAAGGGGCTTCTCTTTTTGTTCTAAGCTGTTACACGGTGCTTCTCTGGTTCCTACCAAGGGCTGTTTGTGGCCAGCAGTGTGTTAGGGGAGTGGTCAGTGGCATTCATTCATTTCAGCTTCAGTGACGCCCCCAGGATGGGTTTCTAGTGAGGCACAGGAACCCTGCAGTCCCTCCACTTGTGTCCAGATGGGTGTTTCCTGCTAGATGGACTCTGCCTCCCCTCCAGTTGCTTCCTGCTTGTCTAGCAACTGTACAAGAGCCCGGGCCAGAGCTCCTGAGAGAACGCCCCTACGGAGTGGACCGCAGCCGCACCTTCTTCAACACGTCTGAATCCCAGCTTGGGGAGGGGGTCCCCCTTCCCAGCATGTCCCTCCCCTCATATTCTCCCTCAGCCCTAGGCTTTTCTGTAGAGTTCCGTTTTCTCCTTTCTGGACAATCTGATATAGGTAAGTAATGATTTCAGCAGTGATTCTCAAGCAGGGGCCATTCCGCAGACCAAAGGGACATTGGCAACATCTGGCCACATTGTCAGTTGTCACAGTGTGGAGAGGAGAGAGAACCCTGTGGGTATCTAACGCCTAGAGGCCAGCAATGCTGCTAAGCACCCTACAGTGCACAGGGAAGTCCCCCCAAATTCAGAATTATCCAGCCCAAAATGTCAAGTGTGAAGCAGAACCCTGAGCTTTCCCTGTTGAAATTACTGTGTGGTTTCTTTCTTCTCGTCGCACCCTGACTGACGAAGAAGGTGGGAAAGAAATGAAGGCAGATAAATTAAATCAGACCTTGGTAGCTTTCATCACCGTGCTTTTGTCTTCGCAGCTCTGTCTTGTCTAAAGAATCCTGCTTTTTATTATTATCTGACCTGATGTAAACACAAATGCTGGAGGCTGCAAAGAGGAATCCAGGGAAACTTGAAAGATTCAGCTTGGCATGGAATCCCTTACTGATGAATGGGGAACACACATTTCACGGACTCCAGCGGCTGTGTCCTACCCAAAACTAGGAAAGGTGGGTAAGGGCATCATGAGATGGCAGCTCGTGTACTCATAAACAAAGGGAATTTAACATGAAATACCAGAAAATGATAAATTCAAGAAATCTAAAATATAATTAAAAATCACCTCCTATTAGAGTGGGAAGTGCCTTAAAAGGCCACCAACCCAATGGGACCCAAACTAGGAGGAAAATCTGAGTCATCTGGGGATTTTCTGAACAACACAGCATCTGGGGCCCCCTCACACAATGATAAAAATCAGAGTTTCCGGGAGGCACTAGAGTCCAACTCCTTCATTTTAGACAGGCCCATTGCTGGCCTTTAATTAAAGGCTCCCTCTGCACCAGGCACATGACTTGGCAGGTGGAAAATCCACATTTTAGTCTCCTCCTACCCCCTTAGCCAAATTCACTGGTGCAGTGCACAACCTAGATAACTCTATAGGGAAAACCTAATTTGCAAACTGAAGAAATTGAGGCCCACAGGATTCAGTTTCATTCTTTTGCTAATTTATTTTCTGGCCCATTCATCCACTCAACCATCATTTATTGAGCACTTGACATGCCAAGCTCTGTGGAAATAAGATGAAGGAGACATAGCCCCTGCCCTTAGGGAATGTGTAGTACATCTGAAAGATAACTTTAACAAAACACTCTTGTTTATGTTATTGCATCTGATCCTCCAACAACGTGGAGAGGCAGATACTAGTGGTATTATCCCTATCACACAGGTTGAAAAACAGGGTGAGAGATATGTTCAAAATCACACACAAAACCCAGTCCTGAGATGCAAACTGAGCCCAAGCCCTCAAATCCCAGTGCAGTTTGTTCCTTGATACAATGTTGCCTGCTGGAGGAAACCACAGTGGTGCCTTGTACCCCAGGCTCACACTCAGCCTTTGCAGCCTATCCTCCAAATTTGGGCTATCAAGAGTCATTTTCTTCCCAAGGCTCACATCCTTGGGCTTTCCTCCTGACTGGGGACACCTGTGAGATGGGGCCTCGCTGAATGTATACACCCTCCCAGTTTCAACAACAGCATTTAAGAATGAATGAGAAATTCCAGGGGAAGGTGGGAAGATATGAAGGTAGTAAATGTGTATCCTGTTTGTGGAAAACATATCCAGTGTTAATCTGTCCTCTAACAAAAACTTTTTTTTCTTTGTTACGCTAATCGCTAGATGACTCTAACGCTTACCTGTAGATTTGCTGTTATCACTCAAATGTCAGCTCTTTGAGGGTTGTTAATTGCCTGTCTCTTTCAGTTCCATTCTCTTAGGAGGCCAGGGCGGGGCTCATAGCAAACACTGGCTGAATAAGTGAAGGAATAAAGGAATGAACACATTTTATAGAAGCTATGCCAACCAAACTATAGTCTGATTTAGGAGAAAAGCCAAAAGCGATGAGGTTTTGTAAGTTTCAACAAAACGCCTGTAAAACCCCCCAGCTTTAATAATGCAAACTTATTTTCAAGAAACGTGAACGTTTCCTTTCCAAACATGTACTTTTATAGTTCAGATATTTTTTGCTTCGTTGTCAGTAAAGGAATGTTCTTACAGTGGCACAAGCCAGTTTATGGTCTGTTTCTTTTTATGTGGATGGTTAAAAAAAAAAAAAAAAAAACTCATCATTTTGTGCCATGCCAGTGGTCTGGGAAAAAACATCCAAATCAAATGTGGACAGTATATAAACATCATGCTAGTGATGCCTCACAGAGTCACAAATATCAGAGCCGGCAGAAATCGTCAAGTATGTGTGTCAGTCCAGATTGGTTAAGGAAATCATGGAGAACCACACGGCAGGTTGGTGTCAGGGCTAGGGCCAGACCACATCTCTCGATGAACGTTCATTTCTTCTGTTGGAGTGTTCAGAAACAGAATCACAGAGCTGGGCACCTGTGGCACAAACCCACAGGAAGGTGTTGCCGTGGAACGCTGAAGAAGGAGAAAGGTGGCTCCAATTCATCTGCCCTATCTGGTGCCGCTACTGACACCACCCAAGTCTGGGATGAACGGATGCGACTTGAAGCTGAGTGTATTGGGTAGATTTTATTGCAAAACCAACTGCCTCAAAAGTCAGTGGCTTAGGGGACGCCTGGGTGGCTCAGTCCTTGAACGTCTAACTCTCTATTGTGACTCAGCTCATGATCTCACGGTTCATGAGACCAAGCCCCGCCCGCATCAGGTGCAGAGCTGATGGCGCAGAGCCTGCTTGGGATTCTCTCTTTCCCTCTCCCTCTGCCCCTCCCCTGCTCATGTGCACACATACACACACTCTCTCTCTCTAAAAAAAAAAAATATTAAAAAAAAATAGTGGCTTGAAAAAAACAAACCTGAATTTGGCACATGGTTCTAGGAGTTGGCAACGTGGACTGGCTCTTCTGGTCTCAGTTTCCTAGAGCATCAGCAGTCAGCTGCTGGCTAACAGGAAGCTCCATTTCTGGGGGTAGCTGGTATTCCAGCTGGGGTGATAGGAAGGATTGGGCCACACATGTGTTACCCTCTGGCAGTGGCAGCATTATGACAAACAGAAGAAACACGTGGCCACGGCCAAAACTAACACACCACCCCTTCCACAACATTCTGTCGTTGTGGCTGACCGCAAGGCCAGCCAACATTCAAGGAAGCAAAGAACAGACTCTACCTCAATGGCAGGAGCTTAAAGTCACACTGCAAAGGCATGGGACCTGGGCAGGAAGGAAAATGCCTGTTTTTGCCATCTCCCCCACAGCCCTCCCCCACAGCCCTAGAGTCCAGCATGTGCTCTCCTACAGGGCTCTCTGCCAACCTGTGAGGACACTCATTTGCATCTTTCTTAGGTGTAAGCTCACATCCACATTAAGAGGCATTAAGAGGACAAGATATTTAGAATGAAGACGGCCAGCAGTCCAGTAGGGGAAGTGGGGCACGCAGAGTCACCTTAAAGAGTTACTTGCAGACAGAAAGTCCTTATAGTAGTTACATGTGTGGGTCCTGGAGTCAGCCTGGCTGGGTTTGAATCTCAGAGCGAGATTCACCAGCTATGTGATCCCACACAAACTTCTTAACCTCTCTGGACCTCAGTTTCCCTGTTTGCAAAATGCAATGACCCCAATGGTATTATTAAATAATGCGCAGGCCTCATGTTCAGGAGGGGGTAAATAAATATCAGTGGCAATTGGCTTACATGTAACAAAACAATGAGAGAAGTGCTTTCCCTTCATGCCCCCTGCATTTTTGTCCTCTGGGTCCAGGCAGAATTTGTTGCCTGATGGCTGTACTGTCCACAAAGGGGAGGAGGAGAGGTCGGTGGCCCAGCCCGGAGAGATACCCCAACATGAGGAGCAGGGGAGAGAAGGTAGTACCTGACCCCTTTCCCTTCCAGCAGCCCTGGAGTGGCGGGACCACCCAAGAAGATATAAGTGGAAACAGGGGGCTCAACCCTAAGATCTGCGGCACCCAAACTCTCACAAAAAGGCCCAGGAGGAACCAACCCCCCCAGGGACACAATGGGACCACAACAGCCAGAAGCAGTCCCCCAGGCAGGCCTCCCCATTCTGGACCTTGAGAATCCCATGGGCTTCTCACACAACCCAGGGTGGGGGGAGGGTTGCCCCCAAACATAAACCAGGCTGAATGTCTTGCCCTTCCTGACAAGAGAGGAAAGGGTCAAGCAAGATTTATTTGATTTAGAAACAGAGAATGGATTGCTTCTGGCCCCACTTCTTGTTAGAATATTGGCCCGAGAGTGAACTTCACCCTCCCACAGAGCGTGTGCTCACCTAACAACCCCCAGGCCAGAGCACTGGCTGAGGGCTGTGGGGAGGCCCTAAGGCATCTAGGTGTCCTCTACCAGGACCACGACTGTGCCACGTCTTGTCAGCACAGTAAGAGAAAGCCACGGCCCATACGTCCAACAGTCCTGCTTCAGTGGCCAGGCTTCTCAGGCCAGCATGGGGACAGGGATGCTTGGGAGGCAACTGAGGTGTCCTATAGAAGACATGGGATGAGTAAGTTCAAACCTTAGCTCTGCCACTTGTCTGCATCTGCCTCCTCTCTGTGCCTCAGTTTCCTCTTCTGTTCAGTCAAGATTGTATCCACCTTGCAGGACCATAGTAAGAACTAAGTTAGATCATGTATATAAAGAACTTGGCAGGGTGCCTGGATGGTTCGGTTAAGTGTCAAACTCTTTTTTTTTTAAGTTTATTTATTTATTTTTGAGGGGGGGGGAGGAGGGGAAGAGAGAGAAGGAGAGAGAGAGTCCCAAGCAGATTCTGGGCCGTCAGCACAGAGCCCGATGTGGGTTTCCATCCCACAAGCCATGAGATCATGACCTGAGCCAAAATCAAGAGTCTAACTGACTGAGTCACCCAGGCACCGCATGTCCAATTCTTGATTATGGCTCAGGTCATGATCTCACATTCCTGGGATTAGATTGATCCCTATGTCGGGCTCTGCGCTGACAGCTCAGAGCCTGCTTGGGATTCTCTCTCCCTCCCTCTCTCTCTCTTCCCCTCCCCTGCTAGCACAGGTGCACACACACACTCTCTCTCTCTCTAATAATAAATAAATAAGCTTAAAAAAAAAAGAACGTGGCACATATGGATTTGTGATAAATATTACCACATTGTCAATAGTTTACAGGATCCAAGTAGAAGTGGCATCTCAGTGCTGATATCAGCAGACAGAGATCTCTATCCTCTGCACTCTCCCCACAGAAAACACGAGTCCTCCCTGGTCATGACCTTTACTCTTTGGCTTCTGGACCCATCTTCCTAAAGAACTGAGCTCCTCAGCCCATGTGTTCTGACGCCTGGTTGTACTAGGTGCTCAGTAACTGGTACAATGCTAATTTGCCAGTCCAGGATTTAAAGTTCACCTCCCACAACCAGATAGAAAAGTCTGATTTGGGGATCATCGCCACCAACCCTCCAAAGGGTTGTAGTGACGGTCAAAAGAGATGATGTCCAGACCAAGTTTGGCATTATTGTCCTTGTTAGCTCAGAATTTCCCAATAAATGGTAGCTACTGTTATCAATTATTAATAATTAATATGTAATGTTATTAATATTATGTCATTATTAATATCCATTGCTCCCTCAATCCCCTCCCTTTGGCATCTCATCCCCACCCCTTCTGAGAACATTATCAACCTCACGTCCTGATGTCCAGTACATATAGATGCATCTTAGGTACACA
Organism: Prionailurus viverrinus; assembly: GCF_022837055.1. Lineage (NCBI taxonomy): Eukaryota > Metazoa > Chordata > Mammalia > Carnivora > Felidae > Prionailurus > Prionailurus viverrinus. The sequence continues at coordinate 49,549,728 of NC_062562.1, forward strand.
GAGGTCAAGATTGGCCTGTGGCCCCTTGTACTTCAGTTTCCTTATCTAGAAAACAGAGATGATAAATTGTTGGAAGGATTCATCATGGGAGGGCCTAGAATAGCACTTAGAACATGTTCATCATCAGCACCTTGATGATCTTCTTTAATAATTTCAACTCCCACCAAGTAATACATTCCATGACCCTCTTTTTCACTCATGGGCAAGCCCTTCTCTGTGAGCCATGCTTCTGTGACTCCCTCTTGCCCTTTTTTTTCCCCTTTCCATTATAAAAACAAGTCTTGCTTGGTTGCCAAATAAAACCCAAGCATCACATTCAATCTGTTGCAAGCCTGGCAAAATCCAGGCCAGCCGTGGAACAGGATGGCAGGTGCTGAGATCCGCGGGGCCAGCTCTGGAAAGAGCAGCCAGAGACCCATTCCAGGCGTCACTGGGAGGCACCCTGAGCCAGGACAGAAGTCACCTGGGAAGGTGTATAGCCAAGAAAAGGGAAAAAAGATGCACTAAGTTGGAAATAAGCATTTCTGGAAAAGTCTGAAGCTGATGCGACTTTTCTATCTTGCCTGAAGCATCTTTCTGGCCTGGGACAGTTTTCAAAGCCCTTGAAGGCATGTCTAAGCTCTCCTTTGCTTATAGTCTTCTAACAGCATTTCATTTGATTCTCTCAGGGTCACCAGTGTGATTTTCCTTTAGCTCCAGCTCTGATTTTTGTTTTCTAGGATTGAGTATGAGCTGTGCTCCCTTCCAGGCCTGGACCAATCAGCTCCTTGAGCCCCTCCCCCAAGTAGCGGGCCCTCATGCTGAAGGACCCACAGTGACAAGCACGTCAAGGGCCCTCTGCCAAGGCGGGAGAAGCTTTTCACAAGAACTAAATTAAGGCACAACATTATTTTTCAAAATGAGAAAATACTCATTAACAAAGTGCACACCCTACGTTTTAATTTTCACTCTTAATTGTGAATTTGTTCATGTTAATTGCTCAATAAAATGAAGTACAATGGGTCACAGGATATAGAATCCCTCTCTTCCCAGGCCTACAACACCTAATTATTCCATCTGGTATTAAAATCACAGCCTCTGCACTCAAGATTATATAGCCACAAAATCCCACCTGACTAAGCTAACACAAGACGCTGGCATCCCCTAGATTAAGTTCCTGAAATTGCATGTGTATTTATGAAGGATAATTAAATATTTTAACATTTATATTGTGCCTTTACATGCTTTAAGTGATTTATAAGCACTAATTCTTGTCATCCTTGTAATAACACCATGAGATAAGTACTAGTATAATTAGTCACATTTTGCAAATGAGGAAAGGAAAGCCCAGAGAGATGGAGTTACTTGTCCAAGGTCACAGAGCTACACAGTGGTAGAACAAGATGTAAATGCAGACAGGTTGGCTGGCTACAGTGCCTGTGTGCATAGCCACTACACTACCTTGAGACTAGAACTTTCCACTACACTTGGGAAAATGTGAATGTTACCCGGACACATGGTGAAATCAACCATCTCAAAACATCCAGTTTCAGTGACCCCTGCTGGCCACTCTGAGACCGCACAACCAGAGTCAGGTTTAGCCTTGAACCTTGGGGTAGGTCCCATCCGTTTTTAATCTTGGCTCAGTTACTTTACTTCTCTAAAGCTCAGCTTCTGCTGTAATGAGGATTACAAGGGTAATACTTGCAAAACATTCGAAGCAGTGCTTGGCACACCCTAAGAGTTCAATAAATACTAGCCCCCATTATTATTATTTTGCAGATGAGAACCCTGAGAGAAGCAAAGGACTCCCCCAAAATCAAAGCCACACTGCTCATTCATAAGAGTTCCAAATGGAGGGGCGCCTGGGTGGCTCAGTCAGTTAAGCATCTGACTTCAGCTCAGGTCATGATCTCACAATTTGTGAGTACGAGCCCCTCATCCAGCTCTGTGCTGACAGCTCAGAGCCTGCTTGGGATTCTCTCTCCCTCTCTCTCTGCCCCTCCCTGGCTCTCTCTTGCTCTCTCTTGCTCTCTCTCTCTCTCTCTCTCTCTCAAAATAAATAAATAAACTTTAAAAAAAGTATTCTTTAAAAAAAAAAAGAGTCCCAAATTAAGACTCAGACCCACGCGCCCGGGGTGCCTCAAGCATATTCTACTAGAGCAGGTGTGGATTCATCTTGCCACTTGCCCTTCCCTGCCCTGCCAGTTGGGATATGTGCTCATTCTAATGGCACATCAGGGCTCCTGGCCTCCAAGGAACCCCCAAAACCCATCAGGAACAAATAGGGGTTTCGAATTCCAGCTTTGCCCCGCAAGCCTGTTGCCAGGAAGCTCCGGATGAAGGCACAGAGGCTCATGGTCACCCCTCACGCCAGCGTACTGAATCAGTGTTTGTTTCTTTCAAGGCAGCCCCAGGGCTGTGATGGCTGGAGAAAGTAAATGTGAAACCAACAAGGGAGAGATGGCCACGAAGGCAAATGAACAGCCAGCAATCGATATAATTAATCTGTCAGAAAGGCAGGCACCAAACTCAAGTGGGTTTGCTGCCAGTTTGAAGCATTTATCTTAAAGGCTGAGACGCACTGAGTCTGCTGAGAGAACAAGTTTGCATTTCAAAGATGCCTCCAGGAGAAGCGGTACCCCGTCTGCAAACAAGGTCTTTGAAGGTTTGTAATTCCTCAGCATCTAGCAAAACAATCACTCCATAAAGGCAGCTTAACTCTGTCAGAGGTTTCACTGTGTGAGAGGGGCATCTTTTCACGGTTCCCCCCAGAGACCCTGGGAGGTTCTCCGCCCCCATGTTTGAGGCAGGCATGAGACTGTCCCACCAGGAAATCAGACTGTTAGGACAAGACAGAGTGGTCACCTTTCCCCCAGCATATATTTCTCCAGAGATAACTTCTCTTAAGACACAAGAGGCAGTGCCTAGGACCCAGGGCAATACTTTTAGAGGACCTGGAACATGTTTTAATTCCTTTTAAAAGAAAAAAAAATGATCTTTTAGGTGGTTGGAAATGTTTTAGTACTATATATGTGTATATATAGTGTATATATGCATATATACACATTTGTCTTTATACCCACATAGCTGGGGTGTGTGTGTGTGTTTAAAGTTTATTTATTTATTCAGTGAGAGAGAGAGAGAGAGAGAGAACACAAGCAGGGGAGGGGCAGAGAGAGAGAATCCCAAGCAGGCTCCCCACCGTCAGCACAGAGCCGGATGCGGGGCTCAAACTCACAAAATACAAGATCATGACCTAAGCCGAAACCAAGAGTTGGATGCTCAACCAACTGAGCCACTCGGGCACCACTGTGTGCTTTTGGGGTTTTTTTTTAATGTTTATTTATTTTTGAGAGAGAGAGAGAGACAGAAAGAAAACATGAGTGGGGGAGGGGAAGAGAAAGAGAAAATCCGAAGCAGCTCCAGGCTCTGAGGTGTCAGCACAGAACTGGACATGGGGCTTGAACTCACGAACTATGAGATCATGACCTTAGCTGAAGTTGGACGCTTAACAACTGAGCCACCCAGGCACCTGCTTCTGTGTGTTTTCTTAGTGGAGGAAGGGGGCATTGAAGGCAAAAGTGGCAAAAGTCTCCAACAGGCACATGACAAGATGCTCAATATCACTAATCATCAGGGAGATGCAAATCAAAACCACCATGAGATATCACCTCACACTTGTTAGAATGGCTATTATCAAAACAAAACAAAACAAAACAAAAACAAAAACCAAGAAATAATAGTGCTGGCAAGGATGGGGAGAAAAGAGAACAGCCCATACACTGATGGTGGGAAAGTAAATTAGTGCAGCCACTGTGGAAAACAGTATGGAGGTTCCTCAAAATATGAAAAATAACAACCACCATATGATCCTGCAATCTCACTTCTAGGTATTTATTCAAAGAAAATGAAGATACAAACTCAAAAAGATAAGTTCATTGCACATTATTTACAATAGCCGAGATGTGGAAGCAACTTAAGTGTCCACTGATGGGTGAATGGTAAAGAAAATGTGGCACACACACACACACACACACACACACACACACACACACACACACATATTATTCAGTCATGAAAAAGTATATATGAAATCTTGGCACATGTGACAACATGAATGGATCTTGAAGGCAGTGGGATAAGTGAAATAAGTCAGAGAAAGACAAATACCCTATGATCTCACTTATATGTGGATTCTAAAACAAAACAAAACAAAACAAAAACGACTAAGTTCGTAGAAACGAGAATAGAGTGGTAGTTGCCAGAGGTGAGGAGTGGGGGGTGGGAGAAATGGGTAAAGGGAGTCAAAAGGTACACACTTCCAGTTAGAAAATAAAAATTCATGGGATGTAACGTACGGCATGGTGACCATAGTCTGTAATGCTGTGTTGCTTATTTGAAAGGTGTTATGAGAGCAGATCTTACATTCTCCTATGAGAAAAATAATTTTGCAACTATGTATCATGACAGACTTGAACCAAACCTCTTCTGGAGATCATTTTGCAATATACACAAGTATTAAATTATGTGGTACACCTGCCAATTAATATAATGTTATGTGTCCATTATATATCACTAGAAAGAAAATGGCACAATCGGCCGGTTGCCTTCCCTTCCCTGCACCACCTCCCCACTGCCTCTCCACTTCCTTCCTATGTCACAGATAAAAACTTGAACTCGAATCCTCAGTTCAGAGTCTGCTTCTGCTTCTCCCTTAGCAATCAACCCATTTATGTTCAAGGCAATGTGACCCACAGGGGAGCACGCATAAGGAAGACAGGGCTCACCCACTCACTGTTGTGCCATTCACAGCCAGACCTAAGTGTCTTCTGAGACAGCCTGTGGGGACCCCACCCACCCTCTACACCCTGGAGAACAATGGAGTCTGGGGCCTTATGGAGCAGAACAGCATCGTCAGAGGCCTGAGATCTTAGAACTGACAGCATGTTAGTGGGTCTGCCATCCGCATTTCATGTCAAAGGGGACTTAGCAGGGCACCTGGTCAGCTCAGTCGTAAGAGCATGGGACTCCTGATCTTGGTGTTCTAAGTTCAAGCCCCATGTTGGGTGCAGAGATGACTAAACAAAATATAAAAATTAAAAATTAAATAAAAGATGACTTAGCACTTAGCACTACTAAGATAAACAGCTTATTCTTTGCAAACACAAAAGCTTTCCAAGTATTCAACAACCAAACAAGAGGGTACTCAAATACCTTCCTGAGAAAAAGTCACTACCTCATTTATGAGAAAGCCCACTTTCCTTCCTCCCTCATGATGGTGGTAGTCAGCGGACCCCTTGTGTGGTAGACTTCTAAAACTTGATTTTCTTATTTTCTGTATTCTTTTTTTTTTCATTTTTATTTTTTTATTTTTGAGACAGAGTGTGCACAGGGGAGAGGCGGAAAGGGAGGGAGACAGAATCCAAGCAGGCTCCTTGCTGTCAGCGCAGAGCCCAATGCAGGGTTCAAACCCACAAACCGTGAGATCATGACCTGAACTGAAATCAAGAGTTGGAGCTTAACCCACTGAGTTACCCATGCGCCCCTGTTATGTTCTGCTTTCCTGATGCTCTGGCACTTGAAGCCTTTATCCCGGTGAGGATAATGTCTCCCAGGGCTAGCTGATTCCTGGGCATAGCAAACACCTCTGCACAAGTATAAGTGCCTCAAATACGCACTGCCAACTAATCCCAAGCCTATATTCCAACCATCTCCTTTATCAAATTCTCACACCTCAAATCAGCATTCCCCCTCCTCCAAATCAGCCAGGGCCAAGTACTCCATAACTGAGACCACCCTTAAACCCAGAGCCCACAGAAACGATTTAAACTATTATCCAGCCCACAATTTACTCAGAGCTCCTATCCTGCCTATTTCTTCCAGTGAAAACCTCAGCAAAATCTCTGGACCTTCTCCCCTCTCCTGCTTCCTGACAGACCTGAGTGTCCTCCCACGTGACCCTGCATAGCTCACTGAGCCTCCTGTTTCTAGACATCTGTGAGTGTAAACTTCCTTCTTGACAATAATGCCCTGGTGAAAACAAATCCCGGGTACAATTGTTAGAACAACCCCACCCAGTGTCAACCTTTATAACTGAGAATTGGCCTAAGCAGCTGACAATGCTGAGCCAAGCTAGGAAAACCCCCACCCTCAAGTGGATTTTTCCCTTTTTAAGCTTATTTTCCAAAAGTTTTCCCTGACTTAATGTGACAGGACAATTTACTGAGATGGTATGGTTTCTTCCTTCCATCACTTTTTCTCCCATCCACGCAATTCCCACATGTATTTCCTTGACTTGGAGGATTTTTGGAAGAAAGCAGAAGCTGCTTGAAGTCAGTAGCTTTTCCCTTACTTGGTAAAAACTTTACTAATGGTCATGATTATGCTATAGATGACCCCAAGGAGAAAGGGAGGAGCAGGCTTTGTCTGGAGAGTAGTGAGAAAGATGAAAGAGAAGTTCTCAGATGCTCCCAAGAGTTACAACACCCCAGAGGGGACCGGTAGGACCCAACTCTGGACCTAGCCCCAAGCTTGACAACAGAGTCCCCAGATTCCAGTGGACCAGGTAAGTTGGGACATGGGGTCACTGCAGAGTAACCAGCATGGACCAATGCTTTGGAGCTACCCAAGAGCCTCCCTCCACTCAGGACTTTAGAAAGACCCCAGGGTAGGAGCTACAATAATCATGAGATGTAACATACCTGTAACCTGTGCAACAGAAGTTCGGAGGGTAATTTAGATTAACTAAATAAAAAAGAAGCTTGATGGGGCAAGCCAAAAGGACAGAGGTGCTGTGGTAGGCAAAAAAGGACCCCCACAAAGACATCCATGCTGTAATCCCCAGAACCTGTGAGTATGTTACATTACACGGCAAAAGGGACTTTGCAGGTATGATTAAGTTAAAGATCTTGAGATAGAGGGGATAATGGGCTTGGTTGTGCCCCCTCAGAATTCATATGCTGAAGCCTTAACCCTCAATGCGACTATACTTGGAAAAAGAGCCTATAAGGAGGAATTAAGGTTAAATTAGGCAATGAAGGTCAAATTAGGTAGGGCATCAATGTGATAGGATCAGGGCCCATAAGAAAAGACACCCGGAGGGAGTTCACATTCTCTCTCTTTCCCTGCCTTGTGAGGACACAGCGAGAAGATGGCCATCTGCAAGCCAAGAAGAACACTCTTACCAGGGACCAAATCAGCTAGCACCTTGATCTGATTTCCAGCTTCCACAACTGTGAGAAAATAAATGTCCCTTTGGGATTGCTGGCTTTGAAGATGGGCGGAGGCCATGAGCCACTGGATGTGGACAGTCTGTAGATGCTGCAAAAGGCAAGACTAGGAATTCTTTCCCACAGCTTCCAGACAGGACTACACGCAGGCAACTTCTTGATTTTTGCCCAGTGAGTCCCATTTTGGACTCTGACCTCCAGAACTATAAGATAATAACCTTGTGTCATTTTAAGCCATCAAGGCCACGGTAATTTGTTACAACAGCCATAAGAAATTAATACAGGAGCCAACCTATAAAAAGAGTTCTCAGTGGCCAAATCTGAAGCCATTTAAACAAAAAATTAAATAGCATGGTATTGGATTGCAACTCAAAGTATAAAATAAATATATGGGTTACAGGAATCCATATTGATTTAGACAATTCAATAAATAAGTAAATGGGAGGAAGGGGTGAGTCTTCCTTTACAGAATGATTCCAAATAATAGAAGTAGATAATTCTCCCTCCAGGAGGTGGACCTTAACCAACTCCCTCTAGTAAGTGGGGTTTCCACTCACTAAACAGGCACCCAAAGAACAGAGTATGGAAAGGAAAAAAATAGCGACCCGGCAACATTACCCTCATCAAATGCTCAGGGTTAACGTCACTAGCGGCCCCTCTTGTGACTTAATCATGAGAAGTGTCAAACAAACCCAAATTGAGGGAAAGCCTACAAAATATCTGACCAGGGCTCTTCAAAACTGTCAAAGTCATGAAAAACAAGAAAAGGCTGAGAAACTCAGACCAGAAGAGATTAAGGAGATACCATGGATAAATGCATTATGGTAATCTGGATTGAATCCTAGAATACAAGAAGGCTTTGGTGTAAAAATTGGCAACATCTGAATAAGGTCCGCAGCTTAATGAATAGAGGGAAGGGAAGAGAAGGGAAGGGGGGAAATGTGTTATTTTGTCAAATCTGAGTTTGTGGTTACAAAGCCCTACCAGCTACATAAACAAGAATGAGGACCAGGAGGCTATTATAAAGTATTAGTTATAAAGTAACACAGAGGTAAGTGTGTAGACATATAGACACATAAGTATGCAAGTTGTATTTTGTCTACCTCAGGCGCAGTTCTTTAACTTTTAAAATTACCTAATCAGGAATCCACACCCCAGGGTGGGGTGGTTAGCATCTGATGGACTCTAAGCAGAGGTCCATACTCTAGAAGCTGTCAGCTCAAGCACTTTAAACACTTCTATATAAATCTGCTCTAAAGGATCATTAATTGGCAGATAAGACATTAGAAAAACTTCTTCAGTGATTAAGTGGGTGGAGCACAGGGTATGTGGGAGGCTGGAACCCCATTGGTCCTGTCTCCTGCCTTTGTCATCTGGTCTTTCTTGTCTGTTGCCGGATCTGCTTAGAAAGTTTAGCTGCTGTCCCAAAGATCCTTTCATACAAGGGGCTTGTCGAAGCACCTAAAAGCACAGCAGCCAGCACAGAGCTGGCAGGACATGGAGTGATGCTTTGGTGGCCTCTTGCTTAGTAACAAGTGTGGCAGAGTTTAGAGAGGGCATAATAAAACACCCAGAAGTGAGGCAGTGAGAGGGAGACCTAGAGCCTCCACCTGACTCTAATAATTGGATGCTCCGGATGGTCACCAAAAAGAGCAGGACAACTGAATGGCCAAATGGGCTGTTTGCCTCAGTAGGGGATGGGAGGGAGAAAGCAAGGGAAGGGGGAGAGAGATGGAGAAGGGAATAAATATGAAGAAAGAAGAGAGAGAGAAGGGGTCGAGGGGAGGGGAAGAGAAAAGAAAGAAGGAGGGTAGAAGGAGGAAGAGAGATGTGGACGATGAGCCTTGGCTTGGAGTGGGAGAGGACCAGGGACAGGAGCAGGATGAGAAGGGTGTTGATGTGGCTACGGACTGGACTGAATTCCTGTCCAGAAAGGGAGTACGCATCATGTGCGCTGACCAGCTTTTGCACCCATGGTCACAGCTGCTGCCTCCAGCTTTCTGTTTCCCAGGCAGTGCTGGCTGCAGGAGGCAAAAATCAGGCCATGACTAAATAACTACAGGTAGGAGTGCTAAGAGAGGAGCTTAATGAGGTGAAAATAGCACATTCCTGTCCCTACCAAGGCCTGGAGTAGGGAGGGAGATGGGGCCCCCAGTAGTAGCACAAGGGAGCCCTGAATCTTAGGGCCTGAGATATCTGGGCACCAGACTCCTTGGGAGCACAATAAAGTGTTAGACCAACCAGGGCCCCTTCCTGTCTAGGCCACTGAGCACCCAGAATCTTAGCAGAGCAGAGACTAGCTACCTCCTTCCAATGTTTCAATAAACAGCAGCTGGCTTCTCTCCTCCCCCAGGAAGCCTTCCTGGAATGCCCTTCTTTAGTAAGCTTCCTCCACGGGTCTCAAACAATATCCCTTCTAGGCCGCTTACATAAAACACTTTGAGGCATTGAGAAACGCACAAGGATTTGGAGACAATAGTAAAATATTACTATTAAAAACGACCACAATAATAGGGGATGTGCTATATATTAAGCACTTATTCTGAGCCACATTTCGGGACAGCCATGCGCATGTACTGTCTCAATCAATTTTTCCAACCTATGAACTAAGTACTATGAAAATCCCCATGTTAGTGCTGAGGAAAACTTAAGGGAACTGAGGCACCAACAAGTCAAATATCTTTCCCAAGGTCATGACTAAGGGGTAATGAAATCATGATTCACACTCTGAATCAGACCCTAGCTCAGCCACTGGCTCTCAGGGGCACTGGGACAAGGGACTTCAGCTCTCTATACCTGGGTTCCCCCAATGGTGTGGATATTCCACCTACCCAACAGGACTGTAAGGAATGACAAAAAATAACATGTGTGATGGGCCCGGTTGATAGCCTGGGAAGGGAGAGCCACTTAAGAAAAAGTTGCTGAATAAGGAAAGAAACATGTAATGGCTACTAGCCACCACTGTTGCCTTGTGACATCTCCTGAAGTTCTCACATCCATGGGTAGTTTGCCCAGTCATCGGTGCTGTGGTCAGGATGCTGCTCAGTAGTACCCATCTCCCCGGGGACATCATCAGTGGAAGTGACCTTGACCTCCAAGTTCATGGGGTTTGGGGGGGGGGGCGGGGAGGGCCTTGCATCTAGTCCCTCCAGACCAACCAGAGTCCTCTCTTGAGATTTTTCCAGCAAAACCTAGAGAGGACAAGCCTTCAGCTCTGACTAGGGAGTCCTCAGGATGAGAGCAGGGGTCTGCTGGCAGCTATTTCCCCACTGTGCAGCAGGGGCCTCCACTTGGAAAGAGAAGATAAAGCTCTCACTCAGAGAGAGGCACAGATGAACCCTGCCAGCAAGTGTGTGAGTGCTCGGTCCCAGTTGTCGCTGAAGCCAGCCCCATCCCCACCCCTGCTGTCATGTGGTTTCTTGAGCCAACGCAGTCCCCTCTTTGAGCTAGTTTAAGTTACGTTCCTGTTACGTCCAAACAAAAGAAACTCAACAAATACAATCACTGAGCTCACCATTCATTCACTTGTTCATTCATCCAACAGGTAGGTGTTCACTGGGTGCTAAAAATAAGCCACGCACAGTGGACTCCGTGCAGACGCTGGAAGAGACACAGCGAAAGAAGAATGCAAAGGGCACAGGCGATGTTTCTGCTGAATCCAAGAACACACACGGGGCACATGCAAGGAGGACAAGAATTCTGCCAAGTAGGTACTCTTGTCCCAATCTTACAGATAATAAAACTGAAAAACAAAGTACATGTTCACTACTGTAATTACAATAACCATTATCATTAGCTGAGAGTTTACTATGTGGCAGGTATTGTGCTAAATGCTCATATTTAGTGATTCACTGTATTTCACTGACTCTAAGGAGCCATCACTTATAAGATACATTAACTGAAAAGACAACATTTTAGACGTTTGTTGAAGATGAATTGTGTGTTCCCAAAATTCATGTATTGAAACTCTAACCTCAGAATGTGACCTGATATGGAAATAGGGTGACTGCAGATGTAATCAGTGGAATTAATATGAGGTCACACTGGGGTGTGATGGGCTTCTGATCCAACATAACTGGTACCCAAAAAGAAGACTGCCATGGGAAGAGACAGACAGATAGACACACACACACGGAGAACACATTATGAAGGTTGGAGGGTGGCTGCTATAAGCCAAGGAACTGCTAGGAGAGACTCTGGGAACAGATCCTTCCCTACAGCCTCCAGGGGGAGTACGGCCTCACCAATACCTTGATCTCAGATCTCTAGCCTCCAGAACCATGACAGGATACATTTCTGTTGTTCAAGCCATTCAATTGTTTGCACTTTGTTACAGCAGCCCTAACAAACTAATACCACATTGTTGCTTGGAAGATGCCCTTGAATTACAAGATGTTAAAATGTCAGTCATCCAGCCATGAAATAAAGTAGTTTGGTCTTCACAACAAACCGACAAGCTGTCCCCATTTTACAGATGGAAAAACGAGGTACCAAATATCTTACTCAAGACTCACGTTATACACTGGTGGGCCAGGACTGAATGCAATGCTGGGTTTTTAGACAGTGTCCTGTGTTGCCTATCAGAGGCCCCCATAACCACACACAGCTTCACACACACATGTGCACACCCCCACACACACATACACACACACCCCCCCCCCCACACACACACACATACACACACATCTCTAGATTAATACTTAGGCCCTCAACTCACAGACCATTGAGAACTACTGACAAAGTTCCATCTCCAAAGAGGAAAGACCATTTGTCCAAGGAGAATTCCTCTTCTAACTTTTGTGGCCAAAACCAATTCAGACTTTGCTCTTTGCTCAGACCAGATTTGTGTCAGCCAGTTTACACTCTTCCTCAAGTGGTGGAGATTGTCCAGACCATTCCTTGGTAAAATTCTAGCCATGATGTATCACATCAGCACAGAGGGCTCCTCAAGGGACGCAGCAGGAATGCTGACAGAGGCCACAGCTTGCCCCCTCTGCACCATGAGTGCAATACAAAGTCCCCAAAAGGTTTCTCAAGTCTCCCAGATGGCTTAGGGGACACTAGTGTCATGGTCTGGCAACCCTGTTAAATTCTGGAAATGCCTTCCAACCCCTTCATCACTTTTCCTGTGTTCTTTTAGTTCTCAAAGGCATCTTGAGAAAAGGGCATTTGTGACACTCCTCAGAGACATTCTGTCTGGTGGGGAATGGGGAAAATGTAAGGACAAATGATTCCAGAGCTTTTATTTAAGAGTTCATTACAAAGTGCCATGGCTCCATGCAAATAAGGCAGGTCAGAAACTGTCATCTGCCACCAAGAAGGTGGGGTTGGCTTTGTTTGTTTTTCCCTGCGATATCCCTGGTGCCTGGACCAGAGCCTTGTGCACAACAAGCACTCAAAATACCTCACAGAATTAACAAAGCAAAAAGGGTCAAGGATATAAGAAAACAGAAGTCTAAACAGAGAAGGAGGACACAGAAAACAAACGTTCATGAAGAACCTACTACATGATAGGGACTTTCCAGGCATCTTCCCTACTTTCAGGGGGACCAACCATTCCAGTTTGCCCTGGACTGATTGCGTTCCTAGGATGTAGGACCTTCAGGGATAAACTCAAGAAAGCCCCAGGCGAACAGGGGCAAGTTGTTCATTCCACTTACATCATCTCATTAAACCTCGCAACAGTCCCATGACATAGATACTAAGAGCCCCAATTTATAGATGAAGAAACTAAGGCTCAGAAAGGTAAAGTCTTGCCCAAAGCCATATGGAAGTTGGCTATTGTGGCAAGATTGAAATCAAAAGAAGTCTGATTTCAGAGACCAGGCTCACCCAACCAGACCATGACATGGAATCCAACTGACTTCATGGCTTACTCAAATATCATCCCAATCTCCAACTACCACAAGGGCAGTAAATCCTGGTTTGCCAACCTTCGAGAACTTGCTAGAATAGAATAGAGCCAGGATCCGTGCCTCACATCGTGCAAGTCTTCAATAAGTACCTGTTGAATGAATGAACAATCAGTTGGGAAATCTCGGCCCATCTCCTTCCTCCCTGTTCTGTATCACCTGCACTGGAACCTACTTTCTTGGGCCTCAGTTTCCCCAAGGTTTTCCAAAATGGAAAGATCTGGTACCAGACCTTCAAAGGGGGTAGACTTTGGGCAAAGGGGTGAGGTGGCAAGAGAGTTCCAAGAGGGCAGAATGTCATGAACCAAGGCAGGGAGAAGGGACAGCTAGAGCGTGTTCAAGAGGTGTGAATTAGAAATAGAGTCTGTATCATAGCAATGGGCCCAAATGGCAGAAGATTCCACGTGTCAGGAGGACACAGATGATTCCCTGGGGCATACGAGGAGAGTGTTAGACCCCTATTTATGTTTACTTTTTCTCAGATTTAATTTTTTTTTTATTTTTGTCTACTTTTTAATGAAAATAGCTTATTACTGAAATAGGACACATACAGTTTGTAAATAAAATAAAAACACTGGAAGTTCTCTGGGTTTTCATAGCTGAGGCATAGTTTAAAAAACAAAGAAACAAAAAACAAACAAACATCTGGGAGTCACTGCATTTGCCTAAGGGGAGCTTAATATTTTTTAAAGCAGGGAAAATGAAATGGTCAAATTTGTACTATAACCTCCTGTTTCCTTGAGCTTTTACACTCCCCAAAAATTCACTGCACTTTTCCTCCAACTATCTGGTTACTTACTTTACTTTACTGTCTTAAGTTGAACTAGCCATAGATTTATGTTCATTCTGAGTATTAGCCAAATATACAGCCAGTTGGGGTTTAATGTGAAGGGTGCTAAGTTAGTTCCAACTGGCCAAGTGCCAAGGGGACTGATATAGTCTGCATTTATGATTGTTTTGTGTGTTTAACCCTGAAAAAGGATACTAAAATAAACTGCTATTTAGAACATGCTGTGTCCCAGTTGTGTGTTAGCACTTGGAATATAAAAGAGAAAGAGAGAATTCTTGGGGTGTGGGTGAAGGTGGGGGAGATTTCACTGTTTATGGGGGACACAGGAATGTAAACATATTACTACAATTTAATGTAATAAGTGCCTGATACAAAGTGGCTTTTCAGAAAATAGTATCGACCAAATGAGTAGATGAAAAACAAGTTAAACTAAGGGAAATAAGAAATGTCTTGAAAACCCAGAAGAACTGGCCTGGGTAGAGCAGGGGTAATTCATGGAGCTGGGGGCTGTGGGTGATACATGAAGAATGACTCTGTCATGCAGAGAATGGAATCATGGGACTTCATACAGAGGGAACTGTCAATCATCTGGCACCAAAACCTTAACTCCAGTCATCCTAGCGGGATTGAGGGACTGGGATCCTAGCGGGATTGACTACTGATGCAAGTTGGAGCACTGAGGTTGCCTGACTCCAGAAAGACAGAGAAACAGAGACACCAATGTGGCAGATCCAGGGTGAGGGGCATCTTTTTGGGAATGGGGAGGGAGGGTTGGAGAAAGCAGAGGGGGGAAGGAAGAACAAATCTGAGGCTTTGCATTCAGCTTTGACAACTACCTCATCAAACCACTAGATGTCACCAAATGCAAAACCCGCTGGAGAGTCCAGAGAACAAAGCCAGGAATCTTCATCCTTAAGAATTCCTCAGCTCACTCAGCCTTAGGAAAGTTTTAAAGCTAAGGAATGCTACGCCCAGATCACTCTAGGTCAAGGAGGACTGATTTTCACAACTGTCACCAAAGGAGATGCCACAACTTGGTGTCCCAGCATCTCTATCTCAGGCACGCAGTATCTCAATGAAACCTCAGAAAAACCCAGAGAGGCAGTACCATAATTAGCCCCAAATTACAGGGGAGAACACGGAGAGCCTGACAAGCTCTTACCTACTCATGCTCGCTCAGCTAGGAAGTGGCTGAACTAGGATTGAACCCAAGTCTCTCAGACTTTTCATGAGCTTTTTCACCTAAATTATGACATATTCCCAGGGACATGGCAGGCTGTCACCAGCACAGGGAGTCATCAGACATGAGGCTCAAAAGTCACACCGAATCAATTCTTTAATTCAATGACTCCGTGATTTTAATATAATTATTTTTCCTTGATTTTACAATAGGTAATAGGAACAGCTAGTAGAGTGGAATGATAGCCTGAGTTACCCCCAAACACAACTTTTTAAAAAAAACTTTTGACATATACTGTATATGTTGCACTTCATTTGGCGGGGGGGGGGGGGGGGGGAGGGGGGATGAGGGAGGTGTTGTATATTGTTGAGCAGCCTATTTATTTATTTATTTATTTATTTATTAAATGTATATCTATTTTGAGAGAGAAAGAGAGAGAGGAGGGGGGAGAGGAGGGGCAGAGAGAGAGGAACCCAAGCAGGCTCTTTACCATAGGTGCAGAGCCCAATGTGGGGCTCAATCCTATGACCATGAAACCAAGAGTCAAACACTTAACCAACTGAGCCACCCAGGAGCTTCTTGAGTAGCCCTATTTAGCATCTCAGTGTTGTTTGGTGTGGGATACCATCCGTGTGAGGGTATATGTTGTCTGACACAGGAAATGTATGAAAATATAGACTGATGGAGACAGGCAGCATATTAAGAAACCTACCACTCAACCATCAAAAGTCAAGGGACAACAGCAGTTTAGAATGGAGTGCACCAAAGTGTACTCATGTTCTCATTTGAACATTTCCTGGAAGCCACAGAAGTGGCCGAGGCATGCCCTTGCCTTTCCAGCCGGTCCCCACAGTGGAGAAAAACTAGAAGTGAATAATCACAAGACAGCACACCCAGTGCTGTCTTTGAGACACAGAGTGCTAGTGGAGGGGAAAAGAGGACAGAGAGGGAAGGCATAAGGGAAAATGACTTTACAAACCACTGGATCTGGGTTTCAAATGTGAAGAGAAATTCAGGTGCAGAAGGGAATGCCAATCAACCCTGTAGGGCAGGTGCAAAGGCACGGAGGCACAAGGACATAAGAAATTCACAGGATGGCAAAAGTTGTGGTGTGCTTGGTGGACTGGCAAACTTGGGGAGAGTGAGAAACTGGAAAAGGAGACTGGAGGGGTAGCCTTGGCACCACTAGCCACTAAGCACTTGAAGTGGGGCCGGTCCAAACGGAGATGTGCCACAAGCAGAAAATACGTAGCCAATTTCGAAGACTCAGTTGGAGCAAAGAAAGTAAAATACTTCATTAATATTTTTATATTATTTTCCTGTTGAAACGATAATATTTGGGATATAATGAGCTACATAAAATTGTTAACATTAGTATCGCCTGCTCGTTTTTACTATTTTAACGTGGCTACTAGAAAATTTAAGATGGCATATGTGGCTGGCGTTATATCTCCACTGGACAGTGCTGGGCTCGTTCAAGCATGAGAGCATCGAGTGCCAAGGTAAGGGGCACGAGGTTCATCTTGTGGCAGGAAGGAGTCATCAGAGGTTTGCAGCGGAGAGGCGATTCAGTATGATGAGGGTTTAGAAACATTCTGGGTGGATGTAGATGGGAGGGGTAAAGCTGTGGTCTGAGAGGGCACTTGGGACCATCAAAATTTGCTAAATCAGAAACGTTTAGTTCTGAATGAAACAGAAAAAGGAAACTTGGGAAAGCTATTTAGGAGGGCGAAAAAAAAAAATACCTTGCAGTTCCAATTCAGATTACTGCCCTGCAAAAAGACAGTCCTTTGGGCGGAAATTCCTCCTCCTCCCCAAATCACAAAATCAAACCTCCATAGCTGATGTAGAACACAAAGCTGAAAGGATAGCTCTCAAGGCACAGGAAAGTATAGTGGCCATGCTTAAGAGAAGGACTTACTCCTCTTTCCTTGTTAAGGATCCAAGAGGAAAATCCAACCCCCATTAGGCCCCAAACAGCAACACTCAACAGTGCGCTCTTTTATACGTAACTTCAAGGCTGCTGACAGGAAAGACTGTTGCCATGGAAACAGGCCCAGCCTGGAAGCAGAATGGGGCAAGCACAGACAGTCTCACAGCCTGCTGTGTCCACAGAGCTGACCAGTTGGTAAATATTACACCAGGCACATACCAGAGACACAAACAGTAAGTCATCCCAATGCTGTGCTGGAATCGGTCCACCAGGAAATGTTGAACTTGGAAACTGTGTGGCTTGGTTCCTGTGTTACAAAGGACCGTCTCCCGATACAACAGGGTCTCTCAACATTTCGCTATAGTTATAATGAGTCTCTTGCAGACTATAGACCTGTGGCTCCTAGCCTTTCCAGACTATAGACACCAGTGGCAAGAGACACGTCAAGTTATTCTGGAGAGAAACAGAAAATCAGTGGGCAAGTTACTTTCCCTTCTTAGCAGTCTCAATTATGTTTACCTTTAAAAGGGGTATTATCAGGGCACCTGGGTGGCTCAGTCGGTTAAGCTTACAACTTTGGCTCAGGTCATGATCTCACAGTTCATGGGTTTGAGCCCCACGGAGGGCACTGTGTTGACAGCTCAGAAGCCTGGAGCCTGCTTCAGATTCTGTGTCTCCCTCTCTCTCTGCCCCTCCCCCGCTCACCCTCTCTGTCTCTGTCTCTCTCTCTCTCAAAAAAAAAAAAATGCTAAAAAAATTTTTTTCAATGGGTATTATCTACATGTCAAAAGGTCACTGGGAGCATTCAATGAGATTAGGTTAATAAGTAACTGTGTAGCAGGTATATAGTAAGTGCTTAATAAGTGTTAGTTTCACTTTCCACTAACATGTATTCACATAATGTGTGGCATCTAGAACTAAAGATATTCTAGGCATGGTCTGATCACCATACATAACTATAGGATGATCACCTCCCTCTTTTTAGGCACAATATTTCTGTTAAGCATAAAGCTGTCTTAACTTTCTCTTTCTCAATACCTATCACTGAATAAAACCACAGTGACTTTTCTTCCTTTTTATTTATTTAATTATTTGTTAATATTTATTTATTTTTGAGAGAGCACAAGCAGGAGAGGCAGAGAAAGAGAGGGACAGGATCCAAATCAGGCTCTGCGCAAACAGCAGAGAGCCCGATGTGGGGCTCGAATTCATGAACCGCGAGATCATGAGCTGAGCGGAAGTTGGCAGTTTGACTGAGCCACCCAGGCACACCTCCTTTTTATTTTTTACATTAACTGTAGCTCTAGTCTAGAAAGATGATTTTAAAGCTACCCTCTGTCCTCAGAGACTTTACTGTCTGGAGCAATCTTTTTCAAAATGTGGTCTCTTAACCCCCTGAATCAGAATTGGCTAAGGTGACTGTTTAAAATGCAGATTCTAGGGGCACCTGGGCGGCTCAGTTGGTTAGGCGTCCGACTTCAACTCAGGTCATGATCTCGTGGTTTGTGGGTTCGAGCCCCACATCAGGCTCTGAGCTGACAGCTCAGAACCTGGAGCCTGCTTCAGATTTTGTGTCTCCCTCTCTCTGCCCCTTCCCTGCTCATGCTGTCTCTCTTTCTCAAAAATAAAGATCTAAAAAAAAATTTTTTTAATAAAATGCAGGTTTTAAGTGGTAAATGAAGTTTATCTATACAAATAAAATTGGATAGTATCTTTAAAATAATAATAAAATAAAATGTAGGTTCCTAGACATAATCCTAGATTTATCTAATGTGAACATCTGGAAGTGGTGCCCAGAAACTTGCATTTTAGCAAACTTCTCAGGTGATGTTCATGACCAATAAGGTTTGAAAATCAATTCTCCTTCCATTATTTTTGCATTTCTTACAAGGGTTCCTGGACCACATATATTGGAATCTCCTGCAGCCTGTTGAAAATGTGGTCCAAGAGCATCATCCACATGTAAAAAAATCTTAATCTCTACCCAGGAACTGGCAAGTGTAAAAAAGATCTCCAGGTGATTCTTACCCACACTAATGGTTGAGAACCATGAGCAGGATGAATTACAAAGCAGCAAGCCTAAGAATTGTTTCGAGAGCTTGTTAAAGCCCAGATTCCTGAGCCCATGTCTAGAGAGTCCCAATTCATTGTAGGTCTTGAGAGGGACCCAAGAATTTATACTTCTAACAATCTCCCAGGTGACATAGAAGCTGCCAATATACAGATCATGTTTTAATATTGTGTAAAACAGATATTGTCCTATATATTTAGAAACGTACCTATCGGGGCACCTGGGTGGCTCAGTCAGTTGAGCGTCCAACTTCAGCTCGGGTCATGATCTCACAGCTCATGGATTCGAGCTCTGTGTTGGCCTCTGTGCTGACAGCTTGGAACCTGGAGCCTGCTTCGGATTCTGTGTCTCCCTCTTTCTCTGCCCCTAACCCACTTGCATTCTGTCTCTGTCTCTCTCAAAAATAAATAAACATTAAAAAAAATTTTTTTAAATACCTATCTATAAAGAATCTATGCAAATTCTATTGAAACAAAAATGGCCATGCCCTTTGTTCTCTTGTTAATGTCTTATAAATCTCTTTTAATCTAGAAAAATGGTAACCATGGATGTTTTGGGGTTGTGTGTCAAGTACACATAACTTGACCATTTTAATTATTTTAACATACACATTTCAATGGGTATTTAGTACATACACAATGTTGTGCACGCATCACCGCTATCTAGTTCCAGAGCTGTTTTATCTCCACAAAAGGAAACTCTATACTCATCAAGCAATCGTTTCCTATTCCCACATCCCTTGACTCCCTGATGACCATTAATCTACTTTTTATCTCTGTGGATTCATCAATTGTGGACATTTCCTATAAATGGAATCACACAATATATGACATTTTGTGTCTGGCTTCTTTCACTTAGCAGAATATTTTCAAGGTTCATCCATGTTATAGCATGCATCCGTACTTTATTCCTTATTTTGGCTGAGTAATAGTGCATTGCATGGATATACTACATTTCATGAATCCATTCATCAGCTAGTGGGTATTTAGATTATTTCTACCTTTCAGCTATCATGAATAGTGCTGCTATAAATGTATATGTACAAGTTCTTGTTTGAACATTGGTTACCAGTTCTTTTGAGTATAAATATGGAAAGTTGCTGAATCATATGATAATTCTATGTTTAACACATTGGGGAACTGCCAAATTGTTTTCCATAGGATGCACCATCTTCCATTCCAACCAGCAAGTATAAGAGTTCTGATTGCTCCACATCTTCACCAACACTTAGTCTCCTCTTTTTTTGTTGTTGTTATGGCCAACCTATTGGGCACAAACTATTATCTTACTGTGGTTTTGATTTGGTATTTCCCAAACAACTGAAGACATTGAGCATCTTCTCATGTGCTTACAACCATTTATTTATGTATCGTCTTTGGAGAAATGTCTATGCAAGTCCTTTGCCCGTGTTTTAATTGGGTTGTCTTTTTGGTATTGAGTTGTAAGAGTTATTTTTATATTCCTGATACCAGACCCTAATCAGATGAATGATTATTAAATATTTTTAAGCCCATTGTGTGGGTTGACTTTCTACTGTCTTGGTAGGCCATACATTTTGAAGATTAATTAAATTTCAAGGTGATGGCAGTACTACCAAAGTTAATAACAGACAAGGATTTGGAATGAGTCCAGACAAAAGCTTTTCAAAGAAAATAAGGCCCAGAGAGCTACAGTGTCTGCTCCAAGGTCTTGGGGAAATTTAACAGTTTCCACTTCCAACGTAGGACCAACTTAGTTGGAAGGCAACTAGGGAAGATTTAGTCTACTCCCCCGAACCCAACATGCACATGCAAACACACACAGATGCTTGTGATCCCATTTTACATCTGGGATATTGACATCCGCCATGCACATGCAAACTTATTACCATACATATGATGTCATTTTATAATAGGAATATTAGAGTACACCCATAAAACATTAATTCTTCTCAAAAATCTACATGTAATACATCTATAGTGTTTAATGCATTCAGTGCTAAACTTTCAGCATTGGACAATCTTCTATTAAAATTCTGGGGTCAGAGTTTGCAAAGAGAAAGTAAAATAGGTGTTCACTTAATGGGAATCTGGAATGACTTTATATTGAACACTTTTATAATTTAGGCACTATTTCTGTTTTTATAAATTTGTTACCTACTGAGGAAATAGGTTAATAACTATAAAGCAGGTGTCTCATATGCAAATAACGACAGGGCCAAACATGTACTATAAAACATTGAACCCAAAGGAGGGAAAGGCAGCACAGCTGAGCTGCTTATTGTACAACTCCTGCCTTGTCATGTTGCCTCTTATTTTATGTTCATTTATTTATTTGGAGAGAGAGTGTGTGCATGTGAGCAGGGGAGGGGCAGAGAGAGAATCCCAAAAAGGCTCCACCCTCGGCACTGAGCTCCATTCTGTGCTCCATCTCACAACTGTGAGATCCTGACCTGAGCCAAAATTAAGAGTTGGGTGCTTAACCCAGATGCCCTGTTGTGTTGCCTATTAGAACACCAGGCATACCAAACAAAATGGCAGGATGAAATACTTCCAATGGCTGTGACAGCCCTCAACCAAGCCACCACTTGATGATTCCTATGTAAAATGCTCTTCCTCTTATTTTGAAATAAACTAAGTATCTTGGTACCTGATCCTCTCAAATCTAAAGAACTAAAGATTAAGAAAACAAAAGAAAAATGATCAAGTACTGAATGAGTATCTATTATGTGTCTGGGGCTGGTCCATCTACTAACCTCAAAGGTGCAGAAGTGAGGAAAGGGTAGAATCATCTGAGAGTACGATGCTAAGATGCTTAGCATAGTATCAGCAACCCACAGGTGCAACAACTGGCTAGAATTATGTGTTTGTTCATTCCTTACTTCTTTCTCGAAAGGATTCTGTGGAAGCCTCCAACAAAGAGTATAATAAAGTTAGTAAAATAAGTACAGGAAAGGTAATTCTAGACAAAGGAAAAGGTGGAAGAAGAAATATGAAACATGGTAGTAAGATAGCATAGAGTCTATGAGTAGCATCAAATTTGGCTGTGAACTTCCTGGCAGACGGGGTGAGAGGGAAGGAAACACTACATAATTTTTAGCATCAGGACCAGTGATTCTTCACAAATCCTTAAGAAAGAAAATGTTTTTCTTTTTTTTTAATTTTTTTTAATGTTTATTTATCTTTGAGAGAAAGAGACAGACAGACAGACAGAGCATGAGCGGGGGAGGAGCAGAGAGAGAGGGAGACACAGAATCCGAAGCAGGCTCCAGGCTCTGAGCTGTCAGCACAGACCCCGATGCGAGGCTCGAACTCATGAACCGTGAGATCATGACCTGAGCTGAAGTCGGACGCTTACTGACTGAGCCACCCAGGCACCTCAAAAATGTTTTTCTTAATTAAAAATTCCCAAAGAACATTCTTAGTTAAAATGTTTCCCAGTGGTTTAAACATAAGGATTTGATAAGTGCATCTAAAAACTGTCATTCTACCATTAATGCTTTCTCCTAATATTCTGTAGCAGTGAAGCCCCATGCAAAACAAACAGACAAATAAGACAGCTTCTGTTTCTGTAGCAAAACAGAAAGCTGTGTGCTACAGTTCAGAGAAGAGGGCATACTGTAAATCTTGTGGGAGGACCTGGAGGGCTCATGTGTTCAGCCACACATGCCCATCCCAAATAGGGCCATCCTCAAACATCAAGAACAGTCTACACTACACATCTCAGGAGTGAAATAATTCCAGAGTCTTATATAGCTTTCCAGGAAAACAGAATGGATAGCTCTGTCAAAAGAAAGGAAGAAAGAAAGAAAGAAAGAAAGAAAGAAAGAAAGAAAAAAGGAAGGGAGAGAGGGAGGGGGAGGGGAGGGAAGAAAGGAAGAGAAAGAAAGAGAAAGGGAGAGAGAGAGGAAGAAAGAGGGAGGGGGAAGGGAAGAAAGAAAGAAAGAAAGAAAGAAAGAAAGAAAGAAAGAAGAAAAGCAAAGAAAGAGCAGTTCAATTTTTGGAAAGAAAGAACTATAGCTGAGACACGCAAAAGATAAGCCCCTGGAAGAAATCCAGTTATACATTTCCTAGTAAGATGATGTCCCCTGAAGCAATACGTTGTTCTGTAGCCAACACTTGGTGAACTAGCAAAGGAAGAGGCTTTCTTCAGGGGGGACTGCAAATGTTAGTTAATAAATCCAACAAACCCTGGAAGATTGTCACCCAAATGCATGTGTAAGTGGCAAAGAGGGAGAGAGTGCAGGTTTAGCAACAAGAAGAAGTGACCATGGTCAACCAGAGTTTTCCATTCTGTGTCTACTTTCTAATTCTTGGTTTAGAGTTATTGAGTCATTAAATCTAAGGGATTAACCATTGCATTTATCAAGAGACCTTTATCAGAAGCAACAGAAACAAATTCAAGTTCACTTAAGCAAACAAGAAATTTTCTGATGGATAGGAAGTGACTCAGAGAATCGAGGAAAACTGGAAGAAGCCAGAAGGCCCCCCAGGAAGCCAGAAACCAGGGCATCTATCAGCATCTAGGTGCAAGAAGACAGGCCCAGTCTCCTTAGGGCACAACATTATTATTTTTTTTTTAATGTTGCCTATAGCCTCAGAACTTGACTTCCTCAGTTCCAGTATCTTTTAAGTTTATTCATTTATTTTGAGAGACACAGAGACAGTACAGGTGGGGGAGGGGCAGAGAGAGAGGAAGAGAGAGAGAATCCCAAGCAGGCTCTGCACTGCCAGCCAACACGGGGCTCAAACCCACAAAGCCATGACATCATGACCTGAGCCAAAACCAAGAGTTAGATGCTTAAACTGACTGAGCTACCCAGGTGCCCCAGGACACAGCATTCTTGAATCAACCTGATGATGTATGCTCTTGCATCATTACTCAGCTGGAGTGAAATTCCTGGGTGGGAGAGTCTGGGTCAAATGTCCATCCTCTGACTAGGGAAGGCAGATCACCTTGACCAGCGGTTCTCAATGGGTGGTGGTAGGGGGGATTTTCCCCTCAGTAGACATTTGGTACCATCTGGAGATATTTTGGGGCACCAGTGGGTCATCACAACTAGGGATGCTGCTAAATATCCTCCAGTGCACAGATATCCCCTCATGTCAAAAAATCCTCCTGCTCCAAATGTCAATAGTGTCAAAGCTGAAAAGTCCTGACCTTGACTGATAGGCCCAACAGGAGTGTGAAAGGGGTATTTTCTTAACATAAAGTTGAGGTGCATAGAGGACACGACCCACATTTCCTTGAATCTGTTTGGCCATTTCTCTTTTCCCCTCCCAAGCTTTGCTTCTTCCAGTTCCCCTCTGTACGTTCCTTCAAATGACAGTCCTCGGGCTGCTGGAGCCACCTGCAAGCTAGAGAGAGAGCTGGGAGTGCCTGGGAATTCATATCTTTCATGGGTAACTTTTATTTGGGGCCGGTAGGTAGGAAACCCCTGCTCTCTTGCCTCAAGCAGGTGCCCTTTACAGTCCAGAGCTCCCCCGGGGCCAGACTGAGACTCGGGCTTTGCTGAGTTTGCACCTGCTTCCCACTTACTTAATGGGTTCTCCTGGGAACACTTTCTTAATAACTCATTTTACTCAAATCCCCTCTCAGGGTCTGCCACAAGAGGACGCTGCCCTAAGATAAGGTGCTATTACCAAAAGAAATGGAGGTGGGGGAGATTGCTAGATAGCCAAAAACAACAGAGATCCACCATAATGATGCAAACTTTTCCTGGATTTCCAGCTTCCCTCCCCCCGGCCCCAGCCCCCACTACAGGTTTCTGGGTGGCCCAGGGGTTAAGTGCACCAACTTTGCAGTCCTATCTGGGTTTGAACCATGGTTTTTCTACTGTGCGACTTTGTGCAAATCATTTCCTCAATTTTCTCTCTTTTCATCTGTGAGAAAAACATAATGTTAGAACCTACCTCGCAGAGTGGTCTTGAAGATTAACAGGGAAGAATAAGAAGTGCTTATTCCAGTGTGTATGAATACTCACCAAACGCAGATGCTATGACTACTAATAATTAAAGGGTCTTTTATTCAGAGAGCAATGAAAACTATTCGTATCAATTAATTAGAGCAGAACAAACTCACCTTTCAATGTGAATCCAGAAGGTGGGGATTTGTAGGAAGGTGAATAAGACACAATTTGTAAAGTAGTGAGTACCTTCAACTCGCTGTTTTTATTTTATTTTATTTTTTAATTTTTTTTAACATTTATTTATTTTTGAGACAGAGAGAGACAGAGCATGAACGGGGGAGGGGCAGAGAGAGAGGGAGACACAGAATCGGAAACAGGCTCCAGGCTCTGAGCCATCAGCCCAGAGCCTGACGCGGGGCTCGAACTCACGGACCGCGAGATCGTGACCTGAGCCGAAGTCGGAAGCTCAACCGACTGAGCCACCCAGGCGCCCCTCGCTGTTTTTATTTTAAAGGACATGGTAACCTCATGAAAATCAATAACAATAAGAGAGAGAGAGAGAGAGAGAGAAAGTGCCCCAACCTAAATGGAATTCTAATCGGTGGCTTGCAGGCCATCTGTTATTAGAATTGCGTCTTCACAAGGAGGAGTAGAGATTTAAGACTCTAAAGTACTTTCTAATCATTAACAGGCTGATGTGCTGTAATCATTACTAGTATGTACAGCAAAATCACCACTGTGGCAAAACATGAGGCCTCATCCATGTGGATGGCTGGAGAAGCAGCCAACCCACCCAGGTAGGAAGAGAAGATTATGGAGACAGAGAGAATTAAGATCCTTAACCACAAAAATGAGATGGGAGAAGGCACAGCAGAAAGGAAAACATGGAACCCTGGGGAGCTGAATTGCTAGTTCCTTGTGTAAATTACAGCAGCCGAAGTACAAGGTTTAGATGAATGCCTTATGAATGAAATGTAAGAGATTACTAGTCTGCAGATAACAAAATTAGATGTTTGCAACAGCAGCAGAAAAGAACAGAGTAAGCAATCTTCACAGATGTGCAAGCAAAGTCTTTGCAGTGGATCGAAACCAAACAAAGGATATTAGCAGCAACCTGGAATGGGGGCAGAAAACTGGTCTCAGGGTGGGCAGGGAAGAAGAGCTTAAACCACTCTTGTTTCTCTGCCTTCCATGCTGCCTGTCTGGAGGTGACATTAAGGGCTCTCGGTGAGGTTAAGGAGATACATTTTTCTAAGGCTATGGAAATGCCTGGTACAGTAGCCACTAGATACATGTGGCTATTTGAATTTAAATGATCCAAAATTAAATAAGACTTTAAAAGCAGTTCTTCTGTTCCATTGGCTTCTCTGTTTTTTAAAGTAATTTCTATACCCAATGTGGGGCTTGAACTCACAACCCCGAGATCAAGAGTCATTTGCTCTACAGACTGAACCAGCCAGGTGCTCCCCTCCATCTCCCCACTCCCATTCATTGGCTTCTAATCCTAGCTCAGTCACTTGCTTAGGTAAGTCGCATCCCTCCCTGACCTCAGAATCTCTTTAGGTAAATAAGGGGATCAGACAAGAAGGTTTCCAAGATCTCCTGAAGCTCCCATGTTGTCTGTTCTGCAGTCTGTCTTGGAAGAAAAACTCAGGAGGAAACATCGTTTAAGTGATGGCTAGAGCTCGCATACCTAAACATTCGAAAGCTACATCTGCCTTCAGAGTAGGATTTGTTGCCTCTCTTAGCTCTTGTTGCCTTGGCTGCAGAGAGCTGTCCCGCCCAAAGTCATAGCCCTCAGGGAGCAGCCCATATCCACTGACTGAGTGAGGTAGGGCCGGAAAGCCTGGCCATTTCTCTACCACATGGGACACGTCCAATAGGCAGGACTCAGTCCTTATCTCCCCCAGGTTGAGGAGACTTTGTGGAGCCCATGGGGCAGTTCAGCTTCACCCTGTGCCCAATCCCACTTGCTCTCCATCCATTGGTGTTGACTCCTAACAAACATCATGTCCGCCAATAAACATCCTAGGATTTGCTACCAGAAAACCCACTCTGTGTCAACACGGTCTATCCGAGGGGGTGGGAAAATCTAGGAAAGTAGAATGAACAGATTCTGTGGAGGTTTGATGATATAATAATAGCAATTAATACCAATTATAATAGCTGCTCCAGAAACCCCCCACCCCAACCCCCACGTAGGTTTCCATGTCTCTTCTCCTAACATCAAAGGTGTAAAAACATATAAAGAGACATGGTGTGTTAGGGTCTGTCTCTGTCTCATGCACACACACGCACACACATACACACATGAAGTGGGACTTTCTCTGACTTAGCACGTAAAGCTTTATATCTGTTCAATTTTTAACTCCTACAACAAATGTGAAAGTGCAGTCACTCTTCCAAGGTCACAAAGTGCAAAAGTGTCAGAGTGAGGATTTACACCCAGGTAAGCTCCCACATGTGTGCTCTTGGTCTGTGATGATTCAGGGCCATCAAGGGTCCCCAGTGGTGCTTATTCAAAGTCAACCAGCACCCTCATTCCACGCCATTCTGCAAGGAAGCAGGAGATTAAGGGAAGTGTTGGAGAAAAGAGAGGGAAGAAAGGAAGGAGAGGGAGAAAGGGAAAAGGAAAGAGACAGATGGGAAAAGACAGACAGGGGGGCAGAAAGATAGACAAAGATGGCTGGAGTTACCAGGCAGGGGTGCCTACAAGTGAGGGAACTACAACCTTTGGTTTTCCAGTCTGACACCTGCTCAGGAAACTGCTAAGTCACTCCTTCCTTTGGCAGGGAGAACAGAGAAGAGAGAACAGGAAGAGAGACATGGAGGGCTGGAGGACAAGGGTGAGTGAATTTCCTGCTGGTTAGGAGCACGCCAGGCCCTGCTTGAAGCACTTTTGACCTGAATTGACTCATTTAATGCTCACAAGAGACCCATGAGATAGGTACTTTCAGATCGCCATTTTGCAAGTGAGAAAAGTAAGGTACAGGAGGGTTAAATGATTCACCCACAGTCACACAGCCAGTCAGTGTTCCCCAGAGTTTCATCTTGAACCAGCTAATTTCCTTAAGTTTCCATGATTGGGAGTTGCCATCGTGGCACACAGTCCAGCAATGCTGGGTCATGGAGGAATCAAAGGAACATTGCACTATGAGTTAGGATACCCGGCTGGTCCCACCTATGCCCCTAGCAAATTCTGATCTTGGGAAGGTCATTCCTATCTCTCAGAATACATTTCCTACTTATAAAACGAGATGATTGGTATAAATGATGAGCTCATGTGGTCGTAGTAGAAGTATTAGCAGTAGCAATAGTAGTAGTCATAGTAGAAATAGTAGTCGTAGTAACAAAAAAAGTAATAATAGATGCAATGGTAATAAAAGTAGGGATTGCAATAGAAGTAATTGTAGTAATACAAATAGTAATAGTAGCAGCAGTAATAGAAGGAGTAGAAGTCATAGTAGCAATAGAAGAAGAAACAAAGGAGCAAGAGGAAGAGGGAAAAAGAAATGGTAGCGGTGGTGATAAAAGAAATAATACTAATATAAGAGGCCACAGTGCTAATAGTAGTGTGGAACAAAAGCAGTAGTAATAGAATTAGTAGTAAAAGAAATACAGGGATAACAAAAGTCAGAGCAACAGGAGTAGCAGTAGTGATGAAAGAATAATCGTTATAGAAATCATAGGCGGTAGGAATAGAATATGTAGTCACTGAGGAAGACTAGGGCAGGTGGAGGAGGAGCGATAAGCCTTCCCTGAGGACCTTCCATGTGCAAGGCACTGTGCTAAGTGTGTCTTGTGCGCTCACTCCTCACATCTCTCTTGTTAGATGGCTACCTGTCATTATGCCCATTTTATCGATGTGAAAACTGAGATTTGGAGATGCCAACCTGTGCAAGGCAGAGTAGAGTTTAGACCACCTCCCTGGGGCCTCCTGTACAGTGCTCCAGAGCTTCTCAGCTTTTACAGTGCTGATTCCCAAAGTCTTATTACATCTAATGATCTGAACCCCCTGCCCTCTGAATTAGAAGGAAACTTAGGGCTAACTTCCTTCAGATAAGACCCTTTATAAACATTTTCCATGGAATGCCCTCTTTGCTTTGTTTGAAAGATCAGCGTGAGACTGGTTGTCACCCAACATTCTGTTGACATTTCCTTTTTAAAGAACATAACATACATTCTTGGGCTGGACTCAAACATTCTTACATTTTTAAAAACTATTTATGGAAAAACATAATCATTGAAAATGCTAGGTGGAAGCCCCAAGTTCTTTCTTCCTCTATAATGAAGGGCATAAAATGTCAGCCCTTTACAATTCTAGAATTATTCGTGTCTCCATTCCCAGCCCTCAGGACTGGCACAAAGCTTTATATGTATTGAGTACATGTATTGAGAGAACATGTATTGAGTACCTAGTGCATTAAGGATGCTGAGTAAAGCATTTTATCTACATTTGTTTTCACTAATTCTCACCATAACCTCATGAGCAGGTCACAAGTAAATGACAGAGGAGAGATCTTAAACACCAATTTGTTTGAATCCAAACCAGCAGTTCCAGACTGACTAGAAGTAACTGGAAATAACCAGCTAAAGGGATTTAAGTTGCTATAGATGGACTGAACACTTATTTGGCAAGTGACCCCCAAAAAACCACTCATGAAAGACGACTGGCAGTATTCACCTAAGTAAGATGAGGGAGGAGGGCTCTGTGAATATCTTCACAGTCATTCATTCATTGTTTATTGAACAAACATACACTGATCATCTGGAACACAGAGCAAAGCCCTAGGAACTGGGGATACAATGGGAATCAAGATGGACACAGTTCCTGCCTTCCTGGACAGCAGGAAGTGAACAGGCAATCACAATTACAATGGGAGAAATGAAATGCTTAGGTTAACACAAAGGAACTGTAGTAATCTGCAAGGGTACCCGGATACAGCCCTGGGGGAGGGAGAGTATGGTCAAGGAAGGTTTCCTGGAGGAGGTGACACTGAACTGCAATTAGAAGGACAAACAGAAGTCAGCTAGGCAAATAAGGTTGGCTATGGAAACAGTAGAGAGAATGGGCAGAGAGAATGCATCCATATTTACTCAGCATCTGCACCTGTTAGAATCCTTTTGATTGTGAAAAGCAGAAAACCCAATCCAAAGTCTTCACTAACAAGGGCATTTATTATTTCACATATGAAGAAGCTCAGAGGATGCAGAGTGAATTAATACAGTACCTCAATGATGTCACCAAGTACCAGACTTTTTCCCCCATGTTTTTCTCTGCCACTGTCTTGATACAGTTCCTGGTGTCTCACACAGAAATAATATTCATCAGTAGAAAAGGGGCTTTTCCATCCCTGTTTTTATTCCCAAAAGTGCCCCCTCCCAGAAGATTTCATTTCACATATCACAGAACAGAAATTAGTGGCATGCCCCTTATAGTTAGGCCAAAATTTGGTTTAAGAAAAGAAAAGAAAAGGAAGACTTGCTTAGACCAGATCCACCATGGGGAACAGAAAAAGCATCACCAAGCCTGACCCACAGCTCTATGGAGAAGGACAAATGTAAACTATTAGAGGTTCTGCCAGCCAGGAAAAGTGGGGATGGGTGAGAAATGGATATGGGTTATTGCTACCATGGCCATGTGTCTGGCATACAGTAAGGGCTCCATAAATGTCTTCTGAATGAGGAAGAGGAAAAACAAGTTGGGATGGTTGTAAGAGGTGGGGCAATGTAGTGGCTATGGATACATATTCAACACAACTCTTTGAGTTGCAAGAAATAGTCACCGCATGCAAGCTAGTTTCAGAGAAGAATATGTTCTATTTACTGATTTACATAATTGAGAAGTCGGAGATTATACTGGCTTCAAGACGTGGATGGATCTAAGTATTCAAGTAATATTTTCAGGAATCTGTCTCCATTCCTCTCTCAACTAGGCTTTTTGCAAGATGAGCAACAGGAGCTGCAACCCCAAATGCTCCCAGTTCAATAGCCCCATGAGAAAAGGGGCTCTTTTTTCCCCATCTTTCAACACCAGTCCCTGATCTGACACTCAGTGACCAGGCTCAGATCACATGTCCATCCCTGACCCAATCCCTGTGGCCATGAGGGGGCTGATTGGTCACCTCTGGGTCACATGGCCACCACGTATGAGTCACATGACCATCCCATGGGTAGGGGAAGGAGGAGGGTGGGTACTCAGAAGTAAGCAGCAAAAGGGGACATGGAGGCACAGCAGGCACAGGACAGGGAGGGAAAGAAGGCTGGGAAAAGAATGTGACTTGGTCCCCTTTCCATTGTTCCCTCACAGCTTCTACCTTGCTTTCCTTGGGTAAACAGGAAACAATGGAACAGTGTGTACATTTCAATACTCTCCTCTTCCTGCTAAACAACAAAAATTACTTCCAAGAAACATTCTAAACCAAGAGCGGGGTGGGTAGATGGGAAAAGAAGTTCATGTTTAATTAATGGAAACTGACAGTCTTCAAATGATCTCAGTGGTAAAACCTCATTTCACCCAGGTTTAGAAAGGGAACACTCTGGAGATTGTTAATGAAGTTTTGTTTTTCGTGGCTATACTGAAAATAAAGGGGGAAGTGTAATTGGTGCCATTTGGTTAAAAGTTGGCAATTTACTCCCTGGCAGATTTGTTCAGATG
Organism: Prionailurus viverrinus; assembly: GCF_022837055.1. Lineage (NCBI taxonomy): Eukaryota > Metazoa > Chordata > Mammalia > Carnivora > Felidae > Prionailurus > Prionailurus viverrinus. The sequence goes on from NC_062562.1 coordinate 49,581,370, forward strand.
GGAACCGGTGGGGACAGGGCCAGGGCAGAACAAACAGGGCAAGCATATCTTAACAACGCACAGCCTAAGTAGCATTCCAAGCTGCCTGCCCTTTTGGAAAAGGAGTTGGGTTGAACATGTGAGTGGTTTCTATGTAATTTGGAACCCACAACACATGTACTGATTTTAGGAAGATTTCCCAAATGGGGCCCTCCCACACGAGCCTGTAGGAGGCATCAAGCATCACAACCCCCTGGGGTGATCACATGACAAACATAAGGACACACTCACGTAGGTTTGGTTGTGATGTATTCTTTGGCCCAATTTTCCCACCAGAGTCTTTGCCCTTGCTTATCTCCCCATCTGGCATGCCCTTCACCATAATTTTTACGTGGTTGGCTCATGCTCAGTCTTTAGATATCAACATAAATGTCACCTCATCAGAGGGCCTTGACCTATGATCTATTTTCTCACGGCACTATTTAAATGCTCAGCATCTCTCCCGGCTGGCCCTCAGGCAGGACCTTCCCCTTTATAAGTCTGTCTATGTCACTTTCTCTATCTCAGTCCTGGGCTGGCTATCACAGGAGGAGGGCTGGGGATGTTGTTCAGGGGCCAATAAACTGCTTTGATTCCCAGTAAGTAAGTAAGTAAGTAAGTAAATAAATAAATAAATAAATAAATAAATAAATAAATAAATAAATAAATAAATGTAAATTCTCAGCATCTCACTAGCTGATAAGTACATGGTTTGTTGGCATATTCATAGACTTATTTATGCTCTGGCTCTAGGATAGACCCCCATACAGTTCAAGCCCCTGTCCAATTTTGGTTGCCAATATGTGGTCATTGCCTCCATCAAAGACTGGCACAGCTGACACTAAGATATTTGTTAAAAAGATGAAATGAGTATCTTTGGGCCCTTCCCCCAACACTTAGCCCAGATAAGGGTCATAGCAGACTCCCTGCTACTCTATCCTTGTGTGCCTCCAAATCCTTACAGAGTTTCCTTCTAGGGGAATCATGACCTTCCCCATTATCATACTCTTGGACAACCTAATGAACCCCATTCATTCATCATGGCCTTAACCAAGTGTCCCCTTCTTTCTGTACCTTGCTTCAACCCCCACCTCAGCCCATGACAGAGTTGATTCTGCTCCCACTCCCCCACCCCCAACCCGATCCCCAGTCAGTGCTCCTGCCTCTCTCTGATCTCACGGCAGAGGTGAGGTTATAGAAATAGCACAGACTCAGAGACAGACAGTTTGAATTCCGGCTCCAATGTTTACTGGCTGTGGGTGCACAGGAAAATGGTTAGCTTTTCTGGACCTCAGTTTCCTTGTCTGAAAAATAGAGATCATAATAGCATCAACTATCATCATTTCTGGGAAAAATAAATGAAATCACATAATATACAATGTCCAGCCCCAGAATGTCACATCATTATTTTAGAATTCTAGCAGTAATCACAGCTATTTATGGATATGTGTATACTATAGGTTGTGAATTCTTCAGGGGAGGGATGACATTCTGCTTTTCTTTGTATTCTTGTGTCCTGCACGTTCCCTCAAATATAGTAGGTGATCAATTAATGTTTCTCCAGTTAAACTGGATGCCATTCCAACATGACTCGGGCATTTGAGTGGCTTCTGTACCCCTTTCTCCTTGACTGACAGCTATCCAGAGAAAGCAAACCCAAACAGCTCATGTGTTAGACAAAACTTTAAGAAGAAATGTTACCAGCCATGAGAAAATAGTTGTACCCCACATTGCCACACCAAACAAAATTATTTTCTATCAGCTGGCTAGTCTACACTCTGCCCTTCTAGCCCATGTTAATTAGTGTGAGCAATCAAGAGATTACTAAGAGAAATTGCACAGAACAAGCAGGAAACAACATTTGGTTGGTATCTGAGGGTCTCATCTCTGAAATGGTTGCCTCTTCACGTTCACTTCTCCACGTCCACTTCTCTCCACATTCAAGTGGAGGTCTGTTTCCCCCAAAAGTTGTTCAGAAAACACAAAACTTAATATCCTAACCTTTTGCTGCCTAAAATTACCAGTCCTTCCCTTGTTCAACCTCAGGGACTGTGTTAAGTTTAAGATCCTGCCCACAGGGCCACAGAGGAGCCAGACATGCCAACAAAATATTATTTGCTTCCCTGGTTTCTGGTGCATTTGACAGGAGCCTTCAGCTCCCAGAGTCCCAAGACTGCAAATGCCTGTCCCAACCCATAACTTCACTACTTACCCTGGCACCAATCATTTTCTCAGACACCTAAAGTGGCTCCACTACCTCATTCCAAGTTCTGACTCTGCTTTCTTTTTTCCAAAATTGTGAATGTGCTTCTTTTTTAAAACATATTTTTCTTGGAAAGATCTGCATGTCCTTATTACTGTCTTTCCTACTTCACCAGAGCATAATATGTCCCTTGAAAAGTCAATCACAACTGATTAAATGGTTTTAATGCATACATTTAACAGGAAGGCAATGAGATATGCTACATCATTCAAAGATGGGAGTGGTGTCGGGAGGGAAAGGAGGTGACCGGTGTGAGGTCACTGATGTGCCATCTGGGACCATTCTTCATTCAGCAAGTTGTCATTTACTTGGAATATGTCCTCCATTCCATAGATTTTAGGCATGCTTTCTTATTCAATGGGAAAATGGAAGGAATAGGTCATTGAGATGTTTCATTTTTCTCATTCTTGTCATATAAACATGAAGAAACTGCCCTCTCTAAAAATGCTGCTAAGTTAGGGCAGCCCAGGGATATTTCAAGCCTGCATTCTGGCCACTTCTCTGTTTTATGTGGCTTCCTGCTCTCACATCTGATGAAAATAGTTCTTTCCATGGCAACACCACATCGAGATATGGCAGGGTTTTTTTTAAGCAATACTGTTTATCTTGAAACTGAACAGAATTCTCCTTTTTCTCTCACTCCACAATCACACCAGTGTTGGCAGGCTCTCTTGAGGGCATATGAGGACACCTTAACCATCTTTACCAAGGAATTATAGTTCTTTCTCTAGTCCCCCATAGGACATTAATCCTGTGTACCTGTAAATAGTTTTTAACTTTCAGTACTAAAGTCCCAGTTCTTAGTTTGATGTTCAAGGCCATTTTCACAATTGGCCAGGCCTGCTTCTACATTTTCATATCCTAACACTGTCTACGTTTTATTTTGCACACTAACAACACTGAGCTGCTAACGTGGGACCCGAATGCACCTGAACTTTCATTACCAGCCTGCTATTATATCATAGTCAAGTTCAACATATCACCTCCTCCCAACACATGCATACTTACATGCACATATACATAAATACATAGACACTCAAATCTATTCTCTACAGCATTCAAACAGTAAAGGTGAATTATACTGAAGGTCTATACAGAGATATTGAAAAAGGGATTATACTACTTCTGCTCTATCACCCTGGGTCCTAAAGATTACATGGAACAGAAATGCAGCTAGCCTATGTAGCCATACAGCACAAGCATTAAAGAAACCTTTGTTCCTGTAAGCCACTAAGATTTGAGGGTCATTTGATTACTTCAGAATAACCTAACCTAAGCTGTAATGAACTCCACAAACCTTGTCTTTTTTTGATGTTCTCATGGCTGTGACTGAGACTAGCATCCCTCTATCCACACAAGTCATGCATCTGGAATTCATCTCTGGAACGTGCTCTCCTTTCCCCCAAAAGAATAAAATTAAAATTTTAATAATTGCAAGCCCTGTCAGTGAACTTTCCTACATCTCCCTGGAATGGAGTGCCTCCAGTTCTCTCTTCATCGGCAATACCACCATCTTAGGTCAAGCCACCACCATCTCTCCCTTGATATATCTGAACTCCCCAGCCCCACCTCAACCTGCCTTTTCCTCCCTCCATTCTATCCTGCACATATGCTCTGTTACAATGACAGCATCAATCATGTTCCCATGGTGCTTGAAAAATCTTAGGTGCCTTCCCATTGTTCTCAGGAGACTGAGCGATATCCTTAATTTGGTGTCAAGTCTTTCTGTGATCTGGTCCCTGCTTAGCTCCCCAGTCTCATCTTGCCCTACCCTCATGAACTCAATGCTCCAGCTACTCTCATCTTCTTACCACTCTTAAACAAGTCATGTTACCTTCAACCTTCAGACCTTGCATATGCTGTTCCTTCTACCTGGAGTTCTTTTTCCAAGACTCACCACCATTCTCCATCTCACTACTCAAATGCCACTTCCCTGGGGAAGCCTGCCATGACCGCCATAGTTTGAGTCAGGCCCCTTAATTAAATGCTTTCATTGGCCCATGTACTTCTCTTTCATAATATTTTTCACAGTTGCAATTTTAGTTAGGATTGTTTTATGAAACTGCCTCCCCAACTAGACTATAAGATTTGCATTAATGAGAATCATGACAAATTGATCTTTTAACCTGGATACCTAACAATTTCTGAAATATGGCAGATGACCAAAAACTATTTGATGAATGAGTAAGTAAATAAAGACCTCTTTCATTTGGATATTCTAGGGCTCCTTGTAATGCTTGACAAATACATGGGCTTGCTATCTCCTGCATCAGGAATTAAAGACAACCCTCCCCATTCAATTTGTTGGGTCAGAATACTCAAGATAACAGAACAGCAATATTTTTGCCAGTGTTTACAAAGGTAATTTCACATGTAATCCACTTGGGCAGCCTGGCCATGCAGATGAAAAGTTAAATTCAGAGGTGCCTTGGTGGCTCAGCCTGTTAAGCATCCAACTCTTGATTTCAGCTCAGATCATGATCTCAAAGTTCATGGGCTTGAGCCCCATGTCCAGCTCTGTGCTGCCAGCACAGAGCCTGCTTGGGATTCTCTCTCTCTCCCTCTCTCTGCCCCTCCCTGGCTCACGTACTCTTGCTCTCTCTCTCAAAATAAATAAATAAATAAACTTTTAAAAAAAGTTAAACTCAGAATTGCTCTGGACTCAGGCCCTGGACCTAAAGCAAATAAGATGAACGTGAATACTGGCAAGTAGGACTGGGTCTCTGCAGTCTCAAAGTTAACTTGGTCATCAGCTAAAATGGACTATTTGTCTTTTGGAATGTGTACAGATGGTGACCAGAATGGAGCACTGGCTGATATTTTCCCTTAACAACCGGCCAGGGCTTTGGGCATCCCAAGGGCACGGTATGAGCAGTTTCATATAAACAGTACCAGAAGCCCACAGCAGGGCCCCTGTGTTTTTCTAGGCCACTGATCACGACACTGGCTGTGCCACTGCTCTTACTGATGGTGGGCAGAGGGAGAAGGGCTGGGCTAGCTGACAAGAGATGCTCTGTGACCGGCCAGGCTGTGTTTGTTATTTCACAGAGTTCCAACCTGAGTTCTAGAAAAGAGCCTCATTGACATTCGCAGGACTGGGGAGTCCAAACATGAGCCCCATGATACAATGAAAGGAAGCCAACTCTGGCTTTTCATTCTCTTGGGTTCAAATCCCAGAGTAGCCACGTACTAGTGATGTACAACTGGGCAAGTGCCTGCATTGCTCTGAGTCTTAGCATCTTCATCTGTCAAATGGGAGCAGAGGAGGGATAATTCTTTCTACCCCTGGAGTATGAAATGGTATAACATATATGAAGCACCTAGCATATAGTAAATACTCAATACATATCCACATCTTCTCTCCATCACTAATCCTTCCTTCAAATAAGTGCAGAGTCAAATCCTCAGCTTTTATCTTAATGAACTAAGAATGATTCTTTGAACCTCATACTCTCATCCTTGCTTTCATGGAAAGGACAAAATGTTTTGGTTCCTTTAGAAGTATGACAATTGAGAGTACATTTCATGAAAACCAATGGACCATTATAGAAATGACTAAATACTAAGAAATCTCTCTCCTTCTGTTGCCAAAGCAATAACATCAATTCTCCCTTTTCTTGGGTGCCTGTCAGGGGTCAGGCACTGAACTGAGTTATTTGCATCCCTACTAGCAGTGTGAGCTTGGGCAAATTATCTAGCTATGCCTCAGCTGTGTCTACCAGAGAATAAGGATAATATTAATGCCTCTATCATAGGGTTGCTTGGAGGATTAAGTAGTATACTCTTTCACTTTTAAAAACGTGGGACTGTATGCATATTAAGCATTCAGTAAGTGGTAGATACTGTTTTCATTCATGAGTCTGCCAGACCCAATCTTGCTTACTCCCAAGAATAGACTGTCTGCGTTTCTTCCCAACTCCGTGCTTAGTGACATCACATAAATAGCTTGAAATCAGTTATGGTGGACATATTTAAAACAGTGTTTTCACCAGAAAACACTGCAAATAATGGCTTTTTATTTTCAGAATTAGTTATTAACTATCAGCATGCCAATCTAATTATTCTTTCTGTTTTACACATGAGGACATGATGCTTCTGGAGAGGTTAAGTGACTTACCCAAGATCACACAGCCATTAAATAGCAGAGTTGGGGGTTGTTAAATCAGGTCCATCCAACACCATATCCCATGGGCTTTTTTCCACAATAATTGTTCTGACATATAAAGTAAAGGAAGGGGAAGCAGTGTTGATTTCTAATGGGTTCCTTATATACCATGAGAGTCTTAAAAATATCTGAGCTATTGTTTTTAAATTATCAAATACCTTTATATCATTTGCTTTTATCTCATATTGCTTTTATCAGCACTTCATAAGTGTTAATTCATTAAATCCTAGTAACAACCCATTAGGTCGCTTTATTGTCATTCCACTTTACAGATGAGGTAACAGAGGCAGAGGGGAGCTGTGTAGATTGTTCAGGGTGGTGCAGCAAAACAGATTCAAACACAAATACTCTAATTATAATCTGTGTTCTCAGCTATGATGCTAGGCTGCAAGTCTATGCTAACAAGAAGCATTTGCTTCATGCTTCATCACGAAATCTGCTCCACTCCTTAGCCCTGGGAACTTAGCCACATTTATTTTTATTTTTTTAATTCCTTGAATCACAGAGAAAATATTTATGGATGCCCCACAATCACACCACGGGGGCAGAAGTCATTGTGCACAAGGGTCTAGCATGTGGAATTTTTCAGTCAACAAAATTCTAATTATTTTACGAGTATCGACTTGGAGTAATCCCTCATGCTGCTGAGAGGTGGTGGTTAGAGGCTCTGAGAGGGCAGCCCAACGTGGTACATCGCAAAGATCTATATCTCCTTTTTAGCTTTTTATTATAGAAATTTTCAAACATTTGCAAAACAAAAGAAATTGATCATTTTTGATTCAAGGACTGATTTATTTCCCTAATGAACAACTGAAAACTGTTCAACTCCCGTGGTTAGGAGGTAAGCGAGTCCATTCCGTATACATTCCAATTCCAGTCACTTCTCCCCAAGTCCGTGGCTGTGACCTTAGCCCAAACGGATGGTATCACTACCTGGAAAACTGTGGCAGACTCTTGGTGGGCCTCCTTGCTTCCGCCCATGCTGCCCTAATTCTGTTCTCCATAAAGCAACCACAATGAGCCTCATAAAGTATAAATTACATTATGCAACATCCCTAGCCCCCGCCCCAGTGGCTCCCCATTACACAAAAATCGAACTCAAACTCAAATTCCTTGCCATGACCCGGAAGACCCTGCAAGATCAGCTCTCAGCCTATTTCCTCAACCTCATCTCCCACCAGCTCCAGCCAATGGGCTTTCCTGAAGTTGCTCAAATAGGCCAAATTCTTTTTAACTCAAGGCCCTTGCACTTGCTACTCCCCTACCTAAATATTTTCTTTCTTCCCAAATGGTAATATGGCTGGCTTCTTGTCATGATTCCAGACTCAACTCAATACCACTTCCTCAAAAAGCATTCCTTGATTTCCCTGTTTCAAGCACTGTTCTGGCATGTTCTGTCCACATTTTGTTTCCTTCACAGCAGCTGTTGCTAGCCTATGCGTTTCTTTATTTAGTTGTTATGTTAATCTCTCTCTCTGCTAGCTAGAATGTAAATTGCATGAGAGCAGGGACTCTGTCAAGTTCACAACTGTCTCTCTAGTGCCTGAAACCGTGCCAAGTACCTGACAGGTGTTTGGTCAATATTTGTTGAGTGAACTAATAATAAGTGATGAAAATGAATTATGCAATGGTGATGACAGTCTGGGGAGTTCATTTCCCAAATGGGAGGGTTATTGAAAAAATGTCCTGTGGTGACAGAAGTGAATGGATGAAGAGGTTTCCCAAACTGAATAACATCCCACTGGAGGTCCTCAGAAAAGCAAAGTGATTTCAAAGACCAAGAGGTACCTATCATTCTGCCTGTACTACATCTTCAGATTGACAAGAGGGTGTGAAAGGCAGATACTCCTGCTGGTTATGCCTTTGTGTAATTGTGATGGGACATTGAACTTGCTTCTGATAACTAAAAATGGCAAAAGCAATGGAGTCTCATGCCTATAATTGCACTGCATTATTTAAGACTCCATCTCAGCAAAGCTGAACAGGAGAGGCTTTCTCTCTACTGTGGCTGCCATGTTGTAAGAAGGCCCATGGAAAGGACCATAAGGGAAGCAACTTCAGGTAGCCTCTGGAGCTCACAACCAGTGAAAAAGAGGACCCCAGGCATACAACCACAGCAGCTGAGTTCTGCCAACAACCTAGAGGAGGTCAGAAGTGTTTATTTCCACAGTTGAGCCTCTGATGAGGCCACAGGCCTAGCAAATACCTGGATTGCTGGCTGGTAAGAGCCAGCATGGGATCCAGCAAAGCTGTGTCCACACTCCAAACCCACAGAAACCATGAAGCAATTAACATGTATGTATCTTTAAGCCACCCAAGTTGTGGTAAATTATTACACAGAAATAGAAAACTAATACAGAGGAGATTAAAGTCATTCATTCATTTTCAGAAAGACCCCTTCGCTAAAGATATCTACTCTAAGGCCAAGTCAGAAGCAATTAGAATTTATAGAGCCTGGAAATCAAGAAAATAAAGAACCTGATGCTTTTATTTGCCATTTCAGAGACAATCAATGCTTGTTAACCAATAGTGAGTATGGTTGTGACAGCCCCTGGTATTACCATTAAGTTAAGCAAAATGTCCTGTTGGACTTGTCTTCTGGAGAGGCAGGAGAAAAAAGGGTCAGGAACATTTGTATCACTCTCCAGCCAGGCTTGGGGAGAGAAAGCCCCAGGGGATGGGGTACATAGAACTGAGAATAGAACATAACAGGTTGAGACCCTGGGACCTGGACAACATGGGCCCCCAAATGCAAAGGGGGCTTAGCAATAAAGGAGCCACTGGTGGCCCCAGTGTAACAGCTCCCTTCTCTTTCATCTCTCTCTGTCTCTCTCTGGGACACAGCTATAAACATCTTCAAACCATTCATTCCCTTAGGCAGGAGCTGAAGGGCATGCTGCAACACACATGATCGTGATCTCCTGGCACTCTAGTCCACTAGATGGGCCACGTCTATGATGATGTTGGACAGCACCTACAGTACAGGGTTGAATTCTGAGAGTGAGTTGGGCTTTAGGTCCAATCACTTTCCAAACTCCTGGGTAAGCTTCATGACACATCAGTTATGGTCCCATGCAGAACATCTCGTCCCTCAAAAGTTGTTAAAGTCAGTGCCTTGTGAGGGCTGCCACTGGGCACCAAACACATTTTGGAAGTGAAGTTATAAGATGTTGCACAGATGCAATCAATCAATCAATAAACCATCAGAGAATATTGCCAAGGTACCCATTTACTTCCTAGAATATCATCTTCATATCAACTGGTGATCCCTACCCAAAACGTGAAGTGCTTTTCTCATGGAGGTTATGACTCAGCTGCCTGGCTGTGATGGGTGTGTCTGTCACGCACACTCCAGCCGCATATACCCTCGGTTCTCTTACTTCCTAGGTGCAAGGAGAAAGGGAAACACAGGTCAAGGTGCTACAGAGCAGGAGAAGGACGGAGGAGCTGTCTGGGAAGAAAAATGGGGTGCAGAATCACAAGGGAAATGAATGAGAATAAAGGAACAAAGGTGGCAAAGGATGGGGTTGGCATGGAATCAAAGGAGAGGAGGCTAGGCCAAGCTTAGGCAAGATGGTCATTAATGAATATTGGCTTGTCTTCAGTAAAAACGATCTCCTTTGGGAAGTAGTTTGCAAAGTATAGTTCCTATAGGAATAACCAGCATTGCCTAGAATTTGTTGCAGGTACAAATTCTCCGTCTCTAACCTAGACCTACTGCATCAGAAATTCTGGGAGTAGTGCTTAGCAATCTGTATGAACAAAATTCCCAGGAAATTACATGCTAACTTTTGAGAACCACTGCTATTGGGTATCCAGTGCCCATTGTCTCCAGGTTTCAAAGCACTGCCCACCTAGAGAATAACTGGGTTTTGTCTTTATTCTTCTCCCCTCCCCTCATGGAATTGTATGAGCTCTATCTGCCAGGGCTCCCCATTACTACTTTCCATGTACTAAGTCACCTAATTCATATTCAGTTACTAATATTGGTCCCAATTCCCTGTATCTGGTACCCTCTGCCATGAAGCCATGCAGTACCTCCACACAAAAAAAGATGTATAACCCTATCCCTTTTCTTTGGGCTTGGTCATAGATCTGCTTTGCCCAAAAGGATGTTAGCAGACATGATACAAGTAGGGGCTTTCAATCTGCTTACGTGGTTGAGCTTTCCCTCTGCTATCCCTATGAAATGAGCTCCCCCAGAAACACTCCACCACTTCAGCCTTCTCCCAGAAGGAACCCATGTAGAGCAGAGCCAAACCAGCCATCTAAGCCAATGCACACACCTGAATAAAATAAATACTCATTGTTGTATGCCATAAAATTCTGGCTTTATTGGTTACCCAGATAGCTACCCATTACATTGGGGAACAGTGGATTTGGGTGCTAGTCTCCTGGGTGATCTGTGTTCTCTACAACATAAGCCTCCTGACATCCTCGTGTCTTATGGCACAGTAGGCCTTGTAAGGAGACAGCAAGGAATACAGTCATCCCCCCTTATCCACATTTACAGTTACTCATGGTAAACTGCAGTACAGAAGCAGGTGATGCTCCTTCTGATGTATCATCAGTTAATAGTAGCCTAACGCCACATCACAATGCCCACGTCACTCACTTCATCTCATCATGTATGTATTCTATCATCTCACATCAACACAAGATGAGCAAGTATAGTACAAAATAATTTGAGAGTAAAAGAGACCACAGTCACATAACTTTTATTATTGTACGTTGTTATCATCATTCTACTGTATAATGAGTTCTTGTGAATTTCTTACTGTGCCTAAGTATCACAAATAGGTACGTATGTATAGGAAAAAACAGATGGTTGAACCCTGAATCTACTATCTGTGGTTTCAAGCATCCATCGGGGGGTCTTGGAATGTATGTCCAGCAGATAAGGGGGGACTACTGTGTATTTTAAGGAGGATCAGTTTGGGGGATGGGGAGCTCTCCACTTCTCTCAAGCCAACTGAGAGCAGGGCTATTCTATGGCACTACTGGGTCAGCTGATGAGAGAGACACAGAGGACAGGGGGTTCAGAAACAAGATAGAAAGGAAAGACAAGAACAAGTTTGAATGGACAAGAGGCACTGGCTTAAAAGAGAAGGAAGTAACCGTCAATAAATGCCATGTTGGGGCGCCTGGGTGGCTCAGTCTGTTAAACTTCCGACTTCAGCTCAGGTCATGATCTCATTATTCATGAGTTCCAGCCCTGCATCGGGCTCTGTGCTGACAGCTCGGAGCCTGGAGCCTGCTTTGGATTTTGTGTCTCCCTCTCTCTCCACCTTTCCTCTGCGCACGCTCTCTCTCTCAAAAATAAACATTAAAATTTTTTTTAAAAAATAAATGTCATGTTGTATCCTCATCACCTCCCACTCCCGAGGCCCCCACAGGAAACCTGCAAGTCTCAGCTCCAGGCAAACCTATCTTCACTCATGCCTGCTTCTGATCTCGCCGCCCTGTCCCCTGCCTCTCACTTAGCAAGGCTGAGAGGAGACAGGGCCAGTTTGAGATGCAGCATCCTCTCAGTGGGAGGCGGCTGGGGACTATTTGTATTGAGTGAATTATTCACTCTGGAAGCCAAGTACTCCCACCCGGGCTCTCATACTGCAATTTATTATCCCTGGAGTGCCCTCCTAGGTGGGGTCACAGCAGGGAGATGCCATCCGGGCTTTGCCCTCAGAGCTGCCTGGGAACTTAGACACTGAGAGAGGCAGCTTTTGTAAGGTGCCAGCTGCCATGGCGCAGCCCTGGCTGTGCCGGGAAACCTGAGGTTGCCCTGGTGATCGCCATGCAGCTTCCCCATGTGGCAGATGACACTCACAACAGGCATGGCAGAAGCATTGGTTCTACATGTCAAATCCTGTCAAATGGGGCAATGATTTAAAAAGTGATTTCTGGGTAGCCAGCGGTGGGGAGCTGGCAGTTTTCAGCACTCAGTGACAGTGTCTGAGATATGTTGTGAAACAGCCTCTCTTCTCAACTCCAATGAATTCGGCGGGCTTGCACTATAGAAATATCAGGCAGGGATGTGGGCTGGCCACAGCTTCCTGGACAGAAAGGGAGGTGGAAGCCAGGGCTGCCGCCTGAGTACTTGCTTTATGCCAGACATTGGGCCAAGTGGTTTACATAAATCACTTTAATTCACCCACTAACTCAGCAAGGTGGTCTCCTTATCCCCATTTTGCAGATAAGAATAGTAAAACTCAGGGAGTCAAGTCCACATCGTTGTTACGTGGACAACCAGGGTTGAAATCCAGACTTAACAAGCAAATTTGCATTCTTGCTGTAACACACTATAGGGGCTTGTTCATTTTATTAATTGTCACTTTATTATTAACTTCCAGAGAATAAAGACTAGGTCTGTTCTCTCCCTGGGCTAAGTTTACTCACATTGCATCATCTGGTCTTCTCAGTGCTAACGTTATCCTGATTTTACAGATGTAAAAGTAAAGCTCAGAGGAGTCAAGGAACTTGCCTAAGATCACACAGCTAATAAGTGGTAAAGCCAGGACTTGAACAGAAGCCTGATTCCAGAGTCTAAATCTCTGATCATGTGCCCATTCTTTAGGTCGTGGATGTGTATGCATGATGGCCCAATCATGTCAGCTGAGAAGTTGTCACCAAGCAGAAAAAGAGCTCCCTAAAGAAACTAGATTTCTCAGAGTACATCCTTTTTGAGACATATGCCCTTGCTTACATCTGTATTCATGGCAAGCTTGAAACTTCAAAAATACTTTTGTAATGAACTCTACCCCCTCATACAACTGCCCTGACCCCGCCTTTGGAGCTCACCTTTGGAAACACCAGGAATGAAAACAATGATTTGAATGAGTGTCTATAAAAGTAAGTTACTTCTTGGATGAGAAACAATATTAAAAATGTATTCCAAAGGGTCAAAATTCCCCAGCCTGAAAACATCCAAAAATGGAGATAAGAGAGATAAACGAGAAGAAACAGAAAGAACCATGTCTATGATAGTTTTCCCCTCATTAATCCTAATTCTTCATGAGTTTGGAGAGACACAGGAGGAGTTTCCATGTGGACACATCAGGGGCTCCCTACCTGAGCTCATATCCTAATAAACCATTTTTTTATTTCAAAATATCTGCTTTTTCTGTTTGGTTTTGTCTGCTTAGCATCCATTCTTTCTTCTGGGAGCAGCATCCTAATGTTCCTGGAGGGGAACTACCATCTCCCACATGTGTTCTGGGGTTTGGGAGGGGACTTTACTCCCCAGCCTCAAAGACACTTGATGTACATAACTCTGGTCTCACCAGTGGGCATGCTCTGTTGCCTTGGCCACAGGGATTGGTTCAGGACCTGCTCACAGCTCAGCCTGGGCCACTCAAGAGGAATCTGAAGCTTCTGGGGGAGTTACCGGGAAGGTCAGCCCTCTGCTCCGCATGTGTCTGCAGCTGCAGGAGGGGATGGTGGCAGTGGAGACTGCGATGGACACCCTGCCTCACAGAAAAGTTGTGAGATGGGCGGGGACACTGACTCCTGACTATTTGACCTTCTTTTGCCAAAGGAACAGATGTAACCTCAGCTTTCCCTGTGTGGCCAGATTGGTGCATTAAGAAACCACATTTTGGTTCTTCAAACATGGCTACCAAGACAACCTAACTGATATAATATTAATGAGTAGAATCCAGGAAAGAAGTACAAATGGCCACTCCCTATATCCTAGGGTACTGGACAGGAAATCTAATATTAGCCATGTACCTCCTAAGTCCTGTACCCTGGGCGAACATTTTTCTTATTTTGAGGGCAACCATACCTGCTTCTACCCAAGTGGTCCTTCTTCCTGGAATAATCTCTCTCCTCATTTCCTCCAAGCACACTCCTACCCATCCTGCAAAACTCTCCATCACCCCCTCCTCTAGAGTTAACAGTCACCTCCTCTGGGTTCCCATGATGCCAGCCCACATCTCTGCAGTCACTTCTACCAAATCCTTGTTTTGTATATGCCTGTATGGTGATTTTTTTATTACCAAATTAGGGGATGTTCAATGTCAAAAAGAAAAAAATCCTAACAATAGGAAATGAGATACAAAGGGAGATAAATTCTCCCTCAATCCAGTGTCTCTCCCTGGAAGTAAACATCATGAACACTCATGAATCCATTCAGATACTGTTGATTGCATTGAGATAAAATGTCTGTCACGAAACACGTGAACTCTCCAAAAACAGGGATTCGGCTTCATTCATTCTGCAGTGGTACTGTGGGTCCACTCTGCCTGGATTCCAAGCCTGGCTCAAATATTTACTAGTGTGTGACTTGGGACAAGTTAATTAAACTCTTTGCACCTCCCTGTCCTCATCTATAAAATGGGACTCACACTGGTTACCTATCTTACCAGGTTCTTGTGAACATTAAATGACTTAATATAAAGTGCTCAGAACAGGGGCTAGCACATGGTATGTGCGGTGTAAATGTGTATCATGACTATGTTAGTCTCCATCTCCGGTGTCTGGCCCTAAACAAAAAGTTCTGAGTAAAGAGTCATTTCTCCGCAGTCTGCACACAGTTAAATGGACTCCACTAATTCTGCTGACTGTCTCTCAGGCAGACTTCTGGCACTTTCTCACTGGCATTTCTTCCCCTTAATAGGATCCACTTTCATCACCACAACTATTTATTGAGTCCTTATCATGGGCCAGGACATAATTTACCCTCTCAATATTCCTGTTAAAAGTAAGTATTCATGGGGCGTCTGGGTGGCTCAGTGGGTTAAGCGTCTGACTTCAACTCAGGTCATGGTCTCGTGGTTTGTGAGTTCGAACCCCGCATCGGGCTCTGTGCTGACAGCTCGGAACCTGGAGCCTGCTTCAGATTCCGTGTCTCCCTCTCTCTCTCTGCCCCTCCCCTGCTTGTGCTCTGACTCTCTGTCTCTCAAAAATGAACAAATGTAAAAAAAAAAAATTAAAAGAAAAAAAGTACTCACTAGTGTTCATAACAGCATTATTCACTATGGCCAAAATATGGAAACAAGCCAAAACATGGAAAAACTTGGTCAAAGTTCCCACAACTAGTAAAAGACATTAAACTCAAGCCTGTCTGACACCTAAGTACACTATCTGCCCAGTATGCCCAGTGTGTTGTAGGTGTTTAATAAATATTTGTTGGATGGACCAGATAATAGAAAGCTCTCATGACACTTTTCCCTTTTGCTATGTTTAATCAATGGCTTCCTGGAAACAGAGATGGCAAATGATAATCAAGTAAAAGTAAGAAAGATGTCAGTACTATCCTTGTTCACTCCAGGGCTCCCAATCCCCAAAGGAAGCAAAATCCTTGGAGCTGCCAGTGAGACACAGTTCTCCAAGAGCAAGCATACAACAACTGCACAAGGTGGTAAGAGCTGGTGGGGGGACATTCCCTTTTCCAATACATCAGCCACACTTGTTCTTAAAGTCAGTGAGAATCAAAAAATATGGAGATAGGTCCACAGAGCTTTGCTCAAAGAAAAGCTGTCCCTTTACAGATGAAGAAAGTGAAGCCCAGAGACAGAGAGATTAATTCAATGCCCTCCATCCTACTGGTGGTGTAGCAGGGGCTAGAACCAGACCTCATATTCCACAGGTCCACAAACTTGGCAGTAAGAAGACTGTGTAGCCCTGGTACCTTCAGTATACACCAGGTCAAACTGGTCCTCCGTGAATAGCTGTGTGATCTTGAGCAAGTCACTGACTCTCTAGGACACTCCGTTTCTCCACTGATAAAATAAGATGTTAATTCTTCTATTTGGATGAGTAACAAGAACATAAGAAAAAAACAGAAATTATTAAGTAAAATACAGCCAGTGCAATAGAAAAGTAGGCCAAGAAACAAACAATTCACAAAAGAGGGAACATAGTGCCAAAGAAAGATACGTGAACTGATGTTCAATATCACTAGTGATCAAGGAAATGCAAATCAAAGCCACAATGGGAGACAAAGTTTTTTTTAAATGTATTAGCTTGGAAAAAAATTTTAAATCTGACAATTCCAAACACTGGATTGGATATAATACAAAGGCTTTCTTCTACATTGCCATTCAGAGCAAAAATTGGTGCAACCATTTGGAAGAAGTGAGATACATAAGAAAGTTCAAAGGCCACACTGTTAACAAGAGCAAAAGTCTGGCAACCACCCAAAACCTCATGAGTAGAAGAGTGAATGAATAAACTGGGATATTCCCACAGTGTAATCTTCTAGAACCATCACCATGGATGAGGTACACAGAAGTGCACAATATGGATGGATCTCAGCAAGATATTTATTACACTGAAATTGTGTCAAGTATGGCAGCCTTTTGTATAAAGTTAAAAACAACTAAAATGAAATATACACATACATCTTTATGGATGCATACAGATGCAATACAATTATAAAGAGGAAAGCCAGAGTGTAGTGGAAATGGGGTTCAGGACAAAGATTGCCTCTGTTGGGGTGGCAGGGATGAGATGGGAGAGGGAGCCCTATGGGTAGATATGAGTCCATGTCAATGCCTGAGCTTTAGTTCTAAGTCCAGGGTCGTGAGTTTTCATGGCATTATTAAAACATGGGATTCTGAGTGTGTGTCATGAACCCAGAGTCACTATCCATTTAGTTCTTTGAAGCTGAGGACCAAGGGTGACAACAGGGATTCCTTCTTGGCAGGGTTGCTGGGAGGATTTAGAACGTATGGCCCAGCGCCTGGGCACCTGCACCAGAACATCCAGATCCTGGCTGGTGGTAGTGGTTGAGTGTACAAGTGGCTTGAGAACAGCTTGAAGTGAGCTAAAGAAAACCAAATTTCACTCCAGCTCCCTCTGCCTCATGGCTCCACTGATTTTGTGAATCAATGCAATCTCTCCATCCTCTTGGGCATCTTGCTTTTAAAGATCACATAGCTCTGGGTCATAACAAGACCCAGTTACTTTCAAAAGCTTCAGCCAACGTTCTCTGGAGAGTAACCTCTTCAGAGTGGTGTGACAGGCTTGTATTACCTTCCCTTCAGAAGGACCTCTCATAGTTCGGTCCCTCGCTCTGTCTTCTTGAAGGATTTCACATGGCCAGGACTTTGCTTTAAAAGAAAAACTGGCTTTCAACAGAGGTGGGGGTGGGGGTATGTTGTTGACATTGCTCTCTCACCCCACTGAAGGTAAGAGTTTTCTTTTTCCTCCCACACAACACAAGGAACAGAGAAGTCATTTAAGCCTTATAAATACTGGCAGGCTCAAAAAGCAAGTCGCCAGTCTTAAAAACATGTCTCTGTTTCCTTTGGCTATTCTGCAAATCCAGTCATATTTTCAGATAAGAAGGTAAACAGAGGGTGGAGGAGATTAAGAAGGCCTGTCTTAGGCCAGTATCTTTATAGAGAGACTGCGAGAAGAAATGTTATTGGAGTCTTTCCCTTTCAGGGAAAAGGATAGTAGCTAAACCCATAATAGCCCCCAAACCTAGGAGGGTGGTAGAAGTAGGCACTTCTCTCTGCACCTCCAAGAAAAAACCAGAACACCAGTGAATAGGGTGCCAGACATATTTGTGCCAGATCCCAGTCTCGGGACTTAGAGGCAGGGAACAGGGTGGAAAAGGAAATTGGTAGAGTCTGTAGGGCTGCCTCTATCCACTACTTGGATGGAATTGGCTGCCTGGAGAGGTAATAAGTCCATCATCTCTTTGAAAAAGAAACAAACCCACACCTTGTGGTAAGCTTCTCTTAGCAAGGATGCTGAGGAATGTTCTGAAGGTGGTAGAACCAGATCGGAAGCTTGAGGCTGGGGAGATAGGAAGGATACAACAGAAACCCTCTGAAACTAAAGGCAGAAGATGGCCTAACTCAAAGGTGGGTTCACGGCTTCTACAGTATTCTCAAAGAAACATGTCACCCTAAGAAAGATAATGAACCAACAGACTAGGTGATCTTCAAGGTTTCTGACTCTGTCAAATCCCAGGATCTGTGATCCTTTAGGTCTCTGAATTCAGGGTAAGGCATGTAGATATTTCATGAGACTTAAATATGTACCCTAAGTGGCATGGGGGCTCCATAAAGGCAAGGATTTCTGTGTGCTTCCTTTACTGTGCTGCACCACTCTCATCGACAACGGTGGTTGGCACATACTTGGGAAACATCTGTTGATTTATGTGCATGAATGAACCCTAGTCAAAGCCTCTACTTCTTTTCCTTTGTGACCCCTGGACAAATGCAGTCTCTCATCTGGCTGGCAGTGGTGATGGCTGGGCCTTGGCAAATGCTCATCTTTGGACCTTATCTGCACAGATTCAAAGAGTCTCCCCCATGATTCTAGTGATAATCTCATCTGGAATCTAATGTCAGATCCTGATTACTCAGTCTGATGGAGAAACCCTGAAATGTCCCCCTACTTCTGGCCTGGAAAGAAAGGTGTTAACTGTGGCCCTGGACACCAGCTTTATAAAAGGCTTCTGATGCCCCTGACTTCAATCCTTCCCATGTCGCTGATATTGAAACCTAACTGTGTTGATATTGGTCTCTAAGGTAAACAAAGCTTTACAGAGGAAATGTTTGGAACTAGAGATTCCTGTTTGCTCCAAGTTTGGACTAATGGCCGGAATAATGAACATTTCCATTCATTTCCTTTTAAAGTACCACTGATAATGTAGCTAAGTGGAGAGTCCTAAACCATTCCTATTGGTCACTTACCAAAAACAGTTTCTGAAATACAATTGATACTTCCCACCCCTGTGGAATTTCATAGAGAGAAGGCCAAGAACTATTCCTGTGTGAAGGCCTCAAGACCCTGAGAGGAAGAGCAAGGAGAGAAGGGGGAAAGAAGAGAAGGTTAAAAAACGAGATAGTGACAAATAGCAGTGGCTAATCTGAATTGCTAATCTCCACTCTGATTATGGGCCTGTCACAAAATTAAGCCTTTTAAATATATTAACTCATTAAGCCCTTTCAACAGTCCTGTGGGAAAGGTTCTATTTATCCCATTATAGATGGGAAAACTGAGGCCCAGAGACTTGCTCAAGGTCACACAGCAGAGGTGTGACCAAGCTGGGATTTATACGAAAGCCTGTGCTCTTAACCACTGGCTTGCACTGTCTCTCTTTATGCCCCAATTCTGCTCCTCTTTCTCTTTACCGTGTGTTTCCTTCGCCACCTATGAGGATGGTTTGACTTAAACAGTGACTCAGAGCCTGGAGAGAAGAGAAAGCAAGCCTATGAAACAGGGCACTCAGGGTGGTTCTATATGGGTGGGTTGTAGATTGCAAAGGCTAGAGATAGAAGTGGAGCTTTGTGGGTAGGCCAGGGAGCTTGACCAGGGCCAAGGCAGGATTTGATGTGAAGGAAAAGCGTGGCCAGGACTGTGTGTTGGAAACACACGCTGATTGTGGCGTGCCAACCCTCAATGGGCCCCGAGCAAGACAGACACCGCTGCATTGAGGAAGCCGTCTGGCCCACAGCATTCCCGGAAGGGGCGAGCCTGGCAAACCTCAGCCTCGTAACCCAGTCTGGGAAGCCGGCCCCTGTTGAGTTTGGCAAGGAGGCGTTTGTGAGCTCAGCAGGAGAGAATGCGGAGTGTCACTGGTTTAGAGAGGAAAAGAATCTGCTGCACCAAGATGACAGCTGGGCCATCACACAGAAAGGCTTGGCAGTGCGTCTGGGCTACCTTTGTTTCTAACACGTGTGGTATCACATCCGAACCACAGTCAGGCTCCTCCATGGTACATGGGGGCATAGAGCTCTGAAAATGATCTCTGTGAATCTCGTTATCCAGAGTGTGGTCCAGAGACCAGCCGTGTGGGCATACCCGGGAGCTCATCAGGGATGCAGATTCTCAGGCTCCACCCAGGCCTGCTGAATCAGAATCTTTAAAGTCCGAGAGGTGCTGTCCTAGACATGCCCTGACCTAGGATCAGAATCTCTGGAGCTACATTTCTCAAATCTGCCTGACATATAAGCTCCCCAGGTGAATCAGATACAGGCTGAAGTTTGGGAACCAACACAGGAAACCTGTGAAATGTCATAAGGCATTGAAGCCTCATCTCTCAAATGCCTCCCTGACCCAGAAAATTCCCTTTGAGCTAGCATGGAAAATATCATTAGTTGATTTGCAGTCCATCTACTTGTAAAAAAGGATTTATGACAGTTCGTGAACAGAGAAGATGGTTAGTGAAGCAGCATCACAGACTGGATTGCAGGGAAACTCCACCAGCCCACAACCCACTAAACACCTTTCTCCATACGTGCGGCATGACAGAGCCTAAAATCCCACCGCTGGGTTTATCCCTGTGCTTCTTTTTAAAATTATAAGTTTTCCTTGGAGGAAAAGGCATTTTTACGTTCAGAGTAAATTGCTGATGACTTTTCAAAGCCTGCTTTCCTGATGGCAATCTGTGAGCAAGTTCTGTCATTCTACCTCCAAAGAAAATCTCTAGGGTTCCACTTCTCTCCACCTCCACAGGGGCACTGGGTCTCACCTGCAAAGACCTGACAAGACCTTCCCACATGGTC
This sequence comes from Prionailurus viverrinus, assembly GCF_022837055.1. Taxonomy (NCBI): domain Eukaryota; kingdom Metazoa; phylum Chordata; class Mammalia; order Carnivora; family Felidae; genus Prionailurus; species Prionailurus viverrinus. The sequence continues at coordinate 49,602,284 of NC_062562.1, forward strand.
TATTTCTACTTCTGTCCCCTCTGATCTCTGTTCCACACAACTCTCAAGGCAGTCACTGAAGGAGGGAAATCACATCATGTCACATCCCAGCCTAAAGCCAAAACCTGCCTGTATCAGTTTCCTTCAGCTTCTGTAACAAATTATCACAAACATGGTGGCTTAAAACAATAAAATTTATTATCTCACAGTTCTGGAGACCAGAAGTCCAAAATCTGTATCACTGGGTTGAAATCAGCATGTTGGCAGGGCCATGCCCTGGAGACTCCAGAGGACGATCTGTTCTTTGCCTCTTGCAGCTTGTGGAGGCTGTCTGCCTTCCTTGGCTTGTGGCCACATCACTCCAATCTCTGCCTCCATGGTCAAAATGCATTGTCCTCTTCTGTCTGTCCACTTTCTCACTGCCTCCATCTTTATAGAAATACATGTGATGGGGGCACCTGGGTGGCTCAGTCAGTTGAACATCCAATTTCGGCTCAGGTCATGATCTCCCTGTCTGTGATTTCAAGCCCCGTGTCGGGCTCTGTGCTGACAGCTCAGAGCCTGGAGCCTGCTTCGGATTCTGTATCTCCCTCTCTCTCTGCCCCTACCCCCCTCATGCTCTGTCTCTCTCTCTCTGTCAAAAATAAATAAACATTAAAAAAAAAAAAAAGAAGTACATATGATGGCACCCAGGACCACGTGGATAGTCCAGGATAATCTCCCCATCTCAAGATCCTGAATTTAACCACATCTGTAAAGTCTGATTTTGTCATATCAGATAATGGGGACAGTTCCAGGACTAGGGTGTGCCTATCTCTGGGGATCAGACTACCACACTGTCTTTCCATTGCACTTGATGAAATCCAAAGTCTGTACTGTGGCCGCTAAGGTCTCATGTGACCTGGTCCCAATCCAACTCTGAGACCTTCTCCTGCTCCACTTTCCTCATTTTCCAGCCCATTCCTCTGGTCTGCTTTTAGATCTTAAAGTAAGTACATCCCTGCCACAGAGCCTTTGGTCTTGCTGTTTCTTTTGCCTGCAGTGTTACCACTCTGGGCCTCATTTGCTGGATGAATGAATGCATAAATCAATGAGTGAATGTCTTATTCCTAAAAACTCAGGTAACAACATGATGGGGAAAGTAGAAACAGCAGCATGGGCAGAAATGAACTTCATCTACCTCTCAATTCTTCCTAGAAATTATTTGGCTAAAGATGCTTCACCTACTCTTTTTTCAGTTGCCAAACACTTCAAAATACCCACACCTCTTAGGCACTGGAGGCTCCCTAGAAAGGAGGTGCCTTAGATGGTTGTAGCCAAGGTGGAACTGGGCATCGATAGGAATAATATCACACAGAACCATCCCCACTCTCCTCATTCTTGAAGAAATAAGACAGTCCAGGGTACACAAAGCTATTTTGACTTCCAGCAACAATTTCGATGATGTTTCTTCTAGTGGTCAATGAATGTTCACTGTTGATTTTAGTGGCAATTTTACAAAGGCCACTGCTAATGGCTGCATCCTGCCCTGGAGACAGCATGCCTGCCAGTGGTTAAATGACCTTTAATTATCTCCTGATTCTGAGAGAAGGTCTATCATTAAGTGGAATTTCTTGCATGCTATTATGATGAAAATGTAAACAGAAGTTCTTCCTGCCCCAGAAAGAAGTAGTCTGAGTTCCATATAGTTATATAAATCAATAGTGGTCACTACATTATAGGTAGCAGGTAGTCTAGATTGACCAACTCATTTTCTTTTTAAAAAAATTTTTTTAACGTTTATTTATTATTGAGAGACAGAGACAGAGCATGAGCATGGGAGGGGCAGAGAGAGGAGAGACACAGAATCCAAAGCAGGCTCCAGGCTCTGAGCTGTCAGCACAGAGCCCAATGCGGGGCTTGAACTCACAAACTCCAAGATCATGACCTGAACCGAAGTTGTACGCTCAACCGACTGAGCCACCCAGGTGCCCCTGATCAACTCATTTCCTTCCAGTTTTCCCAGGTCTTTCTCCACTAGCACTTTAAATCCTGAATCCCAGGAAACCCCTTAGTCTCAGATACACTGGGACGACTGATTGCCCTAGTGGTAGCTAACAGGCCTACCTACCCCTAACATTTGTGGGACATAAGGAAAAACGGTATAAGTAGAGGCCCATGGGGTATATGTCTAAATATACACAAGTTATAAATCAAGCTAACATACTGCTAAATAAAAATATATTCTATCCTCCTACCCGACAATTCTTCAAAACAACCTAAAAGGCTGAGTTTGAGTTCCAAGCTCTTGGACTTCCCTCTGGTTTCTGGCCTGTCACCACCTTCTCTTTCTGCTCCTAGCTCTGCCCCACACCCCAAGGGGTCTTGCTTAAATAAGTGAAGATACTCAAACTCCATCGACATCCCATAAGCAACCATCTCTTGGTTTCCTCCTGGGCCTAGGGGTAAAGTGTGACAAGATTCATCCTTGGAGGAGAATGGCCCTAGGGCAGAGGCCCACTCTGTTCTACAAATGAGACTGGGGCCATTTACGAAGAGAATTCTGGGGTCCATGGAACCTAAGCCTGGCCTGAAAGGAATGGACCTGAAAGGGAGGACCAGGACCAGATGGGGTTTCAGGATAGGAGCCACTCTTGCCTGCTGGCAGTCATCACTCACTAGAGTCCCCTTGACATTAGAAACAATGGGATAATTTCCAATTTCCATATACACCACCAGGGCCTCCTGGGCACAGGTTAGAGTTGTTCAACCAGGAGAAATAAAGTTTGAGCAAAACGTTACAGATGCCCTGAGACTGTTCCTAGAAAGAACTGAGGTCATCACTAGAGAAAACAAAATTATAGGACAGTAGGGAAAAGAAGTCCTGTATCAAAGAGGAATAACTACTTAAAAAAACGGCTCTCTTGCCTGGAGATTGATAAGTGTCTGCCAGAGAGGGGAGACTGGGAGTTTGAATGTCATACTTCTGAGTCCATACTAATGCAGGATTTCTGTTTTCCTTCAGGGGATTTACTTTAATAGATGATGCAGACCGATCCAAATATCAGTGCATGCTGAAAATTACCTGTCTGTTCCTACAGTCTTGATCATGTGAGTATAGCAAGTATCAGGCAGCCAGTATTACAAAAATTAACCGCACAGAAGTGATAGGATGATGATATGAGATGGTGGAAAAGATCACCAAGTTAGAAAATACTGAGGTCTTAGTTAAAAGCATAGTGTCAGATAAGTTGGGTTTAGATAATTCCTCCGCCAATTAATAACGGTGAGACTGCAAGTGAGTTACTTTGCATATTTGAACCTTGTTTTTAACTCCTAAGCAAAATTAGGATCTCAATAGCACCTATTACATGCGACTGGTATGAGGATTAATTCAGATAAAGCGTATTAGGAACCCAACCATTGTCTCTAACATTCTAAGTATTCCAAAATATTGCTTACTAGGAGAAATGATGGTAGGGGTGCCACTGATGGTAAAGGCTGGATTGCACTGGTAGAATACCACTAGTTAGTGTCCAGAAGAAGTAATACTACTGTAGTAATACAGAAGAGAGGCAGATTACATGGATTCTGAGGCTCACGGTTCTTGGGTCTAGAAAGGAAATTCTTCAAAGATAATTAAGATACTTAAGAATAAGGGGATGATGTATGGACTACACCTGTGGCAACTGCGGAATACCAAACAGGACTGACAGGGAGACACAAGGAAACATGACTCATGCATACCTTCACTGAGAATACATGGCACAAACTTAGTGTCAATGAGCCCAGAATCATCTCAGACCACGTGGGGGACACCAAGAGAAGTTGCTGAGGGAGCTCGCTGTTGTATTCACAGTTGTACAGACTCAAGCTGAGTCATCACAGCAGTTCAGTAATATCTCAAGTGATAGAAGACAGATCACTCACTGGCAAGCCTGAATCAGCACCAGGGCAAGCAACTATCCCCATCCGTGGCCAAACTTAGGTACCACTCAATGTGCAGATGAATCATTTCTAAATTTAGCACAAAGATTTCCAAATTATCCCAGTATGATCTAACATCTGGATGGGAAATATTTATTATTGAGTTCGTGTTCGAGGAGGGGACATAAGGAGAGAGAAAAAATAGAGAGAAGGCTATGTTCTCTAAGAAAACTATTTTCTTTTGAAATAGGGGACTATTTTTGCAAAAATGACTGACTCACATTATTTTTTCATCACTGAAAAGGAAAGAGAGCATGTGTAATGGATTGCTTTACACTAAATAAAGACATCCTGTGGACATGAGGCTTTCTAATTCCGTTTTATATTATTCTAGCTACATTTAAAATGCACATACGAGCATAAGATTGATTCATTTCTGCGTTGGATTGCCTAAGGTCTTTCTACTGTTACAAATAACTTCCCGCAAAGCTTTCTCATGCCTTCTGGGATGCAGGAACAGAGTTCACCCCAAGATGCTCTCTGACCTGATCACCCCAAGTTCTTGCTCTTTTTCCCATGGGCTGTGAGGCTCAATGCAGAGCTCTTGGTTCTTTGGGAGTAGAGTAGGAAGGTCCAAAGGCTCTCTTTGCCCTGGCTTCTCAACACCTTTTGTTACAGAGTTTCCACTTCCTGGGCACAAAGGGGGAAAACATTCATGGTTATTTCCATGAGCTCTAGAATCAGACAGACCGGTGTTCAAGTCCTGGCTCTGCCAATTCACTCTATGTGACCAACACAAGCTGTTTATCCTCTTGTGAGCCTCAAATGCCTCATCTGTGAAGTGGGAATATGTAGAGACACTAACTCAGGAAAGATTAGGTGTTGTCTCAGTGGCTGTCTACATCGCAAGGGCTCCACAAAGCTAGCTCTTATTCTTTCTAATGGAAGAGTGTTTGGAGTTATGTATTTAGACACCCAGGAAGTTAAGCCACCGGGATCTGATGTTTTAGGTAATGGAAAACTGTAATCTCCAGCCAAACTGAACTTCTTTTGCCTCAGGGTTCATGCTTTTCCTATCATAATGCTCCCCATTCATCACCTTTTGTTGCAATTGCTTGTTTAGCATCTCTTTTTCCCAGGAGACTTGATTCTGTGAATCTGTTTTCACTGTGCATGTCTGACACCCAGGAGAGCTCTTGGTACAGAAAGAGATGTGCAAAAGTCATTCAGTGAATGAAAGACTGAACAACCAATGAACCAATGAAATGACTGAGTAACTGATAGAACCACAGACCAAATGACTGAATGATCAACTGAGTGATCAAATGAACAAATGAATGAACTAATGAATGAATGACTGACATTGGTCATGTAAATTCAACAGGATGTGAAAATACTTTCCTGGGGCACCTGGGTGGCTCAGTCGGTTAAGTGTCTGACTCTTGGTTTGGGCTCAGGTCATGATCTCACAGTTTGTGAGTTCGAGCCCCACATCCGGCTCTGTGCTGACAGCGTGGAGGCTGCCTGGGATTCTTTCTCTCTCTCTCTCTCTCTCTCTCTCTCTCTCTCTGCTCCTCCCCTGCTTGCTCACTCTTTCTCTCTCGCTCTCAAAATAAATAAATAAACTTAAAAAAAATAAATTTAAGATCTCGTGGTTTCATGAGTTCAAGCCTCGCATCAGGCTCTGCTCTGGCAGTCTGTAGGGGAGAAGACCTGTGAACATATGACAGACCCTGCTTGGGATTCTGTGTCTTTCTCTCTCTCTGCCCATCCCCCGCTCACACTGTGTCTCTCTCAAAACAAATAAATAAACTTAAAAAATTAAAAAAAAAAAGAAAATACTTTCCTAGTGTGACAAAAGATGAGACTACTAAATAAAGAATTTAAACTTGGAAAAGTAAGGTATTTAGGAGGATACAGAAAACCTGTTTTTTAATATCTCAGAGTTCAATTCACCCACCCCCACCAATGATAGGATGGGTGGTAATACCCTACTGAAAAACATTACTCATTCCACACTCACACGGCCCTTAAATTGTACATCCTTCCCACCCTCCATCATAATCCAGAATCTGTTTGACAGTTTCTGGTCTCAGCGTGTCTATCTGTGTCAGATGACATCATGGCCAAACCATGTGTCTTGGGCTGTGAGAACAACTTGGGAAATCAACAGGAAGCCCCAGATCTTCCAATGCCTAATTTCTGATAACTAAGAATCTTTCCTGAAATCTCCCATCCACCGTTTTCTTCTCAGTGAGCTCATCTAGTCTTTCCAGAAAGGCTGATCAGTGGCAAGGCATTGCTGGACTTCGTCAGGGGGATTTGGTGTCTTCATACATTGTTCATCAGCCACAGGACACACTCATCTTTCAAGAGTTCTGGAATTCTGCCCATGGATGTCTGAACACTCCACTGCAATCCCAAAGGACCTCTTAGAATGTACATGTTTAGCCACAGAGGATCCAAACTGTTTTTAAATTAAAACCTGCCTCCCATGAACATACTTAAAATGACCGTTGAACAGTATTTTGACAGTCCTATCATCCTCTAAGAATCTGTGATTGTAACAAAATACATGGAACACTCATTTAATGCCTTTTTCCTGGTGTAAGGGAGTGGGGGGCGGGAAAACTCCCAAATCCAGGCTGATGACAATGTTACAGGTCACTAGGAATATTTTCTAAGAGAACCAAGCATGGTAACCACTTGCCTAGAAATTAGTTAAAAAGTAATTATACAGTTACCACACCTTTTCCATGCTGGGCAAGAGATTGAATACTTGGTACATACATTAGCACATTTAATCTGCCTAGGAGTCCTAGGATATTGGTATCACTGTTTCCATTTATAGATAGGTAAGTTGAGGTTCCCAGCGGGTGTCCATGCAGGGATTTGAACCAAATGCCCCGGACTTCAAAGCTGATGCTCTTACCCCTCCACAGGTTGCAACATAGTTACCAAGATAGGGGAAAGGATGGCTATTGACAAAGTGGAATGGAATGGTGGAATGTAACTGGGGCCAGATAAAATAGTCCCTAAAGTCTGGGGGAGAGAAGACCTATGAACACATGACAACAGTTTTCTAACAGATCAACTGTCACTATTCAAGAAAGAGAGAGCCCTTCAAAGACATTGCAAAGGCTAGAAAAAACACGTAGGTAACAGCTCTAGGAAGGCAGATGTCAGCCAAGGTAACACAGAACCTTCTAACAATGAGAGATGTCCCAAACTGCCAGATTGGCCCAGTAAGAGCATGTGTTCTCGGACATGGAAAGCATCCAAGCAGAGGGTAGGTGCTGCATGGGTGGGGATAGGAACTTGGAGGTTCTGGCCCTCTTGTTTTTTTGGGGGGTAGATGCCCACTCATCAGCTGACAAGTTTACCCTTGCCTGCACCTGATCACCATGTGCAAGTAAAACAATGCAGAAACAGTCTAATGCAAGTTTCATCTCTGAGGCTAAAGAAAGGAATAGCAGGGAACTGTTACTCTGAATCTATTTGTGGATTTGAAGACATTCCAAAGGACAGAAAACTTGGGAAAGGAAGGAAACCATGGGTATTAATTACTTTGTATCAAGCAATGGGTTGGGTGCTTTGCACATGCCCCCTCATAAAGCAGGGTGCTACCCTCTGGAAGTAGGGCTGATCATTTCCATCTTACAGCTAAAGCAGTCTAAGAGAACAGTTAATTTGCCCACAGCCACATAGCTAGTAAGTAGTATAATCAGGGCTCAAACTCAGGATATTGGTATCACTGTTTCCATTTTACAGATAGGTAAGTTAAGGTTCCAAACCCTCACTCTTTTCTCAACAGTTTTCTGCCAAACCCAGCAGCAAGAGAAGCATTTTGCTGCATCTTGGCTGCAAAGTTGATGCAGGTCAGCAAATTACAGCGATTCAAGAGGGTCTACCTCAGTAAAGGGCTCCAAGTCCCCCAGCGTCTCACATTCAAGACTTGTCCCCAAAGACACAAGACTGGCTTTATGTCAGCTGGAACCCTGGCATGGGAACAGAACATTTGGAAGGGCCGTCAGGCGTAGACCAAACTTTTGCATATGACCCACATTCATTCCTCACAATGAGCCCCACTGTGACACAGGAGAGTGCCGAGGCACAAGGGAGTTATGCACCTAAAGCCACTGTCAATGGCCATGGGCAGCCTCCTCTTCATGACTCTAGAGCAGCTGTGGCAGTCTTGCGCTGGGGAAGGCCCCCAAATTTGTCTTGTTTCTCCCAACACCTCCTATTCTGGACAGGTTAGGGTCCTGGCTAGACACACTTGAAGGGGTGACTGAAGGAAATTTAATAAAGGCACTCTCAGTGAAGGAGAAAACAAAGTTCAAAGGACTCACTTGAGAAGAGGAAGCACCCTGAGGCCAGTGACAGCAGGAAGCAGGGACCACACCCAGGCCTGAAGCAGCCACGGGAGAGAGCTGTCCCCAGGCTGACAGGAGCTGTGGCTGTAGGTAGAAGAGCATGACCATCTCTAAAATCCAGGCCAACAAGGTGGAAGAGGGGAGATTAAATACTCACACCCCTGATCTCCTACCAGTCTCCTGCTTCCAGGAAGACAGCAAAGGGGCCCGAGAGTGGAGACCCATATGAGTCTCCAGGTACAGAGCAAAGAGTGGATATGGAAGAAAACACAAAAAATACCCATTACAATCCTGAAAGGTGAGGAGCCCATTCTCCCTGTCTTAGTCCAAGCTAAGCCCTTACTGTAAAGCCAGACATCTTGTGAGTGATCCCAGTTGGGTTTGGATCCTAACTAGCTATGAGGCTTTAAGCAGCTTAAATAACCCAGCGGGGCTCCATTCTCTTACCAGCAAATAGGCAAATACATTGTCCGAATGCCTGCACCCATCCCTGTGACAGAGCTAAAACACATGCAGAGATTTTCTGGGTCTAAATCCTGGCTCTTCACACTCTCTCACTGACCTGGCAAATAAAGGGAAGGGCTCCATTGCACCATCAAGTGGGATATGTATCTGATATTCAGAGCAAATTTATCGCTGCCTCCTAGTAAATAACACATTTGAGTCACAAGTGGCCTTAGAGATGATGGCCAGCCATATCATTTTAGGAGAGCTAGGATCAAAATGTAGGGCTCTGGACTCCTGATCCAGTGCTCCTTCACAATGGATAGATTCTCCTTGGGTCCTTCACAGTCCCAGTCAAAGTTAGGCTACAAAGCAGGAGAATGCTTGGGTCCAAAAACCATGTTTTGTTTTTATCCAGATGTTTTGACCTTATAGACAAAGCCTTTCCTGATCTAGGAACCCATCCGAAAATCTGGAAAAAATTAGATAGTTATTCTAAAATTAAAGTCACTGTAAGAATGGCAGGAAACAAACCAAAATATTTAAGTTGTGAACAAGTCATATATACTTGGTATAAATGATGGTCCAAGTTGATACAAATTAAAACATGTAAGTGGTTCATGGTATATTTGTATCAATTAATATTAATATATTAAAATATATCATATGGTTCAGGGATTATTTGTATCAATCAATTACTGCACATCAAAATATATCAGGTGACTCATGGATTATTTATATATAGCTATTCTTGGGTGCTGGGTGTTTTAATGAACACAATAGGTCTAAAAACTCATAACCAAATAGAAGCCATCACTCATGTTTGCATACTAAAACAACTGAGCCACACCTGCTACAATGTAACAATAAAAACATCATCATTGTGAGCCATTAATTATTGGCAAGTTCCTAAAGTGTCTGGCTTGAAGCCAAAAGATCTGGATTCAAGGTTTGCTTGGCTTCTTTCTACCTTTGTGACTTTGGCTAAATCACTTGCCCTTCCCAGTGTAAGTAGAGTAGAGTTGAAACAGAGTAGACCAGACATGTAGTTATTGGTTTTCAGACCCTTGGTCTTTCCACCTGATAACAAGCTAGGTCTCTGTTAGTACCTTTTGGGCATCCTTGCTGTGAATTAAATAGTAAATCAGATACTGTCATTCCCTGCCCTTGCTTAAAACTCTGTAACTGATCTGTTCAATATGGTAGGCACTGCCCACAAGTGACTACTAAGCATTTGTAGTGTGGTTAATCTCAACACAGGTGTACTGCAAGTATAAAACACACACCAGATTTCAAAGACACAGTACCAAAAAAAGAATGTAAAATATCTCAGTAATACTGTATATCAATCACAGGTAGAAATGACAACCTTCTGGATATACTGGGTTAACTAAAACATGTTATAAATAGTTCACCCATTTCCTTTTACCTTTTTTTCATGTGGCTACTAGAAATGTTTAAATGACTTAGTTGATACACATTATGTCTCACATGGAAAGCACTGACCTATAATTTCCCACTCCTCCCAGAAAAGAATTTAGCCTCCATAGCAAGGTCCAATGTGATCCAGTTACCAAATACCTCTCAGGTCCCCTGATGTATTCTCCCTGTCCCTCACTGCCCTCCAACCACGCAACCTTATGATCTCTCAGACACAGAAAACCTGTACCCCCCTTAGAGTCTTTTCACTTATGACTCCATCCTTCTGAAATGTTCCTTCCATGGAGACTCTACTCACAGCTGACTCATTCTCCTTCTTCAGGTCTTAGCTCACATGATCCCTTCAGTCAGGCCTTCCTGGACCATCTGACGTGAAAGGACCACATATCCAGTGAATGTCTTTTCCATGTACTTCCTCCAAGGCAATCACTGCCATCCTCAATTACCTTATCTAATTATCTGTTCACCTAATTAATGCCTGTCTCCCTCCACTAGAATAGAAGCTGTGTGAGGGCAGGAACCTTTTCTGTCTTATTCATGGTGTGCCATATCTCAGCTCAGGGCCTCCTAACCCATTGTAGTTCTCAGTTCAATGTTTGTTGAATGAATGAATGAGTGAACAATGAAAAGGGCAGGAGACAGAGTGAAAAATCCCAGTTAGGACAAACCCATTGGTAATGACAATAACAACAACACCATTTTCAAGTGCTTAACTTTTCCCCCATAATCAATCCTTAAGATTCATTTGAGAGGTAAAGCAGTACAGTTGAAAGGACACAGTTTGGAGTTAGAAATCCTGAGTTCAAATTTTAGCTCTGCCACTTACTGGCTATGTGACCCTGGATAGAGCTTGACTGTCCAATATCTCCATTTTTCTCCCAGAAAAATAATAAGAATTATTATGGAATAATTAGAAGTATTCTGTGAGTGTCTTGAAGTTCAAGTAAGAGAAGAACTTTGTCAGCTGGAGAGCTCCAATGATGTTTATGACACCAAAACATTCTTGAAAGGGAAGGATTAGTTTATGTACCTGGGGTGTCCCCAGTACCCAGCACAGGGCTTGGCTAAGGCAGGTGACCCAAATTGCTTGAAGGATGAATGAAGCTTCTGATAAGCCCTAGCACCACAAATCAATGAGCATTGGGAAAATCAGATCTCTCACTGTTCCTACCTAGAAATGACAGTCCACTTTCTTCCAAACAGAAACAAAAGGATCTCAGAGCTAGAGTGAAGCTGAGGTGTAATGGTCACATTTCCTCCTTTTTCCAGAACAGTCCAAAAATATAATAGTCTGTCCAGCTATCCAGCCAAGACTCTGAACTATAGGTCCCCTGGAACATTTGGCTCAAGAGAAGGGTTTGAAGAGTCAAAGTCAGCATCTTTAGCTGGGGACAGAATAAGTACTAAGCAGGGACTGGGGGGGGGGGGGGTGCCTTTCTGCCCACAACAGGTTATTTTCCAGAAAAAAGGGACTGAGCCACCCCAAGCAGTAGCTCCTGATTCTCACAAGAGCCACAATATCTGCCTCCTTAAATGACACTAAGGCCAAGGGTAAAAATATGGAGAGGAAGAGGGTCATGTGTTTGGAGCTATACAGTGTTAAAGTTAATACAATTAGAATTATTCCATGAAACAATAATTTCTCAAGATGGGGCAAAAGGGTGGCTGGGAAAGGAGTGAGAAATGACTTCACTGAGAAGGCTTCTGCCCAGTTTGTGAGGGATAAAGCCTGTCTTTGTTATTCTCCTGGCTTCTGTTCCTGTAACTCTGAAATACAAAGGCTTCTGGCATGACATCCCAGTTCAGCACTTTTGTTCCTAGGATTTGCTACTGAATGGGCTATTCACATGGAAACTCTTTCAGGCCAGTCTTCTGTTGGCCACCGTTTATTTATACACGGGTTTACTGTGCAGCCCACCTTGGAAGTTTGGACAAACTAAACCAGGTGTAGCACTGCACCGTTTCTTCCTAGCCCTGCCTGCCTGCTCAAAGCTGATTAAAAGACAGAACCCAACCTTCATTCATTCAACACATGTGTTCCAAGTGTCTGTCACATGCTAGGTGTTGGGACTACAGCTGGGAGCAAGCAAGACAAACATCAATTCCAGCAGATCCACGAAGGAGGAAAATGGGGAATCACGAACAGAAAGCCAGCCTTTTCCAGGAATGTAAAAAAGGAATCATAATTTGGGATCATTGGTTAAGATTTGGGATTGCTGGGGATGATGATGATATGTTAACAACCAAACTGGAGGAGGTTTTAAGAAGGAAAGTATCTCCAATAAGAGAGGAAGCCCTAGAATGTGACCTGCAGCTCCCCCATCCTCCTAAATAAGTCACATAAAGTACTTTAAGACCACTCCCCCCCCCCCTTTCAGTCTCCCTGCAACCTGGTTTATGTTAGCCCACCTGAGTCCTGGTAGAAGAGGGTACTCATTTCTGGCAGTGAGTTACAGGACCGAAAACCTCACGAAACAGCAGTATTCTCCCCAGGGTAAAAAGGGGTGGGGTTTAGTCCTCTGTCCGGGCAGGGAAAATGCCCCCAGGACCCCAGGTTTGTAGAACCCGCTTAATAAAGATGTGGAGTTATAGGCACACAGCACGGCACTGCGAGGGAAGACCTGGCTGATAATGTCTTACAGGACCTGTTATGCTAGACATGGCCAGACACTCTGCCCCACGGATGTGAGAAATCCACAGAGGGAAGCTTGCTGGTCCAGATCTCCATAACCCAATTTTCTGAGTTTAACTAGAATTTCCTGGTTTATGGCTTGCTATAATCCCATGCCCCTTCTTCCCAGGTAGGCGCTCACTCTCACTAACTCAGATTTTAAAGCCTTGCTGAAGAGTTCAACTTTGGACCAGTTATCCTCTCTGATCGTGTGTCCTCATGTACCAAATGCGAGTGAAAATCACCGTCATTATCATCACGGCAACAAGAACACCTTAAGTACTCACGAAACTAGAAAGAAAATGTGCATCTCAGCGCTTATTTAAAATCAGAATTGTATTCTCCTCCTCGCTGAATTGGGAGGGTGTACTCTAACACAACTTACGGAAGGCAGATTCATATAACTTAGAAACCTCCATTTAAAAACAAAAAAAACAACAAAAAAAACTTAACTCCGCTGGACTCTCACCTCTTGTCTGCTCACTGGAGGGAGGACTTGCCCGGGTTGGGGAAAGTTAGCAGGCCCAGTCGGTGAGACTGAATACCACCTGCCTCCCCCGCCTCGTCCCGCAACACAGCCCCCCCCCCCCCCCCCCCCGCCCGCCCGCCCTCCAGAACAAGGCAGAAAGGGTGGGAAGGGGAACACGCTCAGCATTTATTTTTGGACCCAGCTCACTAAAAATACCTCGGCCTACCAGTTTGATCACTCTCCCCTCTGACCTGAATGGATCGCGGGGCCCAGCAGCCCGCCCCACCCTCTGCCCGTTGTCCTTTAAAGGAGAAGGGCGTGGGGACGGATTCCTGCAGCTCACTCGAGGGACTGATGAGAGCCGCCCGGACGGGCAGGGGCCGCAGCCGCACTGACGTCAGGGCAGCGCTCGCGCCGCAGCAGCCGCCCAGCGCGGCCCTGGCCGCCCAGAGGGAGGGGGTTGAGCCGCGCGCTGCGATTGGCTGGCCGAGCGCGAGCGCTCGCGAGGATTGGCTGGCGCGGTTTTAGAGGGAGTCCCGCTCTCCAATTAAAGGACCTCGCGGCGCCGGGCTGAGCGCAGAGCTCCCCCTGGGCCCGCGAACCTGGCCATTCAGCCAGCGCTGTCCCCGCTGCGCGCCCTAGCGCCTCTGCCGAGAAGCCAGGCGCTGTTCCTGCACCACAGAAGATGGCAAAGGTGGCTAAGGACCTCAACCCAGGAGTTCAGAAGGTGAGCTGCTATCTGTCTGTACTTAACCCACATTCTACCTTTTCCTTGTGCCCCTCTCCCAGGTTTCGCGGAGACTTCCCCAGACGTAAGTAGAAGGAAATTCATTAAATTCCAAGACTTCCCAGAAAACAAGTTGGGAATACATATTTGAGCCAACAGGCACACACCCTAAAACTTACTCTTAAAAGCCATTGTGTAAAGTATTTGCAAAGAATCTTAGTTCTTCGGTGATGCTAATTAAAATTTAAATAAAACTTTTTTTTCTTTTTAAGAGTAATTCTATTGTCTGAAACGAGGGGCAAAAAAAACCCCTACCTCCTCCCACCCCATCTTCCACCTCCCGGAATTGAGGTGAAGGCTTGGGGGAGAGTAACATTTACTCACAAGGAATCTCCCTTTTGGCTGTCTGTCCTCCTAGTATTTTGTGTTTTTCGCTCACACACACGTTTCTTTAGTTGGTGATGTTGACAATGGCAGCAGTGCCAGCACAGGGGAACTAATTTCTCTCCCTAGGGTCTGCACGTTTCCCTTTCAGGAAGGGCTGGCCCAGAGCCCAGAAGGTCACGGGTGAATTACTGCAGGAGAGGCCCTCAGCTGTGCCTGTAGCTTCAACACCCACCAGCTACTTACCTGGATGCAATTGGGAGAGGGCACAGGTCAGAGACTTAGAGGGCAAATGAGCTGGAAAGGAACAGAGAGACAGTCTAAGCCAGTGGAGAAACAGAAGCCCAGGGTTATAGAGCATTGGTTCCAGCAGGCAACACAGGGTAAGGAAAGCCTGAGGCTCTGAAACCCTGGCCCTGCCCCTTTTTAGCTATACTGTATTGACCAAGTCACTTTTCTGTGCCTCATTTTCCTTGTCTCCAGTTTGGGGGATAATAGACCTCGCCTCCCTCCCAGCAGTTGTATCAGTAATGATACACTATGGGTTAATCTCCCAAAGAAGTCATTTTTAAACTCTTGCAGGCAGAGTCCTCCTTAGACATCTGCCATTACCTGTGGAGTAGAATGAGAGGCAAAAAACCAAAACCAAACAAACAAAAAACCCCAAACCCATGTCCGACTCAAAATAAAAATGCAAGCCAGATACTTAGAGCCACAGAGTTCGTGCATCTGATTTATTGCTGCACCATTACATAGCTGTCCTGCCCCAGACTCCCACACAGAGTCCTGCAAACCTTTCTGAATGTGTTCACCAAGTCAGACTTAATCAGGGCATCTCTGGAACGTACCATGTCCCATCACATTTGCCAGACTATTTGGAGAATCAGGTCGTCTCTCCTTCTATGGAATTCTCAGAACACTTTAGATCTTGGTAAGGTACCTGCTAATTTCTACCTAGTAGTGAGTCCTGCACACACTGCTCTTATTTCTTTACACATCTTTCTAAACTCCTTGAAGGCAAACCTTTCTGGTTCATCTCTGTTCCAGCACAGCATACCATACACAGGACTCAATAAACTACCGGGGAACCACTGAATATCCGTCCAGCTAAGACCATAGTGTTCACGGACAGTACATTTTGTACATGAATGTTTTTTAACTTGTAGCAGCCGGACATTTGTGTGCCTGAACTGCCTCCCCAAATTCAGCTGAGGTAAAAGAGTTTAGGGCTAAAGGGGCAGAGCTCTCACTGTCCTCTACAAAGTCAGGTGATTTGGGGGTGGTTTTACTACATGTTGACTGATAGATAATGTCTGAAGTAAGGCAGAGTACATGGAAACCCTCCTCCTTACTGAAAGCCAAAGCCACAGCTTGGAGGAAGCCTTGTTTTTATTTTCCTTTGCATCGGAGAGTGTGATTATCCGGATTAGAGGTGGAACATGTTCTCCTTCTTGTCACCCTCTAGTGCCAACTTCCTTGGCCTGCAAAGGGTTTATTTTCCATTTAGATCCAATTACAGGCTTAGAGAAGGAATGTGGTGGGTAGAGATGAAAGGGTGGACTTTTTTTTTTTTTTAACCTCTTGGGACTGTGGCAATGAGGACGGTCACCACTATGTAGATTAACCAAAGTCTTCAACTCAAAAAGTCAAGGGAAAAGAAGGGAGTGGGAGATAACTTCTCTTTGCTGAACTTTATAATAGTGATTAAACACTGTCATACCAACAGCATGCTGAAAAGCTTTTATTGCATATTTACTCTTTAAATCTGCAGCAGCGGGGCGGGGGGTATAACATTTGGCTTCAGGATGCCTAATCACACGTAGGCATTTTGAAACCATTTCATTAGACTCTTGGAGCTGCAAGAGACGCATTTACAAAATGAGAAATGGTTTAAAATGGCATACAAACTGTCTCTGCTGCCCTACCCCCAAAGGGAAGAGGGATACGAGGAATCCTTAGCAGCTGGAAAGTCATAAAAAGGTCTTCAGGAAAACATAAAATCCAGAACCCGGAGTAGCCTTAGAGACTGTCTAACCAATCTGACAGAGTGGCTCCTGAGGATCACATACCTAGTTAGTGGCAGACCTTAGAAACAGTTACCTGCCTCCTCTCATCTGTTCAATGCTCCCAGTGGCTACTCTTGAGCCATCATGTGTTTTTTTTCTACTGGGAAAGAGAAGGTGTCCTAGCACAGAAAGTTCCCTGAGCATAGTCAACATTCCTTGGTAATAAAGGGCCTTGAAGGCCAAATGCCATTTCTTTTAGTGGAATCAACCACTACTGCGGATTTATTCTGTTGTTGATTAAGCAAATTTAAGAATACTGGTACTGCTGTTCTTGTAACCAGATCCAGGTTCCTACCCCAACTCTACCACTTACTAGCTATGTGCTCTTGGGCAAGCGAATTAACTTCTGAGTCTGTGTCCTTATCTGAAAATTGGAGAGACGGTCGCAGCACCTACCTCCCAAAGTATCCGTGGTCATTAAATGAGATAACGTATATGACAGGCTCAGCACGGCAGCTTTCAGAGTTAGCTAGGAGTAGTAGGCGGAGTGGTAGGAGTAGTATTGGTTGGCAATGGTAGATTTCGATGGGTGTGTGAATGCTGAAAGGAGTCTTTTGGTGGATAAAGGACACGCTTTTCTTTATGACTATCTCAAGAGCAACTAATTTTTATTCAGCTGAACCAAAGCCAGTTGCTCAGTCTTGATAAGTTGAACATTGATCTTGTCTTCATTCTCCCCCCAACAGATACAAAATCTGCTTACAGGGAACAGAGATCACCAGTCATCTCACTCTGGAGTCATAGAATTTTAGGCCTGAAAAGGGACATGGAGCTCTCTTCACTTTTTAGACAAGGAAACTTAGCCCCAGAGGGGTCCAGCTCCTTACGTGAGATTGCTGAGAAAATGTGCCGAAACCCATTAGGCTTTGCAAGAATACAGGCCTATTGGCTGCCAAGGAGCCACTTGCAGGAATTTAGAAAGGACTAGAACAAAGAGATCTAAGAGCATGTTCACTGTTGACTGTACATGTGCCAGTGGATTGGCTCCAAAGGGAGCCAGTTTTTTCTGTTTTCACCCCTCAACACAATGTCAGAAGAGGATTACATGATGGTTCTAAGTGCATTGCCAGGTTCAGCTGGGCGTCTCCCCACATCCTCGTCTGCATCCCATCCCTCCTGGCTTTCCTGTCCCCCGGCTTCATCCTCTCCTCTGCCCTCAGCGCTTCCTGCTTTCACCTCCAGTTCCCGCAGCGTGCAAAACTGCTGGCATGTTGCCTGAGCAAGCCGATCCAATGTAAACACAGCTCCTCAAGAACTGTCGTTGGCTCCTTCAATCTTAAAAATATACTAGGCTGTCACTTAAAGATCTTTATAGCCAAGGCAGTGTAGACATGCCCATAGGTGTATAAGGAACTTGGCCCCAAAGAGAGCCTTTTTAAAAAAGAAAGACAGAAATTATCCAAGTCCTTCTTAAAGGATCTCTGAAAACAGATGCTGAAGCCATTACTTGGTAAATTGCAGATGCTTGTCATCTTGTGCAGACCTGTGTGAATATGTGGGGTTGGCGGCTGCTGATGGACTTTCACCATTGCATCCACCACCTGGGGTGGTGGGGGCAAGGAAAGGCTTAATCACAGACCATCTCCAGGCTTTACACTCAGCCATCTAGGCTCCAAGACCTCCTCTCAGCCAGGGCTTATCCACCATTCTATAAGCAGGACAGGGGGGAGAGGGCTTCGGTATTTCCCTCTGAAGTTCCTGTGGTTTGATCCTCTCTCCACACTAACTAGCCAAAGGTGACAGGAAGAAAAAGAATAGGCTGAGTCCAGCAAAAGCTGGGGACCAGGAAGGAGGGACAGTGACACAGGCTCACGTGTGCCTCTTTCTTTCCCACCCCCATGCCTGCCACTTCTGGTGAGAATAAGGTAAGGACAGAAAGGTGAGGGAATAATTCCTCCTACAGCCTGCTGGAGTCAGCAGGTCTCCTGAAGAGGTATTCAATTTGATTTTGGAAAGGAGATTCATTTTTGCTTTCCAACTTACACATTCAAAATAGCGTGTGAATAATAAAGTGGAAATCTGTCATGATGAGCATAGACCTTGGGAGTTCTTATCTCCCCAGGGTTCATCCAACACCACTGAAATATTTATTATGAGAACTTTTCTGGCAGGGGTTGAGTCATGATAATAACTGCAGGCATTTCTTTACCAGGTGACTTTGGACAGGTCACCTTTCCTAGGAAGTAGCGGACCTTGAAGGAGAACCAGTCTTCCTTTTCCCTCCAGTCCACTGACCTTTCCAGTACACCAGACTGTCTCCCAAATAGCAAATGTTTATGGAAAACAGGCCTAAAACCTTGTCCCACTGAAAGTAGAATTGTGGAACAGCTCTTCAGGACATCCAGAAGGAAAAGACAGCTGTTGTCCTTTAAGTGCCTTCCTTTGGAAGTACCACCCCCCTCCTTTTCATTTTCTGTTGGGAAGAGGATTTGGCTGGCAGCTGCCATGATCTTGCCAGGTGCAGGGCCACCAACCACTTCTATAGGAGTCGCTCAAGATGATGATATTTCTTTAACTCCACATGGAATGTCTAGGGTGTCCTAAACCTATTCTTGGAGCTTCATACATATCAATGGCATGGATCTGCAGAAGTTCTAGAAATTCTTTCTATAAAGCTCTTATAGAAAGCATTAAACAAGAAGTTGGGTCTCATTATGTGCACTGAGATTCTTTCAGTGGCCAACACTTATACTTGGTATCTAAGCCTAAATATCTGATGTGGAAATTTGATGGTGGTTTCACCAAAACAGAAACGGTAATACAATTACAAGGCTTTGTCAAACTTCCAGATCAACTCTTTGCTCATTGTCTGCTGTTTTATATGAGAAGCAAACCCTTTTACACTTTCTCTCAGAAGGGACATGTTTGATATTTTATCATTTATTTGGACTCCTGTCCCCTAAGGACTCTCCAGGAAGACTCCTTCATTCTCTGCTAGCATAGACAAATTCGAGGAAAGACAAAAGAGAGGAGGGAAAGACATCTCTTGAGTACATGTAGGTGCCTGACATTTTCTCACATCCCATTTAGCCTTAAAGACTACCATGCAAAAATTTGAATATCCTTTCTACACATGAGTAAATTAAGATTAAGTGATTATATGATGGCAGGTTACAAACTCAAACCCAGTCTTCTCTGGTCCCAAACCTTAACCTCTTTCCACTCTAAGAAAAAAATAAGAAGGCTTTCCTCAGAAGTAGCAGTCTGGTGGAGGGGAGCTGTGATTATCAGCGAGAGCTCCACTCAGAGATCAAAGTCCCTCTACACCTTACTAGTCTGATTCAGGAATTACTCAGCATTTACCAAATGTTACCAGGCATTTGTACCTCTCTGGTATCTCTTGGTCACTATACTGTCACCCACATCAAGTCAAAGCCATTTCCAGATATAGAACAAGGGCTTTCTAGATTTCTCCTGGTTCTTGGTTTTCTAGAAGTCTGGTATAACTCTCAAGGGAGGGGGCTAGTAGGGAGACAATCTAAGGAAGCATACAATAATATCCTGAAATTACTGAAGAAGCAGTGACCCTTGGCCAAAAAAATAAAAATAAAAATAAAAATAAATCCTAGAGATCCCAGTCCCAGAGCTTCCAGGAAATTCTAGCCTGGGGATAAGCTTGACCTCTGGAATGTGTATCTCTACATGCCTGGTCAGCCTGACTCATGGTCTACCCAATAACACGTGAATCAGGACCAAGCAAAACACAGCCAAGCCCCCACCAGGACATGCTTTAAAAGGAAATAAGATTGCTGAGGGGGGCGAAAAGCAAAGGCTCCATTTGGCACATCACTCTCTGGAAGAACAAAAGAGTACTGGGGTCCAGCCCATGGCGGCTGTTTCAAATCCACATGATATGTTTATGGATTTTTTTTCTCCTTGTGTTTTAAAACATTAGGTTCTTTATCAAATTAATCTTTGGAGAAAAATGCAAATGAATCATTTAAAAGAGCTGAGCAGAATCTAGGGATCCTTTGTGTGGCAGTTGGGACACAGGGGAGAAATAACATGTCCAAGATTTACCTGAGACATAACGAAAAGATGCACTGATTCACATCATCTTTTATGAATGCAGGAGAAAAGGGGATCTTCTCTATTCTGTCACTTCCATGCCCAGAGGACTCTAATTTCACGTCAACTTCATACCCTCAAACTTCAGAAGGTCAAGTGAACGTTTTGGCTATGAATTTAGCTTTAGCCACATGATTTAGAGGCCAACTGAGAAGCGGTTAAACACACAGCCTTTGCAAGTATGGAGATCTAGATGTGACTCATGGTTCTGCCATTTGCTAGGTCTGTAATCTCTGCCAAGTTGCTTTTCCTCTCTGGACCTCTGGTTCCTCATTTGAGAAAGCGAGTTAACAATAGTTCTACATGTAAACAATAGTTAACAAGATAAAGCACGAAAAGTGCCTGGATGCCTAGTAAGTGCTCAAAAAATATTTCCTCTTGCCGTTACTGGTATCCCCTCTCATCAGTACAGCACAGAAATCCCATAGGTAGTTAAACCAAGTTCAGCTTACCTACGTCATGTCACATGTGGCTTCCAAGATATCAGATTGCAGGACCTTCTCTTTGTAGCTAAACTTAGACTTAGCCATAAATATACTCAGGCAGCATCATATGCAAAATCGTGACAATGGCAACAATTTGCTTTGGGTATCTGTTGCTCCACTTCTAAAAAGGAGCCCTCCCCTTGCCTGAGACCAGTCATTGGCACCAGCCATGTGATCTTACACAGGGACTTCCTCTCACCAACCCTCGGATGTCTTGCTTATAAATCAGGGTAATGGTCAGTAATTTCTTCATTTAGCAAATATTTATTTAGCTTCTGTCATGTGCCAAGCACCGTGCTGAGCGCTGAATAAAAGACAATGAATAAAACAAGTTTTGGTCCCTGCCACATAAACTTGAGTCTGCTCAAATGCATTTCTCATAAAGGTAGGATAAAGGCCAAATAATGTCAGTGTCCTAGGATTCTGTGTATTCCATGACCATCTGTAGCGCTCAGGTGTATACACACACACCTACCTCTTCTCCTTTGCTACCCACCCTCATATTTCCCAGCACTGCACATTTGAGCCACAACCAACCCCAGTCATGTCTACAGTGCAACAGTACAACGAGTATGATAATTCTCCCAGTTACTGCATTTTAAACAGGCAGTTTAGTGATGAGAAGTCTGAGGCAAGGGGCATACTGGAAGCTCTCAGATGCTACTGGTAACGAGCAGCCCCTTCAGCTGCCTTGCAGACATGGAAGAAGACAGATCGTTGGTGCTCAGCCTATGTCCTCAGATACAGCCCAACACCCCAGGCTCTGTCCTTAGTGGTGTTGATGGCAGGGGCACCAAAGGACAGGAGCACAGAGAAAGGTCTCTTGGCTGACTAACACCCCATAACCTGCCCTTAAGAAGACGGCATCTATTTGGGCTGTATGACTAAGTGACATGTCCAGGTACTGATTCATGAGGCTGACTACCAAGGTGACTGGCCTGGCTAATCCATTGGCTAGAAGAAGTGGAGGGAGAGAGGAGCCCAGCCCTGCCCTCATCCTGGAAGAGAGCCACCCACCTGCTGAGACATTCCTGTGCTCCCTACCCAACCCTGGCACTGATGCCAGCCAGTGTCCTTCTTAAGGGGGATCTGGCCCCAATGTGGGCAGGGGTCAGCATTTGTGGGCTTATTGTAGAGGAAGTCAAGGGAATTTTTTAAATCTTGCTAGTGGATGGAGGAGAGGTTTTTAACCAGGGATCTGTGGATAGAACTGAGGGTATCAAGGAATGTAAATGAGGAAAAATCGCATCCCAATATACCCAGCCTCTATCTGATTCAGCTTTTTCTTCAGTTATGATGGAAGGCAAAAGCCCAGATAGCTTAGCAGCCCCTGACTTGTCTTTTTAACCAAATAAAGCTATTGAACAAGATATTTACATTAGAAAAAGATAGCTGGATGTAGGCCCTATGCCCTTGATACCAGTGGAAATGTGATACTTTCATATCCTATTACAGCTGAGATAGATGTCTAATGTACCACTTACGCTTATCCATGTTCTGTAATAACAATAAATCCACTGCTGAGTCTTATTAATAACTTAATAAAGGCATGTGTGTTCCTAAATCATAGATCTGTTTTTATCTATTGATACTGTTTCAGTAATAATGGTTTCCTCTGTAATCCTACATATTTTATGCATTTAGAACATTATTCTAAGAGGGAATGGCTTTGTGTCAGACAACCAAAAGAGCCCAAATATATTAAGACCTCTGTCAAAGTCAAGCTTTGACAGTATTCTATATACATATACACAAATATGTGCATATATAGGGGCACCTGAGTGGCTCAGTCGATTAAGCGTCTGACCATTGGTTTTGGCTCAGGTCACGATTTCACAGTTGGTGAATTTGAGCCCCACATGGGGCTTCGTGTTGACAGCATGGAGCCTGCATGGGATGCTCTCCCTCCCTCCCTTCTTCCCTCCCTCTCTCTCTCTTTCCCCCATCTGCTCCTGTGTGCTCTCTCTCAAAATAAACTTAAAAAAAAAAACGAATTTAGTTTGTTCAAACATATATGCAATTATGATATGCCAGGAACTAAGCTGATAAGTAGAAAAATAGAAGGAAAAGAGTCCCAGAAGCTGATGGTTTCAGAAGAGGAGCAGCCAGTCTGGCCATTAAAGAAGAAACAGTCCCTGAAGACCTTGACCAGAGGTAGGAGTATGGAAGTGAGGGGGATCAGAAGAGGCAGTACTTAAACCCCACCTGGGAGGTCAGGGAAGGCTTACCCAGGAGGCGACATCTGAGCTGAGTGTTGAAAGACAAGGATAAATGAGCTGTTAGGATCGGGTCATGGTCTAGTTTTATGCTTTCCAAGTACGTCACGTATACTGTCCATCCTACCTGACTTCTAACTCAGGGAATATCATCCATCTTGAATTGCAGAGAAATACATTTCCGTGTATCCATCCATCCCTACATCTGCAGCTTTTGTTTTCTCCTCTGAGAACTTGCTCCTCTTGCCTCTCAACCAAAATATTTCGGGTGATGAGGATAGCAAACCCTGTCAGATGGGCACACAGAAAGCTTTATAGCAGTGGCTTGAGACTCTCAGCACAGGAGATCTGGCAGACTCACCCCCGTCGAGTTTGAAGTTTTGCAGGAAGATTTAGATTCAGAGACCTGAGATTATGCAATAGAAATGGGAAGAAAGGAACACACACACACACACACACACACACACACACACACACACACACTGTGAAATTCAGCACACAGCACATGTGAGCAGAACATGAAAACAATCCAGAGCACCACAGGCAGCAGTTTTGCCCCCCGAGTTTTATTCACCTTTCAACTCTGAAACCATAAATGATACTTAAGAGGAAAAGAAATCCCAAGTAGGACACCTTAATGAACTAACAGAAAGAAAATCAGCCTTTTGAAATGCAGGAAGTTGGTTAATAAGATGGAGAATCTGCCATCACAACAATTCCTTTTGTCCATTTCTTCAGATTTCTCACTTGGTCTGACAATGTGGGTTCCTTGTTGCCATGTGGTAGAGCAGATGAGGCATCAAAATGAAAAACACATGGTTTGGATGTCAAAATGCCACTGGGATGATTGTTCTTGATTTTTGTCAGTTGTATATGGTATGTAAAAGAAAAATTCCAGATGATTCCCTGCCAGTTATCTGGCAAATGAAATTATGGAGATCATTGCTATGTGTGGACCTGAGAAGAACCTGAGAAGAGGCAAAGTTTGATGGAAAAGCTGTGTTTCCTCTCGAGTCTGTCCTCCTACACAGCCAAAGTCCTGAACAGCCCATGGGGGGGAGACACCCTATAATTAAGATTCATGCTACCTAGAATGGCTGTTGTCACTCACCTCTATTTTTCCTTGGACCCAGCCCAGGGCTGGGACCATCACAAGGGAAATCATCATACATTTATTTTAATAATGCTTGTAGTGAATACTTCAGCAACTACAATTAATTTTTAAGAGGTCGAAAAGGCTTCAGAGTTTCCCTAGGTCACCTTCCTTATTTAACAGACAAGGAAACAACAGATCTAGCAGGTTAGGTGACTTGTTCCAGGTCACAGAGCTAGTGAGTAGAAGAGGTGGGGTAAGAATTTGAGGTATCATAGCATTTCAGGTTCAGAAAAACTTTTAAAACTTTATTTTGCTCAACTGTCCCATCCTTAAACATCAGATGAACTGGACACGACAGGCAGATGCTCTGAGAATACCACTGACAAGCACTTGCAGCTCCCGAGGAGACCTATTGAACTCCTCTGCTTATGAGACAACTCCTCCTTATTGTGAGCTAAAATCTATCTCTGCAACCTCTTCCCATTGCTTCTGTTTCCCTAGCTCCTCAGTGCAAGGATGTGATGACCACATTTTCCTAACGTTCCTGTTCTGGTAACTGACCAAGTCCTACATGTTGTTCAGGATTAAGGTCAAAGCATCTGTTTTCCTGGGTTAGTTCCTGGCTTCTGGGGGACCTGGTGTCAGCCTTTAGCCAAGTGAGATGGCCAGGAGACAGCCCCCATGTTTTGTTTTGGCACGAGTTTGGTGACCTCCACTTAAGCAGGTTATTTACCTCTCCTTAAAATCTCACCCAATTGGGAAGGTCACTTCTATGCCACCAAACTATCCTATTTCTTGGAGGATAGCTTTTAAAGTGGAAAAACATGGCAAAAGAGGAGGGGATAGGCAACTCTAAGCACTAAGAACTCCAAACCTGTGTCCTAAATACTCATGAAAAATCAGCACTGGTCTATACACAAAGTACCTGATTTATAAAGGGCGGAGGTGTGGGGATATGATAAGAAATCAGAAAAGGCTAAGGAGGAAAAGAAGAAAACCTTGATAAACAGAGGTAATATCTTTTTTAAAAGCTTTTAAAATTATTTGCAAAGTTGTCATAGCTTACTATATGGAATGCTAGAACAGTAACAAAGTAGTCTAAATTTTATATCCTGGTGACTTTACCATCTAGAAGGAATGCTCAAAATATAAATATGAAGGGGGCACACGCCTAGGTAGCTCAGTTGGTTAAGTGTCCAACTGATGATCTCAGCCCAGGTCTTGATCTCAGGGTTATGAGTTCAAGTCCCACATTGAGGTCCATGCTGGGCATGAAGCCTCCTTTAAAAAAAAAAAATGAAGGCTGGTCACCAATAATAACTTGTTTCATTAAATGATGCCACTAAGAAAGTGAAAGACAATCCACAAAGAAAATATTCACAGTACATATATCTGACAAGAGATTGTATCCAAAATATATAAATAACTGCTTTAAATCAAATTTTTTTACCTTTTTTTAACATTCATTTTTGAGAGAGACAGAGCATGAGTGGGGCAGGGGCAGAGAGAGAGGGAGACACAGAATCAGAAGCAGGCTCCAGGCTCTGAGCTGTCAGCACAGAGCCTGAGGCAGGGCTCGAACTCACCAACCCTGAGATCATGACCTGAGCTGAAGCTGGGCTTTCAACCAACTAAGCCACCCAGGCACACCCCATTTAAATCAATTTTTTAAAAGCAGTCCAATTTTTAAAAAAACAATAGGTGAAGATTTGAACAAGCATGTCACAGAAAAAAATGTCTAAATGGCTAATAAGTGTAGGGAAAGGTATTCAACCTTATTACTCCTGAGAAAAACACAAAAGCACAATGATACGGCATTACATACCCAGAAGAGTAGTAAAATTAAATATTGACAATAGCAAGTGTTGACGAGGATGTGGAGCAGCTAGAATTCATACATTGCCAGAGACAATATAAAATGATACAACCTTTTTGGGAAACTGGTAGAAGAATCTTGAGATAAAAGAAGGAAAGAGAGCATGAGGGCAGAGGACACAAGACAGACATGGAAAAGAGTAGGTGAGACCAGCGTCCCTCTGCGGGATCCTCAACCATGGGGCTTATTCTAAAACCTTCTTACTCCTGGGCCAAGATCAGAACTGACAAGGTAGGAGTAGAGCCAGAGACATGGGAGGGAGACTCTGGTAGATTTAGGAAGAATCTGGAGATGAAAAGGAAATGAAAGTGAGAGGGTTGGGGAAGGCACCATTCCAAACCAAACTGAATTTTTAATGTCTGGTCCCAAGTTTTATTATCTTCCTGCAGGCTCGCCTATGAAAGGATTGGTTTTAGGATGGTGGATGAGCCAAGCCTTGATTTGTTTCCCTTCTTCAAACAACTGACTTGAACTTTCATCTGATCCTTGAGGCCCCCTCTTGCTGGCTGGAGGTCTCTTGAGAAAAAACTCCAGTGATTTCCATGGTCTGGGGAGGCAGTTGGCTCAGTGCTCTGGACAACAGCAGCCACATCTCAGCAGAGTTGGCCCTCCTGAGAGACAAGAGCCAGAGCGACAACTGAAAATTGGCTGAAATTTAGTCCAAACCACTCAGAGCTCAGACCAATATCGATGTTAAGTTTCTAGTCCTTGATGAATATTTATACCAAAATAGGGCCAGTGGAAAAGTTCCATCTGTGTGGATTTTAAGAATTTTGCCTTCCCTCAGCCACGTTGACCAAACTCAGGAAAGCAGCAGAATCATTGCCAAGTACGTACTCTTTGAAGTACAAGAAATTCTGAGAAGGCCCTGGACCCATCATATTTCTTCTTATCCCAAAAACTTAGATTTGGCACTCCTTTCTTTAAAAAATTCTTACTATCTCCACCTCTTGGTGCTTTATAATTTTAGCCTAGCCTTTGACACCATGAACACTCTTTTTTTAAATTTTTTTTTAAATTTTTTTTTGAGAGAGAGAGAGAGAGAGAGAGAGAGAGACAGACACACACACACACACACACACACACACACACACACACACACACAGAGTGTGAGTGGGGGAGGGGCAGCAAGAGCCGGAGACAGAATCCGAAGCAGGCTGTAGGCTCTGAGCTGTCAGCACAGAGCCCGATTTGGGGTTCAAACTCACAAACCACAAGATCATGACCTGAGCAGAAGTCGGGACACTTAACTGACTGAGCCACCCAGGCACCCCCACTATGAACACTCTTTTGAAAGAGTGGATAAGTCTATTCAAAGTCTTGTTGGGTGAAATTGCTTTCCTGGTTGATATTTTCCCCATCTTTCTAAAATCTGGGTGGTCCAGTTAATCACTTTAACTCACCTCCTTACTTTGCTAGTAGAGAAATGGCCCCAAATTTTCTCCTCAGTTGTATTACTCACTCCATACTCCTCAGAACCAAAAACAAAAAATTTCAGTAAGTTCTGCCCTTGATAGGAGGGATTAAATTAGAAGCTTTGCTCTTGCACCAGGCATATTAACTGCATTTATCAAACATGGGCCATGTGCCAGGCACTGTGCTACATAGTTTTTTCCTAATGTTTATAGAAATCTCATTTTATGGATGAGTAAACTAAGATTCAGAGAGATTAAATAAATTGCATTGGTGACATAGCTAGATGATGAACATGAATTAAATGTAGGAGAGTCAATCCACAGCTCTCCCTCTGCCCTCTATGCCATTTCTTATCTACATGTAACACATTTGCAGGGTTCCAGAAGATGAGTAATGATAGAGAGTAGTGCTCAGGCTCAGACCTTTTAAAAGTCAATAGCACTAGTTAGAATTTAATAATGTTGTTTTATATTTGTCATATTTTTTACACTTACCTTCTATTTTTTAAATTCTTTTTAACATTTGTTTATTTTTGAGAGAGAGAGAGCATGCACAAGTGCGTGCAAGTGGGGGAAGGGCAGAGAGAGAGGGAGACATAGAATCTGAAGCAGGCTCCAAGCTCTGAGCTGTCAGCACAGAGCCTGACGTGAGGCTCAAACCCACAAACCGTGAGATCATGACCTGAGCCGAAGTCAGATGCTCAACCGACTGAGCCACCTAGGTGCCCCAGTTTACCTTCTATTTTAATATATTTTAGGGTTAAAAGGTTTTTTTTAAGAAATAAGTTTTTTTAAGTAATTTGTTTAAAGAAAAATTATAATAATCACCCAGGTGGTATACTGAGGACAGAATTCATAAAGGAGGAACATAGGCTTTCATAAACATCTAATATTGGATTACCCTTGATCTCTACAGCACTTTACAAATTTCTCAACATCCTATATGCATGATCATGTTTGATTCTCACAACAGCCCCATGAGGATGGTAGGAATTATGATCCATTTTAAAGGTGAAAAAAATCGAGGTTCAGAGAGCAGAAATTGCTCACCAGGGTTACATGTGTAGTGATAAAGTAGTCAGGGCTTGGGTTCAGCTCCAACACAAATGGTGTCCCCTGCTGCTCCACCAGCAAATTCAAGGGCAGGAGTGGAGAAAGCGATGTTCCAAAGCAATAATCCAAGACCAGAAATGCCATTGAAAGTCTGTAGAACTGAATGACTCTCACAGGCTGGCCTGAGTTTTCACTTTCCCAGTGCTTGTGTGTATTCTGTTTCATGGAGAAGCCCGAGATTGCTAAGTCTGAGTTGCTCTAGAGAAGTTGGATTTTCTCTCTCTGGTGAGTCACCTTTCAGAAGGTCAGAAAGTGGCTCTCCCATCATGAGAGCATCTCCTATCTTCTGGGGTACACCATGGAAGCAATGGCACACACTAGAAATGGGCCCCTCAAAGAGGAAAAGCTGGATTCTGCCCAAGAAGAAGAGCATTTCTTTCCATGTCTACTTGCCTTGAACAACTGACTGGTATGCAGACCACAGGTCTGGGTGACTGGATGGGTAGGAATACCATAAAGATGGGAGAACCAGTGGGTTTGGGTAGCAAAGAAGGTGAGGTGGGAGTGCCAACAGCCTATCCAAGAAGAGATTCCAGGAGCTGAAAGCACTCATGGAGGGAACACTGATAGCTGGAGAGAATACTGAAGCCATTGAATAGACAAATGCATAAGAGAGAAAAGCATGTTGAAAATCAAGAGGCTATAATGGGGCACCTGGGCGGCTCAGTTGGTTAAGCGTCCAACTTCAGCTCAGGTCATGATCTCATGGTTTGTGAGTTCCAGCCCTGTGCTGACAGCTCAGAGCCTCGAGCCTGCTTCTGATTGTGTGCCTCCCTCTCTCTCTGACCCCTCCCCAACTCACTCTCTCTCTCTCAAAAATAAGTAAACATTAAGAACAAGTGCTGGAACCTTAGAGTAGAGGGGAGGAGGAAGCGGTTGGGGAGGGCTGTTAAGAAGGGTTGGGCAACCAGGGTAGGCTAGAATCTTGGAAACTACAGGAAATCAGGTTGATTCTTGTTTTCCCAACTCTTCCTACAGGCATTCACCTCAGAGGAAGGGTATCTATTACGCATTAGCTTTTAACGCAACACTGAAGAAGCATTAATCGAAGGCAAAAATGAAAGTGTTATAAAAGAAGCTAGTCAGACACATGTTTATTAAGGAGCTACTATGTGCAAAGCAGAATTTGAGGCACTGGTGACAGAGCAATAAACTAGACACACAGGGACCCTGCCTCCATGTTGCTTTCTGTCTAGCAGGAAAGAATGTCATTGAAGAGTTATATTCAGGATTAAGTGATAATCATGATGAGTGCTACAAAGAAGTATAAGATACAGGGTTTTCTAAGACCCTATGATAGGGGTACCTGAATGACAAATACGAGTTAGGTGAGGGGAGAGAGAAATGTTCCACACAGAAGGAACTGCATATGGGCACACTCAGAGGTATACAGGAATGTATCATCTTTCCTGGGGCATATGGTTAAATGAATAATCCTAAATTTATTCAAGAGATAACTTTCTGGAAAGTGACTTGGTTTCCATAGTTCTGACTACATTTTGATTGTGTTAAATGAGCTGCAAAGGTGAGACCTTGAAAATGAATTATTTGCAAGGTGAGTGACCAAGTGCTGATTTCTGTTTCATAAAACTAGCTTGCAAAAACTTGATCTAAATGCCCTTAAAGTGTTTTTATTTCTAAGACTATGATTTCCTTGTGTCAGATTTTCTTAAACATAGAATTCCACTATATAAAGTATATACAACTGATGCATTATGGAGAGGGAAAGTCAAGGAGAGGATTAAGTATTTGAAGATATATTTAATATTAGTTTGAAAAACATATGCTAGCGAAGAAAAAGAAGAGGGAAGTCATTTGTAAGAAAGGGTACTTGGTTGAAACCAAGAAACCTTCTTGGTAAAGGCACTCCAGTAAAACGGAAGTGGTTTCTTAACATCAAGGCACCAATGTTGGCTGAAGGAAATGTGCGTGTCTCCATGCTTCCAATGTCATAAGTTAACCTGAGAATTTATGTGTGCGATTCCCAGCAGGAGTCATTTGCATAAGCAAAGCCTTCAGACTTTTAATAACAGTGCTGTACTTTTACATGGCACACTCCCTATTACAATGTTAAGATTCGGATAAGCAAGATTAAAAATTCTCCAACTTGGTTTGCTAAGTCTCTCCATTTCCAAAATTAACTCCAATAAAAGTGTGTTATCCTTAGATCAGTAATGCTGCAAGAATTCAGACACATACACACACACACACACACACACACACACACACACACACCCAATTAACATCCTTTTAGGAAAAAATTCTTAGGACATCAGGCCACTAAAATCAGGAGTCTTATAAAAACTGGGGAGGTATAATAACTAAGTATTGCTGGCCTCAAGCTTAGAGTTTTATACGAGGAGGAGTCTACTAAGGGCTGAAACCTAAGAAGTAGGAAGCCACTTAGATTTTAATTTCCAAGTATGGCCTGAAGGTATTAGGCCTGGGGACACCAACAGCTTGTTCTCATTTAGGAAATGGGGGAGGGGAGAGTAAAGAAACCCTACAAGGACTTTATTTTATCTTAATTTCCCTCAAGCCACTTGGTAAATCTCTGATAAAATTCCCAAGGGGGTTGGAGAGCTTCTGGCTCCTAGCAAAACTAGTGGCATTACTTACATCTTCCCAAGAACTGGCAGGGCCTATCAGTGAAAGAAAAAAAAGACAAGTTTAAAAAAGATATGTTGGAGCCTCTGCAAACAATTTGGCAAGAAATGCTAGGTCAGCTCTTGCCCTGTGGGAATCCCTTTCACAGTCAATGAAAACAACACCCATACTTTGGGAACCTAGTGGTCTCAAAAGATCCATAAAAAGTCTGGATGTTGGGAGTGGGGGGGGGGGGGGAGGGCAGGAGGACCCTCCCCCCACTGACTATTTTAACTAAGCAGTGTGCCCTCAAATAATGGGCTGACCTGTCTAAAACCAGGCAGTTCTCAAAAACAGGAGAGAGTGGTTTTGGCAGTCTGCGTTTGTGCAATTCACTATTCATGTTAGCCTGGGCAGTCCAAAGGAAGCTGGTGTCAAAGGAAAATATTAGTTCAGCCTGAAAATCCTATCACTTCAGTCCAGCAGGGTCCCTTACACGTAAAATTTGTGGACCTGCTTTGGATTCAACCACATGTACCCATGAGCTGTCAGCAAGAAGCTGGCAGCACACGGGCTGCTTACCTCTCTCCTTCAGTCACCATCATTTCTGCACTACCAAAGGAATGTTCGACAATGGAGGCAGAGTCCTGAGCAGGACCTGACAACTTCCAGCGTTTTCCATGCGCTGCCTTCAGATGCAATCATCCAGCCATGGAGCACTCGTTTTAGGATTTGGAGCTTTCTGCCTTGTTCTGTACTCCTCTTTTTCAAAGTGACCCCAGCCCCATCACCTTTGAAAGAAGAGTTATTCTGCAAATATTTCGAGACTGCCCACTTTGAAGGGCTCCGGCCATCGCCAAGTGGGAAAGGAGCCCAGCCATGTGAATCGTCTCATGCAATTGCTACAGCTCCTTTGTCCAAAGCTCCCTCATGTCAGGCCTTTCCAAGAGCCGCAAACCCTTGGAAAATGTACTGATTTGAGTCTTATCGCTTTTTTGCCTATTTTTGATGAAAGTGCTAAAAATACAAAAGAGTAAAATTACCCAAAAGGCAGATGGAAGCAAAAGAAAAAGGGGGTAGATAATCCCCTATCTTGGCTAGCGGAGCACTCACAGTGCCTGCTCCATTATGCCAAGTGATGATGTGGTAAGAGGTAGACATTACTAACAGACGCAGCCAACCAGGCCTGATAACGGGAAAGAATGGTTGCAATAACTTGTTCTAATCAAGAGGAGACATTCAGGATGCAGACAGTTAAGGATGGGGTCAGCTGTTGGATGGGCTGCAGTGTTAGAACCAGCTACCCCAAAGGCAGGCTTCCGTGTGCCCACTCTGTTCATGGCCCTGGGTCTGGGCATTCCTGTTTTTCTGAAACCAGCCTCAAATCAATGAAGGTTGGCTCAAAGAGGAGGTGGGGGGGGGGGGGTGGATAGGAAGGGAGGCAAGAGCAGGGTCTTAAACAGAGAAAGCTTTCATTTCACATTTCCCTTCCCCCATATGGATTTGCTTTTCTATTCAGTTTTCATAGCTAGATTAACCCTTTTTGTTCACACATGTGAATCTTGGGAATCTCCAATAATTTCCTTCCCTGGAGGAGAAGACAGAACCAAACAAGTGATTACAAGTATAGAAAATGTTCCATACAGGGCTGTGTGTGCGTGCGCACTCATGGATATGCATGCTGTGTGTGGATGTGTGGATGTGTGCACGTGTGTGTGCATGCATGTGGATGGGTGTCTAACAGGTCATACGTGGTGGTTAGGAGCTTAGAAAGGACAGGAGAGGGGAGAGCTTCCTGAAGAGGTAATGGGCGGAACTGGTGGCAGTTTCCAGAACTACTCCAGGGGCATGGTCATCAAGGAGACTCAACAGATGGATTGGGACCCATTTCAGGGGAAGCTGGCAGGGTAGACAGAGGAGCGAAAAGCTTCTTTCACCACCCCAATGGGCTGGGATCGCCGGGCATCCTGATGACTTTTCACACCCTCTAGAGCATGTGCTGGGATTCTGTGAATTTTCTTCTCCTTGCTGGCTGCCCTGCTTTCAACTTAATTTTACCTGTTAAATATCATGTGTTAAGAGAGGAAGAATAGTAAAGAGAACATGATGTACTCTGTATTTTGTCCCAAACACAAATTCTCGTAGAGTCAAGCCTGGACAAACCATCTTGACAAAAACAAAAACAAAAACAAAAACAAAAAACAAAAACAAAAAAACTTTTCTTATAGAGAGTAAAAAGTGCTCTTTTGTTGGGCATTTGTTCAAAACTTTATTTGGGATACCAGACACTCCTAACATGAGCTAAATTCATCAGACTAACTCTCAACCACAGCTGGTCTGAGGAATCAACTTAATACACACAACCATTTAACAGGAAAGATAATCAGATCTATACCCCAAAATACTGACAACTCAAGCATTTCTGCCATCAGCTCATCAGCCACTAAATGTTTTCCTTTTCTGCTGCTTTAAATAGGATTGGGCTTTAAAAACAAAAAGGAAAAAGAACAAGTTTTCCATCCATTGAATTCTGAGTACAAGATCAGCTGGGCTAATCTCAATTTGTTTAGTCTATGCATTTTTATCCTTATTACACAATTCAGGAAAAGGGTATCTAAGTTGAAGTGATTTCGTTACATCTGTGCTTGTCCAGACAGAAGACTAGGAACGCCCAGGGAACAACCATGGAGAAGAAACAGTGTATGTGGACACATACCCACACAGATATCCACATACATCTGCACACACACATCCATGTACACACATGCACACACACACAATCCCCTGAGGAATATTTGTGTCCCCAGATATGACCTCTGATGTAGACAAGGTCTTTGTTGCTGCCTTTGTGAGACTTGCTGTGGTTTTAGGAGGCACTTTATCCTAAGTTGTTTCCATGGCTAATTTGCATGGCATTATAGAGAGCATAGGTCAGTCAGTGCAGAATGGAAATTTGAATAAGTAAGTTTCTGCTCACTCCTCTGTACCATATTTGAAGCCAGCCACCTTAAGGCCAGGCTACACACCCCACTTTTTCATCTCCTCTTTGGGGAAACAGGGTTTTCTTGGCCACAAACTGAAGCCCTGGCTTGAGGATTCTGCAGCCAGAGTACAAGTATCAGTAGGGAGGAGAGAGAGGCAGGAGATCAACACAGGGCAACAGTTGTGCCTAAGATTGGAGGGGACAAGATGGAGAATGCCCATTTTATATATAATATTCCATATATATGTGTGTATATATATATGTATATACATGTATGTATATATGTATATATATGTGTGTGTGTATATGTATACATATGTACATATACATATATATATATATGTATATGGAATATGGAATAACGCCCAAAGTCACCCTAATGTAAGAGTTTGTGTTGTTCATCCAGCATCCCTGGATTTCTGGGCCCCAGTCTTTACCTCTGGTGGCACACAGGACATGTCACAAGGAGGGTTTATGTTCAGGAAGGGTGACGAATGTAACTCTGACATTAAGAATGGACAGTTATTGTACTAGTAAGTGTATTGATTTCATTACTTTTTTAAGATTTTGTAAGGCTATTTGGCAACTCATTCTTTCAATCACTGGAGAGCTTCAAAAAAAAAAAAAAAAGAAAGAAAAAAAGAAAAAACACAGAAGTTCAGACCCTGTCGAGGCCATGGGGTTCTTGAGTGGGACAATGAAATATAAGGCCCCCATTACACTTCCCAGCCAGGTCAGTCTCTGAAAGGATCACACTTCTCAAGTGGGGGGTGGGGAAAACAACTTTCCACGATGCAGCTTGTAACCATCTGGGCCTTGAGTGTCCCAGCTTGGGCCCCTCTGTCTGGCAGGACCTCTCAGTCCCCACTTGGGCCCCAGGTTTAGGGAGGACCACCCTGACCTCAAGCCTGGCAAAGGATCTCAACATCAGTGGGAGTCATCCAATAAGTCATCCAGCCAGGGAAATTTAGAAGCAGAGGAAGGGCTGTGGTCTCCCTTCTGTCTGGCTATTCAGAGAGTTACTGCATTTGGCATGAATGCCTGTGAGGTGGGCTTATGCCAGGGAAGAAGGAACCAAAATGAAATAACAAAAGTCAGACATGCTGTAAATCTCACCTTGTAGGGAATGGTGGTCGGGGAGGAGATGTCTCTCTCCGATGAGCTGAGAGCCAGAGTCCAAGTTGTAGTGGCTGAGGGTACAATGGGGAAGCCCAGTTGTTCCCAAACTTGTCTGCACATTGGGCTCCTCCAGAGAACTTCCCAAATGACTGAGGTCTGTTGCCTGTCCCCAGCAATTATGGCTAAATTTCAGTGGCATGCAGCTGGGATTTTAGAAGTGTTAAAAGATCTCCAGGTGATTCTATTGTGTAGACAAGTTGGGAACCGCTGATGTAGCCCTTTGCTCTTTAAAGCGTGGTCCCCGGACTGGCAGCATCAGCTTTCCCTGGAAGGTCGGTAGAACTACAGAATATAAGGCTCATCCCAGACCTGCTACACCACAGTCTTCTTGTTAGCTAGATCCCAGCTGATGTTCATGCTAATCAGAGTGTCTGATTAATTTCAAACACATGCAGACCAGGCCAAATCCCCATACTAAAGTACAATGTCATGGCACATTCTTTCTAATTCCTGGCACCAAATGCATTTGCAGTTCTACAGTTATATGGGTTCTTTGAGAAGTAAGTGTAAGGGCCCCAAAATACCTGGAAAATTTCATTTCTTGGCATTGCCTGTAGTGCATTGGTTAAATTAAAATGGAGATTGGGGATTCTGAGAGACCTGGGTTTATTTCTAAGCACCAGGACTTTAATTTGACCTCTGTGAATAGTGTTAATTAGGGAGACCAACTCGTTGTGGTTTGTCCAGAGCATTCCTGGGTTCAGCACTAAAAGTCCTGCATTCAAGCCCTGATTCAGTCTGGAGCAAACCAAGACCATCCGTTTCCTTCAGTTCCTTTATGCACAGCCTGATCAGTGGTTGTCAGACTTGAGCTGTGCATGCAGATCCCCTGGGGGGCTTGAACAGCAATGGCTAGGCCCTACACCAAGTAACTGAGTTAGTGGGTCTGGGGTGAGAACTGAGGATTTGCACTGCTACCAAGTTCCAAGGTGTGTGGGGGTCCACACCTTGAGAACCACCACGAGGCGGTGTAAGATTTGCCTGAGCTTGGGCTTAGCACAGTGGCTGGAAGGCTGCAAGGCCTAGTAGTCGTTCCAGCTGCAACTGGTTATCTTTTTTATGGAAAAGATGCGACATGAGCTGGTCTCAAAAGAGTAGGTGGGGCTGAAGCTTCCTGAGGTTTGATAAGCCTGAGCAAAAAAACAAAAAAACAAACCCCAGTGTATATTTCAGAGAACTTCCAGAGGCTCAAGTGATTGGAAAGAGAATCTGGGTAGAAATAGTAGATGATATGGAAGTAAAAATAGATAAATTTGGACTGGTGAAGTGGGCCACATTCTAGGAGAATGGAGACATCTAACACTCAACAACGTTTATCCCTCTTAATGTGGCTTAATTCAACTTCAAAATGAGATGGGTGTGAGTATCCTTGATCTAAACAAATTATTAGGAGTTGGGAATACGTGTGCCTGGGTGGCTCAATTGCTTAAGCGTCCAGTTTCGGCTCAGGTCATAATTTCAAGGTTTGTGAGCTCGAGCCCTACATTTGCCTCTGTGCTGTCGGTGCAAAGCCCACTCCGGATTCTTTGTCTCCCTGTCTCTCTGCCTTTCCCCCTTTCACACAAGTTCTCTCTCTCTCTCTCTCAAAAATAAGTAAACATAAAAAAAATTTTTTTAAAGGAAATACTTGAGAATAAACCCCAAAATGACTTGCCTCTTGCCTTAGTTATTATGATTTTGTTCTTTTTTAAAGTGGTAACAGTTTCTAGAAGACAGTTTTCAACATGTTGTCCCCCAAGCCACTGTCTGTCCAATCATCTCCAGACCTTGGGTTGGAGGGTGAGCCCCAGCTCCCCAGTCTGGTACTAAACATAAGTGACCTCTCGCCCCTCACTTGGGCTTCCAGGGAGGGAGCAGATAAATCAACTGAAGCCAATACCCTGGTGCTTTTCTCCTACAGGCACTGCCTGTGGTTCTGATTCACTTTCTCCTCCAACCACTGCCTCTCTAGCTGTCTTCAAAGCCTGTCCATTGCCTTGAACATGTATACTTTAGTTTATTTAGCAGAACAGAGTTGGATGGTAAAAATACTGAGACCAATGTGATCATGGCCTTGTACTACTGCCCCCAACGCTAACCTGGAACCCGCCCCCCCCAACTCCTACAAGACACACTGTCCTGCCTGTTTGGATCCAACTGGCCTAATGCCCAGAGTCAGGGCTAGACCTGTAGGAGGCCGTCTGAGGTCTGGAGACTCCTAGTGTGGTAGGAAATCATAGGGTCTGGATTCCAAAAACATGAGTATGAATTATGTCCTGAGCAGCAAATCCCATTAGATCTATGAGCTCAGTTTTTTTTTTTTTCATGAGACAAATGCAAAGTGTCCACATCCTAAGGTTGTTGTGAAAACCCAGTGAGATAAGGAACGTAAATATACTTTGTAAACTGTCAAGTGCTATATCCTTGATGGAAAGTACCAGAGCAGATCAGATGAGAGCACAACTCTGAAGTAAGACCCGCCTGGTTTCACTTCTTGGCTTCACCACTTGCTAGCCATTAGATCCTGAAGAAGAGGCTGAACCTCTCTGCGCCGGCTTCCTCATCTGAAAAGGAAGTCACTAACAGTACCTCTCTCACAGGCTTGTCAAGCATAAATAGTATGAATATGCCTGGCATATGCCTGGCACATGAGGTCTACTCAATAAATGTTAGCTACAGTCAGAATCATTAGGAAAACTATAACATTTTGGCTTGAAGTACAGATGAAGGTAGAGTGAGGGGACCCCCCCTTCCCCATAGGGGCTCCAGCACAGACCATTCTGAGTGGACAAGTTGCTTCTCCTTTCTCAGTCTGTCATGCATCCTCCGTTGTTTAGGAATAATGATTATCCTTCATAGTGTCATCATAATTGTTCAGGAAAAATGCTTAAGTAAGTAAGATCAATCCATGGATTGTCAAGCTGTTAATAGTTGGGAATTGTTGATAGCAATAGAGTCATTGCTGGAATCATTTTTTCCTGTTGATGGCAGTTCTTTTCTGGGCCTTCTCATAATTTCACCCCACCCCATTCTTCACTACCCTGACTCTACCTTCTCTCGTTGGTGGGGAGGAAAAGGTTTGTTTTTAAGAAACAGCATGTTGGCTAATAATTTTTAATAACACATATGCTTATAGGGGCTCCTGGATGGCTCAGTCGGTTAAGCGTCCAACTCTTGATTTTGGCTCAGGTCGTGATCTGACAGTTCATGAGATCAAGCCCCATGTCAGTGCTGACAGCTGACAATGTGGAGCCTGCTTGGGATTCTCTCTCTACCTTTGTCTGCCCCTCACCTTCTCTCTCTCTCTCACTCTCTCTCTCAAAATAGAATAAATAGAACTTAAAAAACAAAGAACACATATGCTCAGAGACTTTACTTGTAAAAATAAAGTCAGGGTAATTGACTTGAAACAGAATTTAGTGTCAATATTCAGAACACCCCAGCTCAGAAAGCAAACCCATGGAGAGTCAGGAGTGCATGTGATGGTGTTAAGATGAAATTTTCAAAAACATAAAATCACAACTCTTGTGCAAATATACAATAAAACTTAGTAAAGATTTTACTCAACTCATTAGTTAATAAAGTAATCAGTAAGATATTTAGGCCAGTTCATAAAGCATCTGAAGGGCTGTATATTTCAATGTTAGGACAAGATTGATGGGTTAGGTACATAACTAGCTAATGTCCAGCAGGACAATAAACCATAACCTTTAAGGTTGTCTGTTTCAAAAAGACAAAAACTGCTTGTATTTGTATCTTTACTGGACAAAAAATCTGTAAGTTAACACGTGACTGCACCAAGTCTTGGGGTAAAGCAAAGTAAATTTGTCTAGATAATCCTCATGGGGGTGGGGAGTGAGGGCCAAGGTCATTGTCACCATATGATACTGAGAAGATGTGCCACCCACTTTTCTGCCTCATGCTCAATGTTTGGATAAGTTGTTTTTAACGATGGTAAATATTTTACTTTGCAAACAACCTTTTAATCTGATTTGTGGCTTACTACAGCCTGGTGGAGGCAGAAAGGGCAGGGAAAACCCATTTCTCAGAGGAGAACACCGAGTTACACAATGGGAGGAGAACTCGCATTTTCTAATCCCAAATCCTCACTCCTACACTTCGTATTGTATGTCCTCTTTTCCCTTCTTCATCCCCGTCCTGCCTTGTTCTTGGCTACATCTCCTCCCTGTAATACTTCCCCTGGCGGTTCACCTGAAGGAAATGCTCAAAGTGAGGAGAAGGCCCTGTGGCTCCCTGCCCTTTGCGCCCCGTGGCCCTTGCGCCCCCACGGCTCCTGGCCTAGCTAAGTCCTTTCAAGTCCCTGACAAGATTCAGTTCCACAACATCCTACTCCTCCAGAGCCAAAGAAAATTGTCAAAACATTTTATCTCCCCTCAAGAAAAGGGTTAGAGTACATGCTACATTCCAGGGACCCATTTTTTAAAGTGATGGCTGCTTTTAAGCTCTTCTGTGTTCAGCTACTGTGAACCACTGTGAGCAGCCACTGGGCCATCTTCCATCTGAGACCGAGTCCGCATCAGAGAAACCTACTGTTTATAAACCAGAATGTCTTGTTTGAAACGCTGTTTCTGCTTGGTGTTTTCCTCCCCTCAATAAACAGGATCATCATTTTCTGTGTCCCAGATAGCTAGGTCTGTCTGGCTCCTGGATAAATGACACACAGTGGACAAAATGGCTATTTATTGTGCTAAGCAGTCATCCAGGAAACTGGCTGCAAGTGTGTCCTGATGGCCCAAATCTGCTGCTTCCTTGCAAGGCCATCTATTTTTCTCTTCCATGGACTTCTGTCACCATGGAAACTGTCCCACTAGCAGGATGAAGGCTAAGGCCAACTGTCTGCCTCCTCCCCTTAGTCAGAGAGACAACATTTGCACGCATGAAGCAAAGTAGACAGTAAGAAAGTCTATGAGGTATGCGCTTAGAAAGTAGTTCCTCTGAAGCTCTCTAGAATTCTGAAGCTGGGAAAAGAATTGTTTTTAGAATGTCTGATTCAGGGTCTCTCAGACTGTTTACACAAGGTACAGTGACAACAAGAACAAACACTCGGTGCATAATATGTGCATGCCAAGCCCTTTCCATGCAGCAACCCACATAACCCTCACAGTCTGCAAGACCAGTTACTTGCCAAGGTCCAGCAGAAGAGCCATCCACCATTTGGAAACACATCATACAAGAGGATTCTGGGTAACAGAAT
The DNA here is from genome assembly GCF_022837055.1 of Prionailurus viverrinus. NCBI lineage: Eukaryota > Metazoa > Chordata > Mammalia > Carnivora > Felidae > Prionailurus > Prionailurus viverrinus. Next base: position 49,642,957 of record NC_062562.1, read on the forward strand.
TCCAACAACCTCGATCCAGGCCAGTTTTCTCATTTTACAGGGGAGCAACTTAGATGGGGCAAGGAAATGAGTCGCTTCTAGCCGCACAGCTAATAAATGTCAGAGCTGGCACCATAGAGCCAGCCCCCCGCCGCAGGCCCGTGCTCTTCTGTGCTGCCTTACATCACTAGTTCTAGCCAGACCCTGAGCCAGCAGCTCAGCCCTGCCGGCCAAGCATCAGGTCTAATCCCCTTATAGGATGACTGTTGAATCTGCCGCTCATTAGAAGAATGGCAATGCTCACACGCAGGGTGTTTTGCCACTTATGAAATGCTTCCACCTAGCTCTTCTGTTTCCAGGCTTTGCTGCCTCTGGGTCTAAAACAATCCAACAATGAAGCCTTATTCATACGTTGTATACCTTCCAAAATAACCATTGAATCACTCAAACATTAAGTGCGGAAGGATGGCTGCATTTCAACTAGTAGAATCCAAGGTAACAGGAGGCAGAAAGGAGAGATCAAAGTTTGCAAGGTTTTAGATGCCAGGGTCTTAGAGAGTAAAGTTCCACGTGTGAGTGAAAGCTCCGCAGCTTAGGACGATGACTTGATAGTGAGCATGCTCTTGTTTTCAATTTTCAACGCGAATCTAGCACTGAACGGGCACAAGTCGGAACGTGATCCCCTTTAGATATGTGCAGTGTGGCTCTTACTCTCCAAAGTTGTGAATGTGTATAAGAACAGCATAGTATGGGGGCACCTCGGTGACACAGTCAGTGGAGCGTTCAACTTCAGCTCAGGTCACGATCTCACAGTTTGTGAGTTCAAGTCCCGCCTCATGCTCACTGCTGTCAGCACAGAGCCTGCTTCAGATCCTCTGTCCATCTCTTTCTCTGCCCCTCCCACAGCCCTCCCCTCAAAAATAAACATTAAAAAGAAACTTTACAGAACAGCATAGTACGAGAAGATATGGTGCAAACCGCAGTTGTCAAAGTGGGGGGTGTGAAACCTAGGTGTCATTGTGGGAAGATTTGAGCAACGGAAGAGAAATCTGGTAAAGAATAACTGTGACCTTTCGTGTACTTCTCTGGATTCTAACAGTAGCAGTGAGGGTGGACTCACAAGTTTCACTCCTTTTTTTTCCTGCTTAAAAGCAGGAAGAGGAAACAGGGGTGCTCAGAATACAAGACACCCCCACACACACACCATCATGCCCTTTCATATCTTTTTGCCCTCACACATTTCTCTTCCAAGAATCCCCTTCTCCCTTTCTGCCTGCTCATAGCCCCCATCCAGAGTCACCTCTTCTAAGAAGCCTGACTGGACTTCCCCTACAGGTTTATTAACACCTCCCTCTGGGCACCTAAACTCTGTGTGCAAAACAACAGCAGTTACCATCTTGAGTACCTCATGTGAATGGGCACTTTGCATACATTATCTTTGTACCCATTTGACAAGTAAGGAGACTGAGGCTCAGTTGGTCCAAGGCCAGTATGGCTGGTAAGTCCCGAAGCTGGGTTGGTAATCTTGGTCTCCCAGGCTCCAAAGTCCAGCCTCTGCCACACAACAGGCAGCTTCCTTTGCCTCAAACTTACCCCTTCCAGGAGCAGGTGATAAGTATGTGTTTCTCTCTTCATCCCCCCCTAGTCTGCGAGTACTCCTAGGGCACACCCGAATCTTATGATGTATCCCTGTGCCTGACATACAGTAGATACTAAATTAGTGGTTAAATGAATCAAATGTCTGTTGAATGAGGAGCTTATCCGTTTATCTTACTAGTTGATGAAGACTTGTTCTTGATAAAATCATAGTACGTGTGCATACCTGCCACCAAGTCTTCCCCACCCCCAGTTGAGAGTTAGGGAAGTTTCTCAGCCAGCAGATCCATACACTAACCCCAGGCTTCTCCCATCTTAATGTCATACAAATCTCCCGGGAAGTTTATTGGTGTGCAGATTCTGATTCCGAGGGCTGGAGCGGGGCCCGAGGGTCTGTGCTTCTGGCAAGCTTCCCATGATGCTGCTGATTTGAAGACCCCGTTTGAGAGTCATTTGGGTCTCAACACATCAGCAGCGGCTGGTGACAAAGAGTAAAGCCTGTGCCGGGTGTTGTTCTCCTTCCAAAGGACAACCAGATTTCAAATGCTCCTGATTTTCCGTGGTTTAGCGAAATATTTAAGTTATGCTTTGAGCGATAGACACGTGGCAGCATGCGCATTTGTTTGTGCCTGTAGCTTTGGTTTAATCACACCCTATCAATAAATCACAAATAAATGAGGGAGAGGAGGCACTCACTGGAAGATTCCATTCCAGTGACAAGTGGACCAGGGGAGCTGATGAATATAAAGGGAAGAGCGGAGGGTTTTCAACACAGCCCTGGTGGCTGGTGACAGCACTGAAAGGCCAGCAATAAGCCCCCGCCTCATTCCATTTTTACTGGCAAGGACCCCACCCTTCCCCACTTGCCTGCCCTATGGCCACTTCCCCGGCTGGTCTTCTCCATTCTTGGTAAACAGTAACTGATGGCTTATTCATCTTGAGCCCTTTGAACCCCACACAATCCCTTTGCTGGCATGCCAAGTCTTTTAGAGGTCAAGCATCCCCGATCCAAGACTTGTGGAAGTGAAACACCCTCTTTTCTGTCTCCTTTTCCAGATGTCCCTGGGCCAGCAGCAGTCAGCAAGAGGTGTGCCTTGTTTGAGATGCAAGGGGACGTGTTCGGGCTTTGAGCCACATCCATGGAGGTAACAAACTTTGTCAGGAGAAGCTCTGCCTGCCTGCACTTCTTGGCTGCCCTTTCTGGGAACCCCAGCCATTCTTCTCTGCTGGGACTGCTTACTTAGGATGCATGTATTTCAGGGAGGACTGGCTCCAGAGTGAACGCACTCCTGCTTGGCCTCATTCAGAAATGACAGAAAAGCCCTTAGGAGCCAAGATGAGGAAGGAGCTTAGTGCTTCATGCACCGTTTTGAGGTGGAGACCACCAAGCTGGCCCCACGAAGGACTGCACTGGGCAGATGTGGGCAGATGTTAGTTGGTGCCTCGTCCTCTCTGGACTGCTCTATCCTTGGGCTTGGTGCATATGGCGGATCTCCCCATACGGTGCCGTCACCCCATTTGGATCTCAGAGTACCCCTGGGCCAGAAATAAAAGTCACTGTGTCCACAGTATTTAAAAACCAGGCGCTACATTCATATCCGTGAGGGAGGGCCATGAGATCCAGCTGGACTTGGAACTGTAGAGTGTTTCTTTCTCTCTTTTTATTGAGGAATCTGAAAAGCAGAGGTGGAGACCTCACACTGCACAGCCCCCAGGCGCTATTCCCATCAGCATCTATGTGGAGTTGTGCAGGGCACACAGCCTGTGTGACTGTCCTGGCAGCCCTGGAAGAGAGAGGCTAACCTCTGTAGGGCACGATAGTGAAGTAGAGCTTTTGATGCCCCTGCCAGAGGGGTTCCTGGGGCACTCAGAGCAGGAGTGAAATTTGGGAGGTATTTGTCTCAGAGTTGTTGATTTCCATGGTGGGATGGCAATTAGAAAAACATTCATTGCTAAATCTTGTACATTGGAATATTGAAGCAATCCTGAGCAGTTGGTATTAGTATCTCAGTGTCTCCATTTTTCATATCAGGAAACTGAGGCTGGCTAACAGGGGTGGGGAGGGGATGGCTACTAAATGCCAGGATTCAAAGTTGGGTCTTTGTGAAACCCCACTCCATGCTCTTAGACATTCTACAGTAGTACTGTGGGTCGTGAGCTTTTGAAGCACAGGACTGTTCCTTGACTTCATTCCCTGACAGTCCTTGACCTCACAGGAGCTCATGTGGTCTTCTGGATGCAAGTGACTTTCAAAGTCATCCAAACCCCACTGTATCCCCTGCACAGATACCTCCTACAGCTAGCACACTTCCTGTTGGGGGAATGCCCCACGCATCTAGTTTGGTCACTAGAGCTCTTTCTGGCCTTGAGGAGTCAGCTTCTCTATCATTCCGCCCCCTTGATGCTGAACCTGCCATCAGGGTGTCACGGAACAATGCTGACTCCTCATCAGCTCTCCAAGGACAGCTGGGATGCCTCCTTTCAGAATCCTTAGGGCAGCGGGGAGGGATAATGTTCCCTGAATGCACCCCCTGACTCAGTCAATAATGTTTCCCCCTCTCAATGTTCAGCCCCTTGCTGCCTCTTGTCTGACATCTGAACAGGGTCATTTAACATATTCTGTCTGGTTTTCTAGCTGTTTATGGCAGGAGGACACTTCTGGGCCCTGTTCTTCAGGACTGTAAGCAAGGAGTCTCAGCATTGTTGTAATCCCTACATTCCCCCACCATTCTACAAAGGACGTGAATGTCCGGTGAATTTATCCTTGAGAAATGCAGACTGCAGCCTCGGGTCCCCCATAGCAAGCATTGTATTTGGTTTGAATCACTTTAATGGGGACTTAAATTCAAGCCACACTGGAGCAGTGAGGTCTCAGAACCTTAGCAGGGAAGCTACATAAAACCATTTTTATGCTCCAATTTTCACACTGTCAGTAGTTAGAAATTTATTTAAATGACCCAAGTGGCAGCCAGCCTGGTTTAGTGAGCAATTTCCTCAAACAATAATTCATGTGCTCACTCACCTTGAACAAACACTTCCCTTCTGTAAGCCTCACCTTTTCCATCTGATAAATAGGAGCATTGGAGCCAATGTGCTCTTGGTTCCCCTTCTGGCTTTACAATCCATAGTTTCAGGCAAGTTGTCTGTAATCAAACTTGTGACTGACATGGTTAATGGAATTAGAATGGTATTAGAGGCACAGATGGTAGAGTTATTTGAAGAGGACAGTATGGAGTGAAGGCAAGAGCAGACTTTCAGAACCAGCATATCATGAAAATGGAAGGGGAGGCTCCCCCAGCAGCCTGCAGCCTCCCACTTCCCAGATGGACATGCTGGGCTTGCTGGCATTCCGAGACAACCTCAGGATGCTGAACTGCCCTTCAGGGCAGTGGCAAACATGCCTCCAGGACTTCAGGCTTTTCAGAGAGAGCCCAACAGAAAGTCTCTTCCTTGCGTACAGAGATATTTTTATATTATCTTTATTGTAATAACTTTATTTTTTTTTTAATGTCTACTGACTCCAGTGAGTAGAGAAAAACCGCAATTTGAGGGAAGCAGGGACACAGTATGAAAAATGGAGACAGACCACACAGGTGCTTCAAATTACAAAGTTTTACATGCTTCAGGGGTCACTCTCCAATGGATTCTCCCGGTCTCCTCACTGTGACGTGCCTTCTGATGAGGTCTTGTCTCCATACCAGCTGCAGGAATTATATTGTTCCCTCTGCCTCTTCTGCCCAGGGCAGTGGATCTTCACAGATAACTGTGCCCTGAGATTTGGGCTTCCTTTGCTTTTTGACAGACAATCTAGAGAAAGTCAACCAGAGCCGCTTAAATTCCCGAAAGGGACCGACTAGTGACTCTGGCACTTTGATGTGCATCCGAATTACCTCTGAACAGGATTACAAGTACCCATGACCAGATCCTGCTCCTGACCAGTGCATCTGACTAGCTGGGGCCAGGGAGGGCATCTCCAAGTTTACCAAGCTGCCCAGGTGATTTGGATGCATAGCAAAGTGTGAAAACTCATCAAATAGACCAGGGGTAAGCTAACTTGCTGTAAATAGCCCATTAGTAAACATTTTAGGTTTGTCAAGCCATAGGGTCTCTGGCATAACCAATCATCTTGGCCCTTGTAGCATGAAAGCATCCATTAAGCGTGTAAATGAATGAATGTGATTATGTTCTGTAGATCTCTATTTCAGGACACTGACATTCAAATTTCCTATCATTTTCTTGTATCACAAGATAGTAATCTTCTTTTCAATTTTTTCAGCCATCTAACAATGTAAAAACTCTTCTTCAGAGGCTGTGCAAAAATGGGTGATGGGTCAGATTCGGCCAATGGAATGTAGTTTGCCAACCCCTAATGTAGACCAACTCTCTCATTGTCAGATAGGAAATTTGACCACGGGCTGGTGTTGGGCTAGTGTTGAGGCTGGCATTACATTCCAAGGCTTTGCCTCTTCCACCATTCCAGGTAGCCCAGGAGAGATTACAGAAATGGCCATTTTAACACCTTTGGGGATCTTCCTGGGTGTGTCCGTGCCCTCTTCAGTCTGGGTGCCTGGAAAGAGTAGAGTGGGGCCAGAGGGGTGCCTTCTTCATTTATGGTGTCCCAGCAACCATACCTGGCAACATGACGGCATGAATAAAAGGAGACATAATACTGACATAATGTCAAAGAATATCTCATATCCGTCAACATTTTCCATTTCAAGGTGTTTTGCATTCCACACATCTCTAATAGCATCCTGAGAATCTACATTAACCAAATAAGCAAATTCAGCCTCCCCACCCAGCTCCACACATGGAAGGCATTGGGGGTCCAAGGGTCCACTTGGACACTGGGCTTTCCCTCACTTCTTTCCACTTCCTCCTTCCATTTCCTCCTCTGCTGCTGTCACTCCCTACGTGTAAACTAGTGGTTTATTCCCTACCTTAGGGAAGCAGTCTCCTCCATGTCTATCTCATGAAAGGGAGAGGCAAGAGAATATTTATCATGAGTAAGATGCCCCAATTCTGAAAACACGAGCAACAGAGAAAAAAAGAAAAGACTTCTTGGTTTTGCCCCACGTCATCTTTAGGGTCATATTCTCTTTTGTAGTGCTGGAATTATTCTTGAGATCAACAATTTTACCATTTCTCAAATTATAGCCCACGGAACGTGGACTGGGGCTGCAAGCTTCTCCTTGAATAACACTGGAAACGCTGCATTTTCCCTGACTTAAAGTCACGCTGTACATCAGTGCGTTAAAAACAAGAATCAGCCTTGCACTGAAGAAACTCGTTTCACCATCTGTAACCCACTGTTTCCCCACACTGAGCCTTTTTCCGTGTGCCACATACTTACATGCTGGGGGAACTGGTCCAGACCAGCGGAACCACCCCAGAGGATATGTGACTCTCATATGGCCCAACCTTACTCTATGTTACATTTTCCATCTGATTTGCTTTCCCTCTCCCACTCCAACTATAGGCTCCTGGAAGGGTGCGCTGGGTCCTCCTCACTTTATATTAGACAAGGTTTCTCAACCTCAGCACCACTGATGTTTGGGGCAGGATAATTCTTTGCGGTGGAGGGGGCCATCCTATATTTTATGGGATGTTTAGCAGCATCCCTGGCCTCTACCCTCTAGAATCCAGTAGCACTCCATTGCCATAATCAAAGGTGTCTTCAGACATTGCCAAATGCCTCCTGGGCATCAGAATTGACCTTAGTTTGGAACCACTGAGGTAGACTATCAAGGTGTGCTCCTGCGGGCATCCCAGGCAATATTTGTGATACATGGGTGAACATATCAATCTCCTGAGTTTAGAAGAGAAAAAAAGGAGGGTTCCTTCAGGCATGCCTAGCTGTGAGGCGCCCACGCTACTGCAGTGACACTTTTGCTTGGGCCTGCCCCATCCATCCCTGCTGCAGTTTCCGATGTTGCTTGCTTTACTTAACAAGCTCTTAAGTCTCATGCATGGGAGCAAGTGAGATACAGCACGCCTCAGGAGTCACAGCACACCTCAGGTGACAAGCCAGAAAGGGAGGGAAGAGGTTTTCCTCTACACCGCGAACACTCTGGATTTCACAACCTTAACAGCATGGCACAAGGCAGCCAGATGCTTTTGTTTTTCATTGTCAGAGAGAAGTGTCAGGCTTTCAAGTGAATGTGAAGCTTCCCTAGGATGCTTTTCCTTCTCGCAGCCTCACAACATAGCCTTGCCAGTGAATATCAATCTCTCCAGCCCAAGGGGTTTTCTTAGCTCATTCTCTTTCCCCTGGGTCCCAGCCACAAGTTGCTTAAAGAAATTTTCCAGCTGTATTCTAACTTCAGTATGAGTGCTAAAGAGTTCACAGTTGCTGAAGCTCCAACGCTCATGAATCTTGGGAGACAATTTCAATAATTCCTTAGAGCAGGGGTCAGCAAACATTTTTTATAAAGGACCAGAGAATGGATAATTTAGGCTCTGTGGGCCAAATGGTCTCTGCTGCAATTACTCAAGTCTGCCGCTGTAGCCCAAATGCATCCACAGACAATATATAAATGAATGAGCATGGCTGTGTTCCAATAAAACTTTATTTATAAAATCAGGTTGTGGGCCAGGTTCAACCTACAGGTCAAAAAGACTCCTGCTTTTGAGCATCTTTAATGAATGAACCAGCCCTTGCTGCCACCATGAGTAAAAATGTGCTGTTCTTCTGACCAGCTGAAGTCATATCCCACATTCCCCACAGACAGACAGATGGATTGATAGGTAGTCTCCCAAAAGCAGTTCCCAATCCCAAAGTCCTTTTGGTCTCACATTACCATTCATCTGCTGCCAGCCGTTCCAAGTTACTAAAGTTGAGCCTTGAACTTGCTTTCAAAAAGGCAGATGCTACCATCAGGAGACTGCTCCTCTTCTCTGGAGGTTGATCTCACTTTTCCCGATTACCGCCCCCCCCCCCCCCCCAGGAAAATATGCAAGTCATGCAAATGCAGCCATGAGGACCACTGCCTGAGCTCTGAGCTGGAAGACGATCGGAAAATTGGCCGCTTGCTGATGGACTCCAAGTATTCCACCCTCACAGCCCGAGTGAAAGGCGGGGACGGCATCCGGATTTACAAGAGGAATCGGATGATCATGACCAATCCCATTGCCACTGGGAAAGATCCCACCTTTGACACCATCACCTATGAGTGGGCCCCCCCTGGAGTCACCCAGAAACTGGTAAGACAGCTTCCTCCAACCAAATGGTTGTTGTCCTGTCCTTGTAAATGTTAGTCATGCCTGAATTTCAAAGACAAGGTAAGACGAGGGCAATATTACAGAAATGACAGGAATAACTAAGGTTCCAAACCTGCTCCTGCATCACTTATGTGATCTTGAAGTGAAAACTGTCTGGGCCTCGGTTTTCCTCTTCCATGAAATGGATAGAAGTGTTTCTATGAATTCTGAGGGCCCTTCCAATTCCAGTACAGGGTCGTTCATGATTCCCTTTGGGCTCCCCACTTCTGAACAAAGGCTGACTTATCATTCAGGATTCCCACAGTGCTTGTCTTCATGTGTGAGTTGTTCCTTTTCCCTCAGAGTGGCCTGGGATGTATCCTTTGCAGGCCTGTGGGGGAGCACAAAAACAGTCCTGTCTTCTTGCCAACAGCTGAAGGCTCTTAGCCTTGGAAGGGAGAACCAGACTAGCTTTACACAACCCTGGGGGTGAGGCACCCAGAGAAGGACAACATCCAGAGAGAGCAAGTAACTTGCACAAGGTCACACCCTGGCTGCCCACTACAAAGACCCGTATCAAGTTCCCATGCACAGGCCTCACCCCAGATCAGAAGCTCCAGATTACAGGATCAGAATCACCAGACATGGGCATTTAACTCTTCAGATAATGATACCTTCAGCCATCATCAAGACCCCACAGACATGACCAGTGCCCCTCCAATTTCAACAAGCACATACATCATCTAGACAACTTGCAGAAATATATCTAGGAAGCTTGGGGCTGGTCCTGAGACTCTGCACTCCTGACACGCTCCCAGGGGATGCTGGCCCCCAGACCACGCTTGGAATAGTGAGGGCCTAGATGATTTCCACAAGTTCATGAGATTGAAAAAGTTCCTACAATTTTAGAGATGGAAGCCTGGCATGTAATTAAATCTCTTCTGGGAGAAAAGGAGAGCCTTCAGAGTCCTGCATGGTCATACCCCCACAGGCTGTACCCGCAGCTCTGGCTATGACCCCTCACCCTTTACTTTATAGTGCTCTGACCTTCTTCTTTCCTGCTCTGGAACACTCCAGGCTTTTGCCCTCCTCATGGACTTTACACTTGCTGTTCCCTCCCCTTGAAATGCCTTTCCCTGCTCTTTGCATGGCTGGGTCTTTCTGATAGGTCTCAGACGGGCCTTCCCTAACTCCCCAGTCCACCTATCCTCCAGCTATATTTTTTTCTCTCTCCCTCAGTTCGCCATTGATTCTATAGAAGATTTATTGTGAGCCGCAATTGTCTTATGTATGTCTTTGTTTGGTTATCTCTCTCATTGGAGTGAAGCGAGGTCCATGAGGGCAGACACCACACCTGTCCTGTGCACCATCCTATCTGGCACATCCTATTTGTGCTACATCACCCTCCGGGGCAGTGGCATTCCACACGTGGTCTGTGGACTAACAGTGTACCACAAAATCCTGTGACTGGTCCACAACGAGAAGTACAGAAATTGAAAATAAATGTTGGGGAAATATAGTAGCAATTGACATCCAAGCATGTGATCAGACAACTCCTCTCACTGAACAGAATTCCACTGTGGTCAGACCCATGTGGAAATCTCATGTGGCATGAGCTACATTCTCATCGCATGCAGTGAGCCCAAGAATCCTTCTGCAATCGGTGAAAAAAAAAAATCAAACAAAAAAACCTGATCCTTCACCATAGAGCATCTGAGCAGCACCCTTCTAAGCTGTAGCTTAAGTGGAGGAAAGGAGGGGGAAATCCCTTTTCAATCAAGTGGAGAGAGGCAAAGATGCTTTTTTTAAAAAAAGCTATAGTTCTTGAAAACATATTTTAAAAGAATGCGTCAGCATTTGTGAGCTCAGCCACCCTGTGAGGTAGGAATTATTTTGCATGTAAGGAAACCTAGAATGGTTAATCGGCCTTGACCAGTTGGAGGGGCTGGGCAGGGGCAGATCCGGGCCACAGAGAGTGGCATCCAACTATAGCAGTGCTGGGTGGCTCCAAATGTGGGTCTGCCTCCAGCACCCAGGTCTGGCTAAGCCATCAAGCAGGTCTCCAAGATGTCAGTGGAAACTAAAGCAAGCAGCTCGTAAAAGAGCTGGCTGTGGGCGTTAGGAACTGGCTGGTGAAAACCCCAAATGCTTCGGCTCCAGACTAATCAGAGGAAGGCATCGTGAGGCTGTGATTAATGCTCGCTCATAAAACCACATGGTATAAAGGCCCCTCTGTCTGCTCTGCATCTGGCCTGCCTGAGCAAGTTGCCTGAGATTGGACAGCTCTCCCTTCCCATTCACCCTCCCCACTTTTTTTTTTTAATTACCAAGTGATCAGGACTGATTATATTTTGGAAATGGAACTGAATCTTGCTGTCATCCTTCCCAACCAGCATGAAAAATGGAGAAATTCTTAAGCCTTTAAAGATTAGTAACAATAAACCTAACAGCTAATATTTACTGAGTACTTACGTGTGCTAAGCTTAGCATATGCTAAGAGCTATGCATACGTGGTCTCGTCTAATTTTCCAACACTGTTAGGGATATACTGTTACTACCCTTATTCACAGAGGAGGAAACGGAGGCTCAGAGAAGTGACACCACTAGCCTGATGTCCCATAGCTGGCTTAAATGACAGAGCCAGGTCTTGGATTCAGGCCTCCCTGACTCCAAAGCTTAGGCTCCCACCTATCAAGCCAGGCCAGGAGAACCAGACAGGTAGGAGGAGAGGCAGAAAACAGCATGTATTTTGGGTTAGCACTTTTAAGGGAAGGCTTCTAAGAATAGGGAGGGACTTGGGAAAATCTTTGAAAGCTAGCCAGGATTTGGGAGAGGCAAGGATGAAAAGATGAAGGGAACCAGCATCCACTGAGCATTCTGCATGTGTGTGCGCACGTGTGTGTGTGTGTGTGTGTGTGTGTGTGTGTGTGTATGTATGTGTGTATTTATGATGATGGGGAGAGAGGGTTGGGTCAGAGCTATCTGTGCCACTCAGAGCTTGTTAGAGACTCTCTCAGGAATCCCTGTGATATATTTATGATTATGATAAAAAATACTATGATATATTTATATATATGATATATGTCATCAACATCTCACCACTCCCTACATGCTTAATAACCCCATTTTACAGGAGAGCAAACAGAGGCTCTTGAGGAACCCATGCAGGTGTGGCACTCCTACCTTATCCTCTACTCCCACACCCATGGCAAACATTGCTGGTCAGTTAGAGCACGATCTTCCATTGAGTCTCTTTGGGCCTCAGAATCCTTCTCAACACAGCACTCAAGTAGCCACTGTTGATGGAGATTAGCATGTAACACAAAGCCCATGTACTGTCCTTGCCTGACCGCCAGAGAAGCCGAAAGAGCAGGCAGGATGGGGTCTTCCAATTCCAGAGTCCATGTGTGTTCAACTATGCCCAACTCTGGGAATAAGGCACCTTTCTTTTCCACTTTTCTCTCTGCCTTTTGATTCTTCTCCTGATAAAGCCTGATTCTGGGAACCTCTTCACCCAAGATGTCCCAGCCAGACAACAATGCACCAAATGACTCAGAAAGGTCCTCGTGAAAAACTTGAAACCTAAACCAACCTTTCCAACTGCTCTGAGGAAAGGCCTCTTGCTAAAGGTTTTGGGAACATGACCTTAATCAGCTTCCTGGAGGGATTTCTGAGAGATTCTCTTACAAGCTCTGAGTGTCACAGGCAGCTGACTCTGAGCCAGCCCTCTCTCCCTATCGTCCCCTTCCCAAGCCCATGCCAGTCAACAGCAATTGTCTGAAGGGCTGTGTTGAGACGGACTCTGATGCCCTCACCGGGGTTGATGAGTAATGTCTACCACAGGTGTGTGAATAGGGTTCTCAGGCCAGCCAGGCAAGGCCAGCCATCACAAAACAACAACAACAACAACAACAACAACAAAACATTGGCGGCCACATGGTGTGGCCTTGACCCTGCAAAGGTAGAAAGCAGGTACTCAGCTGGGGCTTTGACCTGCAACAGGTTCCTGGGAGGGAACACTCCCTGTCTCCAGAGTTCTGGCCAGGAATCCGTTAGCCCTGCAGGTCACAAACACCTGTAGCCAGGACAGAGCCATGAAAGGACACTGAATACAGGGATCAACAGACAGGTGGCCAGTAAGGCCGCTGCCCCGGGACTCCTACCACAGTGTTTATTTGTAAAGCTATGCAGGGAGGGATGCATGCTCTTGAAGGCCGGAATCAGGGGCATATCCAGGGGCTGGGGGATCATCTCACTAGGCAGTGCCCACACAGCCTCCTCACCCTGATGAAATGAAGACAGAAGGAAACTCCCCTAGAGATTGAGGGAATTTGTTTTTTTCCTCTTTGCAAATCATTCGCCTTCTAGAGAGGCAGTGTAGAAGGGGTTGAGACCCAAGCTGCTGAGTACAAAGCTGTGTCCACCACAGACGAGTTGTGTGACCCTCTGGAGGTTATTTCTCTGTGCCTCGGTTTTTCGAGGGGTGATATTAGTGCCTTCCTCCTGGGGGTTCTGTGAGAAGTAAACGGGCTAACATGGGTCAGGCATTTAGAAGGGTGCTGGAACATAGTAAGTACCATGTAAGTGTGAGCTCTTCCTGCCGTTCCTTCAACCACTCAACCTGGGAGGTCAGCAGCCCTCACAGAAGAAGAGGCTGTGCTCCCATGAGCTCGATCAGCCATGCACTTGGAACTGCTTCCACAGTGGGAGCGAATGAGATGCTAGGCAGGTCTGGGTGCCCTTTCTGGCACGGTGAGCCATAGTCTTGTCACCACCTCCCCATCCCTTCCACAGATCCCGAGGACCGGGCAGGCCTCAGACACGAAATAAGAAGGCCTGGGATAGATATTTGCCCCCCCACCCACCTGTCTCTAACCCATCTCCCCAGGGCCCTGTGCCCTGCCCCAGCCTGTGTGCTGCTGGTCTGCTGCTTGCCCTGTCCTCAGATGGTCACACCCCTTCCCCCTACCCACTGTCCCTGAGTCCTCCGATGTCCTGCTTCAGATGACCCAGGAGGACCTGCAAAAGTGCTCACTTCTGGGCTCCTCCAGACTCCCAAATCAAAGTCTAGGGTGATCCCAGAAAGCTTTTTCACAAGGTGGTCAGGCGATTCTCATGCACCCCAAAGTCTGTGACTAGGTTCTTCAGACCTACCTGCCTGGCATTTTTGTGCTGGAAGCCACCTGTGGTTTCATACTGACCCAGGGAAAAACAGCATCACCCCACACCACCCGCAGACAGAGTCAGGACCGAGCCTTTCCCAGACGTGTGGTCAGCCGTGTGGCTCCCTGGCACTTCTTCCATGTGTTGGGGTTCAGAGTCTTGGCCTCTTTGGCGAACCGGAAACCACGGGTTTCCTTGAGCCGCTTTCCTGCACTGTAGACCCGGGTCAGTGCTACTGCCTCTCTCTCTGCTAATTGTGGTGAGGACCGAGTGAGGTCACCACAGACTTCTCACAGTGCTCAGGACCCTGAAGATCATGCAGTCTACCCCAAACTTTGCAATGATGAAACCGAGGCCTGGGTGGCTGGGTACTTTTTCAGTGTTACACAGAGAACAGCATCAGGGAGGGAGCTAGAAACCAAATTCCCTGATACCCTAAGATTCTATCTACCACCCAGTCCATCTCCTATGCCTGAAAAAGCACCTGGAAAAGTCCTTAGGGACTGTGCAGGTGAAGGGGGATTCACAGTATTCTGTGAGCCCACAGGTGTTCCAAGCTCTAGGGCAGAGCCACATAGGGCCATCTACAGCCACCTCTCACTTCATGAGTCCCACAGAAACCCAGGCCACCTGCCTCTCCCTTCTCTAAAACTGCTCTGACCCGGAATTCATTTATTATGGAAGTTAGCAAACCAGGCTCTGGACTAGTACGCCCCTCCATCAGGTTCCTTGCCCCTCCTCCCTAACGTGAGGCAAAAGCCGGGATTGTTCATTATGAATTACAGTATGACTTTCCATGTTGATTACCACAATCCAGTTCCAACCACGGGATGTGACAGGACACAGGCAGGTTCCAAGAGGGTAAATATGGCAACAGCCACCTGGGCAGTGGGAATCCGGCAAACTGGTGGGGGTGTCAGAGTCACAGTCAGGGTCAGGCACAGAAATGGAGACCAGTTGTAAAGGATAAACAGTTTGCTTTTCACACTTCCTCATGCTGTGTGGCCTTGACCTTTTTCTCCTCTGAATCTCCCCATCCCTGCAACCCACCCAAGTATAAGATTACTGTTCATTACAAAAAAAAAAAAAAAAAGCCAAATTGGACAGTTATCTATGGACATATTAACATTCAGATGGTTTTCAGTCATACTGATGTGGAAATGTTATTACCACGAGACCTTATCAATTTGTTCTATTAGAAGGTGCCTTTGCCTGTTTTTAAATGAACAAACCATGAAATACCTTAAGCCTATAATGATTTAATTATACTTTTCCAAGCAAAGCAATTTTAAACTAGATTGACTCTTTTTCTTTTTAAGGAGCATTGCCATGAGGTAAAGCGAAGTATTTAGTTTTGAAGGAAACCAAATCTGCGTTGCAAAGCCAACGCATCCAGTACAACACTCCCATTCAGAATGTGAATCTGCGACCACTTGGGTGGAGAGTGACAGCTTATTTAGGCCTCTCCGGGTGTCGCCAAATTCACAGCATTTCTGCCTTGACAAGCCTTGGGGCTCTGCAAAAACAGATGGAGATGCTGGAGGCTGCTCACCAATTCCAGATCTGGCTTGGGTGCCTGAGAATCACAGTCGGTTTATCTCCTCCCCACTAGGGCCTACAGTACATGGAGCTCATCCCCAAAGAGAAGCAGCCGGTGACAGGCACCGAGGGCGCTTATTACCGCCGACGCCAGCTCATGCAGCAGCTCCCCATCTACGACCAGGACCCCTCTCGCTGCCGCGGACTTCTGGAGA
The DNA here is from genome assembly GCF_022837055.1 of Prionailurus viverrinus. Classification (NCBI taxonomy): domain Eukaryota; kingdom Metazoa; phylum Chordata; class Mammalia; order Carnivora; family Felidae; genus Prionailurus; species Prionailurus viverrinus. The sequence continues at coordinate 49,658,649 of NC_062562.1, forward strand.
ATGAGTTGAAAGTAATGGAAGAGTTCGTCAAGCAATACAAGAGCGAGGCCCTTGGCGTGGGAGAGGTGGCCCTCCCTGGGCAGGGTGGCTTGCCCAAGGAGGAAGGGAAGCAGCAGGAAAAGCCAGAGGGCACAGAGACCACCGCTCCGACCACCAACGGCAGCATCGGTGACCCGTCCAAAGAATACGTAAGTGTCTGCCGTGCCTCCAGGTCTGGCTGAAAAAACCAGGCCCAGGGCTTGCACAGGCAGGGCCCCAGCTCCAGGCTCTTGCCCCTCATTCCAACATTCATTTCACGCATTCATGTCGCCAGCGGCTGTTTGGTGCTCAGTTACTCTGTGCCAGGCATTATCCTGTGGAAAATAACACAAGGTCACTGTGCTTGAGAGGCTACTCGTCCAGTGGAGGTCACAGGCTACCAAACTGTCACGGCTTAGAGAAAGGGCATCTAACCTTGCTTGAGGTGAGGGTGGGCTTGGAGGAGGAGCTGAGGCCCAGCCTGGCCAGGAGAAATGACTAGGATGAATTCAGGCTTGGCAGGGAAGACCCAGGCCGTCTTAAAGAGGCAAGCTTGGGCAAAACAACCCTAAGTTCCAGAGAGCACGGTGGAGCCAGAGGATTGAACAAAGTCCCATGTGCCTGAGAGCGTGGTGTGCTGGGGGGCATGGGGACACGACGCTGGCAGGGTCAGCAGGGGCACACTTCCTGAAGAGGCAAGCCTTCCATCCATTCATCACCCAAGTATCAACCAGCCTGTGCTGTCTGCCAAGCCCCAGGAAATCAAACAAGTGGAGGACACCGTCCCCACACTGGAGAATACCATGGATGTAGGACTTCACTCTGAGGGCCACCGGCAGCTATGGCAGATTTCAGCGGGAGCTATCACAGGATCTGAGCTGTGCTTGGGAAGGCGCCCTCTAGCAGAATGTGGAAGATGTTCTGTAAGGGAGTGAGGGACTGGAGGCTATTTGAGAGAAAATGAAGAAGGTAGAGTGTCTGGGAGGTGAAAACCTCATGGATGGCTTTGTCTTCATCTGTCCCACAGGAGGTATAAAGGACTAGCTGGAGACGGGTACCACAGAGGGCTGATGTTTGCTGTTTCACGGCCTCTGGCTCCCGTCTACCTTTTGCCCTCTGCCCCAGTTAGCCAAGTGACTTCAGCTGCCTCTAATTGTTATTTGGAGATAAATGTCCCAATACGTGGAGCTCTCAAGCAAATAACCTGCCTTGCTGGTAACAGGCTGGCAGTCGCCCGTGTGAGCCGGACCGCCCAGGGAAATGCCAGCCCTGGTGATGTTGTCACTACATTCAGAAAGGGCCAGGCTCTTTCCTGCCTGCAGTGACTCAAACTTGCCATCCAAAACCTGTGTCCTGAATGTCCAACCCCCATTTGTTGGCACATTCATTTGGGATTACCGTCCAGTGAACTATGGCCGCACACAGTCAATCTGAGAACTCTAAGTCAAAAGAACAAAACTTATTTTCCTTACCACAGGTTTGGCGATGGTGTTGAAAAGACCCATTTCCGATGAAGAATCCATGTCCCAGCGACTTAAAAAAAAAAAATTAGATCCAGTTAGTGTTTCATAAACTAGTGTCCTCCCCATCCAGCCCTATATCCAAATAGTTATCTGTCCTTAAAGCATAAATACTGCATAATTCCAAGTTGGAAGGCAATCTCTTTAAGTTGTTGCGACATTTCCCAATTGCCATTCCCAGGAGAGATACGCTATTTTATCCTTGACTCAGCCCCACATATTTGTACAGCATGGAAGTGGGGCAAAGATGGCCTGAGATCCTGAGCCCCTGCCTATCGTCAACTTTAGGAAGTAGTTCTGACAGTTTGGAAGCATTTAAACAATAAGACCAGACCAAAAACAGAATTTGAAGGAAGCCCGTGGTGGTTGGGCTGGGCTGACTAGGGAAAATGGCCTTCTCCTTCCTTATCCTACCCCCAATCTTGATTGGATAACTAGTTATGTAACTAGTGGATCCCTGCCTGTACATCACGCGTTCATGTCACCTCTAGGTGCTGTGGGTTTCTTTTTCATCTCTGTATCTTCAGCAGGTGCCATTGATATAGATAGTAGGTGCTCAATAAATATGTGAACCATGAATGAATGAACAAATGGATGAATCAGTGAATATTCAGACTAAATAGAGCCTCTAATGATGGGGACAGTTTAGATGACCATTTTGCCCTGGAGGATGATGAGATCCAAGTTCACATTTATTAAGCACCTGCTGTGTGCCAGATGCCATGCCTACTCTTTCAGAGTCTTTGTTTAACTCACCCAGCTGCCTAGTAGGGTGAATTTCACCAACCCCATTTGACAGGTATGGAATCAGAGATTCTAGAGGGTAGGTAACTTTTCCAAGGTTCCACAGTTTCTAAGGAGTAGAACCTGGATCCGATACTTTTCCAACTACATGATGCTGAGTTATAAAACCCTGCTTATTATCTGTTCCAGGAAGAAAGAAGGCTGGGTGCTTTTATTGACTCCCTGTTTATCTCCTAGAAGCCAGGGAGCAAATCCTATAAAGGTAGCTAGATAGCCTGCCAGTCCATAGACAGTGTGTCCCCAGCAACCCCAAATTTGTTCTGCCTTACCCTAGTCAGTGGCCAAGTCAAGTGGACGTGGGTGCTGGCCATCCTGTGTGCTGTGTCCCTTCTGTTTCTCATAAAAGGGAAGTGTAGGACAGTTACCAGAGCCAAGCATCAGGCAGGAAGCCTGATTTTTGCTCCCCTGATGAGGACAGTGGACTTTGCCAGAAATGGTCAGGGCATTCAATTTGAGAACCCAGATATGGGGAGGAAATTGTAGAACTCAGACTGATGCCCCAAATCCAAGCGGTGATTTATGAGAAAAAAAAAATGGGCAAAAGAAAGAACACGTGAAACACATTTTCCTAGAATGATCTTGGTGACATAATATTGTTTGTCATCCTAAGAGTGATCATTATTACTATAGTTAGCAGCTACGATTTGGCTTTCTCTGAACCAAGGGCAGCGCTAAGAACTAGAGGGTCTGATTTAAAGCCCCCAACCACCCAATGACTTGAAGAAAAGCTGTGGGATTTGAACCAACCCCCCATCAGTCCCCAAGTCCATCTTACCTGTCGCCCAAAGCTTGTTCCTCCGATAGCTAATGGATATTAGATCCTAAAGGGGTTACATGGCCATGTAAGTTTGGGAGACATTAGAGTAACCAAAACTAAGTGGGTTTCTTTGAGGTAGGACTTCTGAGAGCTTCCAGCAGGTTGTGGCTGTGGTTCTCAAACTAAAATCACCTGAAAGGCTGGCTAAAATCCAGAGGACTGGGCCCCACCCTAGAGCTCCCTGCTTACTAGGAACAGATGGGGCCAGAGAATCAGCTATTCTAATGAACACCCGGGTTGATGCTGACATTGGTCTGGGACCACACTTTGAGAACCACTGCTAAAAAAAGTATAAAAATAATTTTACATATAAGCCGAGGAAAAATAATATCATTAAATTGGCATATGGTGAGGATCGGAGAAGACAACAGGGCATTCTATAGATGTTTTAGGCCTCCTGGCTTAGGGAGTCCAGCTCTGAGGACGCTACATAGGAATCTTCCTTTAAAGACCCACAGGGAGTTCGGGAAACACAGGCAGGGCATCACACACTGCATTACACCACACCCAACCACACTACTCAGCAGCCTGAGGCCACCAGCTCCCTTTTCACGGAGCCACAATCAGCCTATGCTGCAGGGCACTTCTATGAGCTGGCACGGCTCCGTCTACACTGCAGGGCGTTTCTCCTCGGAGCTGGCACGGCTCCATCAATCTGCTGTCAGCCCGTTACAGTGCTGTCCTTCCTCAGAGACCTTGGGACCCGAGCTACGACAGGATCAGGCTGTTGAGTCTTCACCAAGCCCCTCCACCAAAATGTGCTCAGAGGAAAGGGTTCTCCAGACCAGAGGAGCATTACTGCCAAAAGCCTTTTCCACCTTGTCCATGTGGAAATGGGCCCCTTGAGCTGAGTTAGGGGTGAGGCCACATGTATAACAGAGGTCTAGCCAGAGTGTGGGAACAGCACCCTCTGAGCTCAACTCACCCGTATGGCTGGGGCTGTGCAGTCCTTAGATCCGGGTACAGTTCGCAGATGTGTACCCCAGCTTTCCAACTCCAGGCCTGCACACCCACCCCTTGACGGGATAGGGCAACCTAACATCAGCTGAGGCTCACCTGAGAAGAGAACCCAGGAGCTGTGGCTGCCCTTGCCCATCTCAGAGCAGCCCTAAAGAGTCATTATTACACTGAGCTTAAGAGAGGCAGGACACCATGGGAAATGCTCTCAGAGGCACCTGTCTTTGTGAGGAAACACCGCAGTGAAAAATCCCAGATGCTAACTCAGCCACTGTCACCCCACAAGTGTGCCCTTTAAATCAGTGAGGCCAATTAAAAACCCCAAATATTTAATGTCTCCCCCTCTCTCCTTTACTTGCCCCACCGTGTGTGTGTTGGCAAGGAAGGGGGGCAGGTGGGAAGGGGACTGTTCACAGCAGGCTCACTCATGTCTTTGAGTCCTCCTAACAACTACTGGCAGAGGCTGGAGTTGTTCATACCCATTTCACAGCTGTGAAACCTGCAGCAGAGAACTTAAAAGGCTTGCTGATGAGAGGTGGGGCTGGGATTCCATCCCAGATCCTTGTTAGTCACCAGTCCTGAGGAGTCTGAGCGGTCCTGGGGTGGGGCCCTGGATGGGTGAGGACAACTCCACAAAGGTGTGTGTATTTATGTTTGCTGGTTGAGCCAGAGTTTGGAGTCACCCACAGCCCAGTTCAGTGAAGAATCTGGGGGCCTCTTGTAGGCATGCCAAGAACAATGGAAGGCCTCGCCCATTACACCCCAATCCCACCCACCATGGGTTCTCATAGGTTTGGGGGGCTTCAGAGAGCTCCATGGCCAGGGATCTGCCAACTCCAGCAATCTGGAACATTCCCTGGAGAATGGCAGAGCCCCATATCCACTTTCCAGGCCTTCCGCGCCCCACCTTTCCCACCTGGATGGAATCTATGAGCGCCTGGGCTGCGAGGTCAATGACCTCAATGCTCTGATTGTTAACAGCCCCACCAAACCATTTCCCTGCATTTAGAATGCTTACTTGGTATTTTCTCAGAAATGAAATGTGCGGATTTCCTGGGCATGGAATTTCCTCCCTTCCCTACACCCCAAACTTGTAACTGAAGAAAGGGGAAAGGAAGCCAGAACATAGCATTCAATGTAATCTCCACCCGTTAGTAATTTACCATCACTGCTGGGTGCCCCTCACCCAGCCCCTTCCCCACAAGCACCCCGCCCACTGAGGCCTGCCTCTCAGATGGAAACTTACAGCATCTGGCTGCTCAGCCCAACTCCTGCCCCAACAAGGGACATATTTGTGGGCAAGGGACTTCCAAATCTTTGTGCAGCAGATGTTTGGCTTGTGGGCTCGGCAGGCTGGCTTTCCTGCCGGCCCCTCTCGGGGAATTTGAAACCACTGCCCCACCCCCAGTCCTGAGCCCTGTCTGAGCTGGAGGACAGAGGGTAAAAGGCCCAGGGAAGCAGCAGGAAAAATCACCATGGTTACCAGGCTGCTCAACATCTGCCTCCCTCCTTCTTTACAGTGGAGATATTTTAATGACATTAAAGGAATTTTTTTCCACTGAAAATTCCCTTTATCCCACTTTTTTATGCTATAAATATATTTCCATGTTGCCACAGAGACTTCACAAGTTGGTTTTTTTTTTTTTTCCTGGAGTGGGCTGCATAATATTCCATTGACTAAAACAGGAGCTGGCAACTTTTTTTCTGTAAAAGGCAGATACTAAATATTTTAGGCTTTGCAAGCCACATGGTCTCTTTCACAACTACTCCCTCTGTTGTTGTAGCACTAATGCAGCCATAGACAATATCTAACAGATGACCATGGCTATGTGCGAATAAAACTTTATTTGCAAAAACAAGCAGTGGGCTAGGTTTGGCCCACAGATGTAGTTTGCTCACCCCAGAACTAGCACAACTGTAAAACATGATTTTTATTAGCTTTTTATGAATTACTTTGGTTTTATTCAATTTCATTTTGCTAATGCAGGTTAATGAATAATGATGATAATGATGTCATCTGCCATTCCTTGACTACCTAGATTGTGCCCAGCACTTGTGCCAAAGGCTTTACCTAGTTTTGTTTTTTTTCAACTGAATCCTAAGAATTCTCCTACAAAATATAATTTCCCCTTTTTCTAGTCATCTAGCTTGTGAGCGGTTAAGGCAGAACTGGAACTTACCCCAAACCCCACAAACACCACAGATGATGGAACCTCCTTTTTCCATAGCACCCCATGCAGCTGCAGGCACGTGCATGACCACTGTGACAAGATGACCACATATAAGGCTTCTTCCTACTCTGCAATGTCCTTGGTGGGAAGCCAGCTCTTGCCCACACACTTGTCAAAGCTGGAGTTGAGAACACCCCAGGCTGACGGTCTCTCTTCTCTGAGAGTAGCATTTATGAAGCCTTCCTGGCTCCGTGTTCCCCCTTCATCAGGTAACCAGTGAGAGGGATTCAGTTAGAGATGCCTAACATGTGACTTTGCTTGGCACAGAGGCTCATGTTCAATCGTCTGCCCCAAGAAGAAGCATGAGGTGAAATCGTTGGCCAACAACAGGGACCGCCATGTGTAAAGCATCTCCCATAAGCCAGGGCCTGTCATATGTTACAAGTGAGGAAACTGAGGCTCAGGGAGGTGGGTGATTTGTCTCAGGGCTTATCAGTGATGGAGCAATGGTACAGATCTTATCCCAAAGCCCCTCACCCTAACCACTGCACCCAGCCTGCCCAGTCTGTACTGTGAGGAGTCTCAGGAAGATGACAGTGTGGAGGAACAGAACACAAGAGTCTAAAGATACCAGAAATGACACTGGGCTGAAAAAGGAAAGAAAATGAGAAAAAAAAAAAACAAAAACCTCTGGGATACATGAGGCTGCAAAGCAAAGATGGCGAATAATCACCATAAGAGGAAATGGGGAGAGGCTGTTTATAAATAAATTGTTGAGTATTTGTGTTGGAAAGAACCCAGTGCCTGAATTCAAGGCCCTTGTGTTAATATTTACTGTATTGTAATAGTGAGATTTTCACAAGGCACTCTGGGTTTAGACTGAGTAGGCCTTTGGATAAGAGCCTTCCAGAAAAGAACAGAATTATTGGGACAGAGCTTCTGGCAACCCCAGCAGAGAGATTATTGCTGGAGAGGGTTCTCCACATCTGCTGATCCTGCTCTGAAGGCCAACACAACTCGGTCCTTAGAGACAGGTCTTTGGCCATGTAACCTTTGGCCACTGTCCCTAATATACTGTTGCCTAAAACACTTTGTGTCTAGGTTACTCCATTCCAGAAGTCTGAATTCTGTGTACTCACATTGGATGTTCTCGTCACCTAATGTTGCATATCCAACCACCCAAAGGTGGAGAGGCTTAAAGAAAGAACATCTGTCTTGCTCAGAAATCAGCAATGTGGGCAAGGTTCAGTGGGGATATCTTGTCTCTGCCCACGTGGCATCATTTGGAGCAGCCTATAGGCTGGGGGCTGTCTCGGTGGTCTGGCTTCAGTGCTGGGAAGACACAAACAGCTGGGTTGGACCAGCCAGGGAGGGGGTCTTTGGGCCTGTTGCTCTCTGTGTGGTTTCTCCACAAAGTCGCCCTGGCATAGAGGTCTCGCAATTTCTTTCCTGTCCTCCCAGGGCTCCCAAGGTGTGTGTATAGAGAGAGATCCCAGTGAAAGGTGTGCTGTCTTTTATGCCCTACCACAGGCATCTGTAACATCCCTCCCACTACACTCTGTTCAATAGAAGCAAGTCATTAAGGAGGGACCACAATCAAAGGAAGGGACTTAGATACCCCATTGGATGGAGGAGTGTCCAAGAATTTGTCAACAACATTTCCACACACCATGACCAAAAGAACCCCAACCCTGCAGGGTCTTAGCTTCTGAAGTAGCCAAATCTGAAATGTTCCTCAGCTTTCTCAAACCAGGCATTTTTTGTTTGTTTTTTGTTTTTGTTTTTTTACAGATTACAAAGGCCCAAAGTATAGAATTTTCAAATCCTTTCATTTAGACCTTTTTCATTAAGAATCTCTCGCCATTTGAGCAGGGACAGGGCAAAACTTCAGGGTCATAAGGAGAAACTTCATACCTGTTCCACCTGTGAAAGATTTGGGCCACTCCCCCCTCCTCCCAGGGGGAAGTGGTCTGCAAACTAAGTTATGTGGCAAATGTTAGAAAGATTCTCATGAGCAAGCTCTGATTTTAGATGGTTGAGAGTATGAATAAGAACCAACTGATACGCTAATGATAAGTGTTCTTCTGTATGCTTTTTAACATAGTCCCAAGGGACTTGTACTTGGCCACACTATCTCCTTCACGGGGGAAGTAGCCTGGGAATGACCACACTGGGCTTTCTTAAAAATTGTGTAGAATTTAAGCATCCCAGGAATTCAAACTGGCGTTTGCTATAACTGAACAGAGTTGATGATATCATTTTTGCTGAGCTTATTTTTAAGGTCATTTTTAAACTCTGTGTGGCAGTGGTTCTCAAAGTGGGTCCCCTGACTACACCAGCATCCCCCAGAGCTTGCAGATTCCTGCACCCCATCCCAGACCTATCCGAATCAGACACTGTGGGTGTGGGGCACAGCAGTCTGTTTTAAGAAGCCCTCTGGGGGGTATTGGTGCAGACTTCAGTCTGAGAACCAGGGTCTTACAGGGGGCGGTTTGGGGGAGAGGACTGATTGTAGCCGAGTCTGGGGTAGTGATGGACGATACAATTCCCAGAACCCTATTCTCTGGCCATGCACAGATGGAGACAATGGAGATGGGAAAGTACAAAGCTCATCAGTGGGAAAAGACACTTCCTGCCAACCTACATGATCATGGTGTTATGGAAAGGAACCTCAGGCCTCCAAACCTAAAGCTCATCCTGCCTCCAATATGTCTTTGTCATCTTGGGAAAGGGACTTAACCCCTCCGGGCCACAGGTCTCTCATCTATAAAGAGAGCTGGGGTACGGATAACCAGAGATTTTAGCTAATTATTACTGAGCCCTTATAAAGTCCATTAACTCTATTATCGCATTTAATCCATGCAACAGCTCTATGACATTGTTAATATTATTGGTATCCTCACTTGATGGGTGAAAAAACTAAGGCACAGAGAGGTTGGGTAACTTGTCCAAGGTCACGCAGCCAGCCCCACTCTCAGCTACCTACTGCAATTTAGAAATTGTCCACTTCAGTACCAAGGATTGTTGGAGAATAAGTTTGTGCAGAGAAAGGCAAGGCAAGGATCCTAGGAGCCAAGCAGGCGAGGGGGCGTTCGGACTCTTGGTTGCCAGCCTGCCCCTGGTGGCTGAGGGGCCACCAGGCTGACAGAGCCAGCACACTGTCAGATCTACTATCCAGGACACTGTCAGACAGGGAAAGGAACACAGAAAATAGCTCAGAGGCCAAGGGAGGAAATTTGTTCCTGACACATGCTGACAGGGCTCATTACTCGGACATCTTGTTTTCATAAAATGGCAGTGACACTGTTTGCTTTAAAAAGGGCTGGCTACTGGTAATAACGAGGCCAGGAGCCAGGGATGCTGAGGGAACAATGAGGGAAGGGCCACTCCTCACTGAGGGAGGTGCTTAAGACAGCACTTCTAGATGTGGTGGGGAAGGTCGGGACCAAGCTCTGCGAGCATGACTCTCCCTCCCTTCTCCATGCTGCCTCTGCCACTACAACTATCTCCTTCCAGTGCAAACCAAACACAGCCCTTCCAGCCTCAAGAACCAGTAATGGCCCCCCATTACCTCCAGAGATCTCAGCCATAACCTAGGCTCACAGCCACCCAGACTGCCCCTCTGACCTCCCAGCCCTCCGTTGCCTTCTGTGGGTTGTGGGTGCTTTCAGATGCTCCCCATACTCCGCCGCATTTCTATCTCTTTCCCTTCCTCTGCTTCCGTGTTAAGCAACATCTGGAAATCTGGAGTTGGGAGCCCCACTCGTGTACCACAGTGATACCCAGCCAAGGTGGTGGATTGACCCCAAGTCCCTTCTTTGCTGGACGAAAAGGGCTGGAAATTTCGTCCCATGAAATTTAGAAAGCCAGGCGGACAGAAAACTCACTTGGTACTCACATGACACTTGCCAAATAGTTTACACGTCCTGGCTGTGCTGAAGGGATGGTGAAAATAAGTAAATGATGATTCATCACTTGTTTTTGGTTTAAGACCTCTGATGAGCTCCATGGGAGCTGGGACTCAGTCACGTGCAGAGGAACAGGGTTTTCATTGCGGTGAAGGACTCACACCGTTCATTCTTGTGGGCATAACTGAAACAACAAGTCCAGCACATTCTAAGGAACATTGTCAAGCTGTCCGGATCCATTAGCCAAGCATATTTTTTATGTAGACATTCATTCAACAACTACTGTGCTCAGGGACCCCTGTCAGTACATGGGCATTCTTTGTGGTCTGGTTTTCTTTCCCTATTTTTTCTCATTGTAGCTTTTATTTTTTCTTCATATGCAAGAATATATATTAAGAATGTAATTAAACTATATAACTTAAGAATGCCAAGTGTCTAGGCTCTTAACTTATGCCTACTCATGTCTGCATGGCAGGACGAAATTTCTAGTTTGGCTGACACATAATTGGTGCTTGGTAAGCTTAGAGTCCTCGTCTAAAGCCGGGATCTGCAAACATTTTCTCATGGAGGCCAAATGGTAAATATTTTAGGTGTTGTAGGCCCAGAGCCAAAACTGATGATATCATGTAGGTACTTTATGTAACAAGAGGGAAAACAAATTTCCACAGTTTTCCATTTCTCAAATTCACAATCTAATAATATAAATACAGGTTTTTGTAATACAGGTTACATTGGTCAGCTCAGACCACCATAACATAACACCACAGACTGGGTGGCTTAAATAGCAGAAATTTATTATCATAATTCTGGAGGCTGGAAGTCCAAGATCAAAGTGCTGGTGTGGTGGGTTTCTGATGAAGCCCCTCTTCCTGGCTTGTACATAGCTGCCTTCTCCCTGTGTCTTCACAGGACCTTTCCTCTGTGTGCACACAGGGTGGGAGAGAAGTTGATTGGTGCCTAGTCTTCTGGTAAGGACACCAGTCCTGTCGGATTAGGGTCCCATCCTTATGACTTCATTTAACCTTAATTACCTGGTCTTGTAGCCACATACAGTCACAGTGAGAGTTAGGACTTTAACATATGAATTGGCGGCAGGCACACAATTCAGTCCTTAATACAGGTCTACTAATGGGGAAAATGAAGTTCTTTTTTGGGAGAAAACATTTCAGTGAATTGGAGCTCAAACATAAAATCTGTTCTTAGCCAGTGGGTCTTATGAGTACAGGGAGCATCAGGGTTTGGTGTGGCTGCAGTTTATGGACACCTACACACAGTATAGTAGAAAGAACCTTGGCTTTGGGGTCAGGCTTGGCCCATGTTCAAATCCCAGCTTTGCCTCCTATCATCTGTATATTAATGAACAACCACTGAAACTCTCTGAAACTCAGTTTTGCCAAGTCTGGAGGGAAATAATGATTTCCTTAAAAGGGAGCTAAATCTAGAAGGGGGAATATCTCTCCAGGGCTTCTGTAAGGAGTGCAAAATCCTGAGCATAACGCTGGATGTAGACCTGTCTTTAAGAAATGATAGCCACTGCCATCATCATCATCATCATCATCGGAATTTTGAGGAGCTGGAAATAACTCCAAAATGACTCAAAAGATTTGACGGATTACATATGTACTCTGGAAAGTATGTCAGGAGAATAGCAATTAACCTCTGTGGTTTTTCTCCCAATGTAATCATGACAATAACATCAGACAAATCCCAGTTGAGGTCCACCTGACCAGTACTCCTCCAAACTGTCAAAGTCGTCAAAAACAAAAGAAGTCTGAGAAGTCACAGGCAAAAGAAGCCTAAGGGACATGAGGACTAAATGTGATGTAGGATCCTAGAATAGAAAAAGGACATTAGGAAAATCTAAGAACATCTGAATAAAGTTGGGACTTTACTTAATAATAGCATATCAATATTGGTTAATTAATTGTGACAAGTATATCACTTTAAGATGTTAAGAACAGAGGAAATTAGGTGTGGGGCAAATAACTCTCTGTACTATCTTCACAATTTTTCTGTAAATCTAGAACTGTTTTAAAATGTAAAGTTCATTAAAAAAAATAATTATACAGAACACCTGGGTGGCTCAGTTGGTTAACCACCCAGCTTCGGCTCAGGTCATGATCTCACGGTTCCTGAGTTTGAGCCTAGAGTTGGGCTCTGCGCTGACAGCTTGGAGCCTGCTTGGGATTCTCCTTCTCTCTCTGCCCCTCCCCTACTCAGTCTCTCAAAAACAAAAATAATAATTACACGTGGGTAAAAGATCCATTCAAAGTGCAAGGTGGTCCAGTGGGTTTTAATGTAAGCAGGATGAAAGGTTAATTGATATGGTTCAGATTCCCCATTGACTTTTGAGAAACTACCACTTGTCCCATTTTGATTTAGTATCAAGGAAGAATATCCACAGTTATCTGGAAAGGCTATTAAAATACTCCTCCATTCCTTTTCTAACTCCATAGCAGGGTGAGGTCAGATTTTTTTCATATATTTCAAAGAAAGCAACATAACACAAAAGACAAAAAGCTACAACGGTTACAAGAATCCAGCAGTCCTTCATTGAGCTCGTCATTAAAGAGATTTGCAAAGATATAAAGCAATGCCACTCTTCTCACTAAATTTTTCTGTCTGGGGAAAATGGAGCTTTTTTTTTTTTTTTTTTAGCGTTTATTTATTTGTTTGGAGAGAGAAAGAGCATGTGCACATGCGGGAGAGAGCAGAGAGAGAGGGAGAGAGAGGGTCCCAAGCAGGCTCCAAGCTGTCAGCACAGAGCCCGACATGGGGCTTGATCCCATGAACCATGAAATCATGACCTGAGCCAAAATGTAGAGTTGGACACTTAACCAACTGAGACATCCAAGTGCCCCTACAGTTATTTTCAATTACAAATATTTATATTAACATGTCGGTTTATTATTTTAAATGAATCAACAAATAGTTATTCAAGTTTTTATTCAGTTTTAATTTTTCTTTTGGTAAATCCCAACAGCTGTTACCCATATGAACAAAAATTCTTTGGGGTTCTTAATAATTTGTAAGAATATAAAGGGTCCTGAGAATAAAAAGTTTGAGACTCACTGAGCTAAACAACTAACTAATTCGTCCCCACAGCAACCTATGAGGTAGGTTTGAAGATGAGAAAACTGAGGAACAGAGAGGTTTAGTAACTTGCTGGAGGGCCCTCAGGAAGGAAAGAGATGAGCTGAAGCTCAAACCCATGTCACTATGCTCTCCTGACCACCTGATATCCCTGGTGTCCTCCTCCCCTTCTAGGTCTGTGAGCTCTGCAAGGGAGTGGCCCCTGTGGACAGCCCTGTGGTCTACTCAGACAGGGCAGGCTACAGCAAGCAGTGGCACCCCACCTGCTTTGTGTGTGCCAAGTGCTCGGAGCCACTGGTGGACCTCATCTACTTCTGGAAGGATGGTGCCCCCTGGTGTGGCCGCCATTACTGCGAGAGCATACGGCCCCGGTGCTCTGGCTGCGATGAGGTGAGAAGAGCTGTTCTGCTCTTTCTGAATTCTTTCTGAGCCTCAGGGATTCCTCAGCATACATATACATATTCCAAAGTGTGTGGGGCGCCTGGGTGGCTCAGTCAGTTAAGCGCCCGACTCTCGGTTTCAGCTCAGGTCACGATCTCACGGTTTGTGGGTTTGAGCCCTACGCCAGGCTCTGCACTGCACTGTCCATGCAGAGCCTGCTTGGGATTCTTTTTCTCCCTCTCCCCCCCCCCCCCCCCCCCCCCCCGCTTGCATGCTTGCACGCTCTGTCTCTCTCAAAATAAAATGAACTTAAAAAAAAAGAAGTGTTATTTATTCAAAGCCCCAGTGACCCTGTGTGACCTTGCTGGTGAAGACTGGCCATTGGCCACTTAGCTATTGTTGGTCTGTCTTCACCGGGATATGTAATCCCATCTCAGAACAAAGCTGGGCTTTGGATTCGGGCCAAAGAGTATCATGGCTGCTAGCTAAGTAAAACTTGCCTACGGCAGAGAATTTTGTTTTCCATCTAACAAGCTAAGAGACAATTATGACCTGTGCAGATAACAGTAATTACTGCCTGAGGTTTGTGTCCCATTCCTCCACTGACGCATTTGAAGGTCGAGACCAGAATGGGGGAGGAGGAACCACCATTCTGCAACTTGTCCTCGATGCCCTGTCTCCACAAGGGACAGAACCTGACTGGCGCACTGTCTCTGCTCCCCTCCCCAGATCATATTCTCCGAGGACTACCAGCGTGTGGAAGACCTGGCCTGGCACCGAAAGCACTTCGTGTGTGAAGGCTGTGAGCAGCAGCTGAGCGGCCGGGCGTACATCATCACCAAGGGCCAGCTGCTGTGCCCAACCTGTAGCAAGTCCAAACGCTCCTGAAGGGCTGCCCGGCCACAGCCAGAATCCACAGGATCCCACCAAGGAGGAGAGCCAGGGGTGCTGAGGTCATTCTAAGGGTCCGATGTGACGGCCAGCAGGCAACAAAACCAGTGATTTTTTTCAGTGGGAATATATATATGCACACGTACACACACATATTCTAGGCTGGTAGATCCTTGAGAGTCAATAGTTTTAAAGCCAGCGATGTCCCGAGAGGTCTAAGAATGGGGTTACGTTGTTGTTTCCCAGCCACCGACTACAGACACAACTGGCATCCTGCAAGGGATCTCTACGAGTTTCCCAAAATGCAGTTCTGAGTGATCAAATCACGTAGCTGTCGGATGTGCGTGCTTTCTCACAAACGTGGGGGCTCCTCCAGGAGCTGGCTGGGATCCCAACAGTCATTTGTGGCCTCCTTTTTCAAATGGAATTTGAATTTGAAATAAAAAAAGATGTTTTTGGCATGATGAACGTATTCAATAAAAGTCTGATGAAGTCCATCTATGCCCTGATCTAGTCATTTACACCATGGCGGTGATTGCATGGCACCCGTTTAGCCCCTCGGTCCTGAGTGCTGGTGGTGGCAGAAGGCACAGAAGTGCTGCGCCTCCTTGCCAACCGCATCTCGTCAGATTTCTTTGTGAGCACAGGTGCTCAAGGCAGAACCCCTGGACCCCCATTCCAGGAACCCCCAGATCAGTGATGGGACATGTCATGGTTTACGGTACATCAAAAAGCAGCCTCCAGGAGCTGATCGGCTGCCCTCGCAGGGAATGAGCGAACCCCTCTGAGAGTGAGACCAGGTGGAGTGTTGGGGAGCAGCCACACAGGGCTACCTGAGCTCGGCCAATGGGTGCCCCGGGGGACATGGTGACCAGTGAGGGCAGTCTTGAAGAAATATAGGATGTTTATGCGAAATCTCTCTTCTTCTAAACGTTGCCAACTCAGCACAGAATGAGCCAAATAGAACAGGTCTTTGGGCCAGATTTTCTCTCTTTTTATGACCTCTGAGCATTTGCAGCTCCCAGATTAGTTTCCTTTGCACAACATCTAACAAAAGGAATCTCTTTCTCTACTGGGGAAACAGAGACAAAAAAAGACATGAGGCTTAGGAGCTCACAGTTCGGTCACCCATGGCTTTCCTTCTTTCTCAAATTTCCCATGTGTTGCCAAGTTTCTTTCATTTCCCCACCCGAATTTCACTCTGCTCATCTCTTACCTACAAAACCCTGACCTTGCAAGTTTGACCGAAGCTTTTGCAATTGCCTCCTGAGGTGGTTTTCTGTTCCCAGCTCCTTGCTCCAGTCACCTGCTACCCTGTTGTGTCCGTCCGCCCCCCAGAGAGAAGCTTGAGCTGTGTCATCATCCTCACCCACCCTGCCTGGCTCCCTGGTGTCTCCAAGTTAAGAACCAAGTCCTCACCCTTACATTTGAATCCTTCCAAGATTTGGCTTAATTGTCTTTTTGGCCTTGGAACCCTTCATTTCTCTTGATTTCCATTTCCCTGTTTCTCCTAGACATTCACCCACTGCCTCTGGCCAAGCCCTCTTCTGAGCTTTTCCCAGTTCTGTGCTGGTTACTTGAAGGCCAACACCATCTGTTGAAATTCTATCTGTCCTGTAAGGTGCTACTCAAGCACCTTTACTTGCTTCTCAATCCCTTCCCAGAGGCACCAATGGAATATTCACTCTTTCATTCACTCACTCACTCACTCATTCATTCTGCAAATATCCACTGGGCATTACAGAGTTCCATTAAGCAACCTGAGTACAGGAGACAGTGTTCATAGAAAGCACAATACCCCTGCCTCCTGGACTTTACAGTCTGTGTGGGAAATGGCCTTAGGCAAATATTCCTACAAGTCAATGTAAAATTATAAAAAGGGGAGGAACATGTCTCTATAAAGAATATAAAAGAGATTGGACCTAGTCAGGAGAAGTGCTCCTGGAAAAGTGATACTTGAACTGAGATCTAAAGGGTGAGTAAATTCTGAGCAACCAAAGAGGGAAAGGAAGATGGTTAAGGATAAATAAATGGGTGGCATGTGCAAAGTTCCTGTGGCTGAAGTAGCATCAGTTTATTCAGTACCTATATATTAGTGTTGAAGATACAGTGGTGACCATGGCCCATGAGTGGGGCTTACAGAAGACTAGTGTGGTACATACAGAGATGTGAGGCATAAGAGTTGCACCAATTTTGTGGGCAGTGGAAAAGACCAGTCTCTCCTAAGAGCAATGGGGAACCTTCAAAGAGTTTTAAGCAGGGGTAGTGATGACTGGATAAAGAGATTATTGGATACACGCTCTCTCCTCTGCTGAAACCCCAGCATGATACCTGACTGATTTTGTCCTGGTATCTTTGTCCACATCATTGTGGGCAGGAGTGATGTCCCCCAGTAGACCCTACCAGATATCACCCAGAGCATCCTCCTGCCTTCCCCATGTCTACTAACAATACCTCACGCTTGCTATTGGAATACCTGAATCCTCTCTGACACTCCTTTCCTGTCAGATAGGTCACTGTCATGGCTTTCCCTCCATCACTGAGGCCTTATTTCTCCTTGAACGATTTTAGCCGAGACTGACAATAGTGTCCTAGTGAGTCTCCCTACCTGAACTCACCCTCTCCACACACTGCCCAGATGAACTGCTCAGAAACACAGGCCTCCTATAAAACAGGGGCTCCCTGTTGCATACCTAGAAGAAAATCAAAACTTCTTAGGCTTGCAATCAAGCTTCTTAATTTCTCCGGCCCCAAACCACCTTGGCTTCCTGCTCCCCATTCAGAGGCCTGGTGAAAAGTTTGCAGGCCCCTGCTTCATGCTTTCTCCACCTCTGCACCATCACTCAAGCTATTCCCTCTTCTGGGAGTTCCCCACGCTGTGTTCAACTGCTGCCTTTTCCAAGGGACCACCAGAGCTGAGTGGCAGTTCTGTAGTAGAACTGGAAGGAGGTAGGCTTTAAAAGGCTACAATGTTAACTACCCCCCCCCCCCCAATTCAGCAAAAAAGTCAGCCACTGTTCCCATCACTGTCTTTCTCTAGGAAGACTTCCCTGGCCTCACCCTCCCCTCGGGGGTGTTTTAGGTTCCTCTGTGTGCTCAAAAGCATCCAGGCTTTCTGCAATCATTGACTGATGCTATTGTGCTATAATTACTGGTTTCTGAAAGCCTTCCTCTATGAACTTCTTACACTATCTTTGGTTCTCCAATCCTTACTATGGCACCTACCAACTAAATGCAAGGACAAACAGCCTAGGGCTCTTGGAGGATGCATTGTTGCCAATGGCCCTGGGCTTCAGAAAGAAAGAACATGTGACTCAATCCTGGCCAACAGGGCTTCTCCACTGGGGAGCTGCTTAGAAAAGTTTTCTTCCTTAATGGAAAGAGACGTTCTGGAAAAAAAAAGCCCTGTATTTTTATATATATATATATATATATATATAATTTCAAACTTACAAAACAAGTTTCAAGAAGACATTGTTTTTCCCTTGAACCATGTGAGGGTGTGACTGACACAATGCCCCATCACCCCTGGGTATTTTAGCGTCTAATTCCCATGAACAGAAACATTCTCCTACATAACCACTAAACAACCATCAAAATCAGAAACTAACACTCTACCATCTACTCCTCATATGCAAGTTTCAGCGATTGAACCAATAATATCTTTCACTACAAAAAGATCCAGTCCAGGATTATGCATTCCAGTTTAGTTACCTTGTCTCTTCAGTGCTCTGTAATTTTGAAGTGTTTCTTGTTCTTTCCTTGACATTTATGACCTTGACATCTAAGAAGTCTGCTTATTGAATATAAGGTCCATCAAATTGGGTGTCTAATATTCTCTCATAATTAGATTCAGGCTATGCATTTTTGGTGGGAATGCCATGAAAGCGAAGCTGGTTTCTTTTCACTGTGCCCTATCGGATGATACGAGATTTTTATTTGTTCTATTAGGTGTTGCTATTAATTTTCAACACTTGATTAAGCTAGGTTTTTCCTTTGTAAAATAACTCTTTTCCCCTTTGTATTAAATGAGTATTTTGTGGGAAGGTGCGGGCCTATCTTGGAGATGCTACGGGTTCAGTTCCAGACCACTCAATAAAGGGAATATCACAAATAAAGTGAGGCAAATGAATTTTTTGGTTTCCCAGTGCACATAAAAATTATGTTTATACTATACTGTAGTAAGCATGTAATAACAATATGTCTAAAAACAACGTACGTACCTTAATTAAAAACACTTTATTGCTAAAAAGTGGTAACGGTAACTATCATCTGAGCTTTCAGCAAGTGAAAATCATTGATCACAGATCACCACAACAAATATAATAATAATGCAAAATTTTGACATATTAAGGAAATTACCAAAAGGTGACCCAGAGGCAGGAAGTGAGCCAATACAATTGGAAAAATGGTATCGGTGGATTTGCTCAATAAAGGATTGCCACAAACCTTCGATCTGTAAAAGAATCATAGTATCTGTGAAATGCAATAAAGCAGAGTGACGTGAAATGAGATACGCTTCTCTTTGACACTATGTTCATATCCCGTTCCTCATCAAAATGCCACCCACTCGCTCTTAGTATCCATTGATGTTTCTTGACTGAATTAATTATTATTACGTAGCATGAGTGATTGACTCACTGGGTTATCACAGTTTGGCTCCACAGGTCTGCATTCAAATGCAAAAAGTTACACAAGAGGGGCGCCTGGGTGGCTCAGTCAGTTAAGCAGCCGACTTCGGCTCAGGTCATGATCTCTGCTCAGGTCATGATCTCGCAATCCGTGAGTTCGAGCCCTGCGTCGGGCTCTGTGCTGACAGCTCAGAGCCTGGAGCCTGTTTCAGATTCTATGTCTCCCTCTCTCTGACCCTCCCCTGTTCATACTCTGTCTCTCCCTGTCTCAAAAATAAATAAAAACCGTTAAAAAAAATTAAAAAAAAAAAGTTACACAAGAAAGTTAGACAAAAGTGTGCAATGGCCAACATTGGAGGTGATGCTATTGAAGCAAGAAGTGTGTTGGCTCCTTTTTCTCAACTGCTACTTACATGCAGTCAGATTCTACTAATTTGAAGCAAAATGATCTCTTGGTCTGGTTCCCTCTGTTCTTTGGTAATAGAAACTACAGGCATCAGCATAAAGCATTTCTTTGGTCTGAGTTTGGGACATTGGTTCTTGAACAACAGAAAGGATTTGGACTTAGAGACAGGAGAAACAGCATCTAAAACGCTGTTGTTGCAAGTGAGGAAACTCCGATCCAAACCAGTTTAAACAAACAAACACAAAAATTGGAGGGAATTCACATTCCCTATTTTCTAGTCATAAAGTTCAAGAGGAGCACCAGCTTCAGGAACAAGTGTATCTAGTAGTTCTAATAATGCAGTTAAGAATCTTCTTCCTTTCCCTCTCTCACCTCTGTTTCTCTTCATATTGGCTTCATTCTCAGGTAGTCTCGCCTGGATTAGGCAGCAGCCATGGCCACCAGCAGAAGCCAGGGTCACTTTTACCCCTGGAGCTAGTGAGCCCAATGAAAAGGGACGGTCTCTTTCTAGGGCTTCCTGGGAACTATTCTGATTGGCCCAATGTGGGTCACGTGCCTATCCCTCAACCAGTGGCTGTGCCAGAGGACTGGCTTATTGTGATTGGCATGCCTCAGTCACATGCCAACCAACCAACTGCAAGGGATTCACAAAGACAGCCACAAGCAAATCACCTGAAACAGGCCCCTTGTTAAAAAAGAGAGAGAAAGAGAGATGGTGGGGGTGCTGTTAGAGCAGGAGCCAGGTGGGGGTGGGGGGGAGGTGGAGGGGGGAGCCAGTGGGGCAAAGTAGAGCTGGCTCGTTCTCTACAGAGAGGAAGGGTAGATAAAACAACAGGAGCAAAGCACAGAAAAGGAACAATCTGAGAAGCTGGAAAAGAACCAACCCGAGGAACCTAAGGGACTAAGATTGTGCGAGGAATGGGTAATATGCAGGTTCCTGAGAGGCTCCAAAGAGCAAGGATAGAAGCCAAGTCACAAAGCTCATCTTGAACTAATTATCAGGCCACTAAAAATCTCATTTGTCTTGATATTTTTTTTAATTACTGGCAAGAAAAGACAAATGTTTTTAAAGGCCTAAATAAAATGGTATTCCCTAAAGGAGGTGTCTGAAGGGTTTTACTGTGGATTTTTTTTTTCCTCTTAATTCTGTGAAAGATGATGGACTCTCACTAAACTGTTTTTATGGGAAAACTTTAATAAATGTGGAGGATGTACTTCCAGGAGTTCAAATATGGAAAGTTTTAAAATAGAAGAGTGACACAAGCAGCTAATGATCCCAATATGTTAGATTATTCAGGTTGCTGGCAGTGGTTCCAGTTTTTAATCAAATATATAAATTATGAAATATTGTTGCAAAGGATCGCAAGCCTTTGCCCTACAAGGGAATGGTTTGTGCTTTAGTTGACAGGAGAGCTCTACAGAGTTCATCTTCAGCTGATAAGGAAAGAGGAAGAAGGAGCAGGCGGCGGGTACCCTTGGCTGACGCAAGGGGACCATCTGGTGCCAAAGCTGGACGGAAGATCATGCTCCAGTCAAAGCCCCAAGCCAGGCGGGAAGGTGTCTGTTCAATACGTTGCCTGTGTGGTCCCCCCTGCAGGAGAGGTGTTTGTGACATCTTGGACCAGGGCTTGTGGACACTGCGCTTTTAATACTTGTTCCCACCTGAAAGGTCTCCCTTCCACCACCTCTGCTTCCACACTCAGCATAAGCACTCCCTCTTCCAGGAAGCCCTCGGTGATTCCTTCAGATGTTCAGAATCTCAACCAGCTGCATTAGTGATTCAGCCCTTGACCAGACTGCACTGACGTCAGACTCTGTGATTTGTCTTCCAAGCAATTGGCAACTCTCTCTCTCTCCATCACTCACTCATTCCGTCTTCTTTCATTTATTCAGCAGGCATTTACTCAGCATTTCATATGCCCCGAGCACTGTGCTAAGGCATCAGAAATACAATAGTGGACAAAGGAGACGGCTTCTGCTGTAAAGGAGTCACACTCTATCAGAGGAGAGTAACAAATAACAGATAATCATCTACTCAGACCTAAGGGCATCCAGGTGGAATCCAGCCTGTGTCCCTTCCCAAGATACTCCGAGGATCCCTGTACATAGGCCACTGGCAGGCCTGGTCTTTCCCAGTCACCTACCAAACAGATGCACTGTGGCTGGCAGCACAGCATCGTCACTGACAGTGGGGAGCTAGATGCTTCCATTCTAATCCTGACTCTGCTGTGTCGCCTTAGATAAATTGGTTCACTCGTTCCCAAGTCTCTTCAGTGTAAAATGAGGATAGGAATAGTATTTACCTTATAGGGTTGCTCTGAGGAGTAAATGGGTTCATGCATGTTGAAAGATTTAGAAGAGCTCCTGGCACATAGTAAGTGCTCAGTAAATATTGGCTCTTACCATTATTGTTGTTGTTTGTATTATTGGCCAGTGGACCTGGAAGATAGGTCAAATGCAATCTACTCTTGGAAACAGATATGTTTAAAAATTCTGTGTGTGGGGCACCCAGGTGGCTCAGTCAGGTAAGCATCTAACTTTGACTCAGGTCATGATCTCAAGGTTTGTGAGTTCGAGCCCCGCATTGGGCTTTGTGCTGACAGTGTGGAGCCTGCTTGGGATTCTCTCTCTCTTTCTCTCTGTACTTCCCCAACTTGTGTTCTCTCTCTCTCTCTCTGTCAAGATAATTAAACTTAAAAAAACTCAAAATAAAAATTCCTTGCGTGTTTCTTAAAGTCCATTAGCAAACATCATCATTAGTTTTCTCATTTCTCATCTCTGAGACCTTCTGGCAAATGCCCCTATATGACCTCCCCACTGAGAGAGACATTTCAGCATTTCACTACGTATGCACGCGCGCACACACACACACACACACACACAGACACACTCTTGTGAATATAGATACTCTTTCTTTACTGGTAAAGCCAAACTGCTATTTCAAAGTCAGGTGGTGCTGACCTCCATTTGTACCATGTATGTTTTAAGAATGGTGAGTGGTTCCATTGACCATCAGACTCACAGTGGGCCCCCTAAAGTCATAAGCAAGTGCGTAGAGAAATGTTACATTAATAAAATTATGCATTTTGCGTCTCACCCTAGGACTAAAAACAACTCAGAAATTGAAATCCTCAGCCACCTCTATTTTAGTTTGCTGCTAACATCATATCAGGAAGGTGGTATTCTAGAGAAGTGCTTCCCACGCCTAGTGTTCATGAGAATCACCTGGAAGCTTGCTAAAATGTGGGTTCTGATTCAGCAGGTTCGGCCTGAGGCCTGAGACTGTGCATTTCTAGAAAGTGCTAGGTGAGGTCACTGCTGCTGGCCTGAGGACCACAGTTGGAACAGCAAGACTGGAACATGTGAGAGGTGAAAGGGCTAGTTAGAAGCCAGGTGAGATGTGGGGAAACTGAGGCCAGAGAGTTGAAGTAGCTTTATTAAGGTCACACAGTAAGCTCAAAGTGGAGCAAGACTGCAAGCCAGGTCTCCAGATTCAAAGTCAGGCCCCTTCCTGAGTCCACTAACCAGGGATGGGGATCTAGTGCCCACAGTGCCAGGCAGTGAGGGTAATGCACGAAGCAGGCCCAGTATCAACACCTGGGGCCATGTTGCACGTACACCTGCTTCTGGCTTCACTTTTTAAAAACACCAGCAAAACATACCTGTAAGCTACAATGGTCTGTGGGTGGAAAGTCTGCAGAACCTTAGACCAGAGGCCAGCTAACTCTTTCTGTTAAGAACCAGATAATAAATAATTTAGGCTTTGCAAGCCTTATGGCCTCTGCTGCTACTCAATTCTGCTGTTGTAGTGGGAAAGCAGCCACAAACAGTATGTAAACAAATTTGTGTGGCTGGGTTCCAATAAAACTTTATTTACAAAATCAAGAGGTGGGCCTGATTTGGCCAGTGGGCCCCTGCCTAAGCTGATTAGACAATGGAGGGGAGGGGGTGTCTCTATTTATACCAAGTATGACTTATAACACAGTTTAAGATGCAACTTGTATCCTTCAAACTCAGTAAACTGCTGCCCTCTGTGAGCTTGTAGAAATGGAGGACAGAAGTTGAGTGTCTTGTATCCTCACTTCCAAAGTACACATTAAATGAAAACAATACATTCTTACAACAGGGATTAATCTTAAGTTACAGTATACATTGAATTTGATAGAGTTTCTCCCCACAGCCCCCTACAAAGTGGTTATCTAAGGGGATGGTATGCATAGTGAGGTAAAATCCACAAGTAAGGAAACGACTCATACAAAGAAATCCACCTCAGAGAAGGAGCTAGTCAGGGACATAGTGTTCTTGGCTTCTCAGTTTGCAATGGGATGGAGTATGCAAGTTGAATTTCGAAATCAGGGCAACCCACGCTTTTCCACTTCGGAAAACTGTATGGCTTACGTCCATGAAAGGCATGGATTCTGTTGGAAGCAGATGTTAAAAGTTGTCATTTCCAGGGCACCTGGGTGGCTCAGTTGGTTAAGCGTCCAACTTCCACTCAGGTCATGATCTCGTGGTACATCAGTTCGAGCCCTGTGTCGGGCTCTGTGCTACCAGCTCAGAGCCTGGAGCCTGCTTCAGATTCTGTGTCTCCCTCCCTCTGCCCCTCCTCCATTCTCGTGTGTGTGTGTGTGTGTGTGTGTGTGTGGTGTCTCTCTCTCTCCCCCCTCCTCCCCTTCTCTCTGTCTCTCTCTCTCTCTCTCTCTCTCTCTCTCAAAAAGTAAAAGTTGTCATTTCCTTTCAGAAGTTATATTCTCACTCCAGCCCCACCCTACTCCCCCACAGGGGGTTTTCACAACATACATGGCCAGTGTAACCTCACTAAAGGAAATCAATTCAGTAAATTATCACAAATACTGAATTACCACGTAGTCTGAAAGAGAATGAGCCATGACTCATGAGCACCTATATACTACACTCACATTTTTTTTAAAAGCATTTTTTTTTTAAGTGAAAGCATTTTTCAAAATAGGGGCCTGGAAGAAAATGCCAAGTAATCTAGATGAAATGCCCACAACTTCAAATGAAAACACCTTATTTTGGAAAAACAAAACAGCAGTTTATAAGGCTCCTGAGACACTTTCTATGAACTAATGAGAAGCCCGGTCATCGAGTTAGGATATATCTGGCAGCCCACCACTGGCCTCTTTTGATTTTTTCTTCTGTGTTCAGAGTCCAAGGTGCCTTCTGCCTGGGACACATATCTGCTTCGGTTCCGCTGTTGTTAGCCTGTCAACCTGCCAATTAAAGTGAGATCCTCCAGATTTCGCCCAAACTGTGACTGCTTTCTATTGTCTTGCAAAGGAGTCCCCTGCCTGGGAACGCACACAGGGCTCCATTCATCGGCCATCCATCAGTAACAGATCAGGAGTGGCCTGGGGACCAATTTCACTCTGGAGTCAGACATTATTGACTATGAAACTTCTTTCCACCCCAAAGTTTAAAGGCAATCCCAGTTCTGGGCAAAGGTTTTATATCAAAGGTGGCATCCTCCACACTATGAAACTCTCCAAAAGGAAAGGAATGATAAGAAACAGAGCTAATCTGGATCTTGTTGGTTTCATTTATAATGCATAATGAGAGCTGTTTTCTCTAATTCTTTAGAATTAGATGGCTTTTTTTTTCCCAAAACGCTAAATCATCTGCAGGCAACTGGGCAGGAGCAGTCCAGAGAGTTATTCTAACAAATACATTAGAGGCGCCTGCCTCATCAGGCTTCCTTTCTACGGCAGATGAAGAGCATTGAGCATGTCTGCCTTAACTCAAGGCCGGACACCTGGGTTCTCCCCTTCTGTGAACGCTAGCTGCAGTGTTGCAGGAAAAGTTTAGGAAAGAGGAAAAAGGGCAGACACTGTAACTCACCATCAAAGGGGTCAGCCCTAGCTGTTACTTAGAGGATCTTTCTGAGGATCCTACACACTAGGACACCATTCTGACACTGTGCTCGTGGTACCCATGCCTCTGCTACCCTGGTATCAGGGCCCCACTGGCAGACTAGTGTAAGGAAGGAAAAAATTCTTTGTCCCTGCATGCATCTTAGGTTCATTGGCTGGGGCCAAGGAATCAAACTGAAAAAAGATGGATTACGAAGAGGAAAGAAAAAAAAAAAAAACAGTTACAATTACATACCTATGCACAGCTGTTTGCAAAGAAAAATGTGGCTCAAGGAGGTGGCCAGATGAGTGAGGCTTATAGATGGGCTTGGCCTAAATGAAGGAAAAGGGGTTTAGGGCTCCTGGAAAGGACAGGCAAGTTATGGAAAGGGGACCAGAAAAGTAAAGAAGGATTGTTTAGTGAGGTTGGTCATGAAGAATTAAGTCCACGCTTTCTCCACTGATAAGAGTTAGTGAGTCCTTCTCTTTCTATTACAGGAGACAAAGACAGCTTTACAAATACAAATTCACTTTACAAACATGGATTTCCTTTTGTGCCCTGCTTTAACAGCTTTTTGGGCACCCGTCTGTCCTCACTGGCCTTTAGCTCCTTTTGGGTGGCACATATTCTTGTATACTTCATTAGCAAAGGGCTTTGTTGAGCCAGGGTTCCGTTTCAGAAGCTGGGGCTCCCAGCTCTCCTTGGGGGTTCTAGATATGAAACAGAGGGAACAATGGCCTATGAAGCAGAGGCTGCACTTGGCTCTGAGCTTTCCTACTTCCTGGCAAGTCACGAGATCCCTCTAAACCTCAAGAGACACCTGTAAAATGGAGGTGATGGCACCCCCCCCCCAACGATTGCTGCAGTCACATGGGATAGCAGATAGGAAAGACTTGTGAAAACGAGAAAGAGCCCTATTCATGGAGGGCCTGCTTATTTGATGTTCCCAGAAAAAATACCAGCTTTCTCCTCATGCAGTTTGAGATGAACACTCTTTCAGTGGCACCCAATGGGCTAGCTCAGGCATGTTCACACATTTTGGAGCCATTAATATTGATGAAATTTTATACAGTTTCCTTCTATATGAAATACATGGAAGTATATGAAGTAGAATATAAGATTAGCAGGGGGAGGGGAGCTGGAGACACCCCCCCCCCCATCCATTCCTCTTATGCCTCAAACTGATGACTACATCTGATGTCTCCTCACAGACCCCAGGGTTCCCAGGAAGCAGGGGGAAAGCTCCAGGCCAGACCTCACCATCAGGCTCAATCCCAGCTAATGACCATTTCACAAACAGGCAGGAGCTGAAGCCCTCTGTGTCCAATTAGGCTGCCAGGCTGGCTGCTTCTGGAAGCTCCTTGAGGAAGGACATAGACAGGGGTGGGAAGCCACAGCAGACAATCTGACCAAACAATCCATGGGGTGATGAAAAGCAGAAGGAAAGGAAATTTCCCTGCTTTTGTTTTTCCTAAACAAGCAAGCAGTTGTGGCAGTAAATTGGCCCTGGAGCTGCCGGCTGCCAGGCCAGTTTCAGTGTCTTCCAAGTAGCGGATCAGGGCTGCTATCCCACAGTGTCAGGAAGGAAACTAGCAATGAAAGTGGCCCGGAGCTAACCTGCGGGTGACCAACCTTCACGCCGAAACAGTAGACAACAAGATTCTACACATGACGCACAGGACGCAGGTCCTGGCCTCATGTAACTGATGGGGACTTGCTCAGGCCCGTCTGTCCCCAAAACTGACAGGCTCCCTCCCCCACCCTCCACACCTAGAAAGACAAGCTCAACACAACTGTGTTCACTCTTCCTTGTCTGTGTCATTGTAGATCATCAGATACTAAGTGTGGAGAAAAGGAAAATTTTAACAGGGAAAATGGCAGTGTGGTTCAATAGGAAGACGTGATTGTCAGCAACGCAGCCTAGAAAGAGCATGTCCAGGGACCCTCCCACAGGCCTCGGGTTTTGCCTACACTGGAGTAGGTGTTATTAACTCCTCGGCGCAAATGTGTCTCTGCAGTTCAGAGATGATGTGCCGTAGGGATCTTATACAGAAGGAGACTGACGCCCTGAGGGAAATGTGACTTGCTCAAAACCCCATGGCTAGGAGGTAGCAGAAATGGGACCGGAACCCATTTTCCTGGATCCTGGTCGCGAGACCTTCCTCTTTAAGAATGGTGATAGTGACCCCTGCAACAAGTAGCGATTACTAAGGATGATGTCGTCACTATTTGTCTTGCTGTTTCTCTCATCTCTGACCAAATTCAGAGAATTTAATTGAAGTGGATTGGCAAAGGGAGAATTAATCCTAAAAAAAAAAAATACCACTTATTTTTCTTGTTTTATTGTAATTCTTCACTAGACTCTCCCCGTGATGCTGTGTGGTATTCCACTCTCAGCTTAAAAACAAACAAAATTCACGCCACCCCAATCGGTTTAATCCACATCGAGCTCGGTCCCTGCTGGCAGATCGAGTCCCCGTGTTAGCCAGAATTTGAGTGCTGTTCAAAGGATCACAACGCGCAAACATGACCTCCGTTCTCACAGAATCCACACTAAAATACTGACTGGCCTAGGGAAGTACTTGTAAGTCATATACCTCCAACAGAACATGTAACAAAGACAGGAAAAACAGTCAGTGACCCTGGCAGACCTGGCCGCATGCAAGGCACCTGCCAAGGGTCCTGCAGCCCTGTTCATAGTTCACCCAGACCACAGTGGAGAGGCAAATTAGGTGCCAGACCATTCTGTTATGTGCTCTTCTAGGGAGCAGCTACTTAAGAGGTTTTGCTTATGTCTCCCAGCAGGAAAGTAATTTGGGAGAGAAAGTTGGACACTATGCAAACTGTCCGGCCCCGTTAGGAAGACGAGGCTCAAGAAACTGGCATGAGGGTGACAGGTGATGAGATGCTAGTCTCTGTCCTGGGTATATAAGGGTCTCTTCCTTGCTGGTCTGCTCTTTACTCTGTGAGCCCCTGAGGACTGTGGCCCTTCAATGCCCAGCATGGTGACTGGCGCTCGATCACCACTCACCTGGTCTACTTCGGTTCCATCCCAGCTGGTCTCCATTCCTGCCCCCACCATGACACATTCCCCGCAAGCTGATGTTCCATATGCATTAGCTCAAGTCACTGCCTACTTATGGCCTGATGATATCTCCCTATGAGGATGATATTCTCCCTAGGAGAATATGGCATCTCCTTCAGGGACCTGCCTCCCCATCCCCACTGAACCTTTGCCCGGGGTATCTACTGTCACCTGGACTGACACAGCCACCTTCAGATGGACTGAACTCTGCCCCCGTTCTCACCCTTTCCCTTTCTCCCTTCACCCCACCTCCCAAGGAATTCAATTCTGGTGCCCTTGCCACAGGAGTCTTGTTAGAAAATATCCATTTTATCAGGTTACGCCCTTGCTCTAAACTCCTGACCCTCTGTACAACTTAATGTCTAAACTCCCTACTGGAACCTACTAGGGCCCCAGCCTGTCCTCTTACTACCCTTCCAACCTCAGTTCTTTCTACCTACTTCAAAACCATCTTAAACGATAATCGTATCCTAGTGGGGAACACAGACCAATTAACAAATGAAGAAACAAGGCTATAGAAGAACTATGAAGGAGCCGCTCAGGGTAGTGTCATAAATGATCATGGGTGGGTCAGCTTAAGGTAGAGCATCTGGGAAGGCCTCTCAGAGGAGGTGGCTTTTTGAGCTGAAACCTGGGCAGATAAGCAGGGTTGTCTGATGACTGGTCCCAGAGGCTCACTCAGGTTGCTTGGGTGGTGTATTCCAAAACAAATCCAGTCCTTCATGTCTTCATGTCTTCACAGCCCTTGCAATATGACTTTGCTGCCCATTCCATCATGAGCTAGAGTTTAGGGACATCTCGGTATTTCCTCATCAAATTGCTTTGGCACCTTTGTTGAAATCAATTGATCATATACATGTAGGTCTATTTTGGATTCTCTCTCTTCTACTGATCTATATGTCTATCCTTCATCAATACTTCCCTCTCTTGATTGCTATGATATTATAGTAAGTCTTGAAGCCAGATTGTGTACATCTTCCAACTTTATTCTTCTCTGAAATTGTTTTGGTTGACTCTATATTATTTGCTTTTGCACATAAGCTTTAGAATCAGCTCATCAGTTTCTACCAAAGTGTCTGCTGGGATTTTGGTTGGGAATGTGTTGAATCTGTACATCAATTTGGAGAAAATTGTCATCTCAACAATATTGAGTCATCCAATCCATGAATATGGTATATCATTTTTATTTCTCTTACTGCAAATGTATTCCATTGCAAAAGTCTTGGATCTTTGGTTAAATGTATTCCTAAATTGTTGGTGATATTGTAATGTCTAAAAATTTCATTTTCCAATTTTTTACTGCTAATATATACAATCACATATGATTTTGTTTAACTTTAGCTGGAAGCTACTTACATCTGCCCTGCACATGTGTTTTCTATGTTCAACCAGAGGCATCCTGGAGAATAAGAATTGGGGTGGGAGGGTTCCCCTTCTCTAGTTCACTCCTGTCCAGGACTCCATTTTGGCTGTCCAGTGGTCATGGTAGCCCCCCAGAAATTACCCCTGGTTCCAGGTAGGATCCTCATTGGAGTTTTAGCTACTGTTGATTTCACCATGAATGTACCTCACCTTCAAGCTAAAACCACAAAAACTGAAAACTACTCAATGCTAGTCCCTTCTTTCAAGTTTTGACCCTCTTCAAAATCTGTTCATGTTAGTGCACTTTTCAGAGGCTTCCATACTGGTTTTTGTATTTTATCCAGAGTTTACAATTGTTCTCTGAGGGAGGACAGGCTATCAGGAGCCTACTCTGCCATCCTGGAAGTGTAACTCCTTGTTGTTGATCTTAATGGCTCTGGCTAAACCAATATTAAAAAACGAACATATGCCCCCAAAAAAGTAAAATAAAAAGTGCTGGCAATGCTGTGGAGAAATTAGAACCCTTGTGCTTTACTGGTAGGAATAAAAATGGTATAGCCATTTTGGGAAACAGTTTGGCAATTCCTCAAAACGTTAAGCAGTATTACCATAGGATCCAGCAAGTCTCCTTCTGGGCATATGCCCGAGAGAACTGAAAGTAAATACTCGAGCAAATACTTGTACACCACTATTCAAAGCAGCGTTATTCCCAATAGTCAATAGATGGAAATAACCCGTGTCCACTGACAGGTGCATGCATTAGAAAAAAATGTCGTCTAGGGGCGCCTGGGTGGCTCAGTCAGTTAAGCGTCCAACTTCAGCTCAGGTCACGATCTCGCGGTCCGTGAGTTCGAGCCCCGCGTGGGGCTCTGGGCTGATGGCGCAGAGCCTGGAGCCTGCTTCCGATTCTGTGTCTCCCTCTCTCTCTGTCCCTCCCCCGTTCACACTCTGTCTCTCTCTGTCTCAAAAATAAATAAACGTTTAGAAAAAAAAAAAAAAGAAAGAAAAAAAAAGAAAAAAATGTCGTCTATACATTCAGTGGAATGTTTTTCAGCCATAAAAAGGAAGGAATTTCTGGTACATACTGTTTTCTAGGGCTATCATAACAAAGTACCACAGACTGGGAGGCTTAAACAACAGAAATTTATTTTCTTCAGTTCTGGAGGCTAAAAGTCCAAGATCAAGGTATTGGTACGGTTGGTTCTCTCTGAGGACAGTGAAGGAAGGATCTGTTGCAGGCCTCGCTCCTTGGCTTCCATATGGTCACATTCTCCCTGTGTCTTTATAGGATCTTCCCTCTGTAGGTGTCTGTGTCCAAATGTTCTCTTCGTGTGAGGACATGAGTCATATTGGATTAGGGCGCACATCAACAGCCTCACCTAAACTTAACCACCTCTGTAAAGATGCTATCTCCAAATATGGTTATATTCTGAGGTGCTGGGGGTCAGATTTCAACATATGATTTCTAGCTGGGCAGGGGACACAATTCAGCTCATAATATGCTATAACATGGATGAACCTGGAAAACATTAAGCTAAGCAAATAAGCCAGATGCAAAAAGACAAATGAGATGAGGTGCTCAAAGTAGTCAAATTCATAGAGACAGAAAGTAGAATAGAGGTTTACAGGCTGGGAGGAGAAGGAAATGGGGAGATAGTGGTGACTGATTATAGGATTTCTATTTGGGATGAGGAAAAAGTACTGGAAATTGATGGTGGTGATGGTCGCAACAATGGGAATGTACTTAGTGTCACTGAGTTATTCCCTTAAAAATGATCAAAAGAGTACACTGAGTTATGTGTGTGTGTGTGTGTGTGTGTATTTCTAACCACATTTTATATATTTTATATATATTGCATATATATAACCACATATTAACCACATTTTATATATTTTACATATATAAATGGTTACCATATTAACCTTGGTTACATATGGTTACATTAACATATGGTTACATATTAACCACATTTTATATATTTTAACCACAATAAGAAAGTCTACTTTTATAAAAAAAAATCTACAAAAAGAAATTGTTACCTTACGTTTCTTCACCACATCTGAAAACCGGTGGAATAGTAGAGGGTATTCCTAGTTTTTTGCTTACTGATAAAAGAAATTTCAATTTTCTGTTGTCTTTTCCCCCTTTGAATAATGCACCTCAATACAGTGACACCAACCATTATTTTAAGACAAGAGGCAGGTTATTAAAGGCAAAATGAGAACAAGGAAACAGCTTCTGGACAAGTCTGTTAAAAACGAGATTAAAGTCAGGTCTTCAGTTGGAATAGTGGGTCATCAATAACCCAGGCACTTAATTTAAATAGTTTACTTGCAGTTTCCAAGGTGGTCAGCTGGGTGTCCTTTTGTCCCAGTAAAATACCATCTTCTGGGCTGGAGACTTAGAAAGATGTTTTATCTCTGTGTCAAATGACATCATTACACACGGCACAAAATGTCGTGGACCTATGAGTTTCACATAAGATGACAAGCCATTCTTGTTGCGGGCAGCCCTTCAGAGGCAAAGCATTTCAGACTCTTCATTTAATATTTACAAGAGGCTTGGGGCGACTGAGTGACTCAGTGGGTTAAGCGTCTGACTTGGGCTCAGGTCATGATCTCACAGTTCGTGGGTTCAACAGAGCCCATTTATGATCCTCTGTCTTCCTTTCCCCCTACCCTGCTCATGCCTTCTCTTTCCCTCTCTCAAAAATAAACATTACCAAAAAATTTTTTTAAATATATTTACAAGAAGCTTGAGAGAATTACTACCATCCCCATCAGACAGGTGAGAACACTGAGGCCCCAGTCTTCTTCCAGGAGTCTACGTATAGCTTAATATCTGGAAAGTCTATGTGAGAAAAGCTTTTTAGTCTCTCCTCTGCAGGGTCCAAAATAACTGCCTTTTCTTTCCAGTGGTGAAAGAAAGGGCATGTAGCTGATGCAGTTATATGGAATATATGCCTATATTTTACCTTTGAGCACTTGTCTTCCCATCATTATCAGTACACTGTGTGACTTCAAGCAAATCACCTCACTTCTGCACGCTCAGGTTTTCTCAAGTGCAAGATGGAGATAATAATAGAACTTGTCTGAAACATAGTCAGCACTGAATAAAGATGAGCTCGTGTTACTACCATAATGGTGATTAGTCTCATGCTCTCAGTAGAATACCAAATGCTTTAAGCATATTATTATCTATTTGGTCTATTTCTACAGACAGACATCTGTCTATTAACATCCATCTGCACCATCTAACTCAACCACCTCAACAACTCTGCCGAGTAGAGTTATCCCCACCATATAGGAGGGGAAACTGAGGCTCTGAAACATTAAGTAAGTTGCCCAAAGTTTGCAAAGCATATTGGTTTGGAAGTGCAGGGGGTAGAAAAAGCTGTGGCTTTGAAGACCTGGTTCCAACACTGGTTTGTGATTGTCACCAAGTGACTTTCCCTTCTCCAGTCTCAGTTTGCTCATCTGGAAAATGGGAATAACTGCCTCCTCTGCATACTTGTTGTGGGTACCAGCTGACTTTGTCATGACCAGAGAGTATTCAAGCTTCCCGGGGGGGCCACATTTGTTGTCTTCCTGGCTGTGCCCCCAGCTCCTTGTGCTTTGGATGGGTCATGGTAAGGGGCTCAATCAAAAGTAACTGGATGGGGGCGCCTGGGTGGCTCAGTCGGTTAAGTGGCCGACTTCGGCTCAGGTCATGATCTCACAGTCCAAGAGTTCGAGCCCCGTGTCGGGCTCTGTGCTGACCGCTCAGAGCCTGGAGCCTGTTTCAGATTCTGTGTCTCCCTCTCTCTCTGACCCTCCCCCGTTCATGCTCTGTCTCTCTCTGTCTCAAAAATAAATAAACGTTAAAAAAAATTAAAAAACAAAAGTAACTGGATGAATGGGCAAATTAATTGGTTTTGAGAAACCAATTGCTTTGAGAAACCGTTTCTCAGAGCAGAAGTTTCCTGAGTAATTCCCCAAACGCTAGCAATCTTGTGGTCCTCAGAACCTGAGACAATAGTCCCAATATTTGTCCTAGTTTTATCTGTGATTCCAAAGAGAAAAAAAAACAGATCCCAGGTTTCAGGAGGGATTGGGATGCCTTAATGCCAGGCTGGCTGTGCCAGAGGGAGGAATACTTAGTATTTTTGCAAAGGCTGTGGTGGCTGGGCCCACTCCACAGGGAGGGTAAAGTCCCGGGAGTGTCTCATACACTGAATTTCACAGAGAAAATAAATGTCAGTTTCATTTATGTCCTTATTTTGGTGGTTCAGAGCTCAGCCTCCCTTTTGAAGGCCACACTAGGTTGGATAGAGCATTCTAAGTCACTCACCGACTTCCCTGTGGCTGTCCCTGCATTCAACTTGCGTTCCTCCAACTCTGCTCAGCAGAGATTAGATTCTCATTAGTTTTCTACTGTATCTGGGAGGAAGAATATATCTGGTGATGAATCATGCCTGGAAAAATGAAGAAAACCCTCCAGAGGCAGCCATTTATTTGTTTGCAGATAAAACTGCAAAGGAAACCAATTAAGGTTTTTATTTTTAATTTAGGTTCAGTTTTGAAATGCTCCATTACCGAGACCCCAAAGGAATGTGCTTCTAGTATCCTGAGGACTCGAGCAGCCAACGCAGGAGAGAAAGGAGCTGGGAATCAGAGGAGCCACAGACACCCTCCAGGGACAGGTATAGCACGGTCCCGAGGATGGAGTGCAAGCTTCCTGCCTGCAACAGCCCGGCTCTCCTGGTCACTGAGACGCTCACTCGCTGTCCTACTATTATGCCCACTGACACGCAACCCCCAGTTCTGCCCCTTATTAGACATTTAAGAGGGACAAGCGCCTAGCCCCTTTGAGCCTCAGGTTTTTCATCTATAAACAGGGATAATGATGCTTGCCTACGTCAGAGTTGTTCTGAAAATTCCAATGCTATGTTGATTGACAAAGCAACTTTGCAAATGGGGGCACGCTTCTAAGAGTGGGAGCTTTCTTTTATTGTGTTGTAGCTCATCCTTCCCACCACTACCACACCTTCTCCAAAGAAAAGGTGAGCTCTTCCAGGGCGAGGTCCACGTCTTGCACAACAGCAAAATGCAGCTCACAATGAGGGGCTTTGAAAAAAACAGCATCCTTTCAATTCTTCCCCCAACACTTTATGGCCGGGTCAACATGGATAAGTTTCTTACCCTGAGACTCTGTTTTCTCTTCTGGAACATGGGGGTCCTAATATTTTCCTCATAGGGGTGTGGTGAGGACAAAATGAAATAACAGATTTGCAGTGTGTGACAGTGGGTGCTGTGATGGTTCGTCATTCTCTTCTCCTTTTCCTTTCCCCCACGAAATTTGCTTTTATAATTCCACAGTTTTCAGAACAGGGCTTCTGCACATAGTGTGTGCCAAATTAATGTTTGCTTGAAAAATTATCGGCACTCAATAAATACTTGTTCTAGATCATCTGGCTAATTTATCTGACCTTGTAGTACAGCAAAAGAGTCATTTCCCATAAAGCACACCTATTACTCTCTCTGTGGAATACCCAAAGGGAACTCACAGAAGTGATAACCATGAATCAGCTATTAAAAGCAATGAGCTAGACTTCAGTGGTCTGGTGTGGAAATCGCCATCATCACCATCATCACCGTCATCAGCATCAGCATCATCACCTAGGCAACCCTGACTCCACGCCAGGCACTGTCTAAGAGCTCTGTTAAAATGTTCGTTCATCTACTCCTCATAACAACACTATGGATACAGGTTGTGGTACTATCCCATTTTACAATAAAGAAAACTAAGACATAGAACCCTTAAAAAATGGTCTCTAAGTACATAAAGGTGAAACAATTCAAGCACCAGAACCATGAATAAAATTCTCGGTCATGTAATTTTATTTTATTTATTTATTTTTTTTTTAAATTTTTTTTTCAACGTTTATTTATTTTTGGGACAGAGAGAGACAGAGCATGAACGGGGGAGGGGCAGAGAGAGAGGGAGACACAGAATCGGAAACAGCCTCCAGGCTCTGAGCCATCAGCCCAGAGCCTGATGCGGGGCTCGAACTCACGGACCGCAAGATCATGACCTGGCTGAAGTCGGACGCTTAACCGACTGCGCCACCCAGGCGCCCCATCGGTCATGTAATTTTAAATACACACACACACACACACACACACACACACGCACACACATGCACACACATACACACATCACCCAGTGATGAGTTTAGGCCAACTTAAAGTTAGAAGGCACCGCCCCCAAGACGACCTTTACTTCCAACACCGATTGTGAATTCAGGGAACTGCCCAAAACCCTCAGGATCAATAATTTGCTAGGAAAACTCACAGAACTCATGAAAACTCTTATAATCACAGTTCTGGTCTGTTACAGGGGAAAGACACAGATTAAAATCAGTCAAGAGAAGAGGCACATAGGGCAGAGTCCAGGAGAGGGGACAAACGTGGAACTCCCATTGTCCTCTCCCTACTGAGTCATGGATGTGTTACTCTCCTGGCATCAATGTGTGATGATATGCACAGAGTATCACCAACAATGGAAGCTCACCCAAGTCTTACTGTTCAGAGTGTTAACCAGGTCTTATGACATGGACATGATTGATTCTTTGGTTGGTCTAATCGGCAAGTCAACAACTGATCATGACCCAAAGCCCCCACCCTAAATCACACTGTTACTATCTGGCTGGCCCAAGGCCCCTTGGCAAATGAAGATCACCTCCCAGGAGCTGAGGGCCAAGGCCAGACTTTCTTTTGTGCAAGGCTAAACTCTTTACTGCAGAGACACATATATATTTGCATTTGTATTTACACAGATATGTATATAAATGCATAGAAGAAAGACTGGAAGGAAACATACCAAGCTGTTAACAGTCAGAATTGAATGAAGTGGAACATAAAATATTTTACTCTTTCTAAGTGTTCTTCCTATATTTCTCTATTTTGAGTCTTTCCCAATGAGAATATATTTGCATATTATTTGTAGGAATCGTCATCTTTAAAACGTAGAGAATAAAGAAAAAAGAGAAAAAAAAAACAGAGTGTATTGTGGCCGCCAGGCCAGCCTATGAGGCGCCAGGTCTGAACTGCTGCATCATCCTATAAATAGTATGAAATCTGCTGACTTAACTGAGTGAGGAATGGCATGGGCTGGCCGTGTCAGGGAATTCAGAGTTGGGAGATCCTAGTGACACTGTGCAGTGTTAGGGCTCAGGAGGAAGGGGAAAGGGAGACAAATCCAGGAGAGAAATGGTGGTCAGACAAGGTTCAGGTTGACCTGCAGCGAGCTAGAGGCCGGATGGGGCTGAGCCCTGTGAGTAGGTTACTGGGGACAGCCGGCAGGATGCAGAACATGGAATTCAGACCTTGCCCTTGAAAATGGAGGGGGAGAGGTGAAGGTCAGCAGAGCATCTTCCCCACCATGATGCTCCTGAACCCCATGCCCTAGCCAGGAGCCCAGGGGAAGTGAGTGGCACCACCTCACATCCCTTCTGTGTGACACTCCATGCCACTGCTCCGGCCTGTTGTCCTGGCCACGCAAAAGCACTGCTAGCTCAGCGCCCCCGGGGGCTCCCTGATGTACACCCCACCCCACCGCACAGATCGGGGCAGGCCCGGGCCCACCTGTCATGGTTTGTCAGGACAGACCCTTTCCCTGTGGGGCCCAGTTGTCCCAAACAAAGGCAAGGCCTGCAACCTTCTTTCGAGACACAGCTGCACTCTTTTCTCTCAAAAGACTTTCTAATGAAACTTAACAGTGAAGAAAGGCAAACTTACACAAAATTACATGCCTGAGAGACACACATTAGAAGTCAGCTTGAAACCATAATTCAAGCCCTCCGTGGAAATCCTGATTATTCATATTCTCCACCATTTTCCTTTCAGAAAACGTTTTTCCTTTTTTTTCCCTTTCAGAAGAGTCACAGATTTTTTTCGAGAGCCCACGGTGCTCTTAGAGGCATCACAGCAAAGGTATAAATGTGATGTCTGTCATATACCAGGTGTTGCACTAATTCAATGAATCCTCACAATTGACACTGCAAAGGACTATCCCCATTTTACAGATGTGGAAGACTGAGGCTCAGAGAGGTTAAGAGGCTCAACATCACACACACGGTGAGAGGAAGAGCCATCCTACAAACCCAAGACTGACGTGAGCATCTACACTCTTTCCAGAAGGTGCTAAGAGCTCCTGGTTCTCGCAGGCTCCCAGCCCACAGTTGCCCCTGGTTCCAATACATATTGGCCTATGGTTAGCTGCTTCCTCCCAGGCTTTGTACCCAAATTCAGAAGCATCCTGAATCCGAAAATGACTTGAGCTGACTTTAAGAGCTTGACCTATTACAGGGGTACATTTTTCAAACCAAAAATAACAGAGTCTAACAGAGAAATTTTACTCTCCTTCAAGTGGGGAAGTTAATCTGGACATTGTCATCTGGACACCAGAGAGTGATGATTCCAGGGGGAGTTCAAGGGCTCTTGAAGACCAGCGAGTAGAACCTCAAGCCCTGGGATTGCACAGAAACCCTCATTCTGGTAGTACCCTGTGAGCACCTTGGGCATGCCTGCCACCCTGATGGATGCTGGTGATTGACATGTGTCTTGCCCAATGGCCTGTGACCTGACAGCCTTGGTGAACACAGACTGTGCTGAGGGTGGGGAGGCAGTGCTGAAAGGAAGGAGGAAAAGGGAAAGAAAGCAGAGAAAGTGAGAAAGGAGGAAAGGGAGGGAAGGAGTAAGAAAAATAAACTAGAGAAATGTTGAAACCTACAGTCCCACTACTTATGAACCCACTGAGTCGAGCCCCTTGGAAAGGTTCTACAGGTGAGCAGGGCTGTATGAGATGGGAGGCTCCCCTTTCCCTGCATCTGTCATCCAGGACCCAGCCCTTCCTGTGGACCTCAGCCAGAAGCCTGGAGCCTGCACCCCAGCACCCCACACAGGCGACTGCCGCCTCCAAGCTCACTTCCCTCTTGCTTCCAGGGCAACACGGAGGGTTCCTCCAGGGTCCTCCAGATAGCAGAGGTCACTAGGAGTAGCCCGAGTTAACTGTGCATGAGACACTGCTGGCCCACCTCAGTGCCTTCACCAGTACAAGTCAGTAGGGGCTGTGCTTGGACACAGCATATCTGGATTGCAGCCCGGCCTCCCCAACCATCCCTGGGTGCGGGAAGAAACGGGAGCTCCATGACCACACAGCCTGTAACATGTTGAATGACCGCTCTGAGGGAGCACCGAATAATGGCTTCACGGGAGCCTGAAAAGGGACACACCAGCCCATTCCCACAGGTCGTGTTTCTGTGACCCGGCGAGCAGAGGCAGCACAGAGCTGGGAGGGTGAATGGGAGGATTGGGACCCGAAAATACCCAGCCAGCCTGGAACAACAGCAGGAGTTCGACAAGGTGAAACTTTAATGGGGACAGATGGTTGGAAGCCCTGTGCCTGGGCCTTGAAACACAGCTGCCCCAATCCCAGAGTGTGGTGTGGCTTCCCAGTGGCACACGTGAGGAAGACGGAGGGGGTTCTGTTGTGTGTAAAGAGTGTGGGCGTCTGCCAAGCCGGGACGTGATGGTGGATGTGTGAGGGTGGGAATGAAGTGAGCGTCCGACTCCTCTCTGCTAAAGGACAGTGAAAAGCTGGGACCCATCCAGCGGAAAATGATGAGGACAGTGGTGTGGACTGAAGCCGTGTCATATGAGCAATGGCTGAAAGAGCTATGTTTAGCCTGGAGAAGAAACTCGGGGAGGACATGAGAGCTGCTTTCAAATATCTGAAGGGTTGCCACAAGAAAGAGGAATTTAAACCTGTTTTATCCAGCTCCACAAGGTGATACCAGGGCCATGGAAATGGCATCAAGGCATTCTGGCCCATGTAGAAGTCAGGTTGGCACTGTCCAGCTGATAGAGTTGTCCACTAATGAAACAGGTTATCCCCAGAGAGCCTGAGCTCCCCATCATTGGAAGTAATCAAGCCCAGACAGAACGACCACCTCTTAGGGGTGTCAGGAAGGGTGTTGGCAGGCCCAGATGACCTCTGTGGGCCATTCCATCTCTAAGAACTGAGAGGCCTCAGGAGGGAAGACCTGCCTAGAGGTAGGCATCTCAAAGGGCCTTCTCCTTAAA
This sequence comes from Prionailurus viverrinus, assembly GCF_022837055.1. Taxonomy (NCBI): domain Eukaryota; kingdom Metazoa; phylum Chordata; class Mammalia; order Carnivora; family Felidae; genus Prionailurus; species Prionailurus viverrinus. Next base: position 49,698,689 of record NC_062562.1, read on the forward strand.
TTCTCTGGCTGAAGGCATGAGCCAAGCACTTTCAACAGCTGCCATCCCACTGATTCCTTTTCCTAAATTAGGCTCCCTGGGGCCTCTCACCGGCTGAAGCCTAGAAACGAGGGCCCTTCATAGCCCAGAAAGTAATTAAGTCCGTGATGTCATCACTCAACTGGTCCCAAAGAACACCGAAGCCCCAGGGGCACGGGGCCAACTTTCCTCAAATTACCATTCTTGTAGCAGATTGTGGCCTTTTGTCCCTAAGGGCCCAGGCCTCTGTAAGGTGACACATGCCAAATGGTGACTGAAATAGAGCAGAGCGCTGGGACCCAGGCTGTCACCCAGGAGGGGGACATTCAGTCAAGGACACTGGGAAAGCGGCATCCAGTGTCCCTGACCCCTTCTCCTCCAGTACTGTCTGCAGTTACTTTCTTCTCAGTCAGCCAAGCAAAGTCAGGGGCAGGAGGTGGACAGGAGACATCTTGACATGGGCAGGACTGGCCAGTCTGGGTGTCATGGAAAAGCAGGGCTTCAGAGTGGAAGGGCTCCTGAGAGCACGTCATCCACTGGCCCAGGAGATGAGTGAGGGCTCACGACACACTAGGTATTTTGCTACAGCGACGAACAAGGCAGGCTTGATTCTGATGGCGGGGAAAGAAAGGAACAATAACCGAACAAACATTCTCTCTTGTGGCATATGAGGAAACTGAAGCCCAGAGAGGTTCAGGGACTTGGCCCGGGTCACAGGGCAGTGCACGGACTCTACCAATCCTTACACAGATATGCCCGCCCCACGGGGCCCAGAAGAACCAAGGAGGCCCTTCTACCATCTAACTCATTGGCTCTTCTCATCTCTAGAACCTCTTTTTGGGGAGAATCAGAATTTGTTGAGAATCAAAACTCATAAAGTGGTAGAAAATATACAATCTCTGAGTACCTAAAGGAGGCGGGTGGGAGCCCTACAGAGCTGACAACCTCCAGAAGAGCTTGGGGGCTCCGAAGACAAATTTGCCTGCCTTCTAAATTCCGCCCTAGGGATGGCTCTACACCTGGGGGGGCAGAACAAGGACGGAGGCTTGTGGGCGGAAGAGAAGCAACAACACGAAGAAGCTGCCAAAACATGTTGGACCACGTTTGAATCTTCGCTCTAAAAACCAACTTCAAATAAATGTTGTCTATTACCAACTGCGTAGGGTTCAACCTAACACATTCTTTTTTTTTTTTTATTTTAGAGAGAGGGAGAGAGAGAATCTTAAGCAGGCTCCACACTCAGCATGGAGCCTGACGCAAGGCTCAATCCCACGACCCTGGGATCATGACCTCAGCCGAAATCAAGAATCAGATGTTCAACTGAGCCACCCAGGCACCCCCAACCTAACACGTCCTTAAGTACTTGTGGATGAAATAACATAATTCTAGGACTTCCTTCCCAATACCCTAGTGGGGTAATGGAAAACAGGGAGGTGGGAATAGATGAAACAAGACTGGCTGTGAGTTAATATCACTGCAACTAGATGCTGAGCATGAGGCTCATTATATATACTACTCTCTCTACTCTTGTATATGTTTGAAATGTTCTATAATTAAAGATTTTAAAAGGGGATGGTGCCAATATTTTGAGCATCACTGCTAATGTTACAGCCTCAAAAGACAATTTTAAAAGGACGCAAATAGTTGGCAAAGGTCAATTTTGGTGTTAGTGATTATGTCAGTGCTTATTAGGCTTTCTGGAAGTCATCTCAGTGAAATGTGATGGAGCAGGGCAGGGACTGAGAAAAGCACACTCATTAAAAACATGAGAGTGGGGTGCCCGGGTGGCTCAGTCTGTTGGGTGTCTGACTACCGATTTCAGCTGAGGTCATGATCTCACGGTTCATGAGATCGAGCCCCATATTGGGCTCTTGGCTGACAGCATGGAGACTGCTTGGGATCCTCTCTCTCCCTCTCTCTCTGCTCCTTCCCGGTTCATACTCAAATAGATAAACAAATGAACATTTTTTTTAAAAAAAATGGTAGAAAAATGGCTCATCCTTGCTTCTCTTTTCTGGGAGACCAATTTGCTGACTTCAGCACCCTTCATGGGAAGGGTGTACCTCTTGTCCTTTCAGTTCATTTGTGGTGATCTCCAAGCTTCACTGTTGTGCCCTGGCTCCAGCGATGTCACCAGCATCCCTTTCCCTTTCTGCAGAGCCTGGCCCATCCCAGACCCAGTTGCTCAGATGCCTTCTCTAAATAGAAGCGTTGTGTGAAGATGCCTGTCTTTTGCTGCTTGAGGAAGCCAGCCTCAAAGGCCAAGCCGATTAATCCTGAGCAAATTTGTACCTGTGACCACCTGTCAATGTCAATTTCTACAGGTCGTGGATAGTGTAACCACGTGACATGGAGATATGATAGCCCGTCTTTGGGGCAGAACTGTCCAGGATGTAGGGTGGATGGTCCACAGCCCGGCACTTAATAATACTGACTCACACACTGAGAGCTTTGTCATGTTCTGCCATCAACTCTCTTCAAATCTTGCTGGTGACTACAAGGAGAAAGGCTCATTTTTGGTGCCAGTGTCTTTAACACCTTTCTAAGGTTAGCTGATCCCCCTTTTTAAGAAACAGAAAGCAAGCCCCGGGTTTGGAGCCCTTGCCGGCAACAGTCTCCAGCCAAGATTAACTAACTTAGATTTTCATCATACTGAATTCTTGTAGCCACTTTCTATTTATGGAACAGAGGCCGCTTTGATGTACAACCATAAGACAATGTAAAGAAATGTTACGTAAATATAATTTGGGTGATCTGCATATCGTGACAACACAGATTTAAAGAAGCTTGCATAGGCTTCCTGAGGCTGCCCCAACACCACCCAGCACAAGAGAGGGGGAAGTCAGAGGACAGAGAAGGCAGTCAGAACCAACTGGGGTTAAGATATCCAATATCCAACTTTTCAAATTCTTTTTTTTTTTTGATGTTTATTCTTCCATCTACATTTTTTTAATTTTTTTTTAATATATGAAATTTATTGACCAATTGGTTTCCATACAACACCCAGTGCTCATCCCAAAAGGTGCCCTCCTCAATACCCATCACCCACCCTCCCCTCCCTCCCACCCCCCATCAACCCTCAGTTTGTTCTCAGTTTTTAACAGTCTCTTATGCTTTGGCTCTCTCCCACTCTAACCTCTTTTTTTTTTCCTTCCCCTCCCCCATGGGTTCCTGTTAAGTTTCTCAGGATTCACATAAGAGTGAAACCATATGGTATCTGTCTTTCTCTGTATGGCTTATTTCACTTAGCATCACACTCTCCAGTTCCATCCACGTTGCTACAAAAGGCCATATTTCATTTTTTCTCATTGCCACGTAATATTCCATTGTGTATATAAACCACAATTTCTTTATCCATTCATCAGTTGATGGACATTTAGGCTCTTTCCATAATTTGGCTATTGTTGAGAGTGCTGCTATGAACATTGGGGTACAAGTGCCCCTATGCATCAGCACTCCTGTATCCCTTGGGTAAATTCCTAGCAGTGCTATTGCTGGGTCATAGGGTAGGTCTATTTTTAATTTTCTGAGGAACCTCCACACTGCTTTCCAGAGCAGCTGCACCAATTTGCATTCCCACCAACAGTGCAAGAGGGTTCCTGTTTCTCCACATCCTCTCCAGCATCTATAGTCTCCTGATTTGTTCATTTTGGCCACTCTGACTGGCGTGAGGTGATACCTGAGTGTGGTTTTGATTTGTATTTCCCTGATAAGGAGCGACGCTGAACATCTTTTCATGTGCCTGTTGCCCATCTGGATGTCTTCTTTAGAGAAGTGTCTATTCATGTTTTCTGCCCATTTCTTCACTGGGTTATTTGTTTTTCGGGTGTGGAGTTTGGTGAGCTCTTTATAGATTTTAGATACTAGCCCTTTGTCTGATATGTCATTTGCAAATATCTTTTCCCATTCCGTTGGTTGCCTTTTAGTTTTGTTGGTTGTTTCCTTTGCTGTGCAGAAGCTTTTTATCTTCATAAGGTCCCAGTAATTCACTTTTGCTTTAAATTCCCTTGCCTTTGGGGATGTGTCGAGTAAGAGATTGCTACGGCTAAGGTCAGAGAGGTCTTTTCCTGCTTTCTCCTCTAAGGTTTTGATGGTTTCCTGTCTCACATTTAGGTCCTTTATCCATTTTGAGTTTATTTTTGTGAATGGTGTGAGAAAGTGGTCTAGTTTCAACCTTCTGCATGTTGCTGTCCAGTTCTCCCAGCACCATTTGTTAAAGAGGCTGTCTTTTTTCCATTGGATGTTCTTTCCTGCTTTGTCAAAGATGAGTTGGCCATACGTTTGTGGGTCTAGTTCTGGGGCTTCTATTCTATTCCATTGGTCTATGTGTCTGTTTTTGTGCCAATACCATGCTGTCTTGATGATGACAGCTTTGTAGTAGAGGCTAAAGCCTGGGATTGTGATGCCTCCTGCTTTGGTCTTCTTCTTCAAAATTCCTTTGGCTATTCGGGGCCTTTTGTGGTTCCATATGAATTTTAGGATTGCTTGTTCTAGTTTCGAGAAGAATGCTGGTGCAATTTTGATTGGGATTGCATTGAATGTGTAGATAGCTTTGGGTAGTATTGACAATACTACCCAACTTTTCAAATTCTACAAAAGCATATAACCATATGAATATATTCTGAATGGTACTTTTCTTTTCTTAAAAGGTGGTCTCTCGGTCACCTGGCTTAGAAATCCTGACTTTTTCTTCAAATTCCACTTGTCATCTCCATCCATTATGGTAGATGTCACCATAATTATCATCACCATCATTATCTTCACTGTCATCATTATCGCCGCCACCACCATCTCACCATCTTCATTTATCATCATCACCATCATCACTACCTCCATCATCACCATCCTCCTCATCACTACCATCCTCACCATGAAGGGTTAACAGCATTTACTGAATGCTTTCTATGAGCCAGGCACTGTGCAGGCTTCCTTTGAGTTGTTTCAGTGAATCCTCCCTCTCTCCACAAGCAGAAATACTCTTATCTAGCCTATCTGGACCATAAAACAGACTCAGAGAGGTTAAGTGATGAGCCCATGTTTACACTTACAAGTAAGTGGCATAGTTAGGATTCAAACCCAGATTGATCCTTAGAGACCAAGCTCTTAATCATTACACTTTCCTGCTTTTGGTGCAAGCAATGACCTAGCTTACGCCTTCAGTATTTCTTCTCTGGTCTTCATTACTACTTAACCAGTCTTCTTGCCTCCTATCTACCTCCTACCCCCACAAGAACCAAGCCATCCATTGTCCACTCACCAGCATGGGCTATATAACATTCAAACATGTCCCAGAGACTCCCCTGCCTAAGATCTTCCAAAGGAGCTCCCCCACCTGGATGGTATAAACTCCTTGTACCTATTAGGGCTCATTGATGAAAAGCAACAGAAACAACTCTGAACAATTTAATAAAGAAAAAAAGGCAAGGGCAGAGAATTCATTGGAAGGACAGGAGGTAGCTCACTTAACCACAGAGCCTAAGGTATAACAAGTACTCACCATGAGTTTGTTGAACAAATAAATGAATGAGAGAGTAAGTAAATGGATGGGGCAGGTTGCTTGGTTTCTAAGTGCAACTGTGAAGATCCATGGAATTGCTTCAAAATCCCAGGGTGGGGATGAGGCTCTGGGCCACACAGAACCCCCTCCCCACTACTTCTATCTGTTTATGAGTTGAGAGGACTCAAGTAAGACTCATCTGTAAGAGGTTCTACTTTTGCAAAACCACAGGTTGAATAAGTAAAGCACCAGCCTGGAATCTGGAGATTTACATTCTAATCCTGGCTCTACCTCTCACTGTGTGGGCATTCTTGCTAGACATGTTCCCTCTCTCAGCCTCAGTTTCTACATCTATAAGATGGTCACATCCAGCAACCCAGGGAGCAAGTGATCCGGGATGATAGCACACACAATGGATAAAACCAAACACAAGCTCTGGGGATCAACTTTCTTAATCAGATTTTTCTGAGTTAACCATAAAATGAACTCTACCCAGCCACAGCACATGATGGGGCCACAAGCGTAGAGACAGGAAGATGGTCTTGTCAGGGGCACGGAAGCTCTAGGTTTTAATAGCTATTACTGGCAATCTACGAAGTGAATTTCCAGCATTAGGGTTAGCTGGCAGAAACCAAACATTAAAGATGGATGATTTGTCATTTCACCATCCACCAAGTGGACTATGCAGTAAAATGTATATTTGGGGCATGTATGTGTGTGTGTGTGTGAGCTCATTGGGAAGTCCCTAGAAATCTTTCCAACACTAACCCACGTGGTGAAGCAACCGAGACCCAGAGAGGCTAAACACCTGGTTCTTGTTCTACCGTTGATTTTGTACCAATGGCCTCTCGAGGCCCATGTCTCCTGATTCCACACCTAGCACATGCCTACTCCTCCCATTCCCCATACATAAATCCTTTCTCAAACCCATCTTGCCTGCTTCCTGCCAGGGGGTCCCAGTGCTCAGGAAGTTTCCTGGAGGAGACTGCGGTGGCTCTGAGCCCGTGAGAGGAAGTTGCAGACGCTTCTCTCCATGTGAGCCCAACACACAGTGTATTTACTCTAAGTGGGTTGGCACCACCCCATCAGCAACCTGCCAAAAATTTCCTGTACTCTTTGGGTTCAAGCCCAAGGTCATTGTATCCCCTTTCAGGGAGCTATGGAATTGGTCCCAGAGGGAAGAAACATCTAGAAAGTGGAAAATAGATACGTATTACCCTTGGAGCCAGAGAAACTCTCACCTACCTACTGCATATGCTCACTACCAGTGGGCTCACCTTTAAGACGAATGGTGGTGAAGGTGGGACCTGGGGGCGGGGTGGGGCCTTGAAATGAGGCCCTTCCCAACTCCAGACAGGCAGAGCCACATGAACACCTGACCTGAACAAGAAATAGGACGAGCACAGCTTCTCTGGAACGCAATTTATCTGCACATAACAGGAGCTGTTAAAGTATATGTATAATGTCACGCACAAATTTTGTACTCACATTTTTATGTTCATGTCTGATTATTTCCTTCATGCAGAATTTTAAAAGTGGGTTCATGGCCTGAAAGGACAGAAACATATATATATATATATATATATATATATATATATATATATATATGATATATTGAACAATATACATTAGATATGTGCATACATTGTTATATGTGTGTGTTTAACCATAATAGCAAAAAAATTAGAAAACAGAAATTAAATGCCCACTATCACAGGAATAGTTACAAAAACAAGCTATGGCAATCTGCATGATATAAAAAACAGTTTTAAAAATCATGTTTATCCATAATGTTTACTCATAATGCTAAGAGAAGGGAGTAGAATACAAAGTTGTAGGAACAGAATGACCACTATACTGGAAAAAAAAAAAGCCTGGAAGAAAAGATACTAAAATAGCAACTGAGTTCTAAGTGGTAAGATCCTGCGTATTTCTATTTTATGCCGTGGTTTTCAAATGCCCTATAATGAACCTGAATTGCTTTTATAACCAGAAAAATGGTTGAAAAGGAGCATCTTTTCAATCTCCTAGCTGACTTGCCCGGACTGTTCTGTAAGTGCCTGAGCTCTGCACCCTCCAATCTGGCCAGCTGCCCTCTGTACTTACTTGTCTGACATCTCCTCTGGTTGACAGCGTAACTAATCTTAAACCAAGCCCTGTGTTCGCGATCCTTCAGCTCTTTCAACGCTGCCATCTACCTGACATGTAACGTTGAGCCCCTTACAGTTTTCACATCAGTGAAGTGATCACCCCCAGCCATTCTCCAACTCCCCACTCTCTGAGTCTCCAGATCCTCATTGTCCCCAGCCTCAGTCGAAAGAAGACCACACCGGGATGGCGCAAGGGGCCCCAGCCTGGGTAAGTTCCTAGGGCCACCCTGATTATTTTGGGACTCACAGTTTTTACTTCCCAGAGACCATAGCTGTTAGGGCCAGCCAGGCTGCCAGGAGATCCCACGAGAGCACCTGTTGGCTACAACCGGAAGTCAGCGATTTCCTCGCCTGAGTGAACCGCTGCTTGGGCCTCCCACCCAGGATGCAGAACCCATCCTCTCAGGCTTCCGGGAGAAATGCACTCATCCCAAGAGCGTTGGTCAGTGTCTTGGCAGGAAACAGCCAGCACACTCAAATTAAGACAATTTAGGGAGTGTTTAATAGAAGAAAATTTTACAAAGGTATGGGCAGGGTGTGGTTGGTTCCCTGGGGCTGGCAACAGCCAACTCAAGGCAATGTGGAAGCAGAGGAACAAGCAGCCCCCCCATCCCCGCCACACACACATCACTCTCCTCATTCCCTCTGATGCCCTGACCAGACATAAATTGGCTCCACATTGGCCAAACCAAAAGGAAGCCAGAGGGCAAGAGAACCTCTGCCAGATGGCCTCCCGGGCTATAGAAGCAAAGAGAAGAGATTCAGGCCACCAAACCTTGGGGATCTCTTAACAATTTCTACTCACACTGTGTATGTTCCCAGGGAAGGCCCACACCACCCAGCACCCTGAATTTCTCTTGAAATGTCCCCCACCTGACACTTCAACATGCCTCAGGCCCTTCTCTGCTATTCCTCCTGTCTGTCGTCCTTCCTCCACACAGTGGAAGGGTTTTTTCATTTTTGTTTTGTTGTTTTTGTTTTGTTTTGGAGAGAGAATGCGAGGGAGAGGGGTGGAAGGAGGGAGGGAGGGAGAGAGAGAGAGAGAGAGAGGGAGAGAAAATGAGAAGGAGAAGGAGAATCTTAAGCAGGCTCCACACTCAGCACAGAGCCTGATGGAGGGCTTGATCCCACCATCCCAGGATCATGACCCAAGTGGAAATCAAGAGTCAACCGACTAAGCCACCCAGGAGCCCCCAGGGGTCAGCTTTTAAAACCTCCCAATGTCCAACTGCCCCCTCCTTAATTATGCAGAGCCACTTATAAGGCATCCTGCTCTCTGTTCCAAGAGGTCATCACAACATCTCTTCCCGGCCATACAGCCCCCTCCCCCAGAGGCAGTTTGGCAAATCATTTTCTCATCTCGCTTCACGTTTTTGTCATTCGTGTTGCACAGCTCCAAGTCATTATCAGCCGCAAAGCCTTGTTTGGGGAGTGTTGCAAAAATAAATAAATAATTCTCCCTAATTGATCTGGATAAACACATGTCTGTCAATACAAATCCCATCCCTTCACGGATCATTTGCCGCATCTCCAGCTCTATGCTCCAGGGCAAAGCTAAGAAGGCTTTTCTGCATCTGTACAGGGGCAGTCACTGAGTGGATCTTTCTTTGAGAAAGCTCTCTCAGAGCCAAGCTGGAGGGATGAGAGAAATCAGCAGAGGCCAGGAGGATTTTCATGTTTGCATAATGCAATCTGGTCTGTTCCCTTGCAAGAGTCGAGATTCCCTCATGCCTACCAACCACCACAGACCCAAAGCCACCTGCCCAGTCTGCCTGTCGCTGTCCAGGGCCAGACCGCACTGGCTCCTGCAGCCCAGCTTGCCCTCATTCACTCTGTCATTCTAAGAGGCTGCATTCTGCACTACCTGAAGACAGCACGTGTCCCTTAGAAGCAATTGGCTTTTTGTCTTCCTGAACCAGCTCCCCACTTTGAGGCAGAGCAATCCTCAGTGGACAGTGTGCCACAGGGAGGAAGGAGAGTGGAGAGCCTGACTTTGCTGCCTAGCTTCAGAGAGTCTCAGCCCAGCCCCTGCATCCTCAAAGGAAACTGTGCACCCAGGTTTCTATCATGTATGACGCTGAACAGGTCCAAGCTCACTGTCTCAGGATGAAAAGAGGTTGGTTGGGGAAGGGGCCAATCTAAAGTGTGCACAAATGCTGCCCTGGGCATTGTTTATTTGGTCCCATGGATTCTCCTCTCATTCTGGGAATGGCACCCAGATTATCCTAAGGGAACCAAGCTTCTCCCCTTTTGTATCCAGGAGGTTTCCATGGAGCTGGTTCCATCCTTGGATCAAGGCTTGGCTTATCAGCTCATTTCATCACCCAGGCCACAGGCATTGGCACTAAGCTGGCCCAAACCAGGCCATTCGGCCCAATGAGTCTCAGTACTGGAACCTTTTCTGGAGCAATCAGGAAAGCCATGTGCACTTAGCTGTAAGAGTTGCTGAGAGAGTCAGCATAAGCCTGGAATTAAGGTGGATGGACAGCATGTCACCCAACTGGACAAGAGGTGGAGAGAAACAGGTTCCCATGGCACTGTTTCAACCTTTGGGTGCACCCAGGCCCCAGGCCAGAAACCACCTGAGGCTTTCCAGTTCTGCATGTCAACAAACTGTTTCCATCAGGGTGAGCAAGGCTTCTGGGACCCACAACCAAGTGACCCAGCACCCACGTGTCCATCTATGTTTTTCTTCCGCTGTATCTAGGTCACTCTTTGCTGCTGGAGTCAGCAACATCTATCCTCTGCACACCTTCCTCTTCTGTCTTCGAGTGTCCTGCCTTGGTCTGGAGAGGGCGGTATGTGATGAGTGAGAGTCCTGGCCAAGCTGCATGGTGGATGTGTGGCAAGCTGGCAGGTCTGGGATAAGAGCATGGAAGCTGGACCTAGGGACGTCCGGGATTGGATGCCGGGAGAGAAGGCTCCGGATGTCCAAAATGGTCTGCACTGTGAGAAGTGGGGTGGGTTTGGGCTCCAGGACACGGCTCAACAGGAGTCATCAGTTACAAGAGGGGACAAAACTAGAGTCAGAACAGGGGCCTCACAGACAGTGGGAGGCTGAGCAGGGAAGAGAGGACAGGGAAGGAAGAACATGCTCTGTGTTAGTATGTGCCTCCTGGGACTCCTGAACCTCTTCTGGTCTTAAAGGAACTCTCGTCAATTCCATACTGGAGGTCAAGAAACCAGAAGGTCCTAGCTCTGGTCCAACCCACGTGACTTTGGACAGGACGCTCAAGCTCTTTGCACTTCATTTTTCTCATCTTTGAAATGGGTCTTAAAGTAAATAGGTCTCAAAGGATTGATGAGTACATCAGATTGGGACAGTAGGTGGAAGAGTGTTTTATAAATAAGCAGTTAGAAGCTGGTGTGGTTTAAAAGGCTGTTTCCAGGGCACCTAGGTGGCTCAGTCGATTAAGTGTCTGACTCTTAATTTTGGCTCAGGTCATGATCTCACAGTTCATGAGTTTGAGCCCTATGTCAGGCTCTGCACTGACAGTGTGGAGCCTGCTTGGGGTTCTCTCTCGGCTTCTTTCTCTGCCCTTCCCCTCCCTCAAAATAAATAAATAAACTTTAAAAAATAAAAATAAAAGACGAAAGGCTGTTTCCTACATAACAGAAGGTCAATTTCAAAGAGACTTCAATGCCTAAGAAGGACATAGGATTTGGAGCCTGAATGCTTTGAATTTCAGTCACGACTTTGACCCTTACTCTTTAGGAAACCTGGAACAAGACATTTTGCTTTTTTATGTTTCTGTCGGAACGTCTTTCAAATGAGAAACGCATTTCCAGCTTTCCCTCAGACCCAGAGTGAGAACCAAATGAGCATAAAAGAACTTAGTAAAATAAAACACCAAAATAGTAAACGGCTCTTTAATGAGCACTTACAGTGTGCCATGCATTAAGTCATTAAGTCCTGCAGTGATCTCTGAGACAGACGCAACAAGAGTGATAATAATAGTCGCTGGCACTGGCTTAATGACAGTGACCACTGCGGAGTGCTTAGTATGTGCTAGGCCCACTGTAGGGGCTTTCCAGGCATTATATACCCTTAGTGCTCAAACCACCCCTGAAGGAGGAACTACTATTAACATCCCATTTTGCAGATGGGCAGACCGAGTGCTCAGAGATTGATGAGCCAAGGTCTTCAGGCTAAAAAGAGCATAGCTGGGATTTATCCAAATGTAGGGGTGATTTTACAATTTATCCCGCACACGTTGTGGGATATATCATGTATCATACACAGTAGAACATATGAGTAACTCTAGCCGCGTGAATTCCTGGCAGGGAGAAGGATCACACAGGGCTCTGTTAGCCCCCTTCCCCAGGACGGTATCACAACTAGGAAGCCACGGACAGGACTGTTACTTGCACTGCAAAATAAAGTTCCTGCTCTCGGGTGTGGCTAAAGAGGTGACCTGGGATCCAGCCACCTTGAGAAGAGGCCAAGTCAGCTGCGGCCACAGAGAAAGTTGGGCCCCAAGTTTCTGCCCAAGAAGAACAATGCACTTCCTTCCAGCAGCTGCCAGGCTGGGGCCTCCCAAAAGCCGCAGCTGTTCCAGCCGCCTACAGGCAGGCATACTGTCCACCCACCGGCCTCGGGCAGGCCCTGCTGCTGCTGTCAGCTGCTCCACACACTTTTCCCCTGGAGTCCTGGGGGTCACCCCCTCTTGGGCACATAAGCACACCGTCTATACTGGCCCACTGCATTTGCACCCAGGACTGAAAGCCAGACAGCATGGCTCTGCACTTTCCTGCTCTGTGACTTTGCACAAGTGATTTAAACTCTTGGGGCACCTGGGTGGCTCAGTCGGTTGAGCATCCGAATTCGGCTCAGGTCATGATCTCACAGTTCATGAGTTCGAGCCCCACATCAGGCTCTGTGCTGACAGCTCAGAGCCTGGAGACTGCTTCTGATTCTGTGTCTGCCTCTCCTGCTCATGCTCTGTCTCTATCTCTGAAAAATGAATAAATGTTAAAAAAAAAAAAATTTAAGCTCTCTGGGCCTCAATGTGTTTATCTATAAAATGGGGATAAAAACTGTCCTTCCTTCACAAGGTTGTTAAGAAGATTTAGGGCTAAATGCTTGTAAAATGGTAGAATAGTGCCTGGCACTTGGTAAAGGCTTAATAAATGTTCACCGTGATTATTACCTGTTTCAATCAGTGAAAAGGGGAACAGGGAATTGGAAGGAATCGCAGTGCCTTCCCAAGGCAGGTTAGATGAATCCCACAGAGCTGTGCAGCACACTAAGGTGGGAGGAGGTGAGGTTCTGTTAGCATAATGAAGTCCAGATGTCGGGTTGGGTCTCCTGGATGGAGTCAGGACCGCCTATTTGGCCCCGTGCCTCTAACGCGAGATGCTTGGATTTCTACTGGGTGTTGGGGGCATCCAAAAGAAACAGGCAAGAAACACAGCATCTTTCCTTTTGACTTCTTCCAGGAATCCAGGACACCATCACGGAGGGCAAAGACCAGACTGAAAGACTGCCTGGGTGAGGGGGGCAGAGGTAAACAGCTAATGGTGAGCCACCTTCATTCACAAGGTTACAGTGCTGTGCTGGGAGTCCCCCCAGAAGGCCCTGAGCTGACAGCCCATTCTCTCCTTGTCACACTGAGACTCACAGGTGCCTGGTGGGGGAGCATTACCGCCCCCATTTTGCAGATGGAAACTCAGGCCCCAAAAGGTGACCTGTGGCCTCACATGGCTAAAGAAAGCCAAGCGGAAGCAATCATTTGGTTCACGGTGCTGATAAATCCGTGGGAAGAAAGTGCTTTGAGGTTGACAGCGCAGGGCTCAGCAGGCACTGGAACCCCGGGGGGCTGAATCATGACTCTCTGAGACCTCTGAGAAGCATGTGGGTTCCAAAGGCAAGGAGGAAATCAGTAAGAGAGAACACCCCTTCGCAGAGAGGTAAGGGGTGTTCAAATTCACTGCTGAATTCAGATTCAGCAGTTCAAATGTCATCTCTTCCAAGGGGCCTTCACTGCTCCCCTCTGGGTCAAATCAATGCCCCCTCCCTCCAAGTCTTTTTAGCCTCCAACTCCACTCCATTCAGCCCCGGAATGCTCGGGGCTGAGGCTCTAGCTATAAGCTGGATCCAGCTCTTTACTCCTTAAGGGATACAAACTTCAGGGAGATAGGTGTCACAGGTAGGGCTCCCCCCAAAGCAGGTCCTGAACCAAGGATTGCAATGGGAGTCCTTGCAATCCTTTAGTTGGAAGGTGATTCCAGGAAACAACAGTAGGAGTGAGAGGAAATGCTACCTAACAAGTAGGAAGGCAGGGAGCATGCATACTGGAGCTGATACTGCTGTGGCCACCTAGAGCTCAGTCCCACTGGGGAGCACCAGAGGGCGATAGAGAGCACACCTCAGCGTCGTCCTGCCCTAGGAGCTGGGGTTATTGATTCTCTAATCCCCACCTCCACATCATCTTCCCAGCACTGCCCCCCTGCCCGGCTCAGTAAGGCGTCATCAGTGTGCCTGGGAACAAGGAGTGACTAAGGCATGAGTGTCTTACAGCTCTTATTGCCAAGTCATTATCATGCCTGTCTCCCCCACTAAACCAGGTAGATCATGGGCTCTGGAGTCACACTGCCCAAGTTTAAATCCTTGCTTCTCCCCTCAAAGTGGGACCTTGATTTAACTTCTCTGGACCTTAATGCCCTCCTCTGTCAAGTGGAGGTAATAATAATACCTACCCGGTAGGGCTCACATCAGTTAGCACATATGAAGAACCTAGGACAGCAACTGATACATGAGTAATTCTCTAAAAATGTTCACCATTATCTTAAAGAACAGTCCTCAAGGCTAGGAGGTCAGTGGCTGACCTGATTCAACTTTGTTCTCCCTGTGACTGCCCTAGTCAGTGCCCAGCACAGAGAAGGTCTCGGTTTTGGTGTTTCTTTTTTAAGTTTTATTTATTTATTTTGAGGGGGGAAGAGAGGGAGGGGCAGAGACAGAGACAGAACCCCAAGCAGGGTCCTCACTGCCAGCATAGAGCCCCATATGGGGCTCAAACTCACAAACCCATGAGATCACGACCTGAGCTGAAATCAAGATTCGGAGGCTTAGAGAAGGAGTCAGTCATATCTACTGAATGAATGAACGAATGAGTCAGTGAGTGAACGAATGAATTGGTTTCGAGAGCCAATGTGTTGACCTCAACCATTAACTTCTGGTTTGGCATCTGCAGCCTGGCTTCCTAAATGTCAGTCAGTATTGTTTCCCATGATGTCCTTCTGGAAGGATAAAACATTTTAACTGGAGCCTCTGAATGATATTCAGTATAAATATACTGCATGCATTCCTGAAGAACTTTCTGGAGACACCTCAATCTCCCTGAGGCCCGGACCTTGCAAGGGTCTCCGTGGCCCATGAACTGCTGAGCACCACCTTCCTAAAGTTCTGATTTCATGAGACAAGGAACTCACTTGTGGGAGAAACTGCTCCAAGGTTTCGTGTGCGTGCACCTGCTGCCCCCTGGTGGGCAGGGTCAAAAGTAACAGGAAACCTTAGAAACCATCAACGTTATCTTTCCCACTGGTAATAAGATATATATATATGCGGTGTGCTGATTTACAAGCACTTTCACATTCCAAGTCTTATGCGAGCCTTCAAACAACCCTGGGATGTAGGTAGGGCAGGGACTGTCCCCATTTCATAGAAGAAGCTGAGGTTTTGAGAAAGTAAGCCCACAGTGAGCTAAGAACTGAAATTTGAGGCGGACAATTTTGATTCCAAAGCCCAATCATTTTGACTCCAAATGCCAATTTCCTGTTCTATGCACAAGAATCATCTCAGGGCATTTATTAAGGTTACAGAATCTTAGACACCAATATCCTGAATATCTAGGGGTGAGACTGGGAATCTTGATCTTTGACGAACTTTCTAGGGAAGCCTGCTGCAGTCAGGTCCCAACACTCCGACTGGCTTTTGGAAACCACTGCCTTGTATCACATAGTGTTAGATTCTGTACTTAGACACCATCTGCCTTATTCTGTGCTGCTCTAACAGAGTACCATAGACTAGGTGGCTTAGAAGCAAAAGAAAGTTGTGCCTCACAGTTCTAGATGCTGGAAGTTCAAGATCAAGGGACCAGAAGACCACCAGTGTGTGGTGAGGGTCTGATTCTTAGTTCATAGACGTTGTCTTCTCACTAAATCCTCACACGGCAAAGGAGATCCCTGTCTATTCTATAAGGGCACTAATCTCATTGATGTGGGCTCTACCTTCATGACCTAATTACCTCCCAAAGGTCCCATCTCCAAATACCATCACATTCAGGGGTTAGGGTATCAACATATGAATTTTTCGGGGACACACATAGTCTACAGCACCCTCCTTCTGCTCTACCCCCAATGTTAAGGGTCTGATCTCTCCCTCCCAATAGTTGCCTCTTCCTGTATACTATTAACGTATACATACTACTAACCTCTCACACCATTGAGGACTCAAATGCCACACAAACCACACACACTATTCATTGCATCTCCCACAAGGTGCGTGAGTCCACATGGTGAATTGTGGCTGAGCCAGAATGGGAAGCCCAGGCTGTGGCCACAAGGCCACATCATGTGGCTTTGTGCACACTGTGCTATCTCCCCTACAGAATGCCCCACCCTCTGCCCCAACCCCCTTAAAGTCATGCCTGGCTTTCCGACCATGGGACAGAAACTAATTGTTACTAAAATGACAGTGACTAATTTTGCCCTAAAATATTAGCTCTTGAAAATATTAGCTCCCTATATCCAGGTCACCTCTTTCTTCTCCTTCAGGGGAAGACACAGCCTTTCCCAGTATGGAGCACCTACTGACTGAGCTCTGCACATCCCGTCCCTTTCCAGCATGCCCTGCAAATCTAGTGCTGTCATCCCCATCTCACCAGTGGCGAAACACACTCAGCAAGATGAGTGAATTGCTGTGTCACTCGGCTGACAACAGGCAGAGCCAGAGCTTCAACCAGAGGGTATATGACCCCCAAAGCCACGTCCTCTCCACAGTCCCCGACCACTAGACACAAGCATATGCAGCCTGGAATTCTGAGGGTAAGCCGGCGGAGTCCAGGCTGCTTGAGCCGGAAGGGTCTCTCCTCCTGCTGAGAAACATAACTCCACCTGGGTTGTTTGTCCTGACTGTGAATAAAACAGTTGTCTCTTCGTTCTCCATAGCAAGGGCTGCATGTGAACTAGAAACTGAAGTTGGCCGTGGGCTCAACAAGCTAACCATACAATGAAGGTTGGGTATTGGGAGCTACATGGAATAACAGGGCCCTGGAGCTAAGGGAGGAAAACTAGGTCAGGGGAGGAAGTTCCTCCAGCCTTTTAAGCAGTATGCTCCCCATCTGGCAAACACACACACACACGCACGCACGCACGCACTCCCTATACATGCACAGCCCATATACACACACACCATATACATGCACACACACATATACACATACACATGCACACACATACAATGTACATGCAAAATCCATGCGCACACACATACATAAACATGCACACACAACCATATACATGCACACATACACATGCACACACTCATACATACACAATGTACATGCACACTCCATATACACACGTGCGCACACACACACACACACACCCTATACATGCACACCCCATGCACACACACAAACATGCACACACACACTTATACACCTATACCTCATGCACACACACATGCACACAGGATACACACACCCTATACATGGACATCCCATGCATACAACCCTATACATACACACTCCATGCACACAAACACGCAAATATACACACATGTGCATACACCATGCATATGTACACACATATCATGAATGCACCCATGCACATGTACACACATATACACATATGTACACACACACACACATAAGCACACATGTATCCTCTCTCATTCCAGGACCATATCCCTCCCCTGAGACCAAGGTCAGTCCAAATTCTTATTTTAACAGCCAAACTGCAGAGGATAGCAGCCCTATAATCCCAGCAAATACAGGGAAGGGAAGTTCAGGGTCTAGACAGGGAAAGGACCCAATCCCAATTTCACCTCTCTGGCTTAAGATATCATTTGGAGCAGAGTACACAAAAAAACTCTGGAACATCATCCCTGGATAAACTCAGCACTTTCTGTGTGTGCCTCTAGTGGACAGGTGCCCAACTTCCAGGGGTCTCTCTGATAGTCCCAGGCTGCCCCCAGTTTAGGGGAAGAGGGTTCCACGTGACCTAGGCTGGCCAATTCAGTCACTACATTCACTGGTCAGTGACTGGTTCAAGAATGGGCATGTGACCCAAAACAAGCCACTGAGAACCTTCCCTGCGACCTCTGTATGAGAGTCTCTGGAAAATTAGCTTGCAGCCCCCTCTTTCCTGAGGTCACTGAACTCATATGATGAAATTCCAGAGCTGCTGGTAGCTGTCTTACTGCCAAGGTATGGAAAGCTTGCCTGTGAACAAAAGCAAAAAAGAGAAAAGCAGATAGGAAAAAGAGGGAAGGAGGGCAGGAGAGACCACGTTGGAATGAAATCCTCCAAATCCCTGGATCCAGCTATACCTGAAGCTGGTAAACTTTATTAAGGGATAAGAGCTAATCAATGAGTCAATTTGAGTCACTGTCACCTGTAATCACTACTACTGACTTGGGTCTTAGGTATCCCCCTCTTATAAAGATACCTGACTATCACATTCATTCTTTCATTGTCCCCTGCATATATTCTCTCCTACTATAGTCTTATAGTCTTATATACTATAGTATACAGTCTGATAGTCTCTCCTATAGTCTTAGGGCAGAGACTGCAGATCTCCACGAAACCCTCACAAAGCCCAGCATGGTTCTGGCCGCCTGGCAGACTGACCATCAGTGAATAGAGAAGAACAGGGCTAGGGCTCTCCTTTGGGAAAGCAACAAAGAATAAGCAAATCACTTGAGTTTGTGTCCTTTTAAAACAGAATGGAGACCAGAGCCACAGTCTGTGGTGGCCAGTGTTGGGGTCCAAGCTGTCCTAATATTCTAATCTCTACCCCCCACCCTCCCAGTGACTTCAACTAGGTTTAGGGCTACACACGGACAGCCAACTCAGCCCGGGGATAATAGAAAGAGGCAGAAATAGAAAATGAAGTCATACCCTGGCTGCAGCGAAGGTCATAAAAATAGCTAACACTGCAGGGAGAAACAAATGACTGTTATCAAACAGCCAGAAGACCCAGGATTTATTTGGGACTTTTGCCAGAACCACGGGAACTAAGGGCCCTGTGGCTAGTAACCCACCGGTACTCAACTGGAACAGTGTCTCTCTGGACCCACTTTATTCCAGCTAGATTTTCTCTTTGGGTTCACACACCAACAGTATGTACTGGTCACTGGACACTTTTTTTTTATCCTAAAAGGACACTCATGTATAGTCCACTTACCTGTTTTTAAAAACAGAAAACAAAAAAGCAATTGAATGCACAAACTGAACTATTGGAGAGGAATGAGAAGAAAGTAATATTTTAATGCACGTTATGTGAATTTGTGGACGCTCAGGCAGGACTGCACGAGGAGCAGTAATGGGGTTGTCAGGGAATTACTCCTTTGGACTTCAGGGTAATAAGAGATCCAGAAGCAACTTCAAACAAGACATGCAGGAAAATCAAAGAACAGAGCCGAACGCTAAATAAGAATTACCACTGCATCAATCTCAGCCACTGCTGAGATTTTGTGTAACCAGGTTCTCTGTGAATGTCAGTGGGGTATCTGCAAGTTGTGTAAGATGTGACACAGGCTTCGTCATACGGATTGCTAGACACCCTGCCTTCCTGGACTCCGTCTATCAAATGCCAACCGTGTCCCTTCCAATCACTGCAACAAACAAAGCCCGTGCCCTCTGTTGGTACAAACGCCCCCAGAAGCATCCCCTCTGAGGCCCACAGAGGTAAGCTGGAGGAACTGCAGGGTTAGAGGTGTTGGCCTCCCAGACTTGAGTGTGACAGAGCTACAGGAGGAAGAGGAGGAAGGGAGGCTTGTAGTACTCTCCCGTAGTAGTCCATCCACAGGGGCAGAATGCACCACCACCCAGGGGTGCACCTCATCCTGGCCTCAGCCTCCCCTATAGGCGGAGCCTGTGGCGTTGGCGGGGGGCAGCTGGATCCAGGGGCCAAGTCTGAGCCGGGAATGTTTGCCAGCTCAGGTGACTCAGGGTCTCCCAGCTCATGGCTCTTTGCTTCTGCATTTCCCCTTGTCTGACAGGTGGTCCCAAGCGAGCAGGACACCCCTCCCAGGGCTGCGGCTCCCTGTTATCAAGACCCCCACCGGTACGTAGTTCGGCCAGGCTTGGTGGGGAAGGGGTAACAGTAGTAACTGAACAGGACAGAGCGAGTCCCGGGGGGTGGGGTGTAACAGGTGAAGGTGAAGTGCTCATCTGCATACCATCTGTCAACAGTGCCCTGGGGGGTGGTCTCAGGCATCCCAAGCTTCTTCTAACCAGGCCTGTTATGTCCACATCCTCGCACACCGAGGTGGACAAGGGCTGCAGGCCAGCAGGGGCCTGGGGATCAAGAGGGCGCAGACTGACCCTCTCGGTATGTAGCGATTCCCTTCTGAGTAGGGTGTGGATGGAACAGTATGACAGGGGCCTCTGGTTACCCCCAACCAGCTGCACAGCGGCCCGCCTGGCCCCCAAAACAGCCTGGGCGTTCAGTCTTCAGAGCATCTTCCGTACCCACCCAGCCTTGCTGCACGTGACTGGGTTCACAGGACACCCTACCACGTGAGCAGGTTCTAAGGTAGGCAGGTGATGTAAGAACCCACATATACCCCAAATCGCCCTCCAAAGCCGACCCTCGCATATGCACCGTGTCACCATCCAATACAGCAGCTTTGTCCCCTGGCCTGGAAACAGATCTCTAGTTTTTCAGTTGGGGTGTGTGTGCGGGGTGCCTACCCCTGGAGCTGCCACGTGGAGAGGAAGCCCAGGCTGCACGGAGAGGTCGCATGTAGGTGTCCAGCTCATGGCCCCTCGTGGACGTCCCAGCCAACGGCCACCATCAGCAGCCAGACCCCTCGGTGAACCAGCTTTCAGATGATTTCAGTCCCCTGCTTTTGAGGCACCAGAGTGTTCAAATCTTCCCCGTGAGGCTTCAGACATCACGGAGCAGAGATAAACCATCTCCGCTGTGACGGTAGCTGAATTCCTAGCCCACAGAATGGGGTGTAAATGTTCTTCTCTTCTCTTTTTTTTTTTAAGTAGGCTTCACGCCCAGCGCAGAGCTTGAACTCACGACCTTGATGTCGAGACGTGAGCTGAGATCAAGAATTGGATGCTTCCACAACTGAGCCGCCCAGGCACCCCTAAATTTTGTTCTTGATGCTTCGAGAGCACTCTTTGGTATGCATTAAGAGGCAGCCAATCTGTAGGAGACCTTTAAACATCTCAGTAACGCTCAGCTGGGCCAAAGGCACTGACAGTGGCACAACAGAACTGAGGCAAGCAAGTCAAGGAAGAAGCAAAATCAAACTGCACGCTCGATCGGGGTGCTGGCTTCGAGACCAGAGGCACGGCCCCAGCCATTTCAATGATGTGTTGTGAAGAAATGTGTGTAGGTTAAACGCGTGCTGGATTCCACCAGGCGAGCTCTGGGGAAGACTTGTGGCTTGACAGATGATAAGCCGAATTGTCTGAAAGGACACACCAGGGTTTATACAAGATGGTTCAATGGAGCCAGCGATGAGTGAGCTCGGGGACCTCGGCTGTGCTCCGTGGCAAACGAGACTGGCAGGCCGTGGAGACAGCTGTGCCCTGTCAGATGATGGTGCAGCCAAAGCAGTACCGGTCCGGGTAGTCCACCACATGTACCCTGTGGTCAGTGCCATAGATGTAGTAGACATATGTCTGTCCCCGGTACCAGTAATGGACTTCCGTGACGGGGATCAGCTCAATGGTCTGGCGCTGGGGAAACAACGGGCCGAGAAAAACTTCAGTGTTCGAGTCACTTGCCTGCTCAAGGATCTTCAGTAGCTCCCTACTACTCTGTGGGATGAAGTTTATGCTCTGGAGTTGGCGTTTTGGCTCCCATATGCCTTTCTAGATGTACCTCATACTACACTCCTTCAAACACACTGAGCTCTGGTCCAAACCGACTTCTCAGCTTTAGCCACTATCTGATTCTATGTTTCAGAAAGTGGGGGGGGGGGGGGGGGGGAGGAGGGAGTCATCCCCAGGGACGTCCCAGGGTGTATGGAAAGCCACCAGCCAAACAGGACATCCTCCAGAAGCATTAATTTTTAGATGGGGAGGAAGGGCAGAGAAAGGTGGAAGAGAAAGTCATTTTAAACATTTTTGTATTAAAACAACCATGGAGGGGTGCCTGGGTGGCTCAGTCGGTTCCGCGGTCAACTCTTGATGTCCGTTCAAGTCATGACCTCCCAGTTTGTGAGTTTGAGCCCCATGTCGGGCTCTGTGCTGGCATCGCAGAGCCTGCTTAGGATTCTCTCTCCATCTTTCTCTGCCCCTCCCCCATGCTCTGTAAATAAATAAGTTTAATTTAAAAAAACAACCATGGAGATGTTAGGGAGTCCACGACACAATCTGAACTAAAATATAAGGTTAAATGTTGACACCAAAGAAATTCCAAAGTCTGCTAATCTGCTTCAGGCTATTTTCACAGGACCCTCCCTCTCCCACCATGGTTTTGCTCTGACCTCCCTTTGAAAGCGGTCCTTCTCAAACACCCCCCCTCCTTTTACAAACCGGGAAACTGAGGCCCATGGGCTCACGGAATTTCAGGTTGGGAACATCATCCAGGTCAAGGTCCGTGTGGGTAGTGCTCTACACTCCTCCCAGCATGTGGCCTGTACCTGAGAGCCTGGGGCACTCACTTCCCCCAGCAGAGCGGTCCTGAAGTGTCCCATTCTCTGGCCCCTCTGCTGAGCAGTTACTCTACAACCTTCCAGAATTGCAGGGCCCTGCATAGAACGTGGGAGACCACCTTAGGAGAGAACACGGGCGTCCAGCTGAAACATCCACCCCCATTAGCACTAGGTGCTGCTGTGTTGGGACAGCTCCATACAGGGGACACAGCAAAGTCACTCCTCATCACTCAAGCTAAGCTTCCTTGGGGATGTACTGCGGGCCAGGCTCTGTGTCAAAACCCCAACGTTCTCCAGCACAAGCTGCTTCTTTGTCCCAGACTCACATCTTGGGGGATTCCAAACCCAGAGGGAAGTGGTGTGGATGGCCCAGGGTTAGACCTTCCTCCTTCAGGATGTTCCATTCCTTGGGAACAGCTCCAGCTCTCTCACTGTAGGTGAAGGTCCAGAGGCCTTCAGGGAAGGAGAAACAGGCCAGGGAGGGGGGCTGTGAAAAAAAGGACCCCTGTTCCACTGGAGGGGCGGCTGAAGGGCAGTGTGATATTGCGGCAGGAAGAGGGGACTCTGAGTCAAGGAGCGTATCTTCCATGAAGTTTTCTGTGCCATCTTAACTTCCTTTCTCTAGGAAATGGGGGTGAGAGCTCCTATGCCACAGGGTTGTTGAGATAACCGAATGAGATCCAGAGACTTCCCAGAAGCCAGAAAGTTGTCTCTGAGTGGTAGTTTTGGAAATAAAAGGTAGAAGACCCCTCTTTGATGTTTTGGTATGGAGGACACAAAATGAGAACCAACAGGCAAGAGGAGGTGGGAACCCATATCACTGCTCCAAACGCCTGGGCAGTATGGTCAGGGCCGCTCTCATTTCCAGGCTTTTCTACCAGAACCAAATGGAGAGCAACAGCAATACCACCCTCTCCTGCCTCCCTTGGCTTCTGATGCAAAAGGTCTTCAGGTTTGAGGCTACTGATTGGTTAGGACATCAGCTGCCATCAGGTGGCTACCTTGTAATCAGCCACAGATCTGTTGACACGCCTTGGTCATGCCTCCAGGATGAGCAGATTCCAAGTCTGAGAGCAAGAGCGGGGCACGGGGCACGGTGTCATGAGGGGTGTGTCCTCGGGCTGACTCCACTCACTAACTTCTCAAACCTGAACAAACTATCCTCGGACACCTTTGTCTCCAGATGCAGGACCAAAGGACAATTTGAGGAAGGGATTCACAAGAGCCCTTTTCTCTCAGTGCTAATCCCTTTTAACACGACACACCCGTCTGCTGCTGGCTTACATTTCCCTGCTCCGGGACTGGTTCACAGAGGGCTTGTGTTGCCCAAGACAAGACTACGCTCTAGGGGAAGGCCGCAGGAGACCCAGGCCTGCCACCAACATCCTGTGTGATCTCGGGCAGGTCACTTCCCCTCTTCAGGCCTCAGTTTCCCCAGCTGTCAAAATTAAGGGTCCAGAAAGGATTCAAATTATCAGTCTCAGAAATAAAAGAATCTCAGGATAATCACGAGTGTCACAAGCTGACAGGCCCATTCCTAGAGTCAATTCCCCCACCTCAATCCTGGGGGCTCTCCATGTGACCCACACCGTGAATATGAGCTCTGCAAGAGCAAAGTCCCACAGAGACGATGTTCTGGGTCTTCCATGAACCAGGTTCTTGTCCCACCCATGCTCCTGCAAATCTGCCTCTTCTCTGCTGCTCACAGCCCATTGTCCTTCCTCAGAGCCCTGTCCTTGAGTTACGGAGCCCATGTCTCACAGAGAATGCACAAAGTGCCTGCGAAGCTGTGCCCGATGTTTGGACGGTGCTAAACAGCAAGAGGCCAGTTCCCTCGTCTCCAGGCACAGAGCTGCTGAGGTGTAACGAGCACACAGAGGTCCCCTGGGACAGGGTGGTGGCTGGGCCCTTGCCACACCTCACCCTTGTGTGACCCCTGCCCCTCCCATGCTGGCTCCCCTAGTCCTTTACAGGTTCCTCCTGGGAGCCCTTCCTAGACAAATGTCCTGCACACAAGCTGTCATCTCGAAGCTGCTTCTGCAGAGCCCAACGTAAGGCAGGGTCCAACCCAGCTCATTTGAAAGATGAGGACACCAAGGCCTTCAGGAGGGGAGAGCGTGGCTCAGAGCCACGTGTATGTGCCAGAGCTGACAAGCAGGTCCCATCCCTGCAGTGTCTGGCCCCAGATCCCCCTTCGCTGATAGCCCCGTAAACCTGCACTGGCTTTCAAAGAGCTGCTGGTGTGCCTTGAATGCAGTGAGTAATAACATTTGACTTGGAGCTAGGAAGTGGGTTCTACTCCTGGGTTCTTGCACTAAGAAGCTGTGTGATTTTAGGTAAATTGCTTCCACTCTCTGAGCTTCCTTTGATTTAGTGGAAAACTCGTGGGTTCAGGCTAGACTAAGGGGTAGCTGACATCACCCCACAGGCCAAAGCCAGCCCGTCAGCCCATATGGTATTCCTAGCATTTTTAAAGTTTTGTTCTCAATCTTGAAAAATTGGAAGGTTTCCTATAAAAGTCTGGCTTTCAGAGGGTCCAAAATCTCTGCCCCTGTGCCTGCACAAAGATGAGTCATGGCTGGCTCCTTTGGAGAAGACGGCTCTCTCACTCATGTTACCACCTGGCTGTGGCAGGTCTCTGAGTTTGCGGTGCGCCCAATCCAGCTCCGAGATGGGATTCATTACTTTTTAATTAAATGCATCCTTCTCTCCCCTGCAAACAGGGGGGATGTGCAGAAAGGGAAGGGGAGATACTCATTGCAGAGGGACCAGAAGGAAAAGGGACATTTTGAGCGGCAGTTTCCAAGCACTTAAAGCAAACCCTCTGAAGGAGTGTTAACGTCTCTTTTTCACTGGTGAGAAACCAGACTTCGGGGAGGAGGAAGTAGCTGGCCCAGGAGAATGTCAGGACACAGGAGAACCTGGATCTAAGCCTATTAGACTCAGGGAGCTCGACCCTGGCCATTCTGGGGCCAAACCCCCATCTCCTCCAGGGACCCCCATCAAGCAGCTGGCTGCAGGGACCATTCAAAGCTGCAAGAGGCAACATCGCCACCTAGTGGCCATCTCAACACAGCACGAAAGCAACCTAACCCTGGGGGCCTCAGCCGCTCCCCAAGGGAGGCAGGAGAAGACAGGCCTTGGATTTAGAAAGTGCCCTGAAGGGCAGAACTCTAGGTGCCAGACTTGCGTAAGCCCTGAATCCTGAACTTCCTCCACCCGCCCCTCTCTGAAGATTCTAACCCACGGGGTTAAAATCAAGATCTCACTGCCACACTCCTGCTTGAGACCCTACAATAGCTTCCAGTTGCTCTCAGGATAAGAATCCTAATCTTGCACAATTTCCAGTGGTCCCACCTTCTGTGGAGGCCCCACAGTGCTCTGCTGTCTGCCCTCCAGCCACACGAGTCTCAGGTCAGTCTCCAGTACTGACCCCCTTCCTAAACTGGGGCTCCTGTCCTCCATCCTTCCCCTAACTGACGCCTTCCCGCCCTTGTCTGGAAGGGCCCCCCCCCCCCCAGCAGGAGCTCCAGCCTGGCCCCAGAAGCCTGGCCTCCCCACAGCCCCCGACCCCTACCCCACTCACCTGCTGCAGGACTCGGGCCCGGGGGGACAGGGCAGCGCTGTGCTCCGCAATGCCCCTCTGGGAGGCCAGAGAGATCTCCCGCAGCGGGAAATCCACAATGGGGTACACCTGCGGGAGAGACACAGCCGACCTGCTGCCCTGACCCAGGGTGTCAGCACCTGGAGCCTTACAGCTCTGATTCACACGGGGCAGAAAGCAAGCCCAGACAGGGAAGGGCCCCCGAGGCCAAGAAGTGAGTGGGTGGGAATTGTTGAACCTCCAGGTGCCCCTGACTTCCTGGGGAATTCCAACCAAGAAAGCGGGGCTGTGGGACAGAGAGCAATCCTTCTCCTGCAGCCCACTCTCATCCAGCACACCTTTGCTGCTGACTCGGGCTTGGGGTGGGACTTCCTGAAGGGTCATGCCTGAACTGAGCCCGTAGGAAGTCAGATTGGGGCAAAGAAAGGCGGATGAGGAATACTATGCCACCATAAAAAAGAAGGAAACCTTGCCGTGGGAGAAAACATGGATGGACGTCGCGGGCATTATGCTAAATGAGATCAATCATTCAGAGAAAGACAAATACCATATGATCTCATTTATACGTGGAATCTAAAAAACAAACTCCTAGATAGAGAACAGACTGGTGGTTGCCGGGGCGGGGGAAGGTGAGATGGGAGAAGGTGGTAAAAAGGTACAAACTTAGGTATAAAATAAGTAAGTCCTGAGGATGTAACATGGTGACAATAGTTAATAATACTGTGTTGTATATTTGAAAGCCGCTAAGGCACTAGATCTTAAAAGTGCTAATCGTGAGAAAATAAAAACTGTAACTGTGGTGAGAGATGTTAACTAGACATTGTGATGATCACTTCACCATACATACAAATACTGAATCACTTGTTATACAGCTGAAACGAATATGATGTATGTCACTTGTGCCTCAACTTTTAAAAATCTACACTACAGGGGCGCCTGGGTGGCTCAGTCGGTTGGGCATCCGACTTCAGCTCAGGTCATGGACTCGCAGTTCGTGGGTTCGAGCCCCGCATCGGGCTCCGTGCTGATGGCTCGGAGCCTGGACCCTGCTTCGGATTCTGTGTCTCCCCCTCTCTCTGCCCCTTCCCTGCTCACGCTCTGTGTCTCTCTGTCTCTCAATAATAAATAAATGTTAAAAAAATAAATAAATAATAATCCATACTATAAAGTGAAAGAAGCCAATCTGAAAAGGCTACTTACTATGAATGAAAGAGAGAGAGAGAGAGAGAGAGAGAGAGAGAGAGAAGAGAAAAAGGCTGAACACCTGGTCTCTCTCAGAGAAAACAGGATGACCCTGCTCAGATATCCCATAAAGGCCAAGTTCCCTGCCAAGACCTACAGCAGAGGTTGGCAAATCTGTTTTGCAAACGGCCACACAGTAAATATTTTAGGCTTTGTAGGCCATAGGGCCTCTGTCTCAGCTACTCAATTCTGCCCTTGCAGCACGAAAGCAGCCACAGACAATAAGTAAACAGACAGGCATGGCTGTGTTTCAATAAAACTTTATTTATAAAAGCAAGGCCAGGGCCAGATTTTGCCAACCCCTCTCCTACCGGACTCTCCCTGATCTGGTTGCTGACACCTCTCATGTCTTAGCTGCTTGCTCTGCCCGACTCAAGTCCCTCCTGTCCCACTGCCCTCTGCTGCTCCCTCTGCTGGACCCCTTGGCTCGAGTCCACATGGTCCACTCCCCCACCGCACCGTTCTGGTCTTTGCCCAGGGTCACTTCCCAGCCACCAGCTGAAACCACACCCCTCCATGTCTCTTTTCCCTGCCTGCATATTTTCAATGGCCCTTACAACCATCTGACATTGGGGTGGAATACTATTACCTTCTCCCTCACCGGACTATGAGAGATCTACAAGGGTGAGCATTTTGTTCCACGGTATCCCCAGGGCCTAGAATAGTGCCTAGTATGGGCAGAGGTTCTCAAGGCTTGTGTGAGGGTGTGGGGGGAGGAGGAGGAAACGCAGGGTCGAGCATGTGAAATTCAGGAGAGAACTGGCCCCACAGGCCCCAGCAGTCACTCTCCTGCTTGGCAGCAAGCACCATCGTCACCCAGCCTGTCTTTGTCTTTCCGAGTGAACGCAGCACACACAGGAAGGGAGGGCAAACCCAACTGCCATGCGACAGTCTTCAAATCCCTCCTTACCGCAGTGTTTTCGTCCTTAAAGAGGCTTTCTCCTTTGGCTTTGGCAAGGAGCTCCCTGGGACAATTCAGCCGGTGCTCAGATACAAACTCAAACAGGCTGTTTTTCCTGGAAGTGCAGAGGATAGGTTTGGAATCGGACAGGCGTGGGCTGGAGGGCTTGCATGACTACCGGTGGGGCCTTGGGAAAGTTCTTTGGCCTCTTTGGGTCTCAGCATCCTCATCTGTACAGTGGGAAACTGAAGTACTGACAGTTCTGTTCTATTACCTCATTCTGTCCTTGCCTGTGAAGCCCTTAGCATGGCGCCCAACAAGGGAAACCCATAGTGCATGGGGAGCCTTCCCTGACATGGGAACTTAAGACACAGGGACTCTAGTCCCAGAAGGGAAGGCCCAGGCACTGAGTGGCTGCTGCACTAGAAACTGGCAATGTCAGAATTTGAACTCGGGTCTGTCCATTGTGGAGCATGCCAGCATCCAGCCACCCACCCTGCCTCTCCCCAGGCACCTCCCCCCTCCCAAGTGGCCTAAAGCCCTTTTCTCCCAGCACAGAACCCTGCGTTGTGAAAGCCCCAACCAAGTGGAGTTTCTCTGCAGAAACCAGTCCAGGCCATGTCCCCTGGCCTCCCCCATGGCGCCACAGCCACATACCACATGATGACCAGCTGGATGAAGTGCAACAGTCTCTTCTCCCCCTTGCAGGTGGCACAGGTCTTGCTTCCCCTTCCTGAGCACGTGCTGCACCTGAGAGGGGCACATGGTCGGCACCACTCACGTAAGTCACGGGGTCCTGGCGGCTTCCAGCACGCCCACCCCCAAATCCTTCCTCATAGAGGTGGACTAAGGTGAACACCACTGGCTTCCACCCCCCACCATCTAGACCTCCTGCTTCTGGTGGCAGTGCCCCAGTTTCCCTTTGGAGCCCACCCTTTCCCCACCCAGCCCACATGGATTGTGGGCTTTCCCCCACCCCTTCTATGACTAGCTTCGGACCTGGGCGTGGCCAGTCAGCTCAGTCCATCTCTATGGCCACAGTGGCTGACACAGATATGAGCACATGACCCAGTTGAGTGCAATGAGATCTGCCCTGTAACTGTTTCTGAAACTATCAGGAGAGGGATATCCTTATCTACTATCAGGAGAGAGATATCCCCATCTACTGAGGCTACTACGCTTGAAGCTGTTGGCTGTCCCCTCTTTTACCACAAGAGACAGCTTGCCTGAGAATGAAGTCAACACAAAGACACGCCAGGTGAGGGACTGAGAGTCCTGGTGACATTGCTTAAGCACCTGGATCCAGCTGTACCTGAAGCCATCCCAGAAATATAATCCTGGACTTTTCTTTCACAAGGGCAGGGTTTTTTTGTTAAGCTCATTTGAATTAGGATTCTTTCACATGTAAATAAAAGAAACCTGAGCAAACAGAGATGGAACTGTGTTGATTGTTCAGTCAATCAAGCAACCTCCCTTGACTCCTGCACTCAGGCTCTGCAGTGAGTATAAGTAAGAATTTGCCTAGGCCCCGATCCTCAGAGAGTTAAGGATATCTGGTTCGAGTGGTTTCCTGTATTCATTTCCCCACCATGTGGGCAGGAAGAAGTCTCCCCTCCTAAAACCCTCCCTCCCTTCCTCTCTGCAGCACTTCATTCTTTACATCTCTACCCACAGACTGCTGGACGAGTTCTAGTCTCTTCTTGAAGTATCAAGCCTGGAGGAAGGTTCACCCACTCCACAAATATTTACTGAGCACCTACTACACACACAGCTCTGGGGCACAGGAGCGACAAGACAGGGTACCCGACTGCCCTCCAGAAGGGCAGACAATGAAAAGCAAGAGAGCTGGTAAGGGAGCGCTCTTCACCTCGGTGCCGGGGAGACCCGCTCATACCTCCGCCTGCCAGACCCCGAGCACATCTGACATCTCCGGGACTGCTTGGCTTTGCGCTTGGCTCCACTGCAGGAGGGACACCTCACCTGCGGACACACCACGGCCTCAGCCCCTGCTGGCCTCCCAGGGAAGGGGGCAAAGGGCATCCTGAGACCTGGTTCAAATCCCAACCCGGTGATCTTGAACAAGCCACTTGTCTCCCTGGGCCTCAGCCCCTTCATCTGTAAGATGGAAGGGGAACACTGTACCTTTGGGCCCCACCAGCTGTTGCCTTCAAAGATGCTACAGCCTTACATCTGTGTGCCTCCTGAGACATCATCCTCTCCTGCTCCTCTCTGATCCCCATGACTCCTGAGACTATGCCCTGACCGAACAGCCATGGCCAGAGGGACTTGGGAAGAGGGGTGGGCTGGCTGAGGAGCCTGGAGTTGGGAATGGGGAGCTCAGTCTTGGAGAGGCCCCCAGGCTTCGTTCCCACAGCTGGCTCACAAAGGCCTCTGGAGACATTCCAGGGAAGAGGGAAGGGAAGAAGGGGAGCAGGGGTGGAGGGAGGAACACAAAAGATCACAGGGAGGGGCTCCACGAAGGCTGCAAGGGGGTGCATGGCAGGAGCAAGGGCACAGGAGACAGAGACGGGTGGGAAGGCATAGGCGGGCCCCACAGGTGGCCTGTTAGTAGGCAGAGGAAGGCACACAGCAGGTGGAAGGTGGGCATCCAGAGGGTGGAAGGCAGGTGGGCACAGGGAAGGATGGAGGAAGGCATGGCTTAACGTGGCGAGTGGTCAATATGTGTCCAAAAGATCAGGAGCAAATGGGGAGAGCTGAGGACACATAAGGGGCATGATCTGACTCCCAGTGTGGTGAGCAGCCCCGAAGGCTGATGGCACCAGAGCCTGGCAGTGTGCTTACGGACCTGTACTAGGTTGACCAGTATCTCCCCCACCACCACCCCCCAAAATTTATAGCTACCAGGACCTCCGAATGTGCCTTTATTTGGAAATAGTCTTTGAAGATAGAATTAGTCCAGATGAGGTCATGCTGGACGAGGGTGGGGCCTAAATCTAGCGCCTGGTGTCCTCACATTCTGAGGGAGCCCCAGGACATACGTGGAGAATGGAGTGGTGCACCTACTGGCCAGGGTGCACTGGACTGAGGGGCAGCTGCCAGAAGCTGGAAATGTGGCTCAGGGCCTCCAGAAAGAACCAACTCCATGGATACCTTGACTTTGGATTTCCAGCCTCCAGAAATGTGAGAGAATAAAAATCGGTTGTCTTAGCCCCCCCACCCCCAATTTGTGGTAATGTATCATGCTCTCTAGGACACGAACACAAGGCCCCCATCTATATTTTGCCTCTAGAAGCTCCCATGAACGTCACTTTTTCAGACTCATCTCCCCATCCTGCAAGTGCTGGTCACTTGTCGGTCTTACCCAAAGACAGAGGGTTCCCAGTGGGAAGGCCCACCTCTTACGGGGTCCTCTTACAGGGCCCAGCACAGAGCGTGTACTCAGTCTCAACAAATGTTTGTAAATGAATGAGAAAAAAGGAAAAGAATTGAAATCATAAACCATAAACCACTGCAGTGAACAAAGGCCAGTAGCAGACGCCCAATCCAACTTACCCATTTTGCAGGTGAGCAAATGGAGGCCCAGAAAGGGAGGACAACTTGCCTCAGGTCACACTGTTAGTGGGGGAGCCCCATACCCGGGGCAGAGCCCTCTGTCCCCGCGTGGTGCCTCCTCCCACATCATGACTTACTCACCAGAGGCCACACAGGACTCACCATGCCGGCCCCGTGGCAGCCGCTGCATTTGTAACGCCCGCGCCCATGGCATTTGTGGCATTCCTGAAAGTGAAAACCTCTCCTGGGCTCCAGTTTCCCAAGCCCCAGCACCTCCTGATTTCACCTGCCCCACACCCACTCCACAATGTCACCAGCCCAAACAGAGGTGCAGCCGGTAAGGCCCAGGGCGAAAAGGTAGCCATTCTCACTTGATGAGGATTGAATCCTCATCAAAGGGCCTTGAATGCCAAGCCAAGGAGGTCATGTTACCATTTCCTCAGAGCCCCAGCCCAGTCTGTTCTCTGAACTCCGTGCTCCCAGGCTACGCCACAAAGGCCGACATCCTTGGCCCACTGCATAGCTGAGAGGTCTTTTGGAACAGAAGCCATAAAAATTGCACAGCATTTCTGTGCAAGGCAAAGAGCTGGCTATTGGAATTTAATCACCAAATCAAAATAGCTTTTCCACTCCTGAGAAAAGAATGGAACCTCCTCCTGACCTCTCAAAGTCCTGGTCATCACATGACACTATGAAAACTCATAGGTTACGTGCTTGAATCAAGTTCTAAAGTGAAAATAAGGCAGGTAAAGAGATGAGAACAGAATAGGAAATATCACGTGTGTGGTTTTGTAATATGTTACAAAATATGTTACAATGTTGGCCTCATTGCAGGTCTCAATTACATTTTCATAGGACAGGAGGGAAGTCCACTTCTGTCCCTTTAATGACTCTGCTGAAAATCCAAACAGTTTGAACTTTATTTTGTATCAGTTTCATTCAGCACTTCAGCCGTTTACTGTTTACTGGTCGGGCAAAAATAAAAACACACTGAGGGTCTAGGAATGTGAATGTTCACTGTTTAAAGCTGGTGACAGGTTAGTAAATGAAATCATCCTTTCGCTATGTGACTATTCTCTAATCTGCATGAATTAAAAAAATGTTTTAATGTTTACTTATTTTTGAGAGAGAGAGAGAGAGAGTGAGCAGGGGAGGGGCAGAGAGAGAGAGGGACAGAGAATCCAAAGCAGGCTCTCTGATGACAGCAGCGAACCATGAGCTGATGACCCGAGCCGAAGTCGGCTGCACAACCCACAGAGCCACCCAGGCAGGTGCCCCTAATTTGCATGGAATTTTGGATGGGTCTATATTCCTTGCACTGGGTTTCCTTAGAATTAGCCCGATTAATAGCCAAGGAATGAACCACCATTCTGCATTCTGGATTTTCTTTTCTTAAAAAATAAAGTTTAGGGGCACCTGGGTGGCTCAGTCGGTTAAGCATCTGACTTCGGCTCAGGTCATGATCTCGTTGTCCGTGGGTTCGAGCCCCGCGTCGGGCTCTGCGCTGACAGCTCAGAGCCTAGAGCCTGTTTCAGATTCTGTGTCTCCCTCTTTCTCTGACCCTCCCTTGTTCATGCTCTCTCTCTGTCTCAAAAATAAATAAATGTTAAAAAAAAATTTTTTAATAAATAAATAAATAAAGTTTGAGGAAATACCCAGTGACTTCCTAAGATCAGCACTATGAGGTCTGAAACCAACTCAGAGAGAAGGGCAAAGATTCCAACAATCACGTTACCTTGACTAGTGACGAATGAGGGACTTGGAACTTCCTCGTGTCTTCCTGAAACATCGGGGGGACCTGGACCTTGATGTCCCAAAGCCTGGGAGAGGTCCCTCTCTGTGGCCCATCCACTGACTGGTCTGACACAGAAAGGGATCATTGTAAGGCCAGTGAATAGCTACAAGAACAAGCTTTCATTTATTTACCAAACAGTATAGAGCCTTCACCTGACGCCAGGCATTAGGCAAGATCCTGCGCTAAGGGCCCCCTCAGAGTCTGTGGTTAAGCACCCAAGTGTTGAAGTCGAACAGACCTGGTTTGACTCCTGACTCTTCTGCTTCCCAGCTGCGCAACTCCAGACAAGTTAATTTACCTCTCTGACCTGCAATTCTCTCATCTCCAAAATGGGGGAAATACATAGCACCTACCATATAGGATGGTAGTGAAATTAAACAGAAGGCATAGCAATGCTTAGCACAGGGGTGGCACATGATAGAGGGATCAAAAGCAAGAACTGCCATCACTGTGGTGACTATTCCCCACCTTCTTGTCCTTTCTCCTTCCCCTCCTCTGTTCAAGGAGATAAGGCACAGCTACAATGATGATACAATGTAATAGGATATGGAAAGTGCTTGGGACAAGAGTTGCATAAAGCCTCTGCAAACTCAGAAGACTGACTCCTGTTGGATAAGGGGTCAGCAGGTGAAGAAATCCTGAAAGGCTTCGTAAAAGAGGTGACACAGGAGCTGAGTCTTAAAGGATGAACCAGTGGTCAGCAGAGAAGGAAGCGCTTAGGGCTTCCCAGAGAGAACCTTCAGCAGCTAGTGGGGTTCAGCAGCAGGCAGGATGGCACAGTGAATGGGGTCCTCAAGACTCAGGGAGGCACTGGGGATGGCCTAGAAGGCAAGCGGAAACCCAACCACACAGGCTGCCTTTGTGATCTAGCCCCGTGTGGTGGCACCAGTGTGTGGCCAAAGGCAAACCCTAGAATTTTCAGGCCCTTCTGCAAACCACTTCCAGACAGGAAGGATTTATTTCCCAAGTTCCACACTGGAAAGTCTGGATAAAAGCCCACCCTCTCATTTTACAGAGGATGGGGAAATCAGGGCTCCAAGCAGAAGAGCATCTCACTCAGGGTTAGTGGATAAGACATATCCTGATATTTTCCACCAGCCCCTGCCCTGTTCCCAAGTAAACTGATTTCACTTACTAGTAAAGGGTTGAAATGTCCATTCGCTTATCCTGGATTCACTAAAAGTCTCTAGTCGATACTACAGAGAAAAAAAAACCAGCATGTTCACAGTCATGCCCTTTAGGAAGACAGCATTGTGAAAAAAGACGAAGCTTTCCACCTGCCGAGGCTCCCCGGGAAATTGAAAGGCCCCACACCCAGCACCACAGGCTGCTTTGAACAGCTGGCAAAGATGATTTCTGCTCCAGATGCCCTGGACGCCTGCAGGGAGGTCAGTCAGCCCCAGGAAATCTCCCCCGATGGGCTCACAGGCTGATTTCAGCTCCCATTTCTTTACACCCAGAAATGCTCTATAACGCAAGCTGTGGGACAGCAATTGCCCTTTAACAGATGGAGGCCAGTCGAATCTGCTGCCTCAAATGTCCCCTCTGGAGGAATTTTTCTGCCTGATGTCAAGGTCCTCCCTCTTGATCTCATCCACAAAATCACAAAACAAGAAGGGATCTTGGACATCACCTGGCTCCTCCTCTGACACTGGAGAAAACAGAGGCTCAGAGAGGTCAGTTGCCTTGACCAAGATCACACAGCTACACAGGGGCGTCTTCCCCTAGGCTCCTGCTCTAACCACTCCCTGTGAGGCTTCTATGCTGTCTGTGTGATGGTGCACTCGCCAGAGGATGGCTGTGCCAGTGTCACTAGAAAATGTGAACTTAAAAGCTGTTCCCTGGCCCTGTTGATGCAGAAGGGGACATAAGTGCCCACTGTGGTCTCAGTAACAGACATAAGATTTCCCTGGAGCCTCGGGCCCAGGGGTCATGAATAAACGATTCCTTGGCACAGATGTGACTGGCGGGATCAAGGGGAGTAGATGGGCCTTTCTTGGCCCACCTCTCCCGGAAGCGGGTTACTCATGTATTTAAAGACACGGACTTTGGTGACGACGAACCCGATTTACGTCCTAGCTCTGTCACTTCTACCTGTAAATTTGGGGCAAGTAACTTTACCTCTCTAAACTTTCAATTCCTCCCCTTTAACTGGTGACAGTAAGATCTACTGTGCAGGGCAGTTGTGGGACTTCATAAGACATACGTGTAATGTGCCACCCATGATGCCGAGCACAGTTGAGCTTTGCAGTGAAGACTGGTAATGACTCCTTGTGTCATCGTGCACAACTACAGACCAGAGGAGTGGCAAAAGGCACTTCAGTGTCAACGCTATTCACATGCACTGATCCCCCCAAGACTCCTTTCTCCCGTTCGACCTCACACAAGCCACCCCCCGCCCCAAAGCCTAAAGCCCTCCCAGGCGACCGCCAGGCCCAGGCCCCCTTACCCTGCACAACGTCTGTTGCTTCAGCTCCTGGATGATGAGGTCACCGGCGGCTGTGCTGCCATAGCAGCATTTGGAGCTCACAAAGCTGAGGAGGGCTTCGCGGGCCACTTCCTCTGTCACCAAGGGGACTCTGCTGGGGACAGAGCACAGAAGCAGGGTCTCTGGAAAGGGCCTGCAGGCTCATCAGGGCCAGCCAGCTCCCTCTTGAGGCAGATGGAAATGGAGGTCAGGAGAAGGGAAGGGCCAGGCCGTGGGCCACGGTAGTGGTGAGGCACTCGGGGGTCCATCTGGGGAAGGAACCTCTGGCAGAGGGAACTGTGTGAACAGATGCCCACAGCGGGAGCAAGACAGTTCTTTCTAGAGGACAGGACAGCAACACTGCTGTGGCTGAAGTGCAGGGCTCAGGAGAAGAGCTTAGAGAATCTTAGCACACACACACACACACACACACACACACACACACACACACACACACACTTAAAGATGTACTTAAAGACGAATCACGCCATTTTACAGATAAGGAAAACTGAGATCTGGAGACGATGTCACACAGCTAGGAGGAGGCAAAGTTAGGCCAGACCACGTTCCCATGTTCCTGCCCTTGGGGACCTTGCCCCCTCAGCCAGAGGAGCTATGAACAGTGTTCATGAGAAAGCCCCTGCCAAGAACTACCAGGCCATGGTGCCCACAGGGACCCACCATGAGCCTGCTGGGCCAGCGCGGCAGTGGGTGGGAAGGAAGACAACAAATGGCCCATTCCTTGGCCTTCTCTCTGGATGCCTCCCTCTCCTCCTAGAAACCTCTTCCCTGAGGCCCAGCTGCCATGCCCCCTCCTAGCAAAGCTCTCCCCCACCAAGACCTCCAGGAAGCAGAAGTCCCCTCCTTCTTCCTCCCTCATATCTTCATTTACTTCTCCACAGCAGCCTGACTCCAAACAGTAAGCCCCTCTCATGCACAGCGATGTCTCCAGAGCCTCTGGTCTGGTGCACAGAGGGGCCTGCGCACATGCAGGAGGTGTGGGGCCCAGAATGGCCAAGAGCACTCCATTGAGGAAGCAGGGTCTGCCCTGGGCATGGAAGGTGGGCAGCCAGGGAGGGGAAGGGGAGGCACTCTAGGCAGCGGTGCGGCCAGGAGCACCCAGGAGATTCCTTGAAGGCAGGATACAGCCACCCAGCCAAGTGGCCAGACCCAGAAAGCAGGGGGTTCCACCTTCTCTCTGCACAAAGCTGGCTGGAAAGCCAGAGCTCTGTCCAGAGTCCTGGGTCCAGGGAGTCAGCAAACTCCTTCCGCAAAGGACTAGAGACTAAATAGTTTAGGCTTCATGGACCATACATACAGTCTGCCTCAATCACTCACCTGTGCTGTTGTAGAACAAAAGCAGCCACGGACAGTATGTGAATAAATGGCGTGGCTCTGCTCCAATAAGACTTGATTTACAAAAGCAAGCAGCGGCTGGATTTGGCCCAGGGAGCTGCAGTTCCCAACCCCTGGTCGTACACTGTGCTTCTCGACCGCAGCTTGGTAGCCAAACAGCCTGAAGAGCTTGCTTGGTAAAGTACACATTCCTGGCCTCTGTCCCTGGAGGATCTGATCCAGTAGGTCTGGGATCCTGATGCACTGTCAGGGTTGAGATCTGTAGACCCTAAAATCCTCGAGGAGGGCTCTTGGCACAGTGGGGGTGGGGGTGATGTGAGGGTCACTGCACATGATCCTGTGTGATGGCACCACAGCTCACCTGTGCTCCAGGAACGAGGACCAGCACCTTTGCTCCAGGGGTCTCCCTGGAGCCTCCAAAGGTGGGAACATTATCTGCTGTCCTGGAGGAGAGGGGAGGAGTCAGGGGCCTAGCTCTAAGGCACAGGTATTTGCAGGGTGAAGGAAGAATAGGCTGGTTGAAAGGGAGGTTGAATGAGACAAAGGGAAATGCTAATGTATCTAATGCAAGAGTGGTTCTCAAACCAGCATGATTCCATTCTTAAATACCTGTGGATATGGTCATGGAATGTTTGTGGACACAGGGCTGATGTCCCTATGTGCTCCTTGTCCCTCCCAATGGTGATAAAAGGCTTCCCAGGGCCCCCCAGGGGAAAGGGGCGGTATCCCAGCGCTGGCCTGTTCCAGATAGGTCTCCGCAACCAGCATAAGCCCCAGGAAGAGGCTGTAGGAAGCAAGACCCGCCAGACTTACCACCTCTTTGAAAAAGCCAGTCATAGCTGGGCAGTCTCTCCAGGAGTTCAGCTGGCGGCGCCAAAGGACTCTCGGCTTCAAAACTGAGGTCCACCACACCTGTGGAAGGAAGGCAGTCCTGAGCTTCTGGGAGGAGGGGAGTCAGTGGTGACTTCACTGGAAGCTGACAAGCCAGGGTGGACGTGTTACAAAAAGGCTGACAGTTTAACAAGCCAATCTCACTCTGGCACCATGGGACACACAACACATCTGTAGGGCAGGCGGGGATGGGGTGGGGGTGTGATAGGGGCAGCGATAATAATAATGATGAGAAAAACGTTCAGAATGGCAGCTCCTGTTTGCTGGGTACCTACTCTGTGCCAGTCCCCCATGACAGATGATCATATAGAAACATGATCATGTTCCACGACCCTAGGAGACAGGTACCGAATTAGAGATGGCCACACTTCTTTGATGCTTCTGTCTTCAAGTGGTGTATCTGTTATCTCCTCCCCTTGAACCTTCACAGGCTTGAGGCTGCTTCAAGCAAGGGAACATGGGGGAAACATGAAGAGACCACAGCTTCTACTTCTTGTCTCTTGGAGCACTCCCTCCCGGAGCACTCCCTCTCAGACCACTCCCTCTTGGAGCACTCCCTCTTGAAGCACTCTCTCTTGGAGCACTCCCTCTCAGAGCACCCCCTCTCAGAGCGCTCTCTTGGGGCACTCCTTCTTGGAGCACTCCCTCTTGGAGCACTCTCTCTTGGAGCACTCCCTCAGAGCACTCCCTCTTGGAGCACTCCCTCTTGGAGCACTCCCTCTTGGAGCACTCCCTCCTGGAGCACTCTCTTGGAGCATCCCTCTTGGAGCATTCCCTCTTGGAGCACTCTCTTGGAGCATCCCTCTTGGAGCACTCCCTTATGAGCCCTGAACTTCCATGTATATATCAGCTACCCTCCTGGGGAGACCACATGGACTACAGGCAGACTATAAGCCCACACGCAGAGGGGCCCAGTGGAGCCCAGCCTGCCAGCCACTCCACCATCCTACCGAGCCACCAGGAATCCGAGCAAAGCCATCACAGACCCGCCAGGCCAGACCAGCTTCCGGCTGAATACCACTGAGTGACCCTGTCATGGATTGCATGTCCCCCCAAATTCATATGTTGAAACCCTGAATGGTATTACAAGGTAGGGCCTTTGGGAAGTGATTAGGTTTAGATGAGGTCATGTGGTGGGATTAGTGCCCTGCCAGGAAAAGACAGAGCCCAGAGGCCAAGGATCTTTCTTTCTCTCCCCCGTGAGCATGCAGTGAGAAGGTGGCTGTTTACAAGCCAGAAGTGGACTCTCACCAGACACCGGGTCTAAGGGTGCCTTGGTCTTAGAATTCCCAGCTTCCAGAACTAGAGAAATACATGTTGTTTAAGCCAGGAAGTCTATGGTGTTTTGTCACAGCAGCCTAAACTGACCCTAATGGATGATACAAGGAGGAGATAAATCAGCCAGCTGACTCTGCCCAAATTCCTGACCCACAAAATCATGAACTATAATAACATCGTTGTTGTTTTAAGGCGCTGGGGTGTAGACTTGTTTTTTGTGCAGCTTCCTCTAACGGGCAGTGGAGTCATGGTGGGGTCCAGAGCCGACAGCCAAGAAAGAATTCTTGGGATGTCTTTGGTGCAAAAAGGTGATTTTATTAAAGCATGGGGACAGGACCCGTGGGCAGGAAGAGCTGCCCTGGGATGGTGAGGAGAGACTGATCACATACTTGGGAGTTGGGAAAGGTAAAGTCAAAGGGGAATTTCAAAAAGAATTTTCACATGCCAAAGAAGACTCACAGAAGTGTGGGAGGTCTAACTACCTCCAAGCCAAGGTTGTTTTCCCCACTAGCAAAGCATCAACACCAAGACAGTAGGGAGTTCCTAGAGAAATGCCATACTCTGACTGCCTCAAGTACTCATCAATGGGCTGCAGATTATCAGGAAATTCAATTTTACCTGCCATTTCCTTCTGCCTTTTTTTCCCACAACGGCTTCCTTCTGCCTTTTTTTTCCCACATCAGGCAATCTTTGCTCTGGGATTCCCCACAAACCTGGCAAAACTTTCCGAGAGCCACACCATGGTCTGAGGCTCCTTCCTTCCCTCCTTCTCTCTTCTCACAGGGGTCCAACCTGTGGTTAGCCTGCAGACGGTCCCTGCCCACACCTGCTCCCTCCTCTCCTCTTTTCCTTCCACATACGTTTCCCAAGGACCTCGGGCACATCTGCCATCTTAGTATCTGCTTCTTGAGTGACCCAAACTGACACAGAATATTATCCATTCTCCCAATGAGGAAATGGACTTAGAAAGGCTGTGGCTCGCCTCAGATCACACAGCCAGTGAGTGATGCAGCTGGATTCAAACCAAGGCTCGTTGCTCTCCAAAGCCCACGTCCTTCCCACATACTTCCCATGAGGTGACCCCTGTGGAAGAATCACTCACTATATATCTGCTTTTAAAACCTCACCTTATACACCTTAAACTAATATAACACTGTATGTTAATTGCATTTCAATTCTCAAAATTTAAATTTAAATTTATTTTGTTAATATTTAGTTATTTATTTTGAGGTGGGGGCTGAGAGGCAGAGAGAATCCCAAGCAGGCTCCACACTGTCGGCACAGAGCCCGATGCGGGGCTCAGTCTTACAAACCGTGAGATATGACCTGAGCTGAGATCAACAGTCTGACACTTAACCACCTGAGCCATGCAGGTGCCCCAATTTAAATTTAAGTAAACTGGGGCGCCTGGGTGGCGCAGTCGGTTAAGCGTCCGACTTCAGCCAGGTCACGATCTCGCGGTCCGTGAGTTCGAGCCCCGCGTCAGGTTCTGGGCTGATGGCTCAGAGCCTGGAGCCTGTTTCCAATTCTGTGTCTCCCTCTCTCTCTGCCCCTCCCCCATTCATGCTCTGTCTCTCTCTGTCCCAAAAATAAATAAACGTTAAAAAAATAAATAAATAAATAAATAAATTTAAGTAAACTAAAAAAAAAAAAAACCCAAACACCTCAGCTTGATCTGCCAGGCTATGGCAGAGACACACATAGTCCTGAGACTGCACAGAAGAAAGCATAATATAAGCACTGACTCCAAGAAATGCTAGACAACTCAGAAAGCACCTCCCCATACCTGTTGCTACACCCACTCTCTCACCTGGAGATACAGAAGGCAGGACTTCTAACTCCATTTCACATGAGGAGTCTGAGGCTCAGAGAGGTTACTCCAGTATTCGTAGGATACACAGCAGTGAAATCAGAGCAGGATAAACGCTCCTTGCTCCAGCTCCAGCACACCTGGCCACCCCTCAAACCTATTCCCTGAAGCTCTCATGCTGGGGGACAAGAACCACTCAGCTCTGTCTTTCCAGTGGCCAATTTGATTACGGGAAGTTGACTTTAAAAGGGTAAGTTGGTAAGTGGTCTGTGGAAAGAAATTCGCTCTGCATGAAGTCACTGAACACACTCAGGTCAACAGCTGATCTGTTTTACCCCCTAGATCCCTCCTTTTTTTTTTTTCCAGCTCTTGAAAGCCCAATAGCTCTTTCCCTCTACAAAAATAAAAATAATATGTCCTGTCTTTTCAAGTTTAATAAAAACAGAGTCCAGAAGAAGAAACAGATGTTGTAAATTGGAGCAGGGGAGGCTGTTTGGAAGTGGGCTGAGAACAATGGAGGGAGGAAGGGTGTCATTAAGACAAATGAAGCATCTCATTCTACCACTCCCCTCAGAGTACGTCTCAGCCCTCTGACAATAAGAAATGCATATGTATCTGTAAGGTTTCTCCTTGCAGGAAATTTACAAAGGAAGCTGAGAGAGGAGAGTGTTTCCAGATACGGAGAGTATCTTTCTGAGCAAGAAAGCGAAACTTTGTAAGCAAATGATTCTGCGCAGAAACCAGTGAGAGATCTTGGACAGTTGTGGGTGTGACGCAAGGAGACACCATCCCAGGCCTGCACAATGGTGTATGCCAACGTGTCTGAAATCCCCAACATGATAATTCATCAGGAACTATTATATTCATACCTTGGTTCTCAGTATTTGCTCCTACTAAGTTTATTAGCATTTTAAGCTATTTTCGCCACCAGGGATCTGCGAATATTTTCTGCAAATAGCTGGGGAGAAAATACTGTAGATTTTGTGGGCCATACGGCCTGTTTCAATTACTCAACTCGGGCGAAAGCAGCCATAGATAATGCACAATTGAGTAAGCATGGCTTTGTTCCAATAAAACTTTACAAAAACAGGCAGCGGGTCAGACTTGGCCCTTGAGCTGCCCTTGACACTCACCTGTGTGGGTACGTTTGAGGGGGTCAGAAAGAAGGAGGCTGGAATTTCAACCTGTCTGGCGTCAGGGCCCATGCATGTCACTGCAGCTCCTGTGAGCCCAGTTATCAGAATTAAGGGTGAAGGTCAGGGTTGGACTGTAGCCAAGAGTGTCTGGAGTCAGAATTGGTGGTTGGACACCTGGGCTCTGATATGTCTGAGTCATGCACTACGTGACTCTGTGCCAGCCACCCATCCTTGCAGAAATCAACCCCCCCCCCACCCCCAGCTGTGAACCAGGGCAGACGATATTAGTGCCCATCTAATGAGACAGCGTGCACACAGCTCATGG
This sequence comes from Prionailurus viverrinus, assembly GCF_022837055.1. NCBI lineage: Eukaryota > Metazoa > Chordata > Mammalia > Carnivora > Felidae > Prionailurus > Prionailurus viverrinus. The sequence goes on from NC_062562.1 coordinate 49,741,517, forward strand.
CCCCGAGCCTGGCATTTAATAAATGCTTCATCAATGCCTTGGACCTGAGGAGGGTGAGTCTTCCTCTTTCTTTGTGCTCCTTTAAGCCAGGGGACAAGAGGTGAAAATGTCGAGCACAGAAAGAAAGGCAAGACCTTCATAGCCCTCTCCCTGGGGAAGGCCCCCCGCCCACCCGGAAGTCTGGGGTCTGCTGGGGCATCCATACTCTCCAGTGCTAGAAGACAGAAAAATGCCATATGGCTGCTATGTCCAGCTGGAAACCAAACAAAGAGGCAGGAAGAGGGGAAGAATGAGAGGTGGGAAACTCACAGCTCCATCCATCAACCAGGAGCCACCCTGACCTCTCAGGGCAGTAGTAATTCGTCAGAGCTAAATTAATCTCACCATTATGTTATGTACAAAAATAAAGGACTCCGGCTGACCTACAGGCAGATGCGTCATTTCCTGTGCAGATCTCAACAGGCACAACAGGAACGTGGACGTCACAGGTCATTGTGTGACGCCCAGCGTGGGGCACTTCGAAGGGGGTCCCCAGCCGTGTCACTGTTTCCATGGGGTCAGGGCAGAGTTCCAGCACGGCCACCCCACCCTAATACATGCATTGTGTCCCATGGCTCACAAAGGGATGGTGCAGGCATGATCTCTTTTGCATTTCATGACAACCACTGTTTCCCCTGCTTCGTAGAAAACCAAGGTGAGACTCAGAGATGTGATTATGGGGCAACGAGCTCACACACTCATAGCAGAGCCAGAAATAAAGAGTACTTAAAACTGAGATCCTGGGATGCCTGGGTGGCTCAGTCAATTAAGCCTCCGACCTCAGCTCAGGTCATGATCTCACAGTTTGTGAGTTCGAGCCCCGCGTCAGGCTCTGCGCTGACAGCTCAGGGCCTGGAGCCTGCTTTGGATCCTGGGTCTCCCTCTCTCTCTGACCCTTCCCCGCATTCTCTTTCTCTCTCTCAAAAATAAATAACCATTGGGGTACCTGGGTGGCTCAATCAGTTAAGTGTCTGACTTCAGCTCAGGTCATGATCTCACAGTTTGTGAGTTCGAGCCCCGCGTCAGGCTCTGTGCTGACAGCTCAGGGCCTGGAGCCTGCTTCTGATTCTGTGTCTCCTTCTCTCTGCCCCTCCCCCACTCACACTCTATCTCTGAAAAATAAATAAATGTTAAAAAAATTAAAAACAAAAACTTAGAGCCTAATGCTAAGCCAATGTCCTTTCCACCTAGCTGAACACCCTATTGCTCTGTGCAAATGTCATCAAGTGGTTGCTGAGAAAGTTTGTAAAGCATCTCTAAGGTAGTGCTCACCAGCCGCCAGCTATTTTTCTTTTGTGTCAAAAGGAATTTTTCTTGTGGAGCAAGGTATAATTAGTGGACAACCTCTTTAACTTCCACTTTGTAAAATGCCATTCCCTTTATTCCAGAGGAAAAAAGGAGTCCACATCTTCTGCCTTAGATTCCAGTACTAATCATCTTAAAAGCACTGAAATCATGCCATGTCTCCACTCACACACCTCCCCACTGCAAACTTGCTTTAGTTTGTTTCGGCCCTTGCCGCCTCCAACAGGGGCGGGAGACCCTTTAAGACAGGGAACCCCCCCCTTCCTGTATACAGTCGATGCACAAAATTACACTGTGATCTGTACACTTGAGATGGGACAGGAGAGACTCAGGTGGTCAAATCCACACAGACATGAAATGGAATGGGGTTGGCTGGCAGCAAAGAGGAGAGGTATGTGGGGGACTGTTGTTTAAAGGGGTTAGAGATGAAAGGACTTGAGAGATGCATGGTGGTGATCATATTCCCACAAGAATGGGACTGTATTTAATGTCGCTGGACAGCACAATTAAAGATGCTTAGGATGGCAACTTTCATGTGATGTGTATTTTATCACAATTGAAAATAATAAAAACAGGAGAGTCAGGTGATCACAAGAGAAAGGAAAGAAAAAAAAATCCTGCTTTGCCAAGAAGAACAAATACTCGGCTCTATTATTTAAAAGTCTTTGGGGCGTCTGGGTGGCGCAGTCGTTTAAGCGTCCGACTTCAGCCAGGTCACGATCTCGCGGTCCGTGAGTTCGAGCCCCGCGTCGGGCTCTGGGCTGATGGCTCAGAGACTGGAGCCTGCTTCCGATTCTGTGTTTCCCTCTCTCTCTGCCCCTCCCCCGTTCATGCTCTGTCTCTCTCTGTCCCAAAAAAAATAAATAAACATTGACAAAAAAATTTTAAAGTCTTCATAGTGGGGGTGCCCGGGTGGCTCAGTCGGTTAAGCATCCGACTCTTGGTTTCAGCTCAGGTCATGATCTCACGGTCATGGGTTCGGGCCCCGAATCAGGCTCTGTGCTGACAGCGTGGAGTCTCTCTCTCTCTCTCTCTCTCTCTCTCTCTCTCTCTCTCTCACACGAGCGCACACAATTTTGTCTCTCTCTCAAATAAATAACTTAAAAAATATTTAATAAAAAAAATAAAAAATAAAAGTCTTTGTAGCAAGACTAGAGGGCCTGACTGGGCCATGCCATCTCTTAAACACCGCAGTGGCTCACTACTGCCCACAGCTAATGTCTAAGCTCCTGCCTTTAGCAGAGAAGGTCCTGTGTTAAATGGCCCTAGAGTACCCACGGGACAGGAAGAAAAGATTCTAGTCTCCTCAGTCCTGAGGGGAAAAGCCTCCCCACACAGCCCAGAGCAGGGTGAGAGGAAGGAAAACAGTTGCTGCAGAAGGGGAGAGGGTGGGGATAAAGAACAGAGCAGAAAGGGGAAGCGAAAAGAAGAGCCTGCTTGGGGCTCCAGAGAGGAGTCAGGGGTGTGGGAGCTTTGAGGTGGGAGCCACTGAGAACACATTTGGGAGACCAAACACAGAGCCCACCATGGGAGTGAGGCCAGCATCGAGAGAAACAGGGAGAAGGCCGGGAGAAGTTTTCCTTGGTGTTCTGCAGGGCCCTCTGGTGCGTCAGGAGAGACCCCGGCAAATGTTCCCTGGGATGTGGAACTCTTGCTTTGTCGAAGTGTCATCATGCCAAGATAGGGCCACGTGGGGGTGGGATTTGTAAGTGCAGCCTCGTCCCCTGGGGACACTGATGTGTGCATTCCCCCCTGGCACAGGCAGCGTGCCATTTCTCCCAGCTCTTGTTCTGGCTGTTCCTGCCCATGACACACACACCCCTCACCCCCTTTGGCTGGGCTCAGCCCAGACCTGACCTCCTGCAAAGCCTGCCCGGGTGTGGTTCCCCCTCCCCATGCCCCTCAGTACTCTGTTCCACTCTCTACCATTGTTTCTGCCAAATGGCTTTCCAAGAGTTATTTGTAGAACGTCCATCTGGGGTCTGCCTCCTCCACGAGGCTTTAAACACTTGGAAGGCAAATCAATGAATCATCCTTATTCCCCCAGCCATGAGCACAGCAACAAATAGCTAGCCTACTGTGTGGTCTGGGGGGGAAGTCACTTTATTTTTTATGGCCCTGGTCTTCTTTCCCTACAAGAGGGTTCAGGGAATCTGGTTGCTGACAGGAGCACTTGGGAAGATGGATAAGAGAAGGCTCTGCCAATGATTTGGGAGGGTCCTTGGGACCCTTTCTCAGCTGCAGTATGATTTCATTAAAGGTTTTTATTCCTTGTTCCCCAAAGGGGACACCCTATCTTTTCATTAGGAGTTGCGGGAACCACAAGCCCCTTCCAGAAACAGGACAGCCTACAAGAAAGACCAGATGGGCCCTGTGAGGACAGGGCCAACTTGGCAGGGAGCACCTGCACTCCTGGTGGCCGTGCCTCTATCCTAAGGGATGGGTGACATACGCTAAGGCCCCACAGTCAGTCACCAAAGCTCCTAGAACCTGGGCCCCTGCCAGGAGTCCAGCATTTTTCCCACCAAGGTATCCTGAGAGCTTAACCCAGTCTCTAGTCTCCAACTCAGAGCTGGGGTGGGGGGAACACTAAGGAATAAGCCTTTGGGGAGCAGAGCTGGCCTGGGTACCAAGGGAAGTGGGCCACTGATGGCCTCAGATCACTGCTCCGAGCACTCCCCAGCTATCAGTGCCCAGAAGAAAGGAGGTGCCACCTAGGTCCTATTGTCCAGAATTACAGCAGTCCCCTCCTCAAATTATGGGGACCTTATCTTACTTGAAGAGGCTCTTGCACACCAAATCTGGGAGGGAGCTCGGTATGTAATAAAATAAGTTCTATTATAAGAGATATGGTTTTTAGAATAAGGGAGGGGATTTTTCTTCTTCATCCCTGGTCTGGGATGTCTCCCTCTAAGAGAAGAGAGATTGAAACCACAATTACATCTGGGACCATCGGAAAAACAGGACCTGATCAGGCTAGAAAAGAAAAGACTCTGAAGACTTCTTATTTTAAACAGGGAAGAGACATGTTCTAAGTAGCCTTGGGGGGTAGAATCCAGACCAAGGAGTAAAAGTTACAAGGAAAGAGATGTCAACTCAATGTACGAAAGAATTCATGATGGCCTCGGCTATGGAAGGGAGACCAGCCCATCACTGGAAGTGTCCCAACCAGTGGTGGGAGGTGCTGCCTCCAGCCAAGAATGCTGTCAGAGGTGTCTCAGCAGCCGACGGTGGCAGTGCTAAGAGGTCTTCATGGTGACTGCCACATGGGTGCCACATCCCAGAACGTCTCTATCCATGCCCACTTTGGTCCCAAAGTGTGTCACTGTTAGAAGATATTCTTTCTCTGAAGCTGCCCACATTACAGACTCAAAAACTGAGGGGACAACATTTTCATGGCTGGGGAGGGTAACTCAATTGGGATAAATGGGCAGCCGTCTCTTACCTAAGAAGGGACATTTAAATTACATAAGTCCCATAGCAGTCTCCCTTTCTGAAACCTGGGCAAATATTGACCTAGTTTCAGATTTCATCAGTGTTGCTTCTAAAAACTTTTCTGGGGGCACCTGGGTGGCTCAGTTGATTAAGCATCTGACTTTGGCTCAGGTGATGATCTCACAGTTCATGAGTTTAAGCCCCGCATCTGGCTCTGTGCTGATGGCTCAGAGCCTGGAGCCTGCTTCTGATTGTGTCTCCCTCTCTCTCTGCCCCTACCCCACTTGAGCACTTGCTCTCTCTCTCTCTCTCTCTCTCTCAAAAATAAATAAACATTTCAAAATTAAAAAATAAAAACTTTTCTGGATAATCCCATACCTTGCAGTAGACCCAAAGTTTCAATTATATTGGAAACCAGCATGGAGGTTTGGACCCTACGACAGAATCAGAGTGTTTAGAATTTTAAGGGAACTGAAGAGTTTACCCTACTCTCACGTGGCTTGCCAAAAGTCATGATGCCAGAACAGAAACACTACAGATGATAATATTTTTCATTAATAGCAAGTTTAATTTTAAAGCCCTGGGACACATAATCTGATAATTTTTCTAGAGTCAACATTTATTCCATGCCTACTCTATTCTGAGCAATGTTGTAGGCACTTTTCATCCAATTAATCTTCTACAATTCTTCAAGATGACACGATCTCCATTTTTATTGTGGGAAATGTAGCTCAGAGAGGTTAAGTGACTTGAGCAAAATCAGCCAGCAATCAGGAGGCAGAGCTTGGATGTGAATCCAGATCTGACCAAGCCCACTGCTACTAAGAGAAACTGATTATAAATTGTAAGACTGCTAATGAGCAGTGTTTTAAAGAGGAAAAATTGCATTTTAATATTAGTAGAGGCTTATAAGATATGGATACATGATTTCCAATATATCAGAGATCAGATCCTACCCAAATACATGCTAAAATATCTCTGTACAGTTTCCAACTTCAATGTGAAAAGGGATTCCAACAAAAATTTAAATTCTAAGATTTCACATGGGTTTATTTCATATGCCACCTCAGCTATGAAACTTAAAGCTTTGAGATGCCCACATTAAAGACAGCAGTGTTGGACCTGTGCAGGACATTCAAAGTCAGCAAGTTCAGGAACTGTGAAAACGTACTTACTAGTGTCACAGGCCTCTCCAGGATTCAAATGAATTGTGAGAATACTTTTCCACCCCCCAGAAAAGTACATTCATACAACATTTTGCCCTCACCTTCATGTTCCTCAAATTAAGAACTCCTGACCCATCTCCTTTTATAGATGGGGAAACTGAGGCTAAATGACTTGCCTGAGATCACACAGCAGAGTCAAGACCTGAACCCCACCTTCCCAACCCCCAATCTGATACTCTACCACACTGCTCCTTCCAGATCAGGAGCAAAAACCTCTTATTTTTAAAACACACCACAATTCTTACTAAAATGCCATTTCCTTCTTCATCTATTGAAATAGTCCTTAGATTGCATTGTGTTTCTGTCCCAGGAATGACAGCCTTGGGGTCATGAGGACTGTGTTCCTTAAGCAGTAATGAATAAGCAGCTCTTTGCTAGAGGAAGATTACAAGTAAAGACAATCCATGACATTTCTTTAAAATTAACTTCATCTCAGAACGGAGCCCAAGTGAGGTATTCTGGTTTACATGTAGCTGGGGGCGCGGGTGGGGGGCCTGTCAGCCAGAGAAAGGAAGATTGAAGAACACGAGACTTGGACCGCGATCAGGGAGAAGAGTTCTCCTGGTTGTTACCATCCTCCCACACTGTCCAGAGAGAGGCACATAATGGAAGAACAGCCAACAGGCTGCAAATAAGCTTTACAAGCAAAAGGAAGGAAGGAAGGAAGGATGCCCTCAGCAACACAGACCCAGAACCCGACACAGCACGGAGGCCAAAGGGAAAGTTTTGGTCAGCGCTGGCCACAGAAGTTGGCGCCCCAGGTCTCCCGGCTGTACTTACTGTCTTCCTCACTCAGATCCCTGTCCATGGTGCAGATGTCCAGCCAAGGAGGTGTCTGCCCTCCCAGTGGGCTCAGGCCGCTGGGATCTGAGGGACCACCCTCGGGCCCTCCCAGAATGCCGGGCCCATTGTTACCCGATTTGAATACAACAGAGGGAAACATCTCGGGGAAGCACAGTGTCCCTCCGAGCTGCTGCTCTGGACCCAAACTGCAGGGGTCCTTGCAGCTCCTACTCACAAGAACTTCTACTTGCCAGGCTCTTACACGGTGCCTCTAGCCACTAGTGCCCATAAGTGGCACTGGGCTGGGATTCAAACCCTCATCTGTGTGACTCTCAAGTCAGAGCTCTTGACCACTCTGCTAGCTGACTCATGTGTTGGAGGCAGGCTTCTAAGTGTCGTGGGGTGACAGGGGAAGCGATACAGAGAAATGTAAGAGCACACAGAGGTTACCTCCCCTAGGGGGAGAGAAGATACGAGTGGGGTCTCTGAAGTCTCCAGCTCTGACCTCCTCCTCTCACTGGGGAAGCAGTGAGGCTCGGATCATGAGGTGGAGCCATGCAGTACGTAGCAGACAGAGCCAGCTTCCAACCCAGGCTGCATGGCCACTGCTCTCACCACACCAGCCTAGCCCCCTGTGAAGTATCTGTGGGTTTTTCAAAGTCTCTTCCAGAGCCTTTTGCACTGGAGTTTGAAACTGCTTCAACCCAATGCTTAGAGGATCACTCCTCTCTTCTGGATGAGTCTAAACAATGAACACCTAGACTGGGTCTCCTGGAGGTGGAAGCAGACAGCTGTAAGCTGGAGCCACCTCCCCCACATCCTTGGCAATGACCCCCCACACCTCTGGCCAGGGAGGCCTTGCTCCGTAGGGCAAAGCAAGCACCCCATACCCCGCTTGCCCAGGCCAGCAATGGCTGTGGGGTTGTACCATGATTCTCCTCAGTGAAGACTGACTACTGCATTCACCAAGGGATGCATTGTCACCAACTTGTCAGCGGCCTGTCTTGGATGGCCACAATGTACACACTGATGGCTTAAAGGGACCCCACAAAGTACCTTTGGTCTCTCTCTGTGCCTCTTTCACCCTCATCACGCACTGCCTACCCCCAACAGAATGCTAGTGGCAGTAATAAAAGTAAAGAAGCAGTAGCAACAACTTGGCAAATGCTTCTTAAACACAGGCAGATGACTCAAATAGGTTTTTATGGTTGGCAGGGGCACTGAATTTCTTAAATTTGATAGTTATGTAAGTTTCATTACTGCATGTGCATGAGAAAGACCCAGATTCTGAAAAATAAATATAGTCTTTTTTTTTTATGGACACTGTATGTGCCCTACTGGATATAGTCTTTTAATACCTTTATACAGTAAGCAGTTTTTAAGTGCTTGTAGAACTGACTCCATAGTAACAGGATTACCATGAATGTGTGTGCCTGGGTGTGCATATATTTTACTCTAAACATATTGTGTATGTGTATCTATATCTGTGTCTGTGTCTGTATGTGTGTGTGTGTGTGTGTGTGTGTGTGTGTGTGTGTGTATTTGAGCCTAAACACAATAGATAGATGATGGATACATGGATAGATGGATAGATGGATGGATGGATGGATAGATAAGTAGATAGATAGATAGATAGATAGATAGATAGATAGATAGATGGACTACTCATGGCTTAACTAAAATAATATACCACTATTACACCTCAAGTACTTTATAAGCAGCAATATATGCTTGCCTAAATCCCTCTACAGCATTTGAAAGAAACTATAGGAAATTATTTAAATGGCAAACAGAAGGAACAGAATGTTAAATAGAGTTGAGTATTAAAGACACCAGAAATCTGGAGCCTGCAGAAATGCAGATAACCATGAGTTGTATCTTAAGAATGAGAGTGAAGACCAAAGAGAGTGATAGTCCCTTGCTGCACATGTTAATAAACATCTCTTAAAATACATGGAAGATGAATAAAGCAACTACTAGACCTTTCTAATCTTGCTTAACCATCAAGGCAGGAAAGCTGTCTGTAACCATGTGCTAGAGTGACTGATGGCAAATAATATACCCATTGCCACCTAGTATTCGTGGTGTTAGCGGGAACAGGCTTCACTAATTCTAGGACCCAGGCCAGCATAAAGCTAATACTGGTTCCCACCTCCTGCTTGTATCAAAGGGGCTTTGGGTAGGAGAAGACAGGCATGAACTGTGTGCATGAAGACAGGCTTCTTACAGTCATTCTGTAGCACTGCCATTGATGTCAGGAAGTGGGTTCCTTAGAGCTCTTCTTCCTGAACCAGTCCTCAGCGGTCCATGGGTATGATCCATCACTGTCCCTTCTACTCATGGTAAGTACTCATGAAACATTCGCTGGACGAACAGAGCTGTCCAAGAGTTGACTCCACCCATTCATTTCTGACTGCGAACCTTGTTTATTCTTGGAAACAAAGTCTATGTAATCTTACTGGATGGTCTCTGGGTCTGGAGGGTATGTTGTGGCTCAGGGAAACATGTCAGGGCGGTAGAGGCTTTAGAAGGAAGTCAAGAAGTCACCTTGTATGACTGCAATTGAATATGATGGCAAGAGAAATAGAAGGGTTTAACAAATACCTTCGAGTGTTTAAACAGCTGTCATGGGGGAGGAGGTGGCAGAATTGACTCTCAGGATACTCACTGATGAGCAGGCATGTTGAGAGCTGGTCCACAATGGGGGACCATCTGCAACTTACCAAAAGGAGTATCTGTCTAGTGAGTAAAGTGTAAAGCTTCCTTCTGTTTGATTGAGCCTCTCTGAAGATTCAAGCAGAAGCATGACAGTTACACAAAGTGGGCAGTAATACAATGTTAACAGAAATGGCTTCAGAGCTGGTGTAACTGTGTTCAAAGCCCAAATGACCCTTTTTGGAGCATCCCTGGAGGACAGGTGACGGGAAATTCTGTGGACAGGTGACGGGGAAGAACTGTTAACAATGCACCTGGCTGTGCATTTTTCCTGCAAGAAGAATGGGCCACAAGGGAAGGGCCTACACCAAGGGGCTATGGAAAAGGGTTTAACGGGATGGTCAGGAACTCTGGGAGGAACATCACCAGAAAATTGGTGACAGGAGGTTTGAGGAAGAGGTATACTGATAGATCTCTCTGAATGGATAAGGAATATGAAGAGACTTATATCCCACGTCCCATGTTGCTGCTCACCAACTTCAGCAGAGGGGGACTTCAGTAATCAAGTTTATGACATGACCCAATTGTGGGCACCAGCCACTGCTGTCATTGCCTGGAGGGTCAGAGTGACAGGGTTGGAGGTTGTGCGTGGGCTTCCACTCAGCAGTGCTGGCTGGCCTGGCTACAGCTAAATGCTCAGTCTGCCAGCAGCAAAGAGCAACACTGGTCCCAATATGGCACCACTCTCTGAGGTGATTAGCCAGCTGGCTGGTGGCCAGTTGATTACATTTAACCACTTCCATCATGGAAGGAGTAGCGCTTTGTTCTTCTGAAACAGATACTCTGAATACAGATTTGCCTTCCCAGCATATAATACGTCTATCGAAACTACCATCTCTGGGGGCCTGGGTGGCTCACTTGGTTAAGGGTCCGACTTCAGTTCAGGTCATGCTCTCCCGGTTTGTGAGTTCAAGCCCCGCATCGGGTTCTGTGCTGCTGACAGCTTGGAGCCTGGAGCTGCTTCGGATTCTGTGTCTCCCTCTCTCTCTCTGCCCCTCCCCCACTCCCCCACTCACACTCTGTTTTATTTTTTTTCTCTCTCTCAAAATGTTTTAAAAAAGAGAGAGAGAGAGAGAGAAACTACCATCTGTAGATTCTAACAAAAAGGGAGCAGAAGCTGCGTCTTCTGAGACTAAAGAAATTATCAGAAATTATCAGTTAGCCAAGCCCCCTGCTTGCCAATTCCCTACTACTAAACCTCAGGCCCCTGCTGGCCACCGCTATTTTTTCTCCCACCAAAATGGGGTCTCTGCTGTGTCTCCCAGGCTTCCTAATAAACTCACTTGGGCTGGCCCTGGGCTCTTGTTTCTTAGTCTAGTCGGTAGGAAATGGTCTGTAAATAATATAAATTCCCAGGCTCCACCCCCAGAAATCCTCATCAAATATGTGTGAGGTAGAACCCTGGATTGTGTGTCTCTTTTTACCAGAGCCTCAAGTAAGTCCAATTCAGGTTGCCTACATTTTTAAAAACACTGATATAAGGAACCCACTCAGGGTAAATTCAGCATTCCAACTTCTTTCATACAAGAGTCATTTTAAGATACAACCACTAGATGTTTAATGTGAGTGATTACCTCACCATCTGTCTTAGATTTTTCTTTTCATGGGGGGGATGGGGCACTTTCTTGGGCTCAAGATGAAGACATAAGAGTGAGCTAGGTACTGTAGAGGGGTCATTGTCTTATCAACCCATGGGTTTTCATTTTCCTCCTTCAAGGGCACCAGTCCTATGGGGGTGAGAGCAATAACCACGATGAGAATGGGAAAGCATTTTAGAGTTACAGCTGTTGCCTCAGTTGGTGGCAGCCCCAGGCTGAGTAACCCTAGGACACTCAAATACAGATGCGTAACCATCTGCTGATGAGTTGATGGCATCAGGAGTTCACCCAGAATTTTAAATTATTCAGGATTCGGCCATTTTTTATAGGTAGACAAGCGCAAAGGCTCAACTCCAGTCAAGACAAGGTATTGTCACAACGGTGGTGATGGTCTAAAAAGGTTATTGTGGAAAACTTCTCGTAACAGGGAATCTACCCCATTTACCATTTTTAAGTGTATGGTTCAGTGCCATGAAGTATATTCACACTCTACAACCATCACCACCATCCATATTGAGAACTTTTCCTTCATGTTCAGCTGAAATTCTGTCCCCTTCGAACACCAACTCCTCATTCCCCTCTGCGCCAACCCCTGGCGACCACCGTTCTACTTTCTGTCTCTAGGAATTTGAGGACGCCGGTACGTCAGATATAGGGCAGAATCATAAAGTATTTGTCCTCTTGTGCCTGACTCATTTCACCAAGGTTCATCTACCCAGTAGCACATAGTAGAGTTTTCTGCCTTTTTAAGGCTGAATAATGTTCCTTTGTATGTACAGACCACGTTTTCTTTATCTGTTCACCCACTGACAGACATCCGGGTTGCTTCTACCTCTGGGCTACTGTGAATCACGCTGCTGTGAACAGGGGTGGTGTGCAAATATCTCTTCAAGACCCTGCCTTCAGACCTTTTGGGTATATGCCCAGAAGCAGATTTATGTTAACATAATAAGAAAACATCTTATTTATGTTTTCAAAAGGCTTGAAGAGATGAAGTGCGCTGTCCAGGACCACACAGTCAGGAGGCAGCCTGGGGCCTCCTAACTCCCGTCCTGCCTTGCCCCCCTGCCACGCGGTGACACTCGAGCACTGGTTCCAAAACCAGTCTTGCCCTTTCCAGATGAAGGTCTTGCCCCCCATCTGATAGGGCTCTCCGTCACTTAGTCACCCAGTGAACACTCACTGAGCATCTACTAGGAGCCAGGCCCTGCCCCAGACCCTCTCAGCACTTTGTCTAAACCCGGATCCACCCAGAACCCCCCACAGGAGCCAAGACTGCCCAACAAAGGAATTCTGCCCAAAGGGCCTGGCAGATGCGATAACATTGTTCCTGGCTTATCTGCAGGCTGGCTGGATGGAGACCAGCGGTGCCCACGGCCGGAACTGAGGATGGAGTGGAGGAGAATGGTCTTGACACAAATAAGAAGTCTGCCCAAGCGGGAGGTTCCTGGAACGCTGCACCCAAGCACCCCCCTCTCCCTGAGAGCCAGGGAAGCTGGCACATCCCTTTGGGTTCAAGTCACAGGCTCCTGACTGCAGAGACAGTGACACTGAGGTCTTCTGGTGCCTCCCAAATGCCAGCGATGAAGGGGTATGCTTTCATGGGTGCTCTCCCCCCTAAACCCTCACAACAACCCATAAGGTAGATAATATTCTCTTTATAGATTAAAAAAAAAAGGGACTCAGAGAAGGTGAGTGACTTAACTAAGGTCACACAGCTCACGTGCGGCAAACCCAGGATTCGAGCAAGATCTGTTGGCACTAAGGCCCTAAGGTAGAAACTACGAACACTTGTGCGCATTGTGATGTGTCACTGTAAGAAGCTGGGGGGAAGGCGACCACCGTGACGTGGTCTTCCCATCAGAAAACAGCTTGGTCCCTGGAAGTCTGGCCACCTGGTGTTCTTCCTCGCTGACTAGGAAAACAATGGAGGAGCGATTCCTGCAATTCTTCAGCCTTCTAGAAGGTCACCCTTCCACCCTGCCCTTTTCTGGCTGAGTGATAATCGTCTGAACCTCTGTCACCTTGACAACAGGAAAGTCACACTTCAATAAGCATCCCGCCCAGGTCTTTCTGGAAGTTGCCAAGGAATGCTCACCATTGCACTAATATGCTGGGTACACACTTGTGCCACCCTGGTCTGATGCTCTCCCCTTCCTTCACCTCCTTTAGGCCTCGGCTCCTCGCCCCTCCCCTCATGGACATTAGGGAGGCCCTGTCTGTAGGTCTCTAGAACCAGGCAGACTGACTTCCCAGAACTCAGCTGGGGAAATCACAGTCTCCATTATCATGAAGGGACTTTATCATCCTATTTCTGGACTTCTGAGCAGATTTCTCCAAAGATGAGTTTGTTCCATCATCTGGGGAGGGAGAAAGGGAGAGAGAGAGAGAGAGAGAGAGAGAGAGCGAGCCATGAATAATTTTTAAATATCAGAGGCACCCTGGTGTCTCAGTCAGTTGAGCTCTTGATTTCTGCTCAGGTCATGATCTCACGGTTCATGAGTTCAGGTCCCATGTGGGGCTCTGTGCTGACACAGCAGAGCCTGCTTGAGATTCTCTCTCTCCCTCTTTCTCTCTGCCCCTCCCCTGTTCTCTCTCTTTCTCTCAAAAATAAACTAAAAAAAAATTTTTTTTTAAATATCAGTTTCTGTTTTTAGACTTTCACATTTTCAACAACAGAAGAGCCCAGTCTCTGAGTGCCTCATTAAGGGACGGCAGGAGAGAATTCACTTGACCCTGAGGCTCAAATGCTGAACTAAGGCTTCCAGAATCTGGAAATAAGGAAAGCTCTGTCCCCATGGGGCCGGAAAACTGGCTGGTGACAGCTCAAGATCCAGTCTGTGGCATGACTCTAAAAGACGTAACTCACAGGGCTCTTGAGCAGGACCAAGGTGATGACCAGCCAGACTGCTTCAGATACAGCCGAGGACCAGTTTCTGTGGCCTAGCTGTTGTCCTATCTGGGCTAAAAACTGGGGGAGGTTTTCATTCCTGGTTCCTGGCAGGCAAGGAGAACAGAGTGGTCTGTTTTCAGCAAAAGTCAGAAATGGTCATCTCATTCTGAGCAAGGCTGCCCGCCAGCTAGTCCACACACGTGGAGCTATCTGTCCATTTCTCCGTCCCTTCCTACTAATCCAATCTGTTGGTCTCCAAACCCAATTTGAAATTTGAAAAGGCCAGTCCTCTTGGTCACTTAAATTTTCAACCACAAATTCAGTTTGCTTTGTGAGGCACCACCAGCCTTCCCAGGTCTCGGGACAGCACTAATCCCCAGCACTCGGACACAGAGGGATGCTTCTGTCATCAGTGCTTCAGGGTCCAGCCTGTGCCTCCCTCCACCACCCAGCAAGGAAGGGAAGCAGCCAGGAGAGGGTGATCATCATGGGTCATGAACTTGTGCTGGCACCTCTGAAATCCCCTTGCCCTACCTCCTCACCGAACACATGGGGAAACTGAGGCCAGGCTAAGGGAAGGGATTTGCCCACGGTCACATGGCAGTAAGCGGCAAGTCATAGTCTAGGATTTCTTCTAGGAAAGATGTGCTTCATGCTTTGCACTGAGGTCCCCAGATGTGAAGTGACTTCTGAAGGCCACACAGGGAGCTAAGAGCTGGTTGGGACTAGGAACTGGGCATTTTTTCACTCATCATCATCATCAACAAGCTTTAACTCCCTGTAGAGACCTTGATGGGTACTGGAGCCACAAGTGATAACAGACATAGCCCCGTTAAGGGGCCTCCCAGTGAAGGCAAAAATGGTGGAAATGATTTCTCCTCTCTGCCCTGATGTTGGGCCTCCTGTCTTTTGTCAGTTGGAGACACAGCCCTAAGCTAGATGTGCTGCCATGACTCTGAATAATTACCTTCCTCCCTGGCCAGCCCCTCCCTTCCTTGGCCTCTGTTTGGCCCACCGCACAACCGCCGCCAGCCACAAACTGGAACCCTCTAGTTATCCTCAATTCCTGCCTCTCCTCACTGTGGATGCCTCCTGCCGATCTCTCTGGAATCTTTGCAGGGACTGCCCGGTTCTGTCCCTCCCCCACCAGCCCCCACGCTGTGCCCTGCCGCCTCTCACCTGCTGCGCAGCGTCAGTGCCCAGGGGGAGGAGCTCTAACCCCGCACGTGTTCTGCGGGGACCAGCCACGGCCAGGTCACAGTGGGGGGAATCGATGACCACCCAAGCATGAGCACACTCAGCGTCCACAGGATGCTACAAGAGGACACTCTTTTCTCCCGGTGAGTCTTCACCATACGGAGCCCACGTGGGCCCCTTCTCTCTGCTCTCCTGCCTCTGCTCCACCTGTTCACACTCACCCCAGGGTCTCAAGGTCTCCCTGAGTCACAGGCGTAGCTTCTAGACTCAGAATGTGCATGGCTTCACCGGCCCTCCATTCCTCCACATAAAACATCCACAAGGCGGCAAACCTTTCTGTCAACTGCCTCTCCCAACATAATCCTGCCAACTTATAATGTCTACCAAGACTGTCTTTATTCCTACTGGTCAGAGGCTCCCTCTCTAGAAGGGAGGGTAAGAGAGAGAAAAGAACAGAAGGATCAAAAGCTCCCTCCTGCCTCATTTCAATGTGCATAAATCTTCTGTTTCAGACCATCTATGGGTCCCTATTATCATCACCATGAAGTCCAAATCTTCGGTGTGGCTCCAAACAGCTTTCCCAGCCTTAACCCTCACACTTTGTACTGACCCATGTCATGAGTTCTTGGTCACACTACCCTCCTACCTGACCCCAACATCCAAGCCATCATGACCCCAAGCCTTTGCGTGTGCCGTACCCTTCACTTGGAACATCCTCCTCCTCAATTATCTGCTGTCAAACTTCTACTTATCCTCCAAGGACCACTTCCAGATGCCCTCTCCTGCGGGAGGCCCTCCCTGATTTCCATGGGCAGAACCAATTGTTCTCTCCCCCATATTTCCACACCACTCTCCACAGGGTGGATATGGATATGAGCATAGTGATGGATATGAGCTTGTGACTGGCATCTCCTGAGGTGGGAGGGGCGCGGGCTGGGAATTGCTCCCTGAATGGCCATCCTACGGCACATCCATTACACCTTGCTTCCAGATGTCAAACTTGACTTACAGAAAGAATGTACAGCAAAAACGCAGAACAACAGCTACATGAATGGACAAGGCTGAATGCCTTGGATCTAGATTAAACACACACACACACACACACACACACACGCACACGCACACATGCACACACACATAAATGGAGATTCAGTGCCACACAACGGAAACCATCAGTATTTCTGGGTGCAAAGGTGTACATTAATCATAGACCCCAAAGCGTGAAGAGGGGGCATCATCTGCTCCATGACATCTCAGACATCATCTGCTCCAAACTGTTCACTTCCTTTCCTTTTATTTCTCGTCACTATTCTTTTTTATATCTACAAAAGAAATACCTTAATTCTGTGAAAAAAATCAAACCCACAAAAGATTAAAAGTTAAAAATTAGTGACTCCCCAGCTAAAATGTCCATGTAAAAATTTATATCTAGATCTGCACATCTCTGTACATACACTTAGAATTTTTTAAACCATAAATGAGATTATATTATAAATATTACTTCATACCTTTTAGTAAACACAAAATGTATCACATAGCTTTCTGTTTTTACTCTGTTCATTTTTGTAAATTTTGTAGCAAATTTTTCTTTTACTGTACACTTATGAGTCCAGGCACTGGGGTAGATACCAATCACAGAGAATGACTGAAATATGAGTCATGAGCCTTTCTTTTTATTGATAATCATTCTTTTTTTTTTTTTGGATGAGTTCTTTTCTCTTGTAAATTTTACCGAAATATAACACATATCATAAAAATGCACAAATATCAAGCATGAATGATAAATTTTCACAAGGTAAAGGCACTCGTGTGATCAACAGTAAGATCAAGGACAGAACACGACCAGATCCCAAAGCCTCTCTCCAGTACTCACCCCCTACCCCTGGCCCTGCCCCTGCCCCAAGGGTAACCGCTCCCCTAACTTGGCCACAGCTTGGTTTTGTATGTTGTTAAGCTTGATATACTTGGAAGTTGTTGAACTTCTTATACTAGGTACTTACATTAGCCAGCTGGCGTTGCCATGACAATAGGCAGGTAGCTTAAACAAGAGAAGTTTATTTGCTCACCCTTCTGGAGGCTGAAAGTCTGAGATCAGGGCGCCAGCATGGTGGGCTCTAGGAGAGTGCTTTCCTTGGCTTGCAGACAGCCAGCTACTCGCTGTGTCTTCACATGGTGAGGGGCGGGGGGCGCGGAGAGCAAGTGCAAGGGTGCTCTCTGGTCTTATAAGGGCACTAATCCCATGATGGGGGCCCCACCCTTATGACCTCATCTAATGCTAATCACCTCCTCAAGGCACCACCCCCAACTACCATGGCATTATACCAAGCCCTGGTTAAGGCTTTAGTGGCTGGATTTGAGGCGAGGGTGGGGGGGTGGGGGGGTGGGCGCAACAGGGGGGCAGCTATAACGTAGAACACGGCAAGCCTCTCTTGTGTCTGGCTTCTTTCATTCAACATTAGGTTTGTGGGAATTGCCCATGGCATCCCAGCCCAATCCACCTCCAATATGTCACAGCTTTCCATGGTAGGAATGTGCTGTGATGTATTCAACCACGCTTCTCTTTTTTTTTTTTTTAACGTTTATTTATTTTTGAGACAGAGAGAGACAGAGCATGAACGGGGGAGGGTCAGAGAGAGAGGGAGACACAGAATCGGAAGCAGACTCCAGGCTCTGAGCCATCATCCCAGAGCCCAACGCGGGGCTCAAACTCACGGACCGCGAGATCGTGACCTGAGCTGAAGTCGGACGCTTAACCGACTGAGCCACCCAGGCACCCCAACAACCACGCTTCTCTTGATGGACTCCCAAATTGTTTCCTATTTTTTGCAATTACAAAAAGCATCGTGATTTACAAAAAAAAAAAAAAAAAAAAGTCCTTGACACATGCCTGCACATGTGTGCATTTTTCCACAGGGTAGATTAGGAAAAACAGAAGTGCTGTAACTGCCTCATTTTACGGACAGATGCTGGGCTCAGGGGAAAATGTGAACACCTCAGTGTTTCAGTCCAGGACTTCCCCAGGTTCACAGTGGGTGACATGAATGAATGGTCTCCCCAAAGTCACAGTGAGCGGTCCCTCCAATGTTACACTGAATGGTCTCCCCAAGTTAACAGTGAACGGTCTCTGACGGTCACAATGAATGGGCTTCCCAAGGTCACACTAAGTGAATGCTCTCTTCAAGGTCACACTGAGTGTCCACCTCAAGGTCACAGTGAGTGGGTAGCAGAGGTAGTGCCAGGGACACGCTCCCTGACTTGCCCCACCTGCCCCATCAGTCCACACTACCTGTCTCTACATTGAAAATATTCCCTTGGAGTTAGTTATACACGCAAACTCCTTAGAATCCCCAACACGCCTCAGGCAGGTTTCCTGACTGACATTTCAAGCTGACTGCGTGGAGAGAAAACACTGCCCATTTTTTTTTGTTCACAGCAAATCAGGCAGCCTACAGAAAAACCACACAGCGTTTTTCCGAGGTAACACTTGATGGTTTCTGAAGCCGAAGACCCGGATCTCTGGCACCCATTGGGGCCGGGGGAGGGAAACAGACACAGACCTCGATTCGGAAAGCCCACTCTGCTCTTTTTCAAGTTCAGGACACCGGGGAAATGTTTCAGATTCCTCCACTTTTTTCCTTCCCCTTGCACCACCGGGGAGCAGGGGAAATTGAATTTCAAAAGGATATTTTTCTAACTAAATATAAGCCTTTGCTGCTATGAAAACAAGGTTTTGTTTTTGTTTTTAATCATAATGTGTGTCCCACTTCAACAATGGTCAAGGAAATAAGATTTTACGAGAAAGACAGAGTGCAAGCAGAACACACAACTCAAAAAGCTTCGTATTTAGGCTCAGGACCGAGAAACCCCAGATCTGGCAACACACCCTCCCTCTTTTTTTGTCTCCTACTAAACAGCTAATTTTCCCATCAACAAGTCTGCAGGAAAGGGAACAAAAGGTCTGGCCCAGGACAAGTTCTAGTATTTGTATTCCGACAACACATGGGAAATGAGACCTCTTGGAATAGTGTGTGCAGGCCAGGGGAGGGGTGGGGGTCCTTTGGAAATCTGGGGGGGAGGGCGGGGGGGGGGCGGTCAGGGGATACGAGCAGTCAGGCCCCATGCAATCTTGCCATCAGGAGAACAAAAGCAATCAGTTGAACCAGAGTTTGGATCCAAATGTTAAATGTGACCTGGCTGGCTCTGTGCCCCTTCTCTGGGCTGTGGTTTGTCCGCTCGCGGGGTAAGGCTGGAGGCTGGACCAGGGAAGGCAGACTGCTAGAAACTGCCCCCTTACCAAAACGTACGGTACAGACCAGAGGCAGGAGAGAAACGAAAAGGGTCGACTGATTGGAAGGGTGATTCAGAGCATATTTAGGACCAAACTGGTACACAACCTGATCTTTTCAACTCCCAGGCTCCAAGCTCCCCACAACCAGCAACAGGTACCCAGAGGTGCAGAAACAGCCTTTCCGCAAAGTCGCCCTGCCCGAGTAGAAGTGTGATAGAAAGGGGGAAAGGGCCAGGTGCCTGACACACACCGTCTCATCTAGTCCTCACTACAACCTTGTGACCGCGAATTATGACTATCTCCACTTTGTAGATGGGGAAACTGAGGCACAGGGAGGGAACAGACTTGACCCAAGCTCCCCTAGCTGGGAAGTGGCAGAGCCATGACCTGACTATGGATTTCTCTGGTGCCCCAAACCTTTCTGCCTCCTCCTTCATAGGATTTACCATCCTGTGGTAGCTGTGACTGCTTCCCTCCTTAGCCAGACTTCTGGGTCCTGGCCACTGTGTCGCCACACCCCTAACATTGCATTTGAGTATTTGCTGAATGGGTGGGCGGATGGATACTGGATCCTGTGTGCAGGAGGATGTCACTGAAGATCTGAGGGCAGGGGAGGGATAGAAAGTGATGTAGACAAGCACAAGATTCAGCCCCTACCCTCAAGAAGTTTTCGATCCAGTTGGGAAGGCTTGGCTTGGACCCTTGAAATGTCTCTAACATTGACAATCCAATTCGCCCGAGAGACCCCGTATTTACAGGTAGAGGAGGTGAGACAGGAGGTCAGATGAAAAGTACCCCCACACTGCTCTGGGCAGCAAAGGAAGTCAGGGAAGGCTTCCTGGAGTAGGTGGGGCTGGAGCTGGACACTGGAGGACAGGGAGAGTTAGACGGATGGAGAAGAGGAGGGAACAAAGGTGGACTCCAAAGACCAGGCTCTTTCTGCTACATCCTACCAAGAGGTGAGTACAGAAGGAAGGAAGAGAGAGAGGAGAATTAGACAGAGAGAGGTGGGGACAGGGGCAGGGAGAGAAGCAGGGAACATAAGCTTCCTCTAAGGTAACCTGCGGAGGATTCAGCTCTGCAGGATTCTGACCCTTCACCTCCCCCTTACTCAGGGGAGAATTGGTGTGGTGACAACTCAACCTCGAGTGTGTGGGCATCATGGGCTGGCATTAATATGCTGTTGTGGCTCTCCAAAGTCTCTTTCCATCCTCCTTGTTTTCATGGCCAGGAGCACAGGCATGATTACCCCCATAGGAACTCCAAGGCATGAAGAAGCCACAGATTCACTGTCCAGGTCAAGGGTAACATCAGGACGAAGGCAGGCCCCCTGACTCCTCCCTGTTCTTGTTCTCCTGCCTGGACAGGCAACAAGCCGGGTCACAGGGGCATCCACAGTGCAGCCAATAAGTCTGAGGCCAAACCACTTCCCAGCTGGTTAACCCTGAGCAAGTCATTTAACCTCCCTGAGCCTCAGTTTCCACATCTGAAAAATGGGGCCATTCCTCACAGAGGTACGACGTTAGGAGATGGTGCATGTAAAGTAGGCAGCACAGTGCCCGACATCCAGTAGAATCTCAGATAGTGGGTCATTACTGTTAGCAGTACTGCTTTTATGCAGATCGTAGTAGAGGATTAAACTAAACCCTATTGCTTCTTGTGCGATGACTTCAGAAACTCTCTGAGTGAGAATTCTGGTCTCCTAGTTCCCAGCTGAGAGAAGAAGGCGGGGGGCGGGGCACTCCGGGACTCTCTGGGACACGTGGCCTGCCTGCCAGGGACACTGGTCCCCCAGGGACCCAGCTGTTTGCTTCCCTTTGCTGCCTACAGGAGACCAGCCTTTGCTGGCGACTGACTCAGGCCGCCGGGTGGGGTGGGGCTACATTCTTGGGCCCCCCCAAGGTAAAAATAGTTTTGCTTTGTTAGGCTGGGTGGTTACACACTCCTGGGCCTGGCAGCCTGCCGGCTGGAAAGGCAAATGCCAGACTATTTCAGGCTGTAAAAACAAGCCCCCGCCAGGCCCCAGCGTCAAGCCCCCAGATAGCGGTATTAATATTCCACTATCTCATTCTTTCAGGCCAAAAAAAGAAAAAAGAAAAAAGAAAAAAAAAGCTCCGTGGCTGCATGATTCCTCCTTCTGTTACCCATAAACACAGCTGCCAACACCACCACAGACAATGCACATGACCCTCAAGGCCAAGTTCTCTCAAACAAAAAACCCAAAAGGCTGCAGTAGGAATACTAATTAATAATGACGATAATATTAGAGCACTTACCATACAAAAAGCAGTAGGACAGTCATGCTGCCTTCATTTGATCATCCATTCACAGCAGCCCTAGGAGGTACCTATTACAAGCCCCATTCTCTAGAAAAGGAAATTGAGGCTCAGAGAGGTGAAGTAACTTGTCCAAAGTCACACAGGTAGCAAAAATGAACTATTGGGACCTCATGAAGATAAAAAGTTTCTGCACAGCAAAGGAAACAGTCAACAAAACTAAAAGGCAACCAACGGAATGGGAAAAGATATTTGCAAATGACATATCGGACAAAGGGCTAGTATCCAAAATCTATAAAGAGCTCACTAAACTCCACACCCGAAAAACAAATAATCCAGTGAAGAAATGGGCAGAAAACATGAATAGACACTTCTCTAAAGAAGACATCCAGATGGCCAACAGGCACATGAAAAGATGCTCAACGTTGCTCCTCATCAGGGAAATACAAACCAAAACCACACTCAGATACCACCTCACGCCAGTCAGAGTGGCCAAAATGAACAAATCAGGAGACTATAGATGCTGGCGAGGATGTGGAGAAATGGGAACCCTCTTGCACTGTTGGTCGGAATGCAAACTGGTGCAGCCACTCTGGAAAACAGTGTGGAGGTTCCTCAAAAAATTAAAAATAGACCTACCCTATGACCCAGCAGTAGCACTGCTAGGAATTTACCCAAGGGATACAAGAGTACTGATGCATAGGGGCACTTGTACCCCAATGTTTATGGCAGCACTCTCAACAATAGCCAAAATGTGGAAAGAGCCTAAATGTCCATCAACTGATGAATGGATAAAGAAATTGTGGTTTATATACACAATGGAGTACTACGTGGCAATGAGAAAGAATGAAATATGGCCTTTTGTAGCAACGTGGATGGAACTGGAGAGTGTGATGCTAAGTGAAATAAGCCATACAGAGAAAGACAGATACCATATGTTTTCACTCTTATGTGGATCCTGAGAAAAAACAGAAACCCATGGGGGAGGGGAAGGAAAAAAAAAAGAGGTTAGAGTGGGAGAGAGACAAAGCATAAGAGACTCTTAAAAACTGAGAACAAACTGAGGGTTGATGGGGGGTGGGAGGGAGGGGAGAGGAGGTATTGAAGAGGGCATTTTTTGGGATGAGCACTGGGTGTTATATGGAAACCAATTTGACAATAAATTTCATATATTAAAAAAAAAAAAAACAGTCACACAGGTAGCAAGCAGGGAGGCTGGGATTCAAGCCCAGGTCTACCTGACTCTGAAATCTATGTTCTTTCCTCCAGACACTTCTCTTGATGCCTTACTAAAAGAAAGCATGATTCTTTCATTGGTTTTCCCTTTTGTTTTAAGTAAGAAACCCCACTGGGGTATTTTCACTGGCTTTCTGGCACCTTCAAGGTAAATTCCAAACTCCTTAGTGTGGCCTTCAAGGCCACTTGAAGTCTGGCCCCTCCTACCTAGTTTGTATCTCTCCAAAATTCACAGGTTAAAATCCTAACCCCCAACAACATGGTGTTAGGAGGTAGGGCCTTTGGAAACTGATTCGGCCATGGTATTAATGCCCTTATAAGAGACACCACAACTTCCTCTCTCTGCTCTCTGCCATGGGTCTCACCAGATCTGCAAGTGCCTTGATCTTGGACTTTCCACCGTCCAGAACTGTGAGAAATAAATATCAGTTGTTTAAGCCACCCAGTCTATGTTTTTGTTATAGCAGCCTGAGCAGACTGAGACACCATTTTTTGGTGCCCAGCTCCACCTCACCTCCTCCAGGCAGCCTTCCCTGATCTCCCTGCCCAGAGCAGAGTGAGCTCCCTCCTGTCTGACCTCCTATCCCACTGTATGAGTGCCTGGAGTACCTCTGCAGATGTGGCCTTTTAAGATTAGAGACTTCACACATCCATGCTGTATTTCACCTTTTGGGCTAGAAGCTGTTGGAGGGCAGGGGCTATGTCTGTGCTTCTGGCTGTTCACATCACTCCCCGGTCCCCAAACCTTCAATGGCACAGGATCATATTCATCCCTCTCTCCAGGCATCATCCACCCACATATTTATTCATTCACTGAATGAATGACACAGAAGTCAGTTAGATACCCACAGTCAGAGGGGATAGAGACAGGAAAGTGAAACAGAGTTAGTCAGTCAGTGCCCTGGAAGGGGAAGCATGGAGATCCTGGGAGTCTTGCCAGGGATGGGACACCTGAGTTGGGTCTCACAAGAAGAATGGAGCAGGCTCATTAGGTGACATTAGACCAATCTTACAGGTTTTCGGTACTCCTTCCAGAGGCTAACCCCACATCTCAGCCCCTGTCAGCCACTTATTAGTCAGGTTCCAACAGGGCAGCCTGGCTCACTTGAGTCAGAATCATGCAACAAGTGTTTATTTTAATAGGGACAAGCACACAGAAAGAGGCAGGTAGTTTCCGTGTGGTCACCTGGCTAGTGGTAACAGAGCTATCACAACCCACTAGACCTGAAAGGGTGAGGACAGGGAAAGTCTGTAAAAATCTAGAAGCAGAGACTTGGGTAAAGGCCCCAAAGAGGAACAGCAACCTTGTCGATGGGCACGAGTGGCCCAAGGTAACCTCACAGGCAGGGAGCAAAGAGGAGCCACACCCTGACCTCACATTTCTTCTACCTGCTGATCTTCTGCTGGTACCTCCCATGGACCAACCCAGCCAGAGTATACAGCCAGGGAGAGAGGGTGGAGGTGACTCCAGAGGGACCGACAAAGCATCCAGCCCAGCATCCCTGCCTCAAGCACACTTGGAATGATTGCTATCCCCTGAACCCACCCTTGGCCTTCACACCTCTGTGCTTTTGCTCCTTCTGTTCCCTCTGCCTGGAACTCCCTTGCCCAGCTTCTGAACCCATCAAAATCCCACGCCTCCTTCAGGCCACACTCACAGGCGGTGTCCCCAAGAGTCTTTCCCTTCTCTACTCAGAAAGTGTTCACCTTCTAGGACCCGTATCATTCTCTCATGTGTCTTTTACTCTCCACCTCTTTAAGGACAGAGGCTGTGGCTGACTCACCTTTGAAACCCTAAATCTTTGCCTCCTCCAACTAATGAACCTAGAATCTCTCAAGAACTGTGAAGCATACCCTACCTGCAAGCTGACAGGTTAGCATACCAGTTTTTTTTAATCTTCAAAAGAGAGAGAGAGAGAGAGAGAGAGAGAGAGAGCAAGCAGGAGAGGAAAAGAGACAGGGGGAGACACAGAATCCAAAGCAGGCTGCAGGCTCTGAGCTGTCAGCAGAGAGCCCAATTTGGGGTTCAAACTCATGAACTGCGAGATCATGACCTGAGCAGAAGTCGGACTCTTAACAGACTGAGCCACCCAGGCACCTCAATTAGCATGCCAGTTTCATGGCTGCTGGCAGAAGACACAAGATTCCTGGATCAGAGACAAAGGACTTTATTACTTCCACAAATAGTGGTAGCCAGACAATCAGCATTTTTGCCCCAGTTCCCAGAGCTCCAATTTCTACAGGACCACATAAAGAGGGCCAGGTAACCCCCATTCATGCCGTGGGTTGCATTACAGGAGAGCACCACCATGCTTAAGAAACCCAAATATTTTATAGTGGCTAGTAAGTAATCTGTTCCAGAGGAAGACACTAGCTCTGTCTCTTAAGGATGTCTACTGTACAAACATCCTGGAAAAGATACTTCCGAATAAAGCACAAACAGGGCCTCTCCTGGCAAACCATGCAGAAACACCAGAGGCCCATGGAGAACTGGCCCACAACAGAACCTGGCGGGTACCCAATGAATATGACACACACATTTTTGGTCTCATTCTGCCCTCCTAATAACAAACATCACGGCTGAGTATCCAGTCAGAGCCCCAACCTGGTCCCTCTTGGTGGTTCTCTCCAGTGGATGCCAGGATTCATGGTGATATTATAATCCATACTGGGGGAGAGTTTCCAGGTAATAAAGAACCTGACTGGTCTGGCCCTCAGCCACACACAGGAGGTGGAGACAGGATCAAGAAAAGGCAGTGGAGTGTGAAGACCCAGAGAAGCCTGCTCTGGTCCAACCTTGCCTCTTACCAGCTGGGTGGCCATGGCAAGTCATGGAATTCACTTTTGAGCCTCACTTTCCCCATCTGTAAAAGGGGCTTAGTAAAAGTAACTAGCTCACAGGGTGGCTGGGAGGATGAAACGAATACATTCCTGTGAGGTACTCAGGCTGACACACAGTAAGTGCTCCATGTATTAGCAAAAACGAAAGAAGGAAAAATGAACAGGTGTGCACAAGGAGAAGGCTGAGTGCATGGACCAGAATGGCCTGGCCCAGCTCCTGAACAGGGAGCAGAATCATGGCTGTGAAAGGAGAAAACATCATTACCCACCCACCTCCCTTCCCCAGGCTCTGACTGTGCACTCAGGCAGGATATAATTTCCTCCACCATTGACTCTGGTCTCCGTCCTGCCTTTTCATTCACAGACAGGACTTGATGAAATCCACGTGGCTGAAGATGGCCCCAGGCTCTGGGGGTGCTGGCTTGGGACCAATTATTGCCCACTGAAAAACAGGTATAAACGAAATCATTTTGGAATCTTTCCAAATGCAAAATGCATACTGAGACAACATCCATGCCACTATTTCAGCTCTCACTTAGAGATTGATCTGCTCCCTTCTGTAGCCATCCCATGGACCAAATCTTTGGAGGATCACGAGGGCATTAATGAAGATAGCCACTGATTGTGCTAATGAACATGCCAGGCCCTGAGCCAGGCCTCTGCAAAGATGCTCTTGTTTGACGCTCAACATAACCCCCAAGACTGCCATTATCATCAGCTCCACTGTACAAATCAGAAGCTAAAGATCATGGAGATGAAGTAATTTGCCTCAAGTTCCAAGCTCAGCCGAAAACCCAGACCAGCCTGACCCCAAAGCCCAAGCTTTAACAAACTGCATTACACTGCTACAAAGAGGCTTGGAAATCACCTTCTCCCTCACATTTGACAGAGGAATGGAAGGCCTCAGAATAGCAATGGCACATGCTGAGTCTGAGAAAGTACCTTCAATGAATGCTAATTCTGGGTCCAGGCCTCTGTACCCCTATCCTTTGTTCTCTGATAGCATCACCGTGACTTTGTGAGAAATGAACACAAAAAGGACGTAAAAATGCAGAGAAAATTAAGAAGGTGGGGGCGGAGGTGGAGTGGGAACCACAGCAGTGTGCCTGGGAATGGTCTAGTTCCCATTCAGCCAAATCCAAGAATTCCATGGTCAATTAGAGCAGCGACTTCCACCAGGTGGCGCTATGAATTTGTTAACTGATCAACTAAGCCTCAATACAAAATTCTGCAGGAGGCCTTGCTTTAAGAGGGTTTCCCAGAGAGAGGCTTCCATGGGTACCACACCGATGGACCCAGATGATTTTATGGAAAAGACACACAGATTAACTTATAGAAAAATTAATTACTGGGACGCCTGGGTGGCTCAGTCGGTTAAGCGTACAACTTCGGTTCAGGTCATTATCTTGCAGTTTGTGAATTTGAGCCCCGCATTGAGCTGCTGACAGCTCAGAGCCTGGAGCCTGCTTTCAGAATCTGTGACTCCCTCTCTCTCTGCCCCTTCCCCAGTCACACTCTGTCTCTCTCTCAAAAATAAATTATAAACATTGAAAAATTTAATTAAAATTAATTATTATGTATTTTCTAAGAAAATTTAGTTTTCTTCTAAATGTACTCGGTAAAAAAAAAAAGGATTTGCTTTCTGACGAGGCTATTAATTTTTTCCTTGGTTAGAAAGTGAGGGATTCTTTGACCCTTTAACTTCCAAAATACAGCTTTAACAGAAGGAACTGAAGAGTCGGATTATTTCATAAACTCTTCTGGCTTATCAATAAAAGGGGTCTGCTCATTTGGCTGTCCTGCTGGAGGCTCTTTGCAGGTCATGGAGTCCCATGACTGTTGCTATCCCAGAAGGCGTTCACGGGCCTGTGTTTCTGTAAGGTGAGAGAGATGAAGACCCACGTGGGTTGTTTTGCAGCTCCCAGAAAATGAAACTAGGCCCAGGGGCATAAGGTACGTTACATCTTCCAAGAGCCTCACACTCATCTTGGCAACTCCAGTCACTGAATGCTTGTCCACTGGAAGCAGGCCACCATGTTGCCCAACTGCAGGGACATGATTCCCATCATAGCCTTCATGAGTGGTGTCCCCCTTCCCTTGGACCTGTGTACAACCATACTCAGGCTCCCCAACTGTGACTATTCATCCCTTCATTCAACAACATTTCCAAGTAACTGCTTCTTGCCAGATTCTATGGTAAGCCCTGCTTTTGAGAAACACATAGCCAAGAGTGCCAGTGGGGTAGGGGCGAGGTAGCTTTGAATTGAGGAAATGCATCCCATTTTGAGACACCCAGCTTTCCCATTTCACAAATGAGGAAATTGAGATCTTCAGAAGCTATTTGCATACTGACAATGACAAACCAAGAAATAGCAGAGCTGGGACTAAAACCCAAGTGTCCTGGCTCCTCAGCCCAGGCCTCTGGCCTCCTCACCATGATGCTCTCCTAGACCTCCCATGCCATCAGCCCTCATAGTATTTCTAATATATGGAAAGGAGCCAAGACCACTGTTCCCATCTCACAGAGCAGCAGATTAAAGCGTCCAGAAGACAACCTGGGCTGGTTATTACATCAACATCCATTTGACTCTTGAACATTCCTCAAGAAAGACATCTTTGGATTCCTGCAAGTCTTCTCTGGAAGAGGATCACAAAAACACTGAGCTTGTACTCTCTCTAGCATCTAGCACCTACGACCCCACCTTTACAAGTGCCTTCTTTAAGAACAGCCCTCATACAGGGTCCCTGCCATCTACACCCACCCCACTGTCCACCATTTTTCTGCAGATATTCTGCTTTAATGTCCAGTTGTAAGGGGTCTTTTGTGTCAATTCTCTGTAATGTTTCTTGTCAAAAGGGTAAGAAGCTGACTGCAATCACTCCGGTATGGGTGCATTTCAGTTGTCACAACAGAAAGAGGTGGGGGCAGGGAGAAGAGGAAGAAAGAAAAATAAATCAAGGAGGGAAAGCCATTGGAAGAGAGGGAAGATGAAGAGAGGAAAAGAGGGTGAAGGAAAAAAGGAGTGAAGGAGGGGCAGGGATGAAAGGAGGCAGGGAGAATGAGTTGATAATTAGGACCATGCTCATCTACTAAGTTCCCCACCGGAGGGATCCACAAGAGGCAAAGATGGCAGTGTTTACTGGTAATGTCTGTTGAAACAGGAGGGACTTCACTGTGCAATCTCTTCTCCTCAGTGCTTGGGCTTGAAACCAAAGTTTAATGGAACTTCCACAGCATCCCCTAATTGGGGGGAAGGGCATTCTGACTCAGAGACAAATCTTAGCTAAGAAAAAAGAGGATCTTATTATCAAAGGATGTCAGAGCAGGGCAAGACTGGAGAGATGCCCACAGGAGTTCTTTCTTACAACCTTCAATGCTTCTCTCCTTGCCATTAAGCCAAAAAACAAACAAAAAACACCGGTTTCCTTTAATGTCATCTGGAAGGTATAAACAGATCAAATATCATCACTAAAAACAAAGCAAGACTATGGCAACTGTAGATGAAAATAATTTGGTTTTCTCTGCAAGGGAAACTAAATCTTTATTTATTCACATGGTGTCAATCTACTTGCCTACCAGTTTTTCTCTCTTTAGTCAAGAATGGCAGCTAAAATAAACCCAAGATCATTTTCAACATCAAGGATGTTGCATACCTTTTTTTTTGCATACTTGATGAAAATGGAAAATAATTTACAACCAATGCTTACTGTTTTTTTATGAAATGAGAGAAATAATTTACTCCTGCAAGTGTTTAAAGTCAATCTGATGTAAGGTGGCCACTAAATCAAGTTTGACTTCCAATAACACCTGTAAGAGATCTGGCAAAGACAGCACTTATGAGAAATAATTTACTCCTGCAAGTGTTTAAAGTCAATCTGATGTAAGGTGGCCACTAAATCAAGTTTGACTTCCAATAACACCTGTAAGAGATCTGGCAAAGACAGCACTTATGAGAAAGGTGTTCCTTACAAAGTTATAAATGTGCTTTTCAGCCACAATATCAGGGGGGAAAAAGCGTATATCGTGAATTCACCCAGACACATTCGATGAAATATTTTTTTTCCTTGAAGGCAAGAATATCACCCAATCCAAACACTCAAAAGAAAATTTAACACCAATATAATGTATCTATAAACTTTGGCTATAATTTCTTGACATATAAAATACTGACAAATGAGGTGGGTGCTTATCTCTTAAAGTTGCATGATTACTGTATTTAAAGCTTCAAATGTATCTGTTAAGTATGCCAAGTATCTTAAGTCAGGCTCTCAAGAAGTAGACCCTAGGTGAGGATGCATGTTCAAGGTATTTATTAAGAAGAAACGTGTAATGGAGTGAGGATAGGCAATGAGGACTTTCAAGGTCCCAACTATGATCTGGTCCCTTGGGGAACTCTGGAGGATGAGTTACACCCCGAATTTGCCCCCCACCCCAATACAAGGGAGAAAGACTTTCATACCCAGCCCTACAGTCACTGTCTACAAACTCCCAGGGGCTACAAGCTCCCAGAGGCACTTAGGCTCCCTGCACCTGCCCAAGGGTGGCCCTGGAAGAAAATAGCAGGTACAAGTCATGGAAGCAAAGCACAAAGAAACTGTGACATGAGTGCTCAAACCCGGAAAAGAGACCCAAGGGCTCCAGGTGAAGCACTGAGAATGTTTGCTGTACCAAGGTATGTAGAGAGTTAACATGTTTGAAAGTTTGAAAAAGTCTTTCACCAGGTATCCCCAAAATAGAATGACAGATCCCAGCCAGGTTAACTTCCCTACAAACCTCAGGATTCTGGGATCAGTTCCCAAATCTTCACACAAAAAAGGGAAATGACCTGATGTTTTAACATGCTATTTTCCATGCACTGGCTATCTTGGTAGCTAGATGGAGCTGCCCTCACAGAACTGTTCAATCCAATGGTTGCAGTGATAAGGCATCCTCAAAATGTTAATCTTCTCTTGGAGTTTTGTCCCAAATGCTGATCTTGAACCAGGCATTGCTTAAATAGCATCATTGGACACCCACTTTTTTTTTCCCTCTTTATTTAAGCTCATTACCCTCAAAGAATTTTGACCAGTGCTTCAAAGACATCGTCAGCCTCAGGGCTCATCTCCCAGGCTCTCCAATGCAGCATGCATAAACAAGCAGTGAGCACAGCTTTCCTTTACTAGTAATGAATTAACCTTGAAATTTGTTTTTCTCATCTTCTCTGCCTTTCACTGTCAAATCAGACAAAACAATACTCTGGAATTGATTTGTAATTTTCTCTCCATGTGAAGTTTTGGCAACACTCAGAGTTCATGGTTTTCATGAGTCTCTTCAACATGAAGTGCTTGTCATTCTTTGTGATTAAAAAAAAAAAAAACCAATGAATTCGGATGTTCATAACCTAGAGAGAGTCCTGATTTTCAATTCGAGTACAATCCAGCCTCAAATGCCAAAGAGAATTGCACCTTGTGATACAAAAGAAAGAAAAAAAAATCCACCATCTGTTAAAGGTTTGTCTGTGTAACTCAAGTAAAGGCAAGGCTGCCTCACGGCTATCTCAGCATCCTCTCCCATTCAAATAAACAGCAGCGGAAGATAATAAACAGCAATGAACAGCAATTTTAATTATTTGTACTTATTTGCACTGTTTAAATGATAAAAGCCATACATCATGTCAAAAGGACTCAAGAACTGACCTGAAAGAGCTCCCATTAGCCAAAGCTGGAACAATGTGAGCAATAAAATAAGTAGCTATGATATTTTATCAGGACCCCCAAATAAATTAAATTAATTAAAAATTAGTTAAAGAAATATCCATGAGCCCAATATTTTTAAACGATTAAATAAGTAAATAAATAGGGGAGGGCAGCTCTTCCTGCCTGTCCTGTTCCAGTGTTTTAATAAAAACACCTACAAACAGGGGTGTCTGGGTGGCTCAGTCGGTTGGGTGTCCGACTTCAGCTCAGGTCATGATTTCACAGTTTGTGGGTTTGAGCCCTGCATCAGGCTCTGTGCTGACAGCTCGGAGCCTGAAGCCTGCTTCATATTCTGTGTCTCCTTCTCTCCCTGCCCCTCTCCTGCTAGCGCTCTGCCTCTCTCTCTCCAAAATAAATAAACACTGAAAGAAAAATTTAAAAACAAACACCTACAAACAAGCAAACAAGGGAGAAGTGGTAACTCTTCCTGACAGGAGGATTCCTAACAAATAGAAAGGGAAGGGAAAAATAGAAAACCACCATCTGAGCAGTATAATGATAACTGATGCCAGATCCACCAGTGAATACTAACATTCGTGGGGAATAGTTCAAGGAGAAACAAGGTATTTGATAACCTCAAAGAATCCTCCTTCCAAGTATTTCTTTATTAGGAAAGGGGAAATGGCAACTTGCTGGTGCAAAATCTGTCAGACACCACATGGTGGTAAACAGTGGCAGTTACAGACATACCCATGTCATGTAACTAATGCTACACACTGAGAAGGGCACCTCAGCTGCCGGCATTCTTCCCCCAAATCCACAATCTCAGTCTATCTAACCATAAGAAAATGTCCTATGACTCAAATTGAGTGGCACTCTACAAAATACCTGGACAGTGCTCTTGAAAACTGTCAAGGTCATAAAAGACAAGACTGAGAAACTATTCCACATTAGACAAGACCAAGGAGACATGATGGTTGAATAACGCAGGACCCTGGATGAGATCCTAGAACAGACCAAGGACATTATGGGGAAATCCGAATAAAGTCCAAGTCTGTAATCTACTTCATTGTCTTGTGCCAGTGTTGATTCTTAGTGTTGGACAAATGTACCATGGTATCATTATGGAAAGCTGAATGAAGGCAATCTCAGAATTCTCTTTGCAACTCTCCTGTAAGTCTACAATTATTATTTTTTTAAACTGTTCTTAAGTAGTACATGATTATTATAAGAAGTCAAACTGAATAGGAGATATACAGAAAAATTTAGCCTTCACTCCCCAAACATCCCACCGCTTGAACTGACCAGTTCAGTGTTAATTTTATGGGTTCTTTTTGCTCATTATATATATATATATATATATATATATATATATATTGAGGTTTTCCCTTTGTTTTTTGACTGTTTTAAAAAAACGGGTTATTGTAGGGATGAAGGTAAATATTTACTGATTTAACCTTTATAGAAATCTCTTTAAAAGGCTCCAAAGAGGGGCACCTGGGTGGCTCAGTTGGTTAAGCGGCCGACTTCAGCTCAGGTCATGATTTCGCAGTCCATGAATTCGAGCCCTGTGTCAAGCTCTGTGCTGACAGCTTAGAGCCTGGAGCCTATTTCAGATTCTGTGTCTCCCTCTCTCTGACCCTCCCCCATTCATGCTCTGTCTCTCTCTGTCTCAAAAATAAATAAACATTAAAAAAATTTTTTTAAAAAGGCTCCAAAGAGACATTCTGTTGTAGGATGCCCAACAAAACATATGGATCCTGATTTATTTCCGGGTCTCTCCCTGCTCAAAAACCTTTCCTCTGTCTCTCCACTATATTCCAGCCCTCTAAATCTACTAAGTTTATTCCATTCCCTGTGGCTCCTTCCCTTCCTTTCCAATAGAAACCAATTCAACCTTGCTGGCTCCTGCAAATGTTCCTACCCACTTGGTAGCATGAGGTCCATCACCAGAGTCTAAAGCAAGTAACAAGGGACACTTCAAGATAGCAGGGAAGCTGCAAATATGTCAGTATCTTCATTACTGCCATACTATATTTGACGCAAAGGTCAAGTCAAGAGGGCTATATGGTTGCATTGTTAGTATTTTTACACATAACCCATCCCAAAGAAATTATATCCAATTCTTTGCAATCAACGTGCATCCATACTTGATACAAGCCATATAAATTTAGAGAAAAGGAGGATTTTCTGCCATGGTCAGCAAGCAGCACCCCAAGAAAAGAGGGGAGGAACACAACAATAAGGAGAGGGACTGGTTGCACTTTCAGGGTGACAAATAGCGTTAGTGATGACCTGTGGGAGGCAGAGCAGTCCCAGGAATCCAGCAATCTTTGAGATCAATTCTTGTTTGTCTTCCTATACACAGACAGTGGCAGCCTGTGATTCCATCTCACCGCTTAATGGAGCATAAAGGCAGATTTGTATAAAGAACTTATTAAATTCAACACCCAAAAAACAAATAATCCAGTGAAGAAATGGGCAGAAGACATGAATAGGCATTTTCCCAAAGAAGACATCCCAATGGCCAACAGACACTTTAGATGCTCAACATCACTCATCATCAGGGAAATACAAATCAAAACCACATACTGCCTCACACATATCAGAATGGCTAAAATTAATAACACAGAAAACAACAGATGTTGGTGAGGATGTGGAGAAAGGGGAATACCGTTGCACTGCTGATGGGAATGCAAACTGGTGCAGCCACTGCGGAAAACAGCATGGAGGGTCCTCAAAAAGTTAAAAATAGAACTAGCAATTGCACTACTAGGTATTTACTCAAAGGATACAAAAATACAGAATCAAAGGGGTATATGCACCCCAATGTTTATAGCAGAACTATCAACAATAGCCAAACTGTGGAAAGAGCCCGAGTGTCCATCGACAGATGAATGGATAAAGAAGATGTGGTATATGTAGTGAAATATTACTCAGCCATCACAAATAATGAAACCTTGCCATTTGCAAGGATGTGGATGGAACTAGAGTGTATTATGTTAAGTGAAATAAGTCAGAGAAAGACAAATACCATATGATTTCAGTCATATGTGGAATTTAGGAAACAAAACAGAGGAACATATGGGAAGGGGAAAAAAAGAGAAAGAGGGAAACAAACCAGAAGAGACTCTTAACGATAGAGAACTGAGGGTTGATGAAGGGAGGTGGGCAGGGGTGATGGGCATTAAGGAAGGCACTTGTTGGGATGAGTACTGGGTGTTACATGTAAGTGATGAATCACTAAATTCTACTCCTGAAACCAATATTACACTATATGTTAACTCTTCAAATAAACTTTAAATTTATAAATAATAAATATATAATAAAATAAATAAAAATAATTTATTAAACAAAATTTATTTTAAATTTAAATAAAAATTTGGAAGAAAAAAAAGGCAGATTTGTGGGCTCTTATGCCGATTTCTTTTGGGCAAAGGTAGAGCATATTCTGACTTACAGGACGATGTCACCAAAATAATTGTTTTTGATATTTTATTGTGGCAACCACAGAAAATCTACATTTATTTGGCACCAGTCAGTCCTGGCACTGGACTGGACTGGACTGGACTCAGTCTTCCCACTTAGTCACTGTGTGATGTGGGAAAAATTAGTTCCCCTCTCTGAGCCTATTTTCCTCATATGTAAAAAGGTAATAATATTATCCACCTTTCACAGTTGCCATGAGAGTTAACAGAGCTAATGTGTGTCAAGTGCCTACACCAGAACTTGGCTTTTAAAAATCTCCATCTTAGGGGGGCCTGGGTGGCTCAGTCGGTTGAGCGCCCAACTTCAGCTCAGGTCATGATCTCATGGTTCATGGGTTCAAGCCCTGTGTCAGGCTCCGTGCTGACAGCTCAGAGCCTGGAGCCTGCTTTGGATTCTGTGTCTTCCTCTCTCTGCCCCTCCCCTGCTCACAATCTGTCAATCCCCCTCAAAAAATAAATAAACGTTAAAAAAAATTTTTTTAAGAAAAACAAGTAGAAGCCACATGCATAAAAAAGCCTCAGGTGCCACACAGTGGCCACAGAAAACAGTGGATGGGGCTCGATTGTTCTCAGGGTGTACCTGGAGCAAAGCAGGACAGTGGGCTGGAGTTTACTTCCCATTCCTAAACCATCTCAGAGAATAGAATGAGCGTCCTCCTTTTAAGACACCAAGAAAGGAAAAATTACATATTTTGAGTAAGCATTAGAAAGGAGGAAATGAGATATTTTGAATAGGTAATCTATTCTATTCATTCTCACCATCCATTCAGTCTCCTTGAATTCATGGGAACAGGTGAAATTTAATAGCTTCTACCAATGCTGAAACCCAGCCCAGAACTACAAAGGGCACTGCTGTTTATTGGGTTCTGTTCTACACGTTCCTTAGATTTTCTGAAATCCTCACAAGGACATTTCGAGATAAAGAATATAATTCTCCCTTTTTTTTAAATGAGGAATTAGGCTCAGAAAGGTATAATGCATACAAAGCGCTTAACAGAGCATTAGCACATAGCAATTGTGCAGCATTTCATAGGTACAGATAAGATTATGGCTATTTATCAAAGTGTCACATAAATACCATGATTTCCAGCTTGCCTTTAAAAATTTAAAGAGCTAGCAATACATGGCAACAGTTGGCCCAAAGCCCCTTTTATCTCCAATTTGCCTCAGTACTCACCACTCCCTACTGTTTACACCTGCTCTGAGCCACCCATTTCTATCAAGCATGAGTTCCTGCAGTCATCAAACTTATAATCACTTGGTATAGCTTTCCTGTCCTTTGTGCAAATAATTTTTTCTCGATGGTGTTCAAGATCATCTTATATTAACAATTTCCTCACTTGTGTTTTTCAGTTGGCTTTGTGTAATTAGCAGTTTCCCACATTATCAGAAATTCTTTACATATTATCACTGTTCTACAGCATTCCATTGAAAATATATGTGTACCTTAATTTATTTCTTTTTGTCATTATAAATAATTGTGATGATCTTTTAAAAAATGTTTAAATTTGGATTTTTTTTTTAATGTGCATGTGAGCACTGGATAATTGGAATACTCCCTTTTAAACTCTCTAGTTCTGGGATTAATACTGTTGGTCCCCTTTCAGTGGCATCCATGACCTATGATCTTGGCTACAATAGCTACTGCTTCTTAATAGCCAACCACCAAGAGTCAGGACCTGAAGTCATTGTCCATAGAGTGAAGGTATTTACTTGTTTGTAGATATGAAAGGATATAGAAAAAAGCCAAAAGGGCCTGGGCATAGTCAAAGTTATTGTAATCACCAAGTTCATGCACCAAAGCCCTCATCCATAGCTAGGACTTATATTAGAGACTCAATTTTAAGCAGGTTAGTTATCTAATATTCAAGATCACAAAGAATGAGAAATAATGAATTAAGAGGGGGAAGAAATTGGAAAAGTAGCTCATAGTAACAAGAAGTGGCAGCTGACAATGAGGAAAGAAAGGGAACAGCTATTAAAAGCAAAAGAGTCATAAACCAAGGCAATCTGGGGGTCAAGAATGATCCAAAGCACAAGTTCATTTAGCACAAGATTGAGCCAGATGTTGACTGCCCAAGGTGCCTAGGGGTGAAATGACCTGCCTGAGGACACACAGCAGGCAGCATGGAGACAGGGCTAAGGGCAGATCCCTAAGTCGCCAACCACTGGTTGCAGCACTCTGATCCTTCTCTAATACTCAAGGTCATATTTAGAGGTATAAATGGGCTGGGACATCCCCAAAGGGAGGAGCACGTAGGAGCAGGAGCTGATCTTCCAACCAGACAGCCCTGTGGCCTGGAGGTTTGGGAACTTCAGCAAAGGCTGAACTTGCCCCAGTCAATGGTGAGCCAGCCATGACCCCTTGCTACTCACCCAGTCCTGGGCTCCACTCATTGCCTGAGACTCAGGGAAATTTCTTAGCCCTCTAAACCCCCCACTCACATATCAAGTGAAGATTTTAGTCCCTGTCCTACCTGCCTCATAGGCAATCTCAATGATTAAATTTGTTAGCATGTGAGAGAGCTTTAGAAATTTATGCTGTGTGGGGAGACAGCCCAAGAGTAGGGACAGAGCTGGGCCTGCCAGCTCACAGAAGCAAGATAATGCTCCACATTGCACTTAATCATCTAGCCGGCCTGTGGGATTGTTTGGAGAGTTTGCTCAGTGATCAATGCAAGTTAGAGAAGCTTTGTTCTAAAACAGAAAAAGGAAAACCACAAAACAGACACTACCTGGTCACACTATCAAATAGGAAACCTGGAATTATAATTTGGGAGCAAGGGTTTAGACTTCCCTAGGGTTGGTCTCCAAGTTAATATCATCTCCATGACAAGGGACAAGATTTGAGCACAAGAGACTCTGCAAAAGATGTGATCACCACCCCTTGCATGATTTCAACCTGGAGTGAGTGGAAGAAGCAAACATGTCAACTACTGAATCAGACGGCCTAAGTAAGCGTCCCTAACCCACACCAGCCTCCCCAGTCAACATGACTCCTCTCCAGCTGTGCGCACATTGTCCACTGGAGGAGTCCCCCACCCTCGATTTCACCACGGCGCTTGGGATGGATAGCTATGAATGTGAGAAACCCATTTTAGGGCTAGTTCTACATGAACATTACATCTGTGGGAGAAATGGGAATTTAAGAGTGGTAGCTCTGAAAATCAAGGCTTATTGGCTGGGTGCTTTGGTGAGTGATGAGATGGTGTCTTTGAGGAAGTAACATAGCAGCAGGAGAGTGAGAGTGATTTAGATCAATCAGCATGCACCCTGGAAGGTCTTGGGCCAAGCATCAGCAGCCTGGGCTCTTGCCCCAACTCTGCCTCCCTCTTGCTGGATGACCCTGGGAAAGTCGCTTTGGGCCTCAGTTTCCTCTTCTGTAAAACAGGTACAGTGATATGTGATTCCCTTATTTCAAAGTAAATTCAAAAGTGGAGCCACGGTGTAGAATGGGGGTACTTTCAGTAGTAGCAAGCAGGCAGGCTTGAAAAGTGTGTCCACCCTACTCTAACTCGGCAGTTAGAATGGAGGAAAGAGTTGGGGAAAGCTCTGGCCTTTGTTGTAAATGCCCCCCGCCATGTGCCAAGGACAGATATAAAGCATGATGTGGAATAGCCACGCTCCAGGCTAAGGGTGGAAGTTTTAAAGACTGATGAGGTGGTGGGAGGTACCAGTGAGAACACCAAGAGATTGCACACACGCACCACTCCCTGTTAAAGCCTGTCACACGTATTGTCTCATTTAAGCCTCCTGGTGATCCTAAGAGGTTGGTACTATGATTATTATTCCCATTTTTCAGATGAGGAAACTGAGGAACATGCTCAAAATCATGCAGCTAGTGTCAAAGTCAAGATCTGAGTCGAGAAGTTTGCCTCCAGAATCCACGCTCTTAGCCATGATGCTATAATAATTACTAGAATAAGTGATAATATTGCTATCACAGTTATGAATACAATTATACTATCATAATAAGACAATGATAATTATTATGATCATCCATTGCCTTTGGTTTCTCTCAGCCCAATGAGGAAGGCATTTCATTTCCCTTTTATCAGTGAGGAAACTGAGGCTCAGAGAATTACTCAGAGTCCAAGGGGCAAAGCCAAGGTGTGACCTGAACAGACACACTTTAGGAGGTATGGTCAGGAGACAAAGCTCACAGAAGATTTTAAAATAATAATGAAAATGACCAACTTTGAGATAACCACTCGGCTCAGGGTGACCCACCCTCAGTTTGGATGTGTCTTACGGACTTGAAATCTGAATGTAAGAAGGCAGGTTAATTCTAGTTTTCCTGGTATATTTCTCAGTGACAGGAAGCACAAAATAGGATTCTCTGACCCTCTGAATCCTGATGGAGATGAAAGGGGAGAGATGAAATTTATAAAGCGCAAGTGACAGGTGATAATCAAAGGCTTTAGTCCAATAAAGAAAACTTAGTATGATCTGAATGGTAAGAAGAAAAGAATAAGGAAAAATATTCTGTTCTAAACACCATTTTAGTTATTTGGGGTTTGGTTTGTGTTTTTTTTTTTTAATAGAAAAGATGCTGGCCAATTACTTTCAGTACCCAGAAAAGTGAACAAATGGAAAAGATTTCAGCTGGAAAAGAGGAAACGTGTCTTCCACGGGAGCTGACAGAAGACAAGGGAAGCACCAAACTAACAGATGTTAGCAGAGAACAGGTATGTTAACGTGCTATTTGGTGGCTCACAGAATATCCAGGCATGTCAGAAAGCTAGGTTTGCCCACCCAGGATCAATGTTTGAAATCATGTCACAAACCCGGGCCATGAAGTTGCTACTGCAGCTGCCACCAGGCACAGAAACCCCAAATCTTCAACACACAGTGGCGGGTCCCTGTCAGGAGAATCAGTGCCTCTGAAAAATGGGTGTGGCCGGGTCCACTGCTGCCCACTCCACTCCTCCAATTGCAGCCTCCATATCAAACATATGGCTGCATCTGATTGGATGATTCCAGGTCATGTGCCCACCCCTTAGCAGCAAAGGAAGCTGGGAAGTGAGCGGCAGACATGTTTAGCGCAGGGTGAGCAACTCGTCCCGATATG
Source organism: Prionailurus viverrinus (assembly GCF_022837055.1). Classification (NCBI taxonomy): domain Eukaryota; kingdom Metazoa; phylum Chordata; class Mammalia; order Carnivora; family Felidae; genus Prionailurus; species Prionailurus viverrinus. Next base: position 49,781,584 of record NC_062562.1, read on the forward strand.
CCTGAGACATTCCAGTTTTTAAACTGCAAGTCTCATGTTCTGAGACTACCTTAGTTCCAGGTTAACCCGGACAACTTATCGCCGTCTCAGGGGGATGGTGGAGTGTGGCCCATGAGGGAGGGAGGGCACGACGCTCCAAAATGCATTCTCTAACAGAGGCCAGAAAGATTCCAGTCTTGATGGACTTCGGGAAGAAAAGAGATCTGTCTGAAGGCAGGGAACTAGGCTGGGTGAACTCTTGTGTTTTCTCTCAGCTACAGAGTTCTGGAATTCTGGAGCACCAGGATTCTGTACTGCTGGAAGGCCATGATCTTTTCCCACGATCTATCAGTTTTTGCAAGCCCTCAAAGCATTACACAGAACTAGTACACATGAGCTCCACCGCTGCTATGGGTGAACCAAAATGAATTTAAATAAGAACCCAAAACTCAACACTTTTTCATTCCACTGGGTTAAGCAGCTGATTGAGATTCAGGGTAAAAACCACTTCCTGAAAGTAAGCTTTATTCTGCAAGTCTTCCTAGAATCCAGTTTCCACTTGGAGAGGACAGGGCACGGGCACAAGGGGCTGGGTTGTGGATATATTGATTGCTAGTCTCCCTAGCAAGGGTTCCTAGCCCTCCTCCCCTCCTGAGGGAGTAATGGAGTCCCACTCCATGCTTGTCCCCCCAGCCAGGAATAAGCACCAATCTGGCCAACCTCAGAACCCCACTGCCCACGCCCAGCTAGGTGACACAAGCCAATCAGTCCCTCTGCTGGGGTTTCCCAATTTGGAGCTGGGACAGAAGGAGCCCTGCCTCTGGGCTACTGGTGCCAGAAGAACTTGAAACTAAGGCCCAGCAGCCATCTTCCCTGTTCTGCAGAGAAAGCCTGTTAGCAGCAGGAAAATATGGAGCCCTTTGGAGACTGGCAGAGACCTGAGAAAAATGGGGAGTGAGACAACGAAAATGTCCTTGTGGCATCAAAACCCGGCTCTGGTCCCTGAGGCCCTGGTTCCTACAAGCCACCCTGTGTCCATTCCCAACATGTGAGCCCACAAAGTCCCCTTGCTTCTAATAAAGTCCTTGACTAACATGCAAACTAAAGACGTGGGAGTTATCAAGCTGCCCATAATCAATGATTAGAATGGTTGTGCTCAGGGCGCTTGGGTGGCTCAGTCGGTTAAGCGATGGACTTTGGCTCAGGTCATGATCTCACAGTTCATGGGTTCGAGCCCCGCGTCAGGCTCTGTGCTGACAGCTCAGAGCCTGGAGCCTGCTTCAGATTCTGTGTTTCCCTCTCTCTCTGCCCCTCCCCTGCTTGGGTTCTATCTCTGTCTCTCAAAAATAAACATAACAAAAGAAGAAGAAGAATGGTTATGTTCTGGGAATATTGGTGTAAAGCCGTCACGTGAAATGTAAGGTGGAGCTGACATTCAGCCATTTGTACTAATGCCACTGTTCAGATTGCCTTTTTTTTAAGTTTATTTATTTATTTATTTTTTATTTTGTGTGTGTGTGTGTGTGTGTGTGTGTGTGTGGGAGAGAGAGAACAAGGGAGGGGCACAGAGTGAAGCAGAGAGAGAGGATCCCAAGCAGGCTCCGCACTGTCAACACAGAGCCCAACAGAGGACTTGATCTCACAAACTGTGAGATCAAGACCTGAGCCGAAATCAAGAGTTGGACGCTTAACCAACTGAGCCACCCTGGCACCCCCAGATTACTTCTCTTAACTTCCCTTCAACTGAGTCATCTCCACTAAAAAATGAGAAAATAAAACCAGCTTCATTGGGTTGTTGTGTGACTTCAGTGAAATCACAGAAAATCCTTCAGTCTGAAGATTTGATGACTTTGGGTCATAACCCAAACTTGTGAGATGAGATGCTAAGGTCTTGAGAAGTCATCAGTAACCCTCTCAGTTTACACAGCTAATAAGGACAGGTAGGTCTCAAGGGCAGACTCCAAGTCCAGTGTTCCTTCTACTCCAGCAGACCCTCAAAGAAGGAAAGAGGTTCCCAGGTGACACGCACTGGTGGAAGAGGAAATCGACAAACTGCTGAGAGGCATAAATCAAAGACTGATTATTTTGAGAACCACCGACTATGGGTTGTTTTTTGCCTGACTCATCAGGTTCCTAGGCCAAACTGGCAACCAAGTAGTCAGAGGCAGCCTTACCTGGAGCCCAGGGAGCCCGGAAGGATACCCTGGTGAGTGGTGAGAATGTCTCAGCAGGTCGTGAAGGAAATCAGATCCCAGGGTCATTTCTTTTTTCAGTGATTGATAGTGGCAACAAAGTTCAGTATATACTTGAGGGATGCTTATTTGGGTTCCTCTTCAGCTGAAGAATTAGAAGAACTGACAGGAAAAGGGAAAAACAGGGTAAGACAGGGAGAATGCCAAACTGTGCAGTCAGCACCAGACTTGAGACTTCAGGCACTCAGAAACTCATTCCTGCCTAGACTGCAGGTGGAATCTTAAGCCAGCTCTCAAGCCAGTACATTTTTTAATGTTTATTTACTTTTTGAGAGAGAGAGAGAGAGAGAGAGAGAAGGGGAGGGGCAGAGAGAGAGGGAGACACAGAATCCGAAGCAGGCTCTAGGCTCCGAGCTGTCAGCACAGAGCCTGACATAGGGCTCGAACTCACAAACTGGGAGATCATGACCTGAGCCAAAGTTGGATGGTTAACCAACTGAGCCACCCAGGCGCCCCTCAAGCCAGTTCATTTTACTGCAAATTCAACTTCCAGTATTCTAAGTGCTAAGCCTCTGGAAAGACCCTGAATTTGTCAAACATTGCAAATTAGGGGTGCATAGAGATACAGGATTATGGGTTGAGCTGGGGAAAAGAGATTAACCACCAATAAGCAAACAAACATATCAGAGAATTCATATCTATATAAAGAGCTGTTACAAATCACGACAATGTGAAGGATAAACATGAAAAAGATGTGAGGAGGAAAGATCTCCACAAGGGAACAGAAATAGTAACACAGAAGAAAAAAAAAAAAAGTTTGGCATCACCAATTACCAAAGAAATGTCAGTAGGAACCATGATGTGCCACATCTCTCTCACATTAGCAAAAATAATAAATAACAATAATGCCCAACGATGGCAAATTTGCAGAAAACTCGTAGGTTCAAATGATACTACTGGCGGAGTGTTTTGGAAAGTGACTTGGAAATGTTTCTTGAGCCACAAAATTATTGATGCCCTCTGACCCAATGATCACACTCCATGTAAATTTTCTAAAAGAATCCAAAACCCAGTGTCCACAGATGTCAGCACTGCCACGTAATTTAATGGCACACCACCAAAAACAGTTTAAAAACAATCCAAAGGTCCACAGTATGGAATTAGTTCAACAAATTATAATATGTCCACCTAACGGACTGTTTTGGAGCCACTTAAGATGACAATGGCAAGGACTAAGTAAACAATTTAGAAAATGTTTTTAATATGCTTAGTGCCAAAAGAAAAATGTATAGAGTTATATTTGTGGGAAATTTATATTTTCAGGGGTACAAGAATTTAAAAAGTTCAGAATAATGAAAAAAAGTAGGGGAGTGGAGAATGGATGATGTTCAGCCTCAACTTCCTCAGTGAGGACTTTGGGGAATGTTTTCTCTTTCTCTCTCCCTCTTTCTCTCTCTCCCCCTCCCTCTCTGCAAAATTGAGGGGTATGAATCAGATCATACAAGGAAAGATGTGTGCTTGGTGTAGGCTCTTCTCCCTGCAGCTCAGGGATCTAGGATGGTGTGATGTTCAGGGGTGGGGAGCTGCCTAAGGAGCCAGAGGTGAGAGCAGAAAATGCCTTATCGGAAGTCAAATACAGAGGGTGACATCTGGCCAGCACTTCTTAGCCTCCACATGCTTCTGTCCCCAACCCAGTTTCCCAATAGGCCCTGCATACCTCTCCCCATACTGTTCTGGTCAAAAGGAGAGCCAGTCTTTCAGCACGCAGAGATTTGGGCTGAGGTAAGAAGAAAGACCACTGGAGCCCCCACCAGGACGGAAGCCTGAAAGTCATGAAGTAATCCCACACTTCCCCAAGGTTTACAGTAGATAAAGGACCTCTGCATCTTGGACTCCTCTGAGACTCACAAGAATCCTAGGAGGAGGTAGAATGGGGAATATCGTTAAGGAAGTAACTGAGGCTCAGAGAAGTGAACCATCCTCCCCAGGGCTGCACAGCCTGTAAGTGGCAGAAATGGCAGAATGCAGGCCTGATGAGTCCAAAGACCACATTCTGTTGGCAAATTGGGAGGCAGAAGACAAGCTGCCTTCCCCAAAGGCCCAAATCCCCTTGAAACCTTTATAACAAAGAGGCAAAATTCCCTCCCAAGGGAAAGAACGCTAGTTGTCCTGACCAGAGGTTCCCAAACTTGATTATGTGTCAGAATCACGGGCAGAGGTGGGGAGGGAGGGGGGTGGCACCTGGGTGACTCAGTCAGTTAAGCGTCCGACTCTTGGTTTCAGCTCAGGTCATGATCTTGCAGTTCTCCAGTTGGAGCCCTGTGTCAGGCTCTACACTGCATGAAGCCTGCTTTGGATTCTCAGTCTCCTCCATTCTCTGTCCCTCCCCTGCTCATGCCCTCTCTCTCAAAATAAATAAATCAACTTTAAAAAGAAAAAAAAAAAGAATCACTGGGGTGGAGGGAGCATTAAAATATGGATTGCTGGACCCCACCCCAGAGTTTTCAAGTTAGTAAGTCTGGGTGGGGCCCAAGAACTTCCCCATGATGCCGGTCTATGGAGCACACTTTGAGAACCACTAGTCTGGAAGGCTTGGTAAGTGCTTGACCTTAAAGATGTATGTGGGGCAGAAGGGGAGAAATAGTCTGCATGAAAACCAAGGGGGAAAAGGCGTCCCTTTGCTTCCGGTAGGGAAGTGAAATGAGCAAAGGAAGAAGCAGATGGGAGGAAGGCGTTGGCCCTCCACTAGCGACTTCATTGCAGCTATTGGAATTATGAGTGTTCAATGTTGGTGGCTTGGAAGGTGTGGACACTGAGGGGGTGAGTGATGGAATGCCATGTGGGAACAAGAGTGGGACATGTAGCCAACAACAGCCAGATGGACAGGCTAGCGATCTGGATTCCAGCCACCTGGAAATTAGTGGGCAGAGCTTTGGATGTCCAAGGCTGTGGTATCAGGGGGGTGAGGATATGTCGCAAAGCTCCTGTGGGCAGAGCCAGCTGACATGTAAATCAGATGGACTAATGATGAGGACAGCCTTTTGTGGCTGCATCATGCACTGGCACGATATTATTGCCATGCATTTCTGAATATGGTGTGAATAAAATTCTCTCACTCAATGGTGGCACCATCCTCTGAGGTGGGCAAGGTGCCGGGCTAGCACCCTCAACTCCAAGAGTTGGCATGATGCCTGAATTCCACTATGGGAAATGAATTCCTTGAAGGAAGCTTTTAGCATCTTCCAGAATCCTCTGTTACATTTTCCTTGGATAGTTGAGTTGCCCATTAGGTCAGCAAATAGTTATACAGCATCTACCAGGTGTGGAAGATATAAAGACTTCAGACAATCACGGGCTAATGCTTTAGTGGGTTTTAATTGTCAACCAGCCTGTCTCGTTGTAATTTAAAATGGTCAACAGGGTGAACTGGGATTTTAATTCTAGTTGTTAGAGGACTGATAGTGTTCTTATGAATGGGGGCACTTGTCAGAGAGGGCAGCATGGCCCAGAGTGTTCGTGGGCTCTGCAACTCTGGAGAGCCAGAGTCCTCATGACAAGTGCCAGGGCCTAAGGATGAGGGAATGTGAGTATGGGGTTGTGAGTTTGGCGTGCAGGTAGCAGGGGGCACAGGAAATATGGCAACCCTCGGGTGGCCTGGGGGGCTCCAGGCTCCTGAAATGATCATTCTGACAGGAGCTCTGGAGAAGGACTTGTAGGACAAACCCCGGGCCATCTTTGTGCTAGGACTCCAAGAGGGTGGTGGAGAAGTGGGGTTGGTTCTTGGGGAAACCCACCCAAGACACCCAAAAAAGCCTCTGTTGTCAAGGACAGTATGTTTAGGGCCAGTCTGTGTGCAGTTCTGTCCTGTCGGTCTCACTGTGCCTGAAAGGTTTTGAAAATTCAAATGGCCAGGGGAAGAGCACTAGGCTTGGGAATCATGAGCCCCAGGTTAGAATCTGGGTTGCACAAACTCACCAAAGTCATTTCTTCTCTTGACCCTCGTTTCTTCACTAGTGAGAGAGATGCCAACCCCTACCTCCCAGCCACTGAGAGGCAGTAGGAGCAGTGGTTTAGAGGCTCTGACTCTGGAGCCAACTGCTGGGATTCACCTATTACTTCTGCCATGTACAAGCTGTGTGACTTTTGGCGGGTTAATTGACCTCTCTGTGCCTTGATTTCCTCATCTGAAAAATAAAGCTAATAATCATTTCTGTGTCAGTATTCCTATAAAAATTCAATATGGTAGTATGAGGAAAGTCCACAGAACAACTTCTGGCATTAGCAGGTACTATATAAGTGTTTGTTTAAAAGGTGGCCAAACAGGATATTTTTCAAGCCTACCACCCACCACCACCTAAGGGAAGGGTAACAATTTGGGGAGGGGGTTTGCTGCAGTAGCTGGTACCAAGGCCTTTACCCACGGGCAAGGAAAGAGGGGTTCTTCCTGTGCCTCCCAATCTAAGTGTGGGGGAGCCCAGGAGAACCTTTTGGGTGGACTGGGGAAACCTTTCCAGGAGAAGTCATAGGCATTCCTCCTTGGCTGGACCCCTGCTGAACTGCAGAATCTCAAAGGCCACTCTAAGCATTAATGCAGTTCCTCGCAACACCAGACAAGAGTCCCAAGAGTTCCCCAAACTTTGGGGGCATGCAAAACATAAGCCCTGGGTTAGCCCCTCAGAGAAGCCTAAGGTGGGCGGCTACCAGGAGCAGCCTGCACGAATGGGGGGCCTAGTACTTTCGACTAAGGTTCCTGCCCACCCCCCAAGCCCATTAATAGGTTGAAGCCTTCACCCCCAAAGTGACTACTTGGAGTAAGGAAGTAATAAAGGCTAAATGAGGTCATAAGAATGAGACCCTGATCTAATAGGATTGGGTCCTATTCTGCCTATTCATGCCAGGCAGCTGACATGGCACGAAGGCATCCCTTTGCAAGCCAGGAAGAAAGCCCTCACCTGAAACCATATCGGCCTGCACCTTGATCTTGGACTTCCAGCCTCCAAAAATGTAAGAAAGAAATCTCTGTTGTTTAAGCACCCAGTGTATGGCATTTTGTTACAGCCCCCAGCATTAAGACACCCAGAATGACTGCACATCCCCAGGCACCAAGGGGTGTGCACCAGGGACAGGACCCCAAATCAGGCAGAGAGTAGAGCTGGGGAGGCCACGGCACAGGTCCCTACAAAGCATCCTCCAGAGAGAGAATAGGGTGGGGTGTCTGCCATTTGTCAGCTCAGAAGGGACAGCTATAGACAGCGCTCACTTTGTAAAAAGGCCTTTGGAGTTTTGCCCCCACAGCCCATCATCACCCCCCAGGGTGTTGGTCATGGGGTGCAAGGGGAGCCGGGCACTGAAAAGCCAGACCACATCCCCTTCCCCGCTCTGGTTCCCAGCCAGGGTCAGCCTCAACCAGGTAGAGGAGAGAAGTGTCACGTTAGAAATAAAATTGAAATTGCTTTCACACTGGGCTTTCTTTGTTTTTTGTTGTTCTTTTGTTTTGCTTTGTGTTTTGTTTTAATTGAGGTGTGATGCTTTGCTACCCACATGTGGTCCCCAGATGGGACATGAGCGTCACCTGGAAGCCTGTCAGAAATACAGTCTCAGCTCCCACCCTAGACCTGCTGGGTCAGAGTCTGCATTTCTTTTATAGGTTTATTTATTTATTTTTAGTGGGGAGAGGAGCAGAGAGAGAGGGAGAGAGAGAATTCTAAGCAGGGATTGGGAGCTGTCAGTGCAGAGCCCATCGTGGGGCTGGATCTCACGAATGGCAAGATCATGACCCGAGCCGAAACCAAGAGTCCTCACTTAACTGACTGAGCCACCCAGGTGCCCCCAGAATCTGCATTTCAGCAAGAGCCCCGGTTGATGTGTGCCCACAAAAGTTTAAGAATACTGGTATAACATACATCTCTGTGAGAAATGTTTACAAATAGACATGCCCAAGGAACAACCACCCCAACACCTCTCCTCCCAGCTGCAGCCCCAAAAGGGATTGACTGACTAAGGTGAAAGTCCAGACAGTGCTCACACAATAAGACCCAGGATCTCTTACCTCTCACTCCAAACGAGGACTTTCCAACCTCCTTGCAAAAATAGAAGCCAGGATCCCTATGTAGCATCTCTGCACAGGCTGGTCCCCACTCCCCACCAAAAGGCCACCTTTGGTTGCAAACCACAGGTCTTCTCCTTCTCTTTCAGAATCACCCCGTGGCCCAAGGGAAACCTTTGGCGTCACTGAGTTCCAGTCTTAGCACCATCGCATAGCAGCTGTGTTACCTTGGGCATGTTACTGCACCTCTCTGAACCTCAGTAGCTCCCACTGTTTTCTGACAGTTATGGCAGAGATCCAAAGAGAGCGGACATGATGTGACTAGCACAGTGCCTGGCATGTAACTTCACCATCCACTCGTTTAACACAAATAACTAACAAATCATACCCCTCCCTCCATTTGAATAAACATTACTACCTTTGATTAGCAACTAAAATATCAAGCTCTGACCATGTGCTGAGCGCTGTTGTACCTTCCTTGCATTAATTCCTGTGTTTACTCACTTAATCTCAGGAGTTAGGAAACATAATTACCTCCATTTTACAGAGGAGGAAACTGAGACATGGTGAGATTAATTAGCTCGCTGGACGTCACACTGGGTATGTAGCAGAGCCAGAATGAATCTAATTTTATACAGCCCAATACATATCTCATCTTTAAAACAAACACGTCTCAAGATTTTCTGTGTTAAACAGAAGTATAACAGCCTTGAATGTCAATTCAGAAGTACAGTAGTTGTCCCTTTTCCAAGGTGGATACATTCCAAGATGCCCAGGGGATGCCTGAAATCTCAGGTGGTACTGTGCCCTACATACAGTTTTTTCCCCCAAATACATACACCTGTGAGAAAGTTTAATTTATAAATTAGGCAGAGTGAGGGATTAACAATAATAAAATAGAGCAATTACAACAATATAAAAAAATTATAATAAAAGTTATGCGATTGTGATTGTGATCTCTCTCTCTCAAAATATCTTTTTTTTTTTAAGTTTATTTCTTTATTTTGAGACAGAGAGAATGGGGTATGGGCAAAGAGAGGGGGAGAGAGAGAATCCTAAGCAGGCTCGACACAGTCAGTGCAAAGCCTGATGCATGGCTCAAACTCACAAACTGTGAGATCATGACCTGAGCCAAAACTAGGAGTTGAACACTTAACCGACTGAGCCCCCCAGGCGCCAACCCCCGCCCTTTTTTTTTTTAAGTTTATTTATTTATGAGAGAGAGAGAGTCTCTCGAAATATCTTGCTGTACTGTATTCACCCTTCTGGTGGAAAATGTGAGATGGTAAGATGCCTACATGGGGAGGTGAAGTGAGGCAAAAGTCGCAGGCATTGTGACATAGCATCAAACACTCCTGATCTGACCGTACCTCAGAAGGAGGGTCCTCTGCTCCCAGGCCCCACTGACCACGGGTAACTCCAACTGCAGAAGGCAGACCTGTGGATCAGGGGTGAGGGGGGACAGGTGTACTCAGAATCCAGCTGAAAGCCATGAGAGTTTCTTGACTCCCCTCTGACGAGTTATTTCACGGCAGAGCAATAATCAATCACCCCTGATAGCTTCCAAACAGCCAAAAGCAAGCAAAACCTTGATTGTCTGTCAGCTGCTTCTCTCCTGCTAGAGCAGACGTTCAACTTGATTGGAATTAGACCCATGTTCACAATTGTCGCCTTGTCTCCGTGGGAAGCAAGCCCATGGGTGCCAGGTCCTAAACCTGTAGAGCTCACATGAGCCTAAAAAAGCACTAGATTCTTTCCTTCATCCTCCGTTCATAAATTTTCTGGCTTAGCATTTCTGCTCTTATGTTCTTTCCAGACACGAACCCGTCTGGAGTTACCTCCATTTATTCACTCAATAAATACCTATAGAGCCCCTACTGGGTGCCAGGCACTATTCTCCAAAAAGCTAGTCAGTGAACAACTTCCCAGTTCTGATTCTCATGAATCAGTTTCACCTACAAGTCCCCTTTGGTCTCTGAAGGGGCCGTTACAGTTAATTCCTCAGAACATATGCTCAGAAACCTTGGCCATCCTGTAGGCTCAACACCCCCCCAGATAACCTGAGTTTCCGGATTAAAGGAAAAGACTGTCCTATTCCAACCCCTGAGATGAATCAGCATCTGAGACTCTGGCCTTTCCCTCTGCGTCCTCCCCTTTTCTGGCTCCCTCCTCCTCTCTCAGTTTGAAAGCTTTCTTCCCCCAATCTCCTCTGGCCCCCTTGCCCCCACTCCAAAGCCACTTTCTCCTCAGTACCTCTCCGGGGCAAGACGCCCAGTCCGTGCCTCTGGTGTGTGTTTTGTTCCAGACCACCAAGCAATTCTATACCAGCTGGGGTCCTACAATTCAGCCCAACTCTGACACTCTCTGCCTGGAGTCCCACAAGGACTGCCCCCTACACACACTTCAGATGCCAAACTGAAGTCCAGGTTTTCACCTGTGCCTCTGACCACCCTGGGATGAGAGGTTCCCAGGACCCCCTTCTTGGGTTGGATTAATTTGCTAGAGCAGTTCACAGCACTCAGAGGAACACGACTAGACGACTGGTGTATTATAAATGGATATAACTTAGGAGCAGTCAGGTGGAAGAGATATGTGGTGTGTGGGTGTGGGGGAAGGGTGTGGAGCTTCTGAGCCCCCTCCCAGCGCCCCCGTGTGTTCACCAGCCCAGAGGCTCTCCAAGTCCCAGCCTCTGGGGTTTTATGGAGGCTTCCTTATGGTGGTCATTTGTTGCAGAGGCAAAAGGGAACAAATTTGGTGAGAAGTTTGGGCCCTTCTACCTTGTGTCAGTTTCCTGGGCCTCTGTAACAAAGTACACAAATGGAATGGCCAAAACAGACATTTGTTGCCTCCCAGTCCTGGAGGCTACAAGTCCCAGCTCAAGATGCCGGTAGAGCCACACTCCCTCTGAAGGCTGTAGGGAAGGATGGATTCCAGGCGTCTCTCCTCATGGCTGGTAGTTCCTTGGCTTGTGGCAACCTGCCTGCAACCTTCACATTGCGTTCCCCCTGTGTGTGTGTGTCTGTCTCTGGGGCCAAATTTCCCCTTTTTATAAAGACACAGCCATACGGGATGAACACCTACCCTAATGAGCTCAACAAACTGGATCACCCCGCAAAGACCATATTTCATTTTTTTAAATGTTTATTTATTTTGAGAGAGAGAAAGAGACAGCATGCAAGCAGGGGAGGGGCAGAGAAAGAGAGAGAGAGAGAGAGAGAGAGAGAGAGAATCTCAAGCAGGCTCTGCACTGTCTGTGAACAGCCCCATACGGGGCTCGAACCCATGAAACCACGAGATCACAACCTGAGCCAAAACTGAGAGTCAGATGCTTAACCGACTGAGCCACCCAGGTGCCCCACAAAGACTGTATTTCTAAATACAGGCCACATTCACAGGTGCTGGGGGGTCAGTACTTAAACGTTGTCCCTAAAAGCTGCCCTTCTTTACAAAGCCCGGGGAAGAGGGTAATAATTCCTTCCCTGCAAAAAGAAGCAATCTCTGCTGCTGTCCCCTAGTTCACTGCCACCAGCCTGAGAAGCAAGTGCTGGATACCCAGTATCCACCTATAACTCATCCTACTCTGTGGGGCCTGTAGGTGCTGGGGTGCCTCTCCCGGCTACGAAGTCCTCCCAGGCGGCAGCCGCCTCGGTCCCTTCTGCCGTAGCTCTTGCAATGTTCGCCTCCCATCCTCAGCACCTGCCACACGCCACACATCCAGTAAGTGTCTGTTGCAGGAACACACTCTTCATCTGTGTTTCCCGTCCGCTGAGCTCAGCAGAAAACACCAGCACTAAGTCGATGTGTGTTGAATTAAAAAATGAGCCCAGGAAACTTTCCGTGGACACAGAGGAGCTGACCTCAACCTGTTTTCAAACGCGGCATTGTTTATGAAGTGGTGACATTCTCTGAATCACCGAGACTCTGCAGGCAGCTCACATCTGCGGCTCAGGTGGAATTAAATTGGAGCCAATCCTTTTTGAAGCAGAGATTGAGGTCCTATGGGATACTAAGGAGACAGGGAGCAACAGACTTCTCTCTCTCATCCCGGCCCGGCAGAGCTCAGCACGGTGTTTCAGACAGACACATGGCCTTCAGGGCCTAGAACATCAATGGGGTTTGGGGTCAGCTCAAAGAGATGCGGAGACCCAGCCTGCAGAACCACGTCCAGACATCAGGTGTCTATGCATTAACGAAGCTGTGCCAAACACAGAGGCTCCTGCTGTTCTCAGAGACCAAGGCCTGCTGGGGGGCTGAAAGGAAACAGTAAACAGTCCTCTCCTCCAAGGGCACACACAGCCCCTCCCCCGGAGCCCACTCCAGTGTGGTTTCCTAAGGGTGTTGCTGTTGGCCCTTGAGACTGGCAAACCTTCCACCTCTTTTCTCTCACCAGCAGGGCAAAGTGGACTCCACCTACGCAAGGGCAGGGCTCCTAGTCTCCCCTGTTTTGGTAAGGACTCTGGCAGGGAATATGGTGACTTGGGTTCATTTGCTCACTCTCATTCCCTGATGGAAAGGGAGATGAGGATTCAAGGAATCGCAAGGAGGGGTGGGACTCGAGGCAGAGACAGTCTTCCCTTGGGTGGGAGAATGAGGCCAGGAGAGCACATCTCCGCTGTGGTGCCATCCCGCCATGGCTCCAATGAGCCTCTCAGCACCCTAGAGCAGAGTTAGCAAACTACATACAGCCTGTGGGCCAAAATCTGGTCGCCACTTATTTTTATAAATAAAGTTTTACCAAAACACAATCATGCCCCTTGATTTACATACTGTCTATGGCTGCTGTTGTGCTATGCCCGCAGAGCAGAATCATTGTGACAGAGACTATATGGCCTGCAGAGCCTGAAACCAGGGGCAACTTCATGGCCATGCAACCCCCTGGGCCCTGGGCTTAGAAGACACCTTAGTTTACTGTTCTGCTGCCACTGTCTTGAAATTCCTAATTATTTTTAGCAAAGGGCCTCGCATTTTTGTTTTTCACTGGATCCTGCAAATTATGTAGCTGGTCCTGCCTAGAACATTTACTTGCTGGCCCCAAGTTTGCCTACTTTTGCCTGTACTTTTCCAACCCTCCCTTTCATGCCTCAACAATTCCAGCCTTGGGAAGCTCACTCCTTTCTGAAGCAGCCTATTAGACTTCTGGACAACTGAGAATGAGTGCTTCCCGGTACCCTCAACAGTAATCCCATCAGTTGTCATTATCAAGAAGCCCACAGTGAGCCAGGCACTGGTTTGAATGAAGCCAAAGTCTGCCACTTACTCACCAGTCCTTGGGACCATTCAGAATAAATCTCATCCCTTAAACGTTCATGGATTTGAGTAAGGTTCTTCTGTTCTTCCCCTAAGTCTTCTCTCCAAATTGACATGGCTTTGTTTCTCATTAAGACATGCTTCTAGTTCTTGTACCATCTTACCCACCCTATCTAGATAGGATCTAGCTTCCCCAAAACCCTCTTAGAGAATGGAGCCTGAGTGTACAAGGCTCCAAGTGTAGACTGACCAGTGCAGAGTGGAGTAGGTCAGTCACCTCCATCATTCTGGGTATATATCTTTATTAATGCATCCTGACATCACATTGCCCTCTTTGGAAAGCATTCAAAGAATCTCCAAAATCTCAGGTAGGAATTGTTACCAAAATCTGGTAAGAGGCGATGGTGTCATTATCCTCATTATATAGATGAGTACACTGAAGCTTGGAGGGGGTGGCCTGCTGATTGGCAGATGACCAATTACTTCCAGTTCTGTTTCCAAATGCTTACTTCTCCCCTCCACCAACCAACACTCTTTAGAGGGCCCACAGTTTCTTCATCTGTAGAGTGCAGAAACTGGGTCTCTTCCAGCTCAGGATGCTGTGATGTGTCTGCTAAATGCAGACTCCAAAAGCCAAATAGTAAACAGAAAATAGATGCCCTCTGCCTAGATCTAAAACTCCTATGAAAAACTAAAAGGTTTCCTATTCTACTCATCCTAGCCTTATCTCTCTTGGAGACATCTGCAGACATGATCAATCTTGCCGGTTAATGTAGCCTTAAATCTAATAGTTATTTGAGTCTTCAGATTGTAGTGCTATGACTCTCCCGGTGCGTCTGTCTATATCATCTTTCCCATTACTTCCCCTTTTCTTATTCCACAGATTTATGAGTTCCTGCACATCCCATTTGCAAAGATTTTTTTTCCCTCTCTCCCTTAGCAAGCCAAACAACAACCCTTTAAAATAAGAACGCGGTGTCCTCCATAAAACCCCGGACACCAAATGGGCTTCAGAAAATCACTCTCTCTGCTTTACTGGGCTCTCATGTCAGGATCATCACCCCAGGGTTGACTTGAAAGCTTCATCTTTCAGTCTGTTCTCTGTAACATCTTCTCTGTGGGTACAAGGGCCCACTGGTGCCCTGTGAGGTTTGTCCCTGTGTGTGAGGTACAGAGTCTCGGCGTGAGGAACGCGGCCGGCTTCACCATCCAAATTGGACAGGTGAGGACACTAGGCACAGAGAAGGTAAAAAGCCCACCCGAGGTCACAAAAGTGGCAAGTGATGGGGCAAAAAAAGACCTCACGACGGACAGTTCCTGAGTTAAATGCTCTTTCGTTGCCACGACATTGCCTTTGGAAACAGGATCGTCATAAATGAAAAGAGAGACAGCTCTCTTTCTGCCTCTGGCTTCTAGCTCTCCCCATCCTGCTTCTCGAAATCCAATCATCCTTCTGGTCCCGCTGAAGTGCCACCGCCTTCAAAAGGTGCACCCTGGTCACCTCAGGCCACAGCATTTCCTTCCTTGGACATCCAAAATGGGCATTAGTTGCCCCACATCCTTGGTTCCTCAGCATCGATTGCCATCTCCAGGCAGCAACCCTTCCAACGTGACAAACAGGACAACTCTGTTACACCTCCAGTGAGGGGCAGCACACAGTGAGCCTCAACAAACGGCAGCTGCTGTTACTACCAGTGTCACTCTTTGTTCCAGTTCCCATGACTGTGAAACCAGCTACCCTCAAATTGAGTTAGTGGACTCTGTGGCTTCGGTATTGGGACAGGACACAGAACAGCTTGTCTGTTGCACGACGTCTGGGCTTCAGCCGGAAGGCACAGAGGTTCAGGGCTGACGTGAAGCCCGGGGCCTGGAGTCATCCAAAGCCTCAGGCACTCTCCCCTCTGACAGGCCGATGCTGGCTGACAGCTGGGGGGCCCTGGACCCTTCGCATGTGGTCTCTCCCCTTGGGCGAGTCAGGGCTTCCTGAAAGCGAGCAGCTGAGTTTCAAGGGCGGGAATCCTGAGAGGAGAGAGCCAGGAAGCTGTCTCCATCCTATGGCCTGGCCCAAAAGCCACATAACATCAGTTCTGCTGTGCTCTGGGAGTTGCAATCATCTAACCCCCTGCCAGGATTAAACAGGAAGAACACAGACCACTGTGGTGGAAGGAGAGTGTCCTACCGGAAGAGCAGAGATGTGGCCATCTCTGAAAAATGCAAACGTCCATGATCTGTTACCACTGCTTCTACTTTAGGATGAGCCTCTTCCTGATGGCTCCATCCCTTGTGAAATGCCATTGCCTCAGTTGCCCTAGCTTTTCACCGGGCATCTGGCCCCGCAGTGGACAAAACTCAAACTCAGGCTGAGCTCCCTGGCATATGGCAACACTTTCTTTGTCCCAACTCTTTACAGGAGAAGGTACATACTCCCACGAGCTGGGGGCCCAGGCAGGGGGATGAAGGAGAAAACAAACAGGTAATTCCTAAAAGAGTTAGTAATAGACTTTTCTAGTTGCCTGCCATTTACCCCTAGTGACCACTGTGGAGGCTACCAACGTGCTCTGCCCACAAATCTGCATTTCCCAGCCTCGTCTGCTGAGAGGGATGGCCGGTGAGAAATAAACAAAAGCTGTCAATGGGGACTTCCGGGAAAGCTTTCGAATGGAGCCGACTCAGCTGGCCGATGCCTTTTCCTGGCGCACCTCCCCACAGTTTCTTCTTCCATATGCTAGCTGGAAAAGCGACAGCCACCTTGTGCCCAGGAGGTGGCTATAAGAATAGCAGGACAGAAAGAGGGAGGTCTGGGAGTCTGATGCCACAGTGGAGCTACCACAGTAGTTCTGTACTATGTGACAGGGGGAGAAAAGCCCCCACCTGGCACCAGCCACTAATATCTCGCATTTTATTAGCGATAGCCGAGCACAGTTACTTGCAGAGCCCAGCTTTTACGCCGTGGTCACCTTGACTGTCTTCCTGCCTCAGACTCACTCAGCTCTGATCACCAGTGATCTTCCTCGCACATCATTCCGAAAAAGACCACCTGCTGTGCCGAGGTCTTCAATGGCTTCGCTTTTTATTGTTTATTTATTTATTTTGAGAGAGAAAGAGAGTGCCTACGCCTACGAACAGGGGTGGGGGGGGGCAGAGAGAGAGAGAGAGTCCCAAGCAGGCTCCATGCTATCAGCAAGAGCCTGATGAGGGCTTCCATCCCACAAACCATGAGATCATGACCTGAGCTGAAATCAGGAGTCAGACTGAGCCACCCAGGGGCCCCAAATCCATACTCTTTAGTATGACATTTGAGTCCTTCCCACATAGGCCCGAGCTGAGCCCCATCACCTGCCCTGCCCCTGCCAGACAACCCAGGCCCCAGCCACTGCACACGGCTCAGCATCCTAGTTCACACTGGCCCTCTGAAACTTATGGTCTTTCCACCCAAGAGGTTCTAGATAGTGAACTCCTGCTTACCCTTTAACAAACCCCAAAGGCACCTCCTTTAGGAAGCCTTCCCTGATTCCCTCAAAGTAAGCTATTGCCTCCTGTGGACCTCAAAGGCAAGTCCTTTGTAAAATATCTCTGATCCGTAGCACTTGCCACACCCTATTATAATTACTTATTTTTGAATCATACTGTCCTCCTAGACTGTGAGCTCCTCAAGGCAGGAACAGAGCCTGATTGCTCTGTTTACCCCCAGCTGTTGGCAAATCCTGAATGAATGAGTGGGCAGATGGATGAACGGATGCACAGCCCCTGGAAGCTGGGGACTCCGACTCTTCACCCCTCAGGCTGTAGAGGCCTTGAGTGACGGCCGAGTTGGAGGAGGACCCAGGAAAAGTGAGCAGGCACCTAAGACAGGTGCATCCCGCTGACACCCATGCAAAGTCTGGGGCCTGTGGACACCCTGGAAGCTGTCACGGCGGGGGGTGGGGGGCAGGACAAAGGGCAGCATGAATGTGGACCTCCTATCCCCTCCATGTGGTACCAAGAGGGCATGGGAGTGTGCGCTGCCCCATCAACGGTCTGCTTCCCTGGAAAACTCCAGAAGTGGGACAAAGTTAGCCCTGCTCCAGGCCACCAAACAGCAAGGCCAGGTACTAACTACCCCAATGAGAATCCCTACTGGACAGTAATTCCATTCCCGAAGCCCTTTCCCGCACAGGAGCTCATCTCCTCCTCTCCGAGAGGGTAGGCAGAAGGTTCTCGCCACGGCCCCATTCCACGGGTGGGAACCTGGTGGACCAGAGAGGAGAGGCGTGCCCAAGCTCACAGTCAGCAAGAGGCGGAGCTGAGGACCAACCCCACCCCCCTCCCAGAGAAGCCCAAATGCTGATGGCAGCCGTGCGAATTCCAGGACCCTCTCCAACCTCCGAGCTGCCCCATGGCCCACAGATGCCAGAGTCTCTGCTCTCTTGGGTGAGGCCCTGCGCCCTCGGCAGTCCCTGTAGGGAGTGCTGGGCCTTCCAGCAGAGCTCCAGTCTTAATTTTAGCTTGGAGGCCTGCCACGGAGGCTTTAGCGAGAGGCAGGCTGAAGTTATGTGGGACAGCTGTCAGCTGGCATGCTGGGTGGGGCCTGTTGAGCCGGCAGGGGCACAAGTCTGGGGACACCAAACTGTGTCCCTGCCCCAAGTCTTTTCAGCCCCGCTGGCCACACGGCTCAGACCTCCTCCTGTGGTCCCCCAGCTCCGCGATGATGGCCGAAGAGCACACAGACCTGGAGGCCCAGATTGTCAAGGACATCCACTGCAAGGAGATCGACCTGGTGAACCGAGACCCCAAGAACATTAACGAGGACATAGTGAAGGTAGGATCGGCGGGCCTGCCTGGGTGCCACCGCCAGGAGGGTGTCGGGTCTGCAGAATGTTTGGACGGGGGACGGGGGACGGGGGAGGGCTCTGCTCCACACACAGCCGGCTTCCCCGACAAGAGGCCCTGTTCCTCTGTCTTCTCCAAATCCTCCCTCAAAAGCCAGCATATACACCCCCCAAGGAACATTTAGCATAAACAAGAGCAGGACCTCAGCCGCACAAACGTGACGCAGGTGTTGCCCAGGGCGGGGAGACAAGTCACAGACCAGAGTGCCTCCCTACTCCTCTGAGCTTCTTCCCATTAGCGCCTGGCCCTTGTCCCAGGATGGAGACCAGCGGGTGGCCGACTTGGGCTCTTTCTCATGCCAGGGGTCAGTCTGCGGTCTCCATGGTGGGCGTGGGGTTAATCCCCAAAAGGTGGCTTCCAGCAGGGCTGGCAGCCACTCGTGGGGGCACTCATCTCCCCAGAGTACTACCCCATGTCCACAGCCCATGGTGTGGGGGCTGTGCCCAGTGCTCATGCCAGGTCCTGCGGCCAGGCCAGGGCAGAGGCCTCTCAGACGCACCCAGGCCCCTGGAAGGGACCACTCGGAGGGTGGTTACCGGGCCTTTGGGGAGTCTCCCCAACAGCCACTGCCTGAGTCAGCTCCTTTCCTCATCTGGATGCCCCCAGCAGCCTGACTGCCTCCGGGCCCACACCCTCCCTCTAACCTCCAGTTGGTAGCCACGGGGATCTTCCTACAGCAGAATTCCTGGAAGCAGGGTGGCCAACCACTGGCATCAGAGTCACTGGAAGGGCTTTTAAAAGGGCAGGTGCCTGGGGCCTCCAGAGTCCAACTAAATGCATCAGAATCACAGATCAGCCCTGTCCAATAGAAATGTAATGCAACCCATCATACAATCACCAGATGTCATTTTACATTTACATTTTACATTTTTCTAGTAGCCGTGATTTTTATTTTTTCAAAAAAAATTTTTTTAACATTTATTTATTTTGAGAGAGAGAAACAGACAGAGCACAAGCAGGGGAGGGGCAGAAAGAGAGAGAAACACAGAATCCAAAGCAGACCTCAGGCTCCGAGCTGTCAGCACAGAGCCAGACAGGGCTCGAACCCACAAACTTGTGAGATCGTGACCTGAGCCGAAGTCAGATGCTTAAATGACTGAGCCACCCCGGCGCCATGATTTTATTAAAAAAAAATTTTTTTTTAATGTTTATTTATTTTTGAGACAGAGAGAGACAGAGCATGAATGGGGGAGGGTCAGAGAGAGGGAGACACAGAATCTGAAACGGGCTCCAGGCTCTGAGCTGTCAGCACAGACCCCGACATGGGGCTCGAACTCACGGACCACGAGATCATGACCTGAGCCGAAGTCGGTCGCTTAACCGACTGAGCCACCCAGGCGCCCCTTAAAGGAGAAAAAACAAGCAGATGAAATTAATTTTCATGATATTTTTCTATTTAACCTAATATTTCCAAAATAGTATCATTTCAACATGTAATTGATATAAAAAACAATTATCAACGTACTATTATACAGTCTTTGTTCATCTTTGAAGTCTACCATGTATCCTTCCCTTACACTGCATATCAGTTCAGATTCCAAATTTATCAGAAATCCTTGTCCTGTATTTAGATCTCATAAACTGCGCGGCTGAAATCAATTCAACACACCCAAATTGTTCCAAAGATTTTTAAAAGTTTTCCAATCTCAGAATTAAGTATCACTTCTCACGTTTGAACTAAAATGAAACAAGATTTAGAATTCTTCTGTTGCCCTGGTCATAGGTCAAGTGCCCAAAACTCGTGACCGCTGCATTAGACAGCGTGGCTCTGGGCTTGCTCGGAAACACAGCCCCTGCGTTATCTTCTTCTGGAGGAATACCTCCCATGCTGGATAAAGTCTAACGTCTCGGCCATGGCTTTCAAGCCCCAACTCAATCCGGCCGCAACCTTCTTCCACCTTCCAGCCCTCAAGCCAGGAGCTGGCCATACCAACCAGAACATACTCCTGTGTCTGTACCAGGAGCAACCCCCACCCCCTTCTTCCCTGGGGTGAATGCCCTGCTCAGCTTTGAAGACCCAGCTCAAAGGTCACCTCCTCCAGGAAGACTGCCTCAGCTCCCCCAGGCAGTCAGTAACTCCCTCCTCCATGCCCCTGCTTCCCTCAGGGCACTTCTCCATAACAGCTCATGTTATGCTGTGACTGTCTTTATCTGTATCATTAGTGGCAGAAATAGGGTAATTATGGCACAGTGAGAAGAGCTACAAGGGGGAAATTACTATACGCATGTAAAACAGTATTCATCATGGTTTGTGCAGTGCAGTCTGGAGGACATAGTCCCGAACTCGGCTTTAACAGACCTGCTTTCAAATTTACTCTCTTCTACCTCAAAGCAGTGACCCTGGGCAAGTCACCTAGGCTTTCAGAACCTGAGTTTTCCTCTGTAAAATGAGCATAATATCATTTACTCCACCGGGTAAAGGACTCTCAGAGCAGCCCTGTGCAATAAAAGTATAATGAAAATAAAGGATTTGAAAGTGCCTAACACAGTAACTGGTGTGCAGCAAGGGTGTGACAAGTGTGAGCGGAGTTGGAGCCTGGAAGAGCTTGCAGGACAGGACAGCGAAGCCATGGGCCAGCTTTTACAACCAGGTTCCCCCCTGGCGGTCCCTAGGCAGCTGCTGGGGTGGAGAAGAGAACCCCAAGGGAGAACGTGGCTTCTGAAAGAGACCCACAACAGGTGACAAGTGTAGAGAGGCTCTCAGGCCCTACTGAGCCTGGAGTGAACGGGCTCCAGGCTCCAGGCCCAGGTTATAATCTCAGTGAGGGATGGGGGCAGCCATACAGACATGGCTGTTTACACAACTCTCCCCTGGGGCTGAGACCTGTCTCTCCTGAACCCCAGAAAACAGCCCTCAAAGGCTAAGCTTTTAAAAGGCCCTGCAAATAACCTTGTCGAGAGGAGATTATTATTTGGTATATTTATTGGACGCTCCCTGGCTTGGGGAGTTATTCTGTTTTTAATAACTGAGAAATGAAAAAGTTTTGAAATTCAGGACGAGGATCATAAAACGGAGTTGGATAAATAGCACAAACAGGTTGAAGTAGACTTCAGGTTTGTGTATGGTCTGTGAAAAAAGAAAGAAAAGGAAGAAGGGAGACAGGAGAGCTGGCCAGGAATTGGCAGGGGGGGGGGTAGTGGGGGGGGGTGGCCTGGCCAGTCTGTCTGAACAGGAGCCTGGGGCATCTCGGCTTCTTTGATCAACTGGGGAAAAAGACAAGAAGGAGGGAGGAGGAAGGAAAAGGAAGTGAGGAGGCAAGAGAGACGGAAAGAGAAACAAGGCAGAGGCTGAGATGAAGGCTCAGGAGGGGCCTGTCAGGGTGGTCATGAGGACTAATAGGCTCCTCATGGCCTA
Source organism: Prionailurus viverrinus (assembly GCF_022837055.1). Taxonomy (NCBI): domain Eukaryota; kingdom Metazoa; phylum Chordata; class Mammalia; order Carnivora; family Felidae; genus Prionailurus; species Prionailurus viverrinus. The sequence continues at coordinate 49,803,272 of NC_062562.1, forward strand.
GGATGGGAGACACAGTAAGATCCTAGAATAAGACTGAGCTACAGAGACCCAAGTTCTAGGCCCAGGCCTGACACTAGCTCGCTGTGTGACTCCAGGGAAATCCCTTTCCCTCTTTGGCCTGAATCTTGGTGTAGACACACGCTGGGTGGAGAAGAGGAAGACCTGTCCCCTCTGCAAACAGCTGCTGAGGTTTCATATAGGATGCAGAGCAGGAGATAGACCCATGGTGATGTGGATTGGACCCCCAGCAGATGGGAGGTGCTCTGTTTGACTTTATCCAGAGTCAAAACTTCCCCAAACTTCTCCGAGTAAGGCCTGGTACTGCTCTTGAACCTGGGCTGGAAAATGAGTGCCAGATGCAGAGGGAGAGCCTTGTCCAGCCTAACAGACTTGAACTGTGGTCCCCAAGGTTCAGGGCTAGGTCTTGGGCAAAGGCTCATGGGGATTAGAGCTAAGGACCTGGGATGAACACACTCAGTTCCCTCCGCCCCGCCCTCCACGTCACCGCCACTCACAGAGTACCGCTTCCACGAATCTTTACTGAGCACCTGCTATGCACCAGGTCCTGTGCTCAGAGGAGTTGGGGATGAGCCAGACAGACCCACAGCGCATAAACCCCCCCGCCAGGCTGAGGGAGGTGTTAATGTACAGCAACAGTCCCCAGGGTTCTCCACTGTTCCCTTTAGACCCATGTTGTAAACCTCCAGCCCTCTTTCCATGCATTCCTGCAGGACCTCAGTCCCAGCACAAAGGCCTCTGAGTTATTTCTGAGAGGGCTCAGGGCCGTCTCCCTAACCCGCACTGAGGCACTCACACCCTTAGGCAGGAAGGAATGCTTGAGCCCAAAGCATCACACAGCCTCTTCAGCCTCAGTCTTCAACTGCTCTCCCCTCGGCCACTCAAGGTCAAACAGGGGGACAGACCTGACCCCAGCCCATCCTACTTGTTCCCACTCCACCTGCAACCGACATCTGCCGCTAAACACCCTTCTCCCTTGGGAAAACACACAAACCACACCCTGTGCCTATCAGCTCAGGCTAACAAACAACCAGAAGACCCAGTAGCCACCAGCTCTGTGAACCCTGCTCCCATTTGGGGCCCATGTGGACATTCTGCTGCAGAAAGATGAAACTGACCTGGTACTTTCTCTGGAGAAGACTCCAACCCAACAGAGAGGATGAGACTAAAATCATGAGAATATCTGGGAGAAGGTGCTAAACGCCATAAATAAGTGCCCGATGAAGTGTCACGGGGTTTAGGGAGGAAGATTTTACTCTCGTCTAGGAAAATCAGGAGCCACCTTCACGGGGAGGTGGTAGCCCAGGTGCATGTACAAATGGGAAAAAAATTAAAATGTGCAAAGGGAAAATAAGGCTTTTGAAAAAAAGGGAACAAAATAAGCAAAAGCCACAACATCAACAAGGATGTGGGTGGACAAGGATGTTGGGTGTGAAAGAAGAAAGAAAAGGAAGAAGGGAGACAGGAGAGCTGGCCAGTCATTCCTTATTGGTCTTACCCTCTGTCAAGTACCTCTAGAAAGGGCTACATTGCATGAACTCACAATGAAGTATTTACAATTTAGTGTTATGGGGACTCCTAGGTATTAACTGATCTAGTTTTTCAAAATGGCATCCTCTTTCTTGGGGACCTGGTTAAAATGCACATTTCTGGGCTCTGCCATCAGAAATTTTTATTCAGCATGGCTGGTGAATGTTTTGCACTTTCAAGTACAAACAGGTCTCTCTTGTCCTGTAGAAAATAAACCTGGAATCCAGCTTTCCTTAGAGACGCACTGTATAAGTTATCTATCGCTGTGTAACAAATCATCCCAAAACTCAGTGGTATAAAGCCACAACCAAGTGATGGTCTCCCACAGTTCTGTGGGTTGACTAGACTCAGCTGGGCAGTTCCACTGCTCTCACTGGTGGCCTCTCAGGCAGCGGCAGCCACCGAGGACCTCTGCTGAGCTGGAACACCCAAGATGGCTCACTCCTATGCTTGGTGCCTTGGTGGGGATGGATGGAAGGCAGGGCTAAGCTGGGATGCTGGGCTGGCCGGGTCTCTCCCTCATGTGGCATCTCCCCCAGATTCTAGAGCAAGGTAAAGTAATGGACTTCTAACTCCACCAGTCTCTACATCAGGGCATAAAAGTAGACTTTTAATTTGGTGGCTCGAGGCTCCCCAAGGAAGAGACTTCCAGGCCTTTGTAAGGCTTAGTTCCAGACCTGGCACATCAACCCTTCTACTGCATCCTGGTGATTAAAGCAAGTCATGGGGCAAGCCCACATTCAGTGTGGGATGAGAAGAGGCAAGGGCACAAACCCTCAGGGCCATGACTAACTGGGGGTCATCTTTGGAGACTGGTTAACCACCCACCAAAGGTGGACAGAACACTAAATATAAGATACATGGCCAGAAACCAACACCTACAAGGGCCAAATTGGGAGCAGTGCACTGGTTATCCCAGACTGTACACAATTCTATTGTTATTACCACTTACAACTCGAGAAGTAAAACTTTGCCATTTTTCAGCTGTTTTACAGCTAACACCTACTTTTAGCTTCCTACTGTATATGCCAATGCTTCTCAAATTATCCAGCTGAAGGGCCAGTTTTTATCATTATAATCTCAATCTGTGGTACACCAATACTTTTGTAAAATTCAACAAAAATGTATGACCAGGGAGGTGAAATGAAAAACGGGCATCTCCAGTGTAAGCCCCAATTTTTATTATCTTTAGACTTAACAGACCTAAAATTACTGGCTCAAATTTCTGTGACTGTTTTTAAATGCTTACTCTCAACTTCTATACATACCTTGTTGAGAAGAGGGTCACTGGCCATGGACCGCCCTTTAGGCAGCAAGGCAATGGGTAGGAAAAGGAAGACCCAGCAAAACTAAGCCTCCCCCTTGGGTGTTCGGACTCCAAATCTAACTCTGAGTCACTAGGAATCTTGGCCCAATCCTCCTGGTGTAGAGTTAAAAAAAAAACAAAAACAAAAACAAAAACCGGAGGCCCAGAGAGGGAAACTACCATGCCCAAAGCCATACAGTAACTCAGTGGTCAAGTGGAGACTGGAACCAGATGTCTATCCCCCTGCCTAGAGCGATTTTCCCGCCACAGATACTCTATCTGAATTGTCCAGGGCCAGGGCACCTGGGTAGCTCAGTCGGTTGAGCGTCCGACTTTGGCTCAGGTCATGATCTTGGGGTCAGTGAGTTCCAGCCCCGTGTCGGGCTCTGTGCTGACAGCTCAGAGCCTGGAGCCTGTTTCAGATTCTGTGTCTCCCTCTTTCTCTCTCCTCCCCCACTCTGTCTCTCTCTTCTCAAAAATAAATAAACGTTGCATTGTCCAGGGCCCTGGATGCCCAAGGACTGAGTCATACAGGAATCTGGGGAGGTATTTTTGACAGGGGGTTGCTGCTGGCCTTCCCTGAATCCTCCGGCAATGCCTGGATCTGCTGTCTTGCACCTTCCCTGCCCTCTTGGGAGACAGCGGGGGCCACGTTGGCTGGTTCCGATTAATCAACTGGCCCTCTTGCTGTTCCAAAAATAAATACGCCAGAGAAGGGGACACCAACTGAACGAACAGCTACATTCACCCTTCCCACCCTTTGCCCTTCCCTCCAGCTGCACACCAAGCCCTGAGGCTCTTTTGATGGATCCAGCCCACACCCAACCACCTTCCCAGAAAAAGCCATCTCCTCTCCGCTTTAGAAAGGAATTAAGAAATGAAGTCACTGTGTGCTTCTGATACACTGGCATGACTGCCTATCCCTGCCTGAGCCGGGTCTTATAAATACCTCCCCAAAGTAGGTGCTGTGGACAAAGCTGGCCCAGTGCTCAAACAGCTGGGCCTGACAGCACAGCCCATCCCTCTGAGAACACATTTTCTGATTCCCAGAAAACGGAGCAGTCGCCCCATGCTCAGTGCCCAAAGGCGTCATGAGCAATAATTCAAATGTCAGCATCAATGTCTTCTGCAAAGTAATAATAATTAAACGACGCAACAGAGAGGTCCCTGGGAGTAAGATTACTACCGTAAACAGCAAATGAGGGAAAAGAGGCAGAAGTATGCGTGCACACACACACACACACACACATTTATGACTAGGTAGGCTGGAGAGTTACTGTACTTAGGATCTGGGGTGTCAACAGATTTTCTGAGATATATTTGCATAGGAACTTCAGAACAATTGAACAAATAATTACCTTCACTGAGCACCTACCACATGCTAGGGATTGGGCTGAGCATTGCCCAAGAGGTGGTATGCCTAGCACAAAGTAGGTGCTGAATAAGTATGTGTTGGGATGGGGGACAGGCATGGGTGTCTGTGAATGGATGGGGAGATCCATGGATCAATGGATGGATGGATGGATGGATGGGAGATAGGTAGGTGACTAGATGGTGGGGAACAAATGGATGGATTGGTGATAAATTATTTCTATTCCTCATAACAAGATTGTAAGACATTGCAAATGCATTTTTGCAGTTGAGGGAGTGAAGCTCAAAGAGGTAAGTCATCTACCAAAGTCACTCATCAGAGTGGCACCTGCCCTGGGGTGCAAAGCCACCTTCGGGGCTCGAACATCCTCCCGAAGCGAGCACTCCGTAACAACCAACATGAGCTAACAGTTATGAACCAGGTATTCTGTGCCAGGAAGTTTTCTGAGTATTTAGATGTCTTATTTAATCCTCCAACAAACTTTATGAGATGAATCCAGGAAACTGAGGCACAGAAAAGCTCAGACACTTGCTGAAGTTGACAGAGCCAGTTAGTGGCAGACCTAGACTCCAGCCTCAGCAGCGTGACTTCAGACAGGGTTCTTTTCCACTCTTCAGCCTCTTAGAGGCCAGACACAAATACTCAAAGGTGTTGAAAGGCAGAAAACGCTAGACTAGACCAACAAGACAGGCTGGGCTACAGAGGAGCAGGGTGGGTAGCTGGCTTTAAATAAGGGGCTGGGAGCTCTGCCATGGGGCAGGTCTCTCTGGTCGACAAGGACCAGACCTCAGATGCTCCACAGTGAGAATCCACCTTGGGGTCTGGCCCCAGCTGGGGCAGCCTGCAGAGCTTAGATTAGAATCAGGACACCTGATTCAGTCTGGGCCCTGCTCCCTCCCACCTCTGGGCTGTGTGGCTTCCCGTGAGGTGAGGAGGCAGGCCTGGGGAATCTGTGAGTCAGGGGTACACCATCCTAAGGAACAGCCACAAGAAGGGCAGGGGAGGCCGCAGGCACTGAGTGGGAAAGGGAAGGAAGGAGGAAGTGCCTGCTGGGACAAAGGCAGGGAGGCACGTCTCCACCCTAATGTCTCCTTCTGCTGGCAAAGGTCCTGGGGCTGCACTATGCTCCAGAAGCCAGCCGGGGTGCTAAGAGGCATCAGGCTGAGGCACGGCCATGATGGAGGAGGGGCAGGCTGCAGAGGTCAGAACTCCTCAATCCAAGATCCATGCCCCAGGGATCTAACTGCACCTCAGTAATCATTATGGGTGTCCCCAGGTCAGGGCTGGAATAGTTCTCCGAGACCTATCCTCCCCATCTTCTCAGATTTGAAAGCTCTCTGGGGTGCCTGGGTGGCTCAGTCAGTTGAGCGTCTGACTTTGGCTCAGGTCATGATCTCATGGGTTGTGGGTTCAGGCCCCACATCGGACTCTGTGTTGACAGCTCAGAGCCTGGAGCCTACTTTGGATTCTGTGTCTCCGCTTCTCTCTGCCCTTCCCCTGCTTATGCTCTGTTTCTGTCTCTCAAAAAAAAAAAAAAAAAAGAGAATAAAAAAAATTTTTGTTAAAAGATTTGAAAGCTCTCCCAAGAAACAGCAACTCTGAATCTTTGCCCCCATATAAGCCAGATGTAGAAGATGTCAGCTCTTTCCATCCACTGTCTAAAGCCATAAGATGTTCCCCAACCAACTTGGGCCTTCTTTTCCGCATATCCAGCACACCACTTTTCCATCTCTGCCTCCAAATCCCACAGTCCACCAAAGTCCCAGACAGCCACCACCTCCTGGGAGCCCTCCAGGAATAAGTGCGATCTTTCTGAGAAGATGAGGACCATATTTGTATTCTTCCCGCCAGCCCTGCCCTTTCACCCAGGGGGCCACAAATGACTTCTGCTGAAACCCCAGAAGAGAAAGCTGGAGGCTGAGATTTAGGGAGGTGGGGGTGGGGGGCGTCCTGGAAGGCCCTACTGACTCCCTGAGTCAGCTTTCCGCATCACCTGTAGCCTGAAATATCAGCACATCCACTCTGTTCTCCATAAACATACCATCCCCTGGATGGGGCATCATCCTCCGATGTCTCCAGGGGGATCCGGGGATCTGAGGCATGGCACAGGAACTCAGAATCTAGTCACATGAGAAAAACAGGACCCACCATTGTACGTGCAACATGGATATGTCCAACCCCTCCCCCAAAAAGTTACCCTGGAAAGGAAAGTACTAAAGCAATGACATCGTTAGTACTAGGGAAATACAAATTGGAGGTGCTTTTGTTTCTTTCTGCTGTTGCCTGAATTTTCTGCAATGTGGCTATGTAATTTTATAACGAAAAGTACTTTGAACCTCATGCCTAGATGAGAGGACCCCCCTTCCTCCAGCAAAAGTGGGGAAAGGGTTGACCCTGGAAGACTGATGTTGGAGCTCTGCCCCCACCAGCCCCCACACGTGTCCCCTCCACCATTAGTATGATTAGTTTGAGCATTCATTCAACCAACTTTTATTAAAGTAGCCTAGGAACATGGAAGATGGCCCATTTTACAGACACGACAGCTAAGGCTTAGTGATGCTAAAGGACATCACACGCGAGAAAGAAGCTATGATGGTCTTCAATGCATAGCAGGGACTCAAGAAAGGTTAGTTAAATGACTTGGCTGAAAGTACAATGTTTTTTCCCCCAGGTTTACTGATTATTTTTTCCCACTTCCCAAATGGGGCCTCAGTCACCATTTCAGTGGAATGTGTGAACCAGATTCTCTGAGCGCCCATGCTCCTCCCAGCTGCCAGACTTAGGAAAGTCTGAGGTTGCCACAGGACTAGAGTGAGGGAAGCACCTGTCTGCTGCACAAAGTGCTTCAGGCCTGCTCAACCACACTCAGTTGCAGACACCTTTGCTAGCCAGGACGACATGGCCCTCACTTTGCCACATGCCACATCCTAAAATAGCTCTCAGACCTGTTTGCCTCTCTTTGGCCCCCCACCATCACCCCAAAACAGCCTGTTGTCAGGTCTCACCTGGAATATTGCGACAGTTCCCTGCTGGACCCCACCTACATCCTCTCTCCCAACCACCACTGGCCCAACAAGCTGCTCAAAATTCAGATCAGAGAACAGAGAACAGACTGATGGTTTCCAGAGGCGGGGGTAGGTGGCGAGTGAAGGGGGTCCAGAAGAACAAACCTCCACTTATAAAATAAGTAAGTCACGGGGATGTACGGTGACTGTATCTAACAATACTGTGCTGCACATACAAAAGGTGCTGAGTAGATCTTAAAAGTTCTCGTCACACACACAAATTTATACCCATGTATGGTGACAGATGTTAACTACACTTACTGTGGTGATCATTTCCCAATACATCAAAATACTGAATCATTATGTTGAAACTAATATAATATTATGTATCAATTATACTTCAATTAAAAAAAAATTAACTCAGATATGGCTAAGCCAGTCCCCTGTGCAAAAAAGCCTTCAGAGACTGTTCATCACAGACTGACTGTCCCTCCAGGCCTCTCCAGCCCCACTCTGGCCACTCCGGGCTTGCCCTCAGCCTTACGGAAGCACCTGCATCACCCTGAGGGCACACACTGTCTATCTGGTTAGGTACTAGCCCCACCCAAAACATGCTGTTCCAGCCCATGCCCCTGCCTCCACCTGGCTACCTTCAAGTATTGGCCTGGCTGGATGTGTCCTCTTTACCCCCAGGATGACTAGGACTGTCCAACTCTCTAGGATCATAAAATATCAGAATTTGAGAACCACACCTCTAGGTCTGCATCTGCATTACTGATGGCTTTAAGCAAGTCACTTAATTCCCCAAGGGCCTGCGTATCCACCTGTGAAATGAGGGGGCTGGACCAGCCCCTGTGTCTCACCGCTCTAGGGAAGCATCGGCAGCCCCCCGGGGGCTCGCTGGAAATGCAGTCTCAGGCCCTGCCCCGGCTGTGCGGGTCAGAAGGCCCAGCGGTGGGGCCCAGCCATCAGGTGTGACAAGCCCTCCAGAGGGTCCTGAGGCTGGCACCCCAAAGCCCGAGGAGTGGGTGGACGCTGTGACCCGAGGATTGCCCCTCCCGCCCCTGCAGGTGGATTTTGAAGACGTGATCGCGGAGCCCGTGGGCACCTACAGCTTCGACGGAGTGTGGAAGGTGAGCTACACCACCTTCACTGTCTCCAAGTACTGGTGCTACCGCCTGCTGTCCACGCTGCTGGGAGTCCCGCTGGCCCTGCTCTGGGGCTTCCTGTTCGCCTGCATCTCCTTCTGCCACATCTGGGCGGTGGTGCCGTGCATCAAGAGCTACCTGATCGAGATCCAGTGCATCAGCCACATCTACTCCCTCTGCATCCGTACCTTCTGCAACCCGCTCTTTGCCGCCCTGGGCCAGATCTGCAGCAACATCAAGGTGATGCTGCGGAAGGAAGTGTGAGGCCAGGTGGGGCGGTAGGGGTGGCCGGGCAGCAGGGGGAGTCAGGGGAGGCTGGCCCCACCGTACTTCTCCATGGGCCTGCCGGCGAGCTCTTTCTCTTTAGGGACTGCTATTCTCCCCCCCCACCTCCCACCCCAAGATGGGAGCACACTGTGTAGGGAAGCCAGAAAGAAAAGACAGCCCCGCCACAGAAGCACAGTGGCCCTTCGCTCTGCCCCCCACCCCCGCCCCGCCTCGATGCCCCTGTGACCGGGCACGAGGAAAGGTAATTTGCTAAAAGGCAGCTACTGTGCAAGTCTTTGCATTCACTGGGACTGTAACAGCATAAACCAGCACTCCGTTCCCACCCGGAGTCAACCTGTTGATGCACGCCGCCCGGGGAGGCTACCGGTGACTCTTGGCATTAGGAGGGTGGCTCCAATAAAGGGTTTCGGCTGCATTTTGGGAACGCTGTGTTTTTGTGTGTCCGCAAGGTAGGTGTGTGTCCTGATGAGCTCCAAAAATACAGTTCACTGCCCCGAAGAACAAGCGGGGCAAGTTGGTTGGTCCTTCTCTCTGCGAAATTGAAGAGCCAGAACAGAACTTGGTTTCTCTTGGGCTTCTTCTTGTTGTCTGGGTATCCTGCTCCCCTGTGTTTCTTAGGAGGTTATATTCCCACCGAGGTCTGCTTCCCTGGGCCAGCCAGTGGTCACCAACAGAAGAAAATGGCCCTTGGGCTGGAAGGGGCAGGAGACCCTCCCTGGGCACCACTGAGGGCAGGACTTGGGTTCAGAACCCTGTGAACCTCCCCTTTGGCTCACCAGACACCAAGCCCCTGGCACTGCTGCTTGGCACACATATGCCTTCAGCCCTCAGAGAAGTGATGAAGGCATAAGGTCCAGTTTGTGCATGTGTGGACCCACTACGGACATAAAAAACAACAGCAGAGGCATGTCACCTAATCCCACTGGGGGGAAAAATAGCAATCTCACATTCTTCAGAGATGCTTTTCCCAAGAGTGTTATCCAGATCTTAGTCCTCAAAAAAAAAAAAAAAAAAAGGTGGGTACGGATTTTGTGATTAAATTTCTCTGGAAAATGCTATCTATTTCTCTCAGAGATTTTCAATAGACATGAGTACATTAAAGGCTCTGACAAGTCCTGCAGTAAAGAAATCTATTTAGGCCAGTGTGTCTCAATCCCACTTTTTTTTTTTTTTTTCATACAATACCCACTTACGTCTCATAAAATTATGGTTCCACAGCAGGTTTTCAGAGGCATCACCTCACTGGTGCCTGGCCATGAGCCCAAGAGGGCTTTGGGGGTCGGGGGTGAGGTGGTGGGCAGTATGGTAGAGTGGATTGAAAGACAGGGAGCAGGCAGCCTCAGTTCCAGTCCTGTCTCTTCTCCTACTTGCCTCTTCTGGCCTCAATTTTATCATCCATAAAATGATCTCTAATGTCCATCTCAGCCCTAAAATTTTGCCTGTTTTTGTTTTTTCTAGCATCTTATCATGAAATTTTCGAACACAGAGGAAAGTTGAAAGGGTTTGCCATGAACACCCATACGCACACCATCCAGGCTTTGTCACACCTCTGACACCCACCATCCTCGGTTTTCTTTATGCATTTTTATAATTTTTTTAATGTTTATTTATTTGAGAGAGCAAGCACGCACAAGCGGGAGACAGGCAGAGAGAGGGAAGAGAGAAAGAGAATCCCAAGCAGGCCGTTGGTGCAGAGCCCGACATGGGGCTCTAACTCACAAACCGTGAGATCACAACCTGAGCCAAAACTAAGAATTAGATGCTTAACCAACTGAGCCACCCAGGCACACCTCTTTATGCGTTTTTAAATAAGCCGCAGATATCAGTATTTTTACTTCTGAACACTTCAGTAGCCATCCCTTGGTTGTTTCCAGGTGGGGAAGTGACAGCCCAGAAAGGTCAGCAGACTTGCCAAAAGGCACACAGCTAGCCAGCATTCGAGCACAGCAGCTCTAGCCCACCTCTCTTTGCTCTATTCTGGGGCTCTTCCCATTCTCAGGGGGACTCAATGAGCCCAGCCTCGTCCTGCTGAAAAGGTTTAAAGTCAGTATTACTTACATCCTCCTCGAAGGGGCTGCCCTTTCAAACATTAGCCCATCAGTTTCAGACTTGGAATCTTGGGTTACACAGAGATTTTTCACCATCTTGGCATTTTCTATAACCTGATTTGACTACAACTCCAATTTTTCAAGCTTGCTCCCTTTCTCTAGGGGCAGACTATAACATGTGCTCAACCATCCATGAAGTTCACGGAGCTGGAGAAAGGACACGCATTTAAGACGCATGTATGGCCGAGGAGTTCTGTTCCTTCCAGAATCTCCTTGAGAAGCAGCAGGAAGAGCAGCACACTGGGGCACCGTGGGGACAGGCCAGAGGAGGGAGGCGGAGTTTCACTCTCTGGCTACATTCAGCTCATCAGGGAGTCCTGCTGAAAACGCAGTTTTAGGGTCCCAGCTCCAGAGTGTGAGTTAGTGGGCCCAGGAATGAACACGAACCCATCTGTGGTTCTGCAAGTGGCCCCCATACCTCACTGGAAGAAATATGTGTTAGGGTCCCTTTGAGGTGACAATCCAGAGTCTTCTTATCTCCAGAGTTAGCCCCAGTGAGTGTGGCTAAGTCGTACCAGAGGTCCATGCCTGGGTCTTAGAACATCTTCTGATACGACTCTGACAAATCTTGACCGAAGACAATGGCACCAGGTCCCCTACCCCCATTCCAGCCACAACCCAGGTGCACCTCTGTCATCATCAGGAAGAAAACTCTGCTCCCTTCCCCCAGCCCCTGCAGGGGACTCCGGGTCTGCAAGCCATCAGACATGGTCACTGTTTCGAAGAGGGAGAAAGAGAGAAAAGCAATGTATGGGGGAAAAAATGTTTATTCAGTGCACCTTTTATAAAGCAGTTAACGAAGCAGACATCTTGCTATTGGCCACATCATTCAGCGACTGGCACAGTCCACGAGGGTACCACAGAAAAGTCACCACAGGAGAACACAGTCAAGGAAGTCACATTTTGTATTCAGTGGTGTTTCGTTGCAATTAAATACAATAGGTGAAGCACTTTGAAACCAGGATCTTTGTAAAAGGCAGCCTCCTGCAGGTGTAACCCACAGATCCAACCCAAAAGGAGAGCAAATTGTGTGACACTTTTTTTTTTTCAGGGCCTAAAGAAACAAGGCTCAGAGTCCTCAAGTGTTCACATGTCACTTTTGACCATCAGAATGAAACATTCCAGGAGAAAATGCGCATGGTTCAATTTACTGGCGCCTCCAGCCACGTGTGAGGTTTGTAAACAGGTCTGATGCTGTGGGAAAAGATGGTTCACAGACCTCAGACACGAGGTCTGGGGAAGGAGGACAGAAACAACTGAGCTTCAGACAGCATTCTGGACCCCGCACTCAAGCTTCCAGAGTTTGGTTGGGGAAAGCCCGAGACGATGGAAACTTCCTCCAGCATGAGATCGGGAGGGGAGCGGTGTGGAAGCCACGGGTGCAGCTGAAACCAAATGCCACTGATAAGTGGTATATATAAGACAGACTCTGGCACCATAATAAGACCCAAAGAACCATCCAGAGATACCATAGGAAGAGAATAAGGGAAGCATCCCAACTGGTTCCAGTGCCCAAGAATCTTGCAGCTCCAGGGGTCTCAGGAAGGTTGTGCCCCTAGTCAGGAAAATCTGTGAGTTGCTGTCCCCTCAATCCCCAGTGGCCTCCGTTGGCTGCTAGGGCAGCAACTTTCCCAGGAACAGCAGAGGCTGGGGCATCTCTGGCTGGTGAGCAGATAGGCTCAAATGCCAACAGACCCCACCACAGGTGCATTTGCACCCAGAGTGCCCCATGGTCCTGTATGTGGCCACAAAGACCCCAAATCAGCACCCTGTTAGCTTTCCAAAAAGCAAGAACTGGCTGGTGTTGATGCTGTCAGTACGTGTGACAGCAACACTGTCTCTGGGTCCAAAGATGATATAGTCTTCAGTCCCCAGTCAGTACTGAAGGTCTTGTACTAAATGGTGAGAGTCTGAATACTGGCATTTCAGTGCTTGCCTCTCTTCTCCCCAAACATCAAGACCATGCCAGCTTCTTCTACTGTGTGCATATGTGTGTGTGCATGTGTGTGTGTGTGTGTGCATAATGCAGTGTGGAGGGAGAAGAGGACAGTGCATATCGAGAGTGGATCTGTGACTTTCGGGAAGTGCTCTTGTTTGTGAGTCCAAAAAATATGTGTAGAAATTTAAAAAAAAAAAAAAAAGAGTCCCACAGTGTCAATGAGCTGGCCAGTCCCAATCGGAAAACCTCTGATCCAGAATATCCTGTATTTAATAACCAAAGGTATTTCTTGGGCATGGTCACGTCCTACCTCAAGGCTGCGAGGACCCTTGAGAACATGTTTCCTAGGTAAGTAAAACCTTTGAGACCCCTGGTGAATTGCTCTTCTAAATAAAACACAACAGTGTGCAGCCTCAAGACATCGCTTGTGCCTTTACTAGAGCAGGAAGAGAGGATTATCACTGCTGGGAACCTTTGGCCAAGCGGGAAACACCATCTCTTGCAGAAAAACCGAATAAGAAAACCATTCCTCCTAAATGGTGAGTTACAGAGAAAAACAAACAAACAAAAAAAGCTCAGAGGGATTCTAAGGAATTCATCTTTCCAGTGGCCACGTCTGAATTCAGCTGGTAAACATTTTGTTTTTGTTGTTGTTGTTGTTGTTGTAAACTTCTTTTAAAGTGCTCATCTCAGTGGTATTGGCCCTATTCTAAAAATCACATGCCATCATCACTATATTCCTAAAAACTATCATCACCTCCCCGCCCCAAAACCCTGTATCTATTGGCATCCACGGTCTTCAGCCCCTGGCAACCACAATTCTGTAGACTTTATAGATCTGCCTACTCCAGATATTTCACAAAAATGGAACTGTACAGTAAGTGGCTTTCTGCAATGGCTGCTTTCACTTGGCATACTCTTTTCAAGGTTCATCCATGTTGTAGCATGAATCATGATTTCCTTTATTTTTATAGCCCAATAATATGCCATCGTATGGACAGACCGTGTTCATCCATTCATCTGTGGATACACCTCTGGGCTATTTCCATTTTGCGCTATTATAAATTATGATGCCATGAGCATTTATGTACAAGTCTTTGTCTATGTGTATGCTCTCATTTCTCTTGAGTAAATACTTAGGAGTGGCATATCTGGCTCATATGGCAATTCTATGTTTAACTTTTTGAGAAACAGCCAAAGTATGTTCTAAGTGGCTGGACCATTTTCTATTCCCACCAGAAACGTATGAGAGTTCCAATCCCTCCACGTCCTTGCCAGCACCTGTTAGTGCCCATCTTTTTGATCATGGTCATCCTAGCGGGTGGGACATGGCCTTTCACTGCGGTTTTCATTTGCATTTTCCTAATGAAAAATATTGAGCATCTTTTCATGGGCTCATTGGCCATTTTTAGGTCTTCCTTGGAGAGGACAGGAAAATATGTCTTTTTGTTTGTTTGTTTGTTTATTCAAATATCTTATGCGCCCTTTTCTTAAAGATTTTTATTTTCAAGTAATCTCTACCCCAAATGCAGGGCTCAGACTCACAACCCTGAGATCATGAGTCACACACTCCACCGACTGAGCCAGCCAGGCACCCCTATTTTGTCCCTTTTAAAACTTGGCTTATTTGTCTTGTTACTGTTAAGTTGTTAGAATGCTCGATATATTCTGGATAGGAGTATCTGATTTGCAAACATTTTCTTCCATTCTGTGAGATACCTTTTCACTTTCTTGATCATGTCCTTCAAAGCACAAAAGTACTGTACCCCGTTTTGATGGGGTTCAATTTATCTACTTTTCCTTTGTGTTTGCTTTTTGGGTATCATGGCTAAGAAATCACTGCCTAGTCCAAGGTCACAAAGATTTATGGCTATGTTTTCTTCTAAGAATTTTATAGTTTTAACTCTTACATTTAGGGCTGGAAGCACTTTGAGTTAATTTTTACATACAGTGTGAGGTAGGAGTCCAGCTTCACTCTTTTTCATTGAAGTATAGTTGACATACAATGCGATATTAGTTTCAGGTGTACAACATCGAATTCCAACAATCCCACCCATTACTCAAGGCTCACACCATGACAAGTGTGATCACCACACAACCTGATTACAATATCATTGACCATACTCCCTGGGCTGTACTTGTTATCACTGTGACTTATTTATTTTTCTAACTGGAAGTTTGTACCTTCACCAGCTTCATTCTTTTGCATGTGGATATCCCATTTTCCCAGAGCCATTTATTGAACAGATTGTCTTCCCTAGTGAATTCTCTTGCCACAGTTGTCAAAAATCAATTGGCCATAAATGTGAGGGTTTATATGTGCACTCTCCATTCTACTGCAATGGTCTAGATGTCTACCATTATACAGTACCACACTCTTTTAAGTTTGAAACCAGGAATCCCACTTTGTTCTTCTTTTTCAAGGATTGTTCGGCTATTCTGGGTCCCTTGCATTTCTGTATGAATTTTGGGGTCAGCTTATCAAGTTGTGCAAAGAAGCCAACTAGGATTTTGATAAGAGATTGCACTGAATCTGAAGATCAATTTGGACAATACTGTCATCTTAACAATATTTAAAGTCTTTGATCCATGAACATGGGATATCTTTCCATGTATTTAAGTCTTCTTCAGTTTCTTTCAATGATATTTTGTAGTTGTCAGGGTATCAGTCTTGTACTTTTTTTCTTAGACTTATTCCTATTTTATCCTTTCTTAAATTATTATATATGGAATTATTTCTTAATTTCATTTTCATATGGTTAATTGCTAGAATCAAGAAATACCACTGGTGGAGCACCTGGGTGGCTCAGTCGGTTGAGTGTTCGACTTCAGCTTGGGTCATGATCTCATGGTTTGTGAGTTCCAGCCCCACATCGGGCTCACTGATGTCAGTGTGCAGAGCCGGCTTCAGATCCTCTTTCCCCTCTTCCTCTGCCCCTCCTCTGCTCACACTCTCTCTCTCAAAAATAAATATTAAAAAAAAAAGAAATACCACTGATTTTTGTATGTTGATCTTGTATCCTGCAACCTTGATGAACTCACTTATTCGTTCTAATCGGTTTGTACAGGTGCACGAATTCCTTAGAATTGCCTACATACAAAATTATGTCATTTGCAAACAGTTTTACTTCTTCTTTTCCAATTTAGATGCCTTTTATTTCTTTTTCTTTCCCAATTGCTTCATACAAATATTAGCTTCTTAAACATTTGTAACCCAGGTTTTAATCAGCTGCCTATGCCAAATGGTTTCATAAGGGAATCCCCTATTCCTAGGGCCACCTTCTGACATGCTGTTGCCCCAGGATGCTGGGATGGGTCCATGCAAAGGTAAAAGCACTCTGAAGTCAGGAATATATTGGTACCACCCTCCGCAGCTGAGCTCACTCCTTATTTTGAGCTAAGAACACTAGGCTTCCACACCCAGGGAGTCACCAATCCTATACTTACTTTCTCAAGATCCCAGCATAAAGGAGTTAAAATATACTGGAGTGAAATGACAGGTCCAGGAGAAAAAACCAACCCATCCACCAGCCAGGGGCAACAGTGGGGTCAGGGTACATAAACATCTGTGGGAAACCAGGGGAGATCTAGGGATTGTCTGATGGATGAGTCACCCCATCATCTTCCACCATGAGGACTACTTCCCCAACCCCCATGTCAGAATTCCCCGCTCAAGCTACCCCAAGGTGTGGAAGGGTGCAAACTGAAAGGTACCTCAAATACACGCACACATGCCACCAAGGGGTGGACTGTCCGTGTAGGCACAGGCTGAGCCATGGGAGGTAGTCCTGGCCCCGGGCCGGTCACACCGTGGATGGCTGCGAGGAGCTCCTCTGGCTGGAGCTGTGGCGGCTCAGGACGAAGGTGGAGGAGTTGCTCTTTTTGCTGACGCTGGTCTCTCCCGGCCGGCTGCCCTTCAGGTAGCTGGAGGAGCAGCAGAGGAAGCGCTGTACAAGTTCGTGGAAGAGGTGGCCAGTGAAGAGCATGTAGATCCAAGGGTTGCAGCAGCTGTTGAGGCTGGCCAGGAGCATGGCTATGATGAAGGCCGAGGCTGTCGGGGGGTGGGGGGGTAGGGGGAAGAGAACAGCCCATCACTATTGGAGGAGTCCCTACCATTTCCTGAGAACATCCTTTCCCAGGTACCAGGTGCCGGGTCACAAAGTCTGTCTTCCTTCCATATCCTAGCTCTGGGCATGCACTCAGCCTGCACACGGCCTCCGCCCCCAACACTTCCCAGGCTCAGCCCAGCCTAGAATGCTCTCTGTCCTTTCTCTCACCAAAAGCATACCCGCCTCATGCTTCCGTCAGCAGGAGCTGCACTCGTCATGGCCACCTGTTCATTCATAACTCACCCAGCAAGTATCCAGTGCCTACGACTGGGAGTGCCCAAGAGCACAGGATCTGGAAGCTGCCAGACCTAGTTTGTATTTTCATGCCACCAGCACCATGTTCTTTAGTTCCCCAAGATACTGTTATTTGCTATCTTTCAGGGGAGCTCACAAGAGTATCCAAACCTCACAGGAATCTGCAAGGATTCAAAAACGCCTGGTATACAGCAAGTGCCCAACACACAGTGGCTGCTATCATGACCATGTGCCACACACCAGGCTAGGCAATGGGGACACAAAAACACAATGAGTAGCACCATAGGGTGGGCACGATGCAGGTCAGGGTGGGCACACCGAGGAGGGGTGCAACTCTGAGCGAATCACGGCCAGCCCCACAGAAACCGGCATTTGAGCTGATACCCGAAGGATGCTTACAAGTCTTCAGGCAAAGAAGGGAGGAAGGGTGCTCCGAGCAGGAGGAAGGACACAGGCAAAGGCATGGTAGCAAGAAAGTGTATGCCGTCTTCACAGTTGAGAACATGGAGGGTTCTGTGAAGATACCTCTAGGAGCACTGCTTCAGCACGGCAAATAGGACTCACACAGGAAAAAAGGTTACACTGAAATTATTTGAGGCACTGTGCAGAAGCTGTCATACTGCGGATTTATTGAGTTCCAGGCAAAATCAATGATCAACTTCTGACTGCTTGTCACAAATTCAAGCTTGAAGGGGAAAGAAAAATTCCTAATCCTGGGGCACCTGGCTAACTCAGTCAGTAGAGCATGTGGCTCTTTGATCTCGGTGTCGTGAGTTCAAGCCCCAGGTTGGGTGTAGAGTCTACTTTAAAAACAAAAAAAAAAAGCTGGGGGGCCTGGGGGGCTCAGTCAGTCAAGTGCCTGACTTCAGCTCAGGTCACGGTCTCACAGTTCATGAGTTCGAGCCCCGCGTTAGTCTCTGTGCTGACAGCTCAGAGCCTGGAGCCTGCTTCAGATTCTCTCTCTCTGTCCCTCCCCACCACCACTTCCCCTTGCTAGCACTCAGTCTCTCTCTCTCAAAAATAAACATTTAAAAAAAGAAAAGAAAAGAAAAGAAAAGAAAAAAGAAAAATTCCTAATCCTATATACTTCCAAGTAGAAGGAGGGGGAAAAAAAATCTGAGTTTCTTGCAATGGACTTCAATCTGACAAACTGCAGACCTCTCCTACCAATGGAGGAGCAGAGACCTGCAAGGAAAACCATGTACCCGAGAAAGCAAGAAGGGGAAATCTGCTGGTCTTGGTCTTTTCTGCAAAAAGTTTTCAAAAAAATAACTCCAGAATTCGAGCTAAATCCAGGAAAGGATTTCTCACAGGGACAGAGGAGCCACAAGATCTCCATGCCACCACAGATGCAGAGCATGGAGACATTTGTAAGCAAAGTCGCCAAGCACCAAAAGCAGAAAAGTATTTGGCTGCAAAACAAATGCAGTGGTTCTCAAGGTGGGATCCCCGGATCACCTGGGAACTTGTTAGAAATGCAAATTCTCAGGCCCCACCCTAGACCTACTGGATCAGACTCCTGGGGGTGAGGTTCACCAGTGTGTTGTAGACAGACCTCCAGGGGGTTCACACACACACACACACACACACACACACACACACACACACGTTTGAGAACCGGTGGTCTAATTACTTGATGCACCTGTTGGCACAAAAGCAAACTACAACAGATAAAAGCAAAAAATTTCACCAAAGAGAATGTTTAGAAAACAAAGGAGAAGCAGCTAGCTAATCCTTAGACTAAAATAGTAAAGAACAAAAAAGTGGAAAAGTGAAGGGGGGAAAAAGCCAGTACTACTGAATCCCTCATTTTCTCTAAAAGAGAATGAAAAAAATAAATATTTGATTTGGAGAGCTAAGACGATCAATTTAAGTTTAGAAATTCTGGTGAAAAGTGACTAAGACTAAAAAGACTAAAAAGAGAATGTCCTCAAAATCATAATTAAACATATAAAATAAAGGAGGTAAAATTGACCTATAAAAAGTTAAAAGAGGGCACCGAGTAAACTATCAGACACAAAGGCAAGAATGTAGGTGTGTAAGGATATAAACAAGAGAGAAGGTCGTAGCAGGAATAAGTTCACCCTTGGACAGGAAGGCACCACTTTTGCCTAACTGTATACAGTTATAATTGTATCTTCTTTTTTCTTAAGCTACCTGCCCAACTCTTTACATTTGGATCATTTAACTCATTTCTCCTATTTAAAAAAAAAAGCATACAGAAACATCAACAACAAAAAAGTAAATAGTTAAAGGATTCCCAAGTAACCATAGGGAGATTTTCTACCTCTACATGGCCAGCCTGGGTGGAGGAGTTGAGACTAGGGCCAGCACCCGCTGCCCCCACCTGGTGGCCACAGACACGAATGACAGGCCTGGCCGGGCTCCTTGGGGGATGGATGAGCCTCTATAAACTGAACCTGCTTGTGTCAGGTTGCCAAATGTTAAGGGCTCATTTGGACTTTTAAATTTGCCAATATCCTAACTATCCAGAGACATGAGTCCCCAGTGGTAGAAATGCAAGCCATCAGCAGAGACAAGAGCTATTTGGGAATAAAAAACAGTCTATGGAGGACATTCCAAAGGAAGGAAGCAATAGGAATGAAGGCACGTAAGAAAGAATGTTCAAGAACATTCAGGGACTTCCAGAGTTGGAGTGGGGGGGTGGGTGTGGGAAAAGAAACTGGAAAGAGCTAGGCTGAGGAGGATTTTGAATCCAGGCTGTCTGAGCTTTAATCTATAGACAATGGGGAGCCATTGATGGTTTCAGAGCAAGTAAGTGACTGACTGATTGCACCTCACTGGCTCTCTGCACTTATTGTACCTTGTTTAGGCCACACTGCTGCAACCTTCATAGGGTTTCAGAAGAACAGGAACATAACAAAGCATGGAAAACAGTGTCCTCACAATTCATGATGTTGTTTCCAAGGGAGCACATAACAACAACAATGCTGACCACTGGAATCACCCTCTCAAACTGGCACAGGACCATATGATTTTCAAATCAGACTCATCCCCATTTTATATGTCGAGGAAAGTGAAGGTCAGAGAAGGGACATGACTTCCCCAAGGACACACAAGTCACCCAGTGTTCCTACCTGAAATTAATAACTAGGTCAGCATTCACACATCAGGTTGGTACTAGTTAGCGAATCCTCTCAGTCCCAAAGCAAAGACACATGCTGGCCAGGCAATCACCCTCCTGGTGTGATCTGAGGGACAGAGACAGCAACTACCCTTTTCCCACACAGATATAATTGCCCATGGAGGCTAGGTACTGCCTGTTCCCAGTGATAGTCTTTTAATATCTAAGTATACCTGGGACGGGAAACACATCGCTTCCTATCAGATCACCATTGTTCCTGGCAGAAATGTCTTCTGGTCTAGACTAGGGGCCAGCAAACTATATAGCCCATAGGCCAAAACCCGCCTGATGCTGATTCTTCTAAATAAAGTTTTATTGAAACACAGCCAAACCCATTCATTGATATATTTTCTGTGGCAAATTTTGCATTACAAGGACAACGTTGAGTACCTATTACAGAGACCTTATACTCACCAGCCTAAAATAGTTACTGTCTGGCCCTTTACAAAAAAAGTTAGCCAATCCTTGATGCCTGTAGGAGGGGCAGATGTTAAAAAGCAATGGGAAGGGGCTCAGAAGGGCAGGGGAAAACCCAGAGGGCAGGCCCAGCACACTTCTTCCCATCCGACCAGAAGGAGAGCTGAGCAATGGCTTTGTTTTCAAGTTACCCAGACATGGCCCACGTCCTGGCTCTGCCACTGCACCTGAGTTTTCCAGGGCACGTCTCCTAACTTCTCCTAACCTCAGTTTCTCCATCTGTGACATGGGAGTAATAAAAAGAACTTCTTTACAGAATCACTGCCAAGTTTCATTAGACAGGAGATACCAAGTACCCACCACGATTCCTGGGGCTCAATAAAAGTCAGAACTTGGCAAACTTAGCTATTGTCATTATCACTACCATGATGCCCAATAAATGCTACTTCTCTTAACAATAAGAGTTAACACCAGCATGGGTGAAACAATGGGGAGAGGCCGCTCCCTGGGCTGGGCTGTGTCTCAGAATCTGAGACAGCTCAGGGTGGGGCACAGGACACAGTACAAAGTGGCTGAGCTTCTGGAAGCTGCACTGCCATATGGCAATGTCTGTTCAGCGTGGCTCTTGGGCCAGACTGCATGGCCAAGAATGTCAGCTTATGGATTCGATCCCCGGCTCTAAATGCCTGTGTCACCAGTGGAACCAACAGACCTTATCTACCCTTCTCAGCTAGCTTGCAATTTCCTGATGGGTTTAAACAGATGAAACAATGGGCCATCTACAGGGAGCGCTATGGGGGCGCCTGGGCTCTACAAAGTCAGAGGTGTGCTCAAACAAAGAACTAGCATTAGAGGAGAATGTTCTCACCTTATTCCACATTACTCGGGGTCCTGGGAATGTCTGATCTTGCCCAGCAAATGTCAGTGCTAAGATCTGTTTTAATGCACACGCCTGGCACAGCTGGGAGCAGCTGCCGTCTCTGCACTGTAAACTGCCATCTTTCCTTTCTGCTCGCTGCGTTCCAGCTCCAGGTTCTAGGACATGCCACCCTCTGGGTGTTCTATACTAAAATACTGTTTGACAGTCTTCTTTCAAAACACAAGCATCCACTGGGTAGCTGCTGCTGGTGGGACACTGAATGAAAAGGTGACTCAGAGTGATGCTGCCTCAGGCTGGCTCTAGCAAGTGTTCCTTGGATGCTGTGATGTCCCAGGCGCGGGTCCTGCCCTAGGAGGCTCATCCCCCAGCTGCCAGGGAGCTGGCCAGTGTGGCTCACGGCTGAGTTCCTTTCAGGGCACTGCCTTTGGCCAGAGCAAAACACCCTGTCCCAGGGGCAGCTCGCGTGCAATGACCCATCTATGCAAATGTACAACAGTCTACCCTTTTGCCTAAATTCAGGCTACTCTGAAGGGCTGTCCCTGCTACCAAGCTCTGAGCCTGGTCCGCGGCCACACTTTCCACAAAGCAGAGAAATGACGAAGTCAGAGCACAGAAAGGAGGAGCTGGAAGTCAGAATCTACCAGACTCTTCAAAAGGTGTGGTCTATAGCTGCCAGGAGGATGGGGGTGAGTTCACAGAGGGGCTGGGCTCAGTTGTCAGAAGGAGGAGCCAGGGACCCCGGATTCAGATGCAAATCCCTGGTGTCTGAACTCTCTTTCTCTGAGTCACATCTGCTGTATGAGCCTTAACATCCTTACCTATAAATTGGAGATAACACTCCCAAGGACTTTAAGAAAACTGGGGGAAAAGAGTATAAAAGGGCTTTGTGAATGGCAGTGTTAATTTAGGTGATTAGTATTATCATTAACAGAGAGGAGATATGACCAACTGCATGCTTTTTTTAAAGCCCCAAGTTTGGGGGCTTCTGATCTCAGGTCGATTAAAGAAATTGTCCTTTGTCCTTTTTTCCAGGACTTCAAAAATTCAAAAAGAAAAAAAAATCAAAACCCAGAGCACTGGGATTGGATTATGTGATACCAAAGGAATTCCAGACAGTTCATTAGGAAAAACCTTCTCTGCCAGTGACATGAGAAACCCAAAAGGGAACGTGGCGGCAACCCCGGGAGAGGGCAGGATTTCAGGGTCTCAGAATCCTGTTTCTTCCACTTGCCCCCCATAAAAATACCATCTTTCCCCTGGATGGAGCCCTGAGCAGTGCAAACTGCTCTCTCTGGTCATTGCCGGAAAGGGAGGGTCCGTGGGAGGTACTGGGCCACGGACTGGGCCCTCACACCTGCCTGGCCATGAGCCTGGGGCATTTCTCTGAGGAAGAGGATGTTCCTGCATTCTTTCCATGCCCTGTGCCCGCTGCTGCAGCAGCAGCCCTGGGGACCTGACCTCAAGGGAAAGACAGACGTATGACAGGCGGGCTGTTAAGCAGGGAGGTGCAGCACTGGGGAACAGGCTGGTGGGTCCAAAGCTAAGGGTGATCTTCCAGTGGGAGCTCCTATGTGCCAAGCAGGGGAAGAGAGCAGAAATGGCCAACCACCAAAAGGCAACATACCCTGCTGGCCAACAGTACTCCCAGGAGACAGAAACAACTCTGCATTTCCACTCGGCACTGTGACTCATGGAGGGGTGGGCGGCAGAGGGCCACTTGAGGACGAGGACGGTATGCCCCAGAGCCTGCCACCCGCCTACCAGCCTGGCTTTACTCAAGCCCCAAGAACTCCCACGTTCGGATTTCCCGGTACCCCCTCCGCCCTGCCACCGAAGGCCCAAATTAGCCCAGAACAGCTGACGGGCAGCTGGCCACGGCCTCTCTGGGCGGTGTGTGCCTGAGGTGACCAATGCATTTCACGTACACTTCAAAGACATATGGCTTATCTAACGTCTCTTATCTGGATCAAATCAAGCCCGTCAACTTTTGTAAGAGGCCCTCACTCCAGAAACCAATTGCTTGGTACAAGGCCTCCTGGCCAGGGGATTGGAAATCTGGGTGTGAATCCCTTATTCCTATAGGGGCTGTGCAGGAATTTGAGAGTTGTGTACTACCAAAGGCCTTTTTCTTTTTTTAATGAGTTTTGAATGTACAGTTACATAAAAATTGAATACTAATATGTATTACAATAGATCGCCCTCTTAGAAAAGACCACAATTTTACAACATTGGAATTGTTTTAAAATTCACAGCTGTGTGATCTCCCCATGTATCCTAAAGTCAGGAATAGGAGCCAAATTCGTGGGCTATGGAGCTTTAAATGGGCTCCTATTGTGTCCCTGCTCAAATCTGGGAAACAAGTTGAGCTCACTGGGCTGAACCAAAGGAATAACCGCCTTCTGGAAGCACAACCGCTGGGGCTTTCTTATAAATGACCAGCCCTTCTCTACCATGCAGGGAATGACAAGTCTTGCAGCCAATTTCAGCCTATGTGCAAAGGCAAACTGTGCATTTTGGTAACAGAGGTAAGATATTAAAGACTTACTACTCAGTACATAGTCAATGGGCCAGATGCATAGGCACTGCATAGACATCCCCTGGATATTTGGTAAAAATGCAGACTCCTGGGCTCCCTCCCAGACCTCCTTCATTGGGATCTGCATTTTCACAAGATCCCCCACGTGATCTGTGTGCTTACTGAAGTTTGAGAAGTATCCCTCCAACAGGGAGAAAGACAGTACTAAAGTTAAGTGCCTGATGATCTCAACATGTAGTGTGCTTCCTTGCATTGGCAGTTCCAACTGGCTCCCACAGCCCCCTTTTCAAATGTGGTTCCCTCTCTGAAACCCTCCAGGGTTTTTCACCAGGGAGTCAGAATCAACTGATGCCTCCTGGGGTAAACACTTGGGGTGGGAGGAGAATAAAGATCTCTCTTACTGCATCATCCCTTCATGCTGTCATTATTTGTGTTTACAGACTGGTGACTGGGAATGGTGTGTCATTTGTGGCTCTGTCCCTGACTGCCAGCAAACACTGGAAAATAGGAAGAGGTTTGTGAGGGATGGAAGTGAACTGAAGCGTGAAATTAGCAGACGGGAAATCCTGATACGTTCAGCCGCCAATGGCAAGCTGGGAAAGCGAAAACGCAATTTCCCTGCTTGACCATAAGAGGTGGCTCTAATGTGATAAGAGGATTCTAACGTCATTCCTTGCATGAAAATGAGGTTCACACTCATATCCAGGTCAGGTGGAGAGAAAGAGAGAGAAATGGAATGAGCAAGAGGGGCCATTTTGGTGTGAGGGGTGAGCCATGGAGCACAGGGCAACGGGCAGGAAGTGCCAGCTGGAGCACGACAGACACTGGCAGAGGCTGCCCCTCCGTGGCCAGGAATCAGATCACAGGAATGGGGATGCTCGCACATGACTGCCTGGTTACACCCCTTCCCTGGCCACCCCCTATGCAAGTGTCCTCTGGGGCTTCTAAAATCCAGAGCTAGAACCTTTCCGCCTGGCTTCCTGCTGCCTCCTCCAGGTGGGGCTTTCGTTAGTCTTCACCTCTTCCCCTCTGAGCACCCATGGGCTTCCTTCCTCACCAGAAACCGCAGGCCTTCTGCTAAAATACTCCTGAGCTCACGATTCCCACCCCCAACTGCACTGACTCGGCCCAGGACCTGACATGTCTTGGAACTGCTCTCCTTTTTAAAGCAAATATTTATTAAGCACTTACTATATGCCAGGCACTGTGCCACGGGCACAGCCCACCCTCCCCACAACCTAAACTCTATTCTTAACTCCACAAAACTGGGCTCCAGGCAGGTTTAGTCAACAGCCCAAGGTCACTGCTGACACCCCATCGTGCTACATACACCTCGGGACCTAAGAGCCTGACACCAGCCTAGCAGAAAATGGGGTGTTGCCCCCAAAGCTCTGTAACCCACCTTGGCCTGGCTGTCCCATGTTTATGCAAATGTCAGCCGTTGGCCACAGGAGGGCAAGTGAGGAACTAGGGATTGGCTCCCTGCAAACTCTCCTCACTGGAGGACTGAGATACCAAGGCAGAGGTTGTATGGACAGGACCCTCGGAGGCACTAATGACTGCAGAATGAACTTCCCTCCTTCAGAGGAGGAAGGAGGCCTCCAGCTGGGGGAAGCAGGGAGGGTTTCATGGGAACACTGGATGAGGCTTCCATGTCCAGCTGTTCGAGTTGTGCCCTGCACAGCTCCTGGGAGCATCATTCTCACAGGCCAGGAGGTAAATGGTACCCACTGGAATTGTGCCACAGAGCAGCCTATGCTTGGACTTGGCCTATGAAGGATGATGGGTCTCCACAGAAGAGACTCGGGGTGGGCATTCCCGTGGTGGGAACAGAATCAGCGTGGGAGCAAAGCAAAAGGACCTCGTGGGGACTGACAAGTCATCTGGCCTGGCTGGGGGTATACTAGGCAGACTGGCCAGAGCTCAGGGCAGATGAGGTTGCCCTCATTCGTTAGATATCAGTTCAGGCCACACCTACATAGTGGGCCTAAACCACTGCTTCTCAGCCTGGGGCGATTCTGCCCCGTAGGAGACATTCGGCAATGTATGGAAACAATTTTGGTGGTCACAACCGAGGGAAAGGAGCCAGTGGCATCTAGTGGGTAGAGGCCAGGGATGCTGTGAGCCACCCCACAGTGCCCTGGATGGCCACCCTCCCAACAGAGATTATCTGGCCCAGAATGCCGTAGTGCCAAAGTCAAGACATGCTGCTCTCACCTAAAAGCTGGTGATGGAAAGGGAAGAGTCACCATGACAGGTGTGGTACTGCTAAAATGGAGGGGTCAGTGGGTAGCAGGAGTAGCTGAGAAGCACAGACTTTGAACCCAGGATGCCAAGGGGGTGGTGCTATGAGCGGACGTGCAGCCAGGTGGGTGCATGTAGGGATACTGGGGCTGCAAAGAGGGTGCAGGGCTCTGGGGCAGGGCCAGGAATCAGCTTTTTAACAAGCACCCAGGAGATGCCAAGGCCGAGCATGGTGGACCACCTTGAAAATGCTGGCCTGGGGAGGAAGGGCAGTGCAGTCTGGCAGTCTCTGGTGTGAGAGGGCTTGGGTTCAAATCCCAGCTCCACTGCTTACTCAACCGCATCCTCGAGCAGGTCATGCCTCTCCGAGCCTCGGTTTCCCCCTCTGTAAAATGGGGATAAAGCCCCCTTGTTGTGTTCAGGTGAGGATGAGAGGTGGGGCTGGGTACTCACCCAGTGGTGGCTACTGTCACCAACTCATCCGACTCCTCACGTCACCGAAGTGGATGCCCAGAGAGGGTGTCATGTTCTATCCCCATTGTTCGGATGGGAGTGACAGAAGCCCAGCCATCAAACAGAGATGTGCCCCAAATCACAGAGATGGTGACAAGACCAGGTCTCTGAAGGGGGCTGTCACCAGTGCTCACTGCTGTCTTCTGGGACTGATGCAATGGGGTCTGGCAGAGCACAGGTCAGCCCCCACCCAGCCTCAGCCCCTGTGAGTGAGCCCTGTGGGGTTCCCTCTGCTTCCAGTAGTTGCCAGCACAAAGTGGTGGGGGTGTCAGGTGGACCAACCCCTCAGACAGCTGACCGGCCAGCCCAGGCTCTCCAGAGATGCCCTGAAGCCAGGGGCAGGCCTGCTCCAGGAACTGACCTCCTGACCCACAGCCCCCCACAGCCTCCCCACCATCCCAAACATCCATCAAATGGGAAAAAGTATATAGCAAAGCCTCATCCAACAGATCTTTCTTCTCTCGCTCTCTCTCTCTCTCTCTCTCTCTCTCTCTCCCCCTTTTGTTCTCCCTCTCTCTCTCTCTCTCCCTTTTCCTCTCCCTCTCCCTCTCTTTTTTGCTGTTATTAATCAAACCTTTTGCGGGGAAAAAAGGGTAAAGTCATCTGGGGCAGAAACTCAAAACGAAAGCTAGGGGCGCCTGGGTGGCTCAGTCGGTTAAGCGTCCGACTTCAGCCAGGTCACCATCTCACGGTCCGTGAGTTCGAGCCCCACGTCGGGCTCTGGGCTGATGGCTCAGAGCCTGGAGCCTGTTTCCGATTCTGTGTCTCCCTCTCTCTCTGCCCCTCCCCCATTCATGCTCTGTCTCTCTCTGTCCCAAAAATAAAATAAAAAACGTTGAAAAAAAAAAGAAACTCAAAAGGAAAGCATGAGCATTAGCCAAGAACATAACTCACAACTGCTTAATGCCAAGAGTATGATCGTTAACTGTCCATCTAATTGCAATTTACACCCAGAGGGGCCAAGTTTGAGAGCTCTTCAGGGCAAAGAATCTCCTCCTGCCTGCCCTCCCTCCCCCACTGCTCTCCGTACCAGTGGGTCACCTGAAGAGCAGACCCCCGCTCCCCCGCAAGGTGTCTGGCCCACCCAAAATTTGGGCACAATATCCTCAGAATGATGAGGTGGGCAGGGCCACATCGGAGGGACCACAGTTCCATAGAGAAAGGGAGGAGCTGGGCAGCTCATTTTCAGGCAGGGAAACACTTAAAACCAAGCCCCTGGGCATTTCCACCTTCCTCCTAGGACAATAACCCTGATAGATGTTTGGTTGCCCCCAAGTGACCACTCACTTCTTTCCCAGGTAGCCAGTTCTGTTGTTGGAGGGCTACTTAGAAAACCCTTATTTCTAAGGCACCTGGGTGGCCCAGTCAGTCGAGCGTCTGATTCTTGGTTTTGGCTCAGGTCATGATTTCACTGTTCCTGAGTTCCAGCCCCGCATCGGGCACGGGGCAGACAGCACTGAATCCCTACTTGGGATTCTCTCTCTCCCTCTCTCTGCCCCTCCCCTGCTCATGCATGCTCGCTCTCTCTCTCTCTCCCTCAAAATAAATTAAAAAATAAACTTTAAAAATTTAAGAAAACAATGACAACAACAAAAGAAAACCCTTATTTCTCCTGAGTCCAAGTCAGTCCATCTCCAGCACCTTCCTCCTCCCATATCCTTCCTATTTGTTCAGCAAGCATTGGCTGAGCTCCTGATGGATGCCCAGCCCTATGCTAGGCACTGTCACACAAGGTGTCCCTGTTGTGACAACGCTCCTAGTCCAGCCCTAACAAGTTTCTCCCCCACATACCAACCTCCCTATTGTCCAGCAGGCTCGGCTTCCACCCCCACCCCCTTCCACTGGGCTCTCAAGAGAAAAATGTCCACTTCCTCCCTCAGGAATACCTGCCAAAATTCTCAAAGTCGGTCTCAAGAATGCAAACAAAACTTTTAACAAGTCGGATGCGGGGAGAGGAGGAGAAGAGCAACACCGATCACATGGCCCCCAGGTACCATGGGTCCTATCAGGTCATCTGCACAGCAACCCCCACAAGCAGGCTCTGCTTCCTTGATTATACACAGGACGAAGCTGAGGCCCAGAGAGACAGAACCACTTGCTCAAAGGACACAGAGGAGAAAATGGCAGAGCGAACTCCAGGTACAGGCCAAAACTGTGTGGTTTTCTCTGCACGTGCGATGTGGGATTCCACAGTGCCTGTCTGCTGTCCCGGCCCACCAGATGGATCTCTTGGTCCTTCTGCAATCTCCATGCAGTGGAGGTCCCCACCCTGTTCTTGGGGCAGTTTCCTGCTCTCACAGAAATCAGCCATTTTGAGAGAATTCTGAAAGAAGACTTTGGCTCATCTATGAACTGCGAGTGAGATTTTTTTTTTTTTTTTTTAAATTCAAAAGCTTCTCCTCTAGCTTCCAGGCACCTTCTGCTGAACAGACAGGAGCCACAAATAGTGTTTGGTATGTACAGATAGCACACCTGTCCAACCCATCCCCCCTCCTCTCTCATTTCTGCCCACTGGACCAGGCATTTCACAAACACTAGACACAGAGACTCAAAATCAGCTCCACTATACCAAGCAGCATTGACAAATCCCTGGAAATACAGATATGCCCCCTCTCCACCTCCTCTCTCAGAACTACTCCAGGGTCCGAGTCCTTGGGACCAGCAGCAAAGCAAACCTACTGAGTTCAGAGGGAAAAGGTTGACCCAATCTTTGATACTGGGATTTGCTTGTGAAGGATACATCTGGGGCTTGTCCAAACCTGCCATGGTTGTCTGGTGTCACTCCTACCTCTGTGGCCTCACTGGCCTCACCAAATCGGGACTCCAACAGCAGGTGGCTATTTTGGGTGGGGAGGAGTGCAAACATTACCATGATGCTCCTCTTCCTTTCTTCTTCTCTCACTGTTTTTTCTTGTGAACAATGGAAATACTGAAATTGAGAGTTTCCTTCTTTCCTTTGGCTCTTACAAAAAGGAAGCCCTGTGCACGGCTCACCTCTACCAACAGAGCCTTTATTATTATTATTATAATCATGTTATAATCTTCCTATGCCTCTTCCCCTTTCATCCAAGTCTCCCCATATCTACTTTATCTCCCTGTGGTGCCTGAATCTTTGTGGCCTACCTCTCATTACTTTTGGAACAAGGAGAGCTCTAAACCCATGAAGGCGGCGCTTGGTGTGAATAAAGGGGTATGAGGTAAAGAAGTCCATCAAGGGAGAGCGATGTAAAAGAAGCATCTGGGTTTGGAGAGAATGCCAGAGCACACAAACCCTACAGGAGGCAGGGACTTGGAGCCCTGTGAAGGACCACGAGGCCAGCTGCCAAGACAAGCATGGTTTCTCCATCCACTCGGCCCAAGATCTGTAGCCAGTGGTTCAGGAGTTTCTTATTCTCTCAGAGGTGTTCATCATGAAGCTATTGGCAGGAACAGACCCCACATTTGCCCCACTCCCTCCACCTCCATCTGTAGCTGTCTGCCCCTGGGCTTCCCCGAAGGAATGTCATGCTGCTCTCAACGGGTTTCCTGAACTTGCAGCCTCCACTCCCCAGGAGATGAGCAGAGTGAGGGGCCCTGATCTCTCTGTTTTGCATCTCTTCTGAATTCCCTTCCTCTTGGAAAGTGGGGGCTGTGCATTCATGCCGCGGTGCTGATCAAAATCTCTTGAGTAGCTCAAGTGTACCTTTCTTTTATTCCTTAACACTTAGGATAGCCTTGGGACAGAGTCATGTCTCCAAAGTGACTGTAAACACCATCATTTCTGATGGCCCAACCTGCTACTTGCACTTATCCCAATTAATGCCAAGTGGGCACAGAGTTTACGGTCCAGCTGAGCCCATGTCCACTCAGACCCGCTGCAGCCTTGAGGCCGAGGCACAACTTGGCCAGGCTGGTGACCAGAGCCCAAGTCCTTGATGCTTGACGGGCCTGGCACGTGGGGACTGGGCGCTGGCTCGTGGCAGCGGTGGTATCATGAATCCCCTGCTGTCTGCACTTGTTCTCTTCTCACAGTACCCAAGACAGAGTGTCGAGAAGACCAGGGGGACCTACGCTCTCCGTGTGACACCCACCTTTTCCTCTGAACAGGGAAAGAAGCACAGGAACACAGGGGAGATGGGAGGTTCCTAGAGTCTGTTTCTTTCCCCACTCCTGGAGCCTGAGAACAGGGGTCCGGCTCTACTGAAGGTCTTGCCCGGAAATCCTCAGGGAACCACATATACCCAAAAGGCCTCTGGCCCCCACTTTAGCTGAGGGTTCCCTCTCACTCTCTCTGTGTTTTAAGACAGAGAAATGCATTGTCTGATGTACTTTTAAAGTGTAGAATTGGGGTGCCTGGGTGGCTCAGTGGGCTAAGCATCTGACTTTGGCTCAGGTCATGATTTCACAGTTTGTGAGTTCGAGCCCCCCATCAGATTCTGTGCTGATGGCTCAGAGCCTGGAGCCTGCTTTGGATTCTGTGTCTCCCTCTCTCTCTGCCCCTTCTCCCCCACCCCCCACCCCCATTCTCTCTCTCTCTCTCTCTCTCTCTCTCTCTCTCTCTCTCTCTCAAATATAAACATTAAAAAATAAATAAATAAATAAATAAATAAAATAAAATAAAATAAAATAAAATAAAATAAAATAAAACAAGGTAGAGAAGGGGACCCTTCACCTGAAATCCCACACTAGTAAGCACTGGAAGGAAGACTCCCCAGTATATCTCCCCAGGATCTGATCAGTATCAGTCTCACTTCCTCAGGGGCTAGTGTCTGAGCCCTCAAGACTCAGGTCTGAATCTTCAGCTTCTGCCCAGGAAACAGGTGTAGCCTGATGCCCTGATTAGAAACACCCACTGCTGGCTTTTGCCCAGCCCAGCTCCCTACTCATGTGTCCTTCATAAGAAGTCTGGCACAGGACAGAATAGCTCTACTCTGCCTCCGATTTGCTGTGTGACCGGGAGCAAGTACTTTCCCCTCTCTGGACCCCTGAACCCTTTCTTCAAGGCATGACCACAGGCTGCACCTTGGAGCCAGGCTGGCTTTGCTGAGTTTTCATAGCAATCCTCACCCCACACTGCCCCAGCCTGACATCCCACAGGTGCTCAGTACATGTCGAATGATAATTGCCCTGGCCACTAAGGCAAACACTAGGTTAACGGGGAGGGCTGGTTAAAGCCAGGAGTCTGTGGTTTCTGGAAGAGAGCAAAGCTAAGTGATTCAGCTGAATGAAGGGAGACTTCTGCTTCCATGGGAAGGTTGTATTTTAGACTGTTGGGAGCAGGAGTGATTATATTTAAAAATGGGACATTTTTGCAGAAAGGGTGAAAGCAAACCCCTCCATGTTTCCTTATAAGCATCTGACTCACCTGCATCCCAGTGTAGTGTTAAGAGCTTTTACCCTCAAACAAAAAGGTGTAAGTCAGTTGCCACCTCAGATCATCCCTCCTACTCTTTGCAAATGAGCTGCTGGAGACATGTGCACTGAAGGCCAAGCTGCCAGGAGCCTGCAGCAGCCCAGTGGTGGCCACAAGCCCCAGGACCCAAGGTGCTCTCTGCTCTCCCAAGCTCCCTCCCCACAGACTACTCCATTCTACGCTCTCCTCCGGGCCTTCCTGACAGTGGCCAAGTTCAGACAACAGCCTCTGGCCACCCTCAGCCCTGACATCCTCAGTCCTCCAATCTGGAAGTGCATTCCCTGCCTCCAGAAACCACCCAGGCCAAATCAGAAAGTGTGCATCTGGGCTCCCTTCCTTTCCCCCACCCCCACTCCTCCCCAGCACAAGCAACAAACAGTCTCTAGTCTCAGGCATCCCCAGCCCCTCTACCTTCTGGGGCACCCACCTCTCTACTTTGAGGCTCACCACCTCCACCAGGCAAGGGGTTCAGGGACTCTATGTCACATCCCCCGAAGCCCCAGCCACCACATACTGTGTGTTTGGGCTGACTTGAATTTAAAGTCAAGTTCAACGCAAATTTAAAGCGGTGGGAGCTTTAGACTTGAGTTCTTTTTTTTAAGTGTTTATTTATTTTTGAGAGAGAGCATGCAAGCGGGCCAGGGGCAGAAAAAGAAAGGGACAGAAGACCTGACGCAGGCTCTGGGCTGACAGCAGCGATGACGATGTGGGGCCTGAACTCACGAACTGTGAGATCATGACCAGAGTCCAAGTCTGGCGCTCACCCGACTGAGCCACCCAGCCGCCCCACACCTGCGTTCTTAAGTTTATTCCACCACTGGCTAACCATGTGGGAAAGTCACCTGAACCTCAGTTTTCTCATCCATAATAATGAACCTTACGCCCCATATGTAGCCCAAGGACTGTGCTAAGGACTTGGCACGCCATTTTCTCATTTCATTCCCTTACTGCCTGATGAGAGCCGGCAGTTTCATCACGGTCATTTTACAGAAGAGTAAGCCAAGGCTTAGGGAAGTTAAGCCCCCAAATCCCTTGATAATGGAGCCATGACTCAAACCCAGCTCTGCAGGATTCCAAGGCCCACCTCTCCCGCATGAGACCCCTAGAGCCCTGGACGTGCAGAGACACCGAGGCAAGGACGCCGCACTCCCCACCCCGCCCCCCGCCAGTTCCCCACCAGCGCTACCTTCCTTGGGCGCATTGGCGTCCCAGACGCTCCACATCTGAACGAAGAAGAATGGCGTCCAGCACACGATGAAGGCCAGCACGATAATGAAGGTCATCTTGACGGTGCGGATCTTGGCCTTGGAGATGAGCTTCACGCTGCTGACGCGTGCCAGAGCCGCGCGCCCAGCGCTGCCCGCCGCCGCCGCGCCCTCCTGCCCCTCCGCCGCCGCCGCCGCGGTCTTGAGCCGCAAGTTCTGCCAGATCTTGAAGCTGATGAGGCCGTAGCAGACGGCGAGCACGATGACAGGCACGATATAGACCGCGAGCGTGATCCACGTGATGTAGGCCTTGGGCCCCCAGGGCTGGATGAAGACGGCCCAGCAGTCGAAGACGCCGTCGGCCACCTCGCGCAGCGAGAAGATGTGCACTTGCGGCGCGCTGGCCACCAGGCACCCCAGCCACGTGGCGAGCACCGCCAGGCGGTCCGCGCGGCGACGCAGCGCCCGCAGCGGCTGGCAGATGGCCAGGCAGCGGTCGAGAGACATGAGCAGCAGCAAGTAGGTGGAGGCGAACATGCCCACCACCTGCAGGTACTTGACCAGGCGGCACAGAAGGTCGGGCCCGTAGAAGCGGAAAGTGATGTCCCAAAGCAGTTGCGGCAGCACCTGGAACACCGCCACCACCAGGTCGGCTATACTCAGGTGCTTCATGAAAAAGAAAAGGCGCGAGTGCTTGTGGCGCGTGGTGCGCAGCGCCAGTAGCACGCACGCGTTGCCGCTCAGCGCCAGGAAGAGAATGAGGCACAGCACGGCCACCTCCACGCGCGCCAGGGCCTCGTTGCGCTGCGGGGGCCCGGCGGTGCGGTTGCCCTCGGCTCCCGGCGGCGCCTCACTGCCATTGACCGCCTCCGCGCTCCAGTTGGCCGCAAGCGCGCCCTCCATGCCCGTGGCTGCCGCGCGCCCCTGGCCTTAGAGCCCTTTAAGGAATGCCGCTGCGGGACGGGACCCGACGCGCAATCCGGCGTGCCTGGGGGCTCCTCGGGTTCCACTGCCTGAGACCCCTCGGACCGATCTGCTGGGTCGGAGCCTGAAACAAACCCAGAGGGCCGTGAGAAGACCAAGC
Organism: Prionailurus viverrinus; assembly: GCF_022837055.1. Lineage (NCBI taxonomy): Eukaryota > Metazoa > Chordata > Mammalia > Carnivora > Felidae > Prionailurus > Prionailurus viverrinus. The sequence goes on from NC_062562.1 coordinate 49,837,766, forward strand.
ACTTCTCTCCCGACGCACTTGCGGTTCAGTTGTCCCCTTCCCAGGAAGCCCAAATTATTTGGGACTAGGAGCACAACGGCCGGCCTGGGGGTTGTTCAGCCGCCACCCCAGAAATCCCCGCTTGAGGTACCTCCTCTGAGCCACTGGAAATGAGCGGGAATCTACCAGACTGCCAGCTCCTTGAAAAGGGAGGGTGGGAATCAGCCACTGTCCTCCGGGACTGGGCCTCCCAAAACAGTCTACCTCTCCCAGAAATTCCCAAAGCTACCCGCCACGCCCCCTCCCCTACCCCAGCACATCCATCTTCCGCGAGAGGCCCCAAACAGCCATCTCTCCTAGTAAAGGTTACTGCAGTTATTTTCCCCCCCGAGATCCCCCAAACAATTACTTGCCTGGGAAACCCCAACTCAGGACCACCCCTCACCAACCTCCTAAGATCCCTCCTCACCCCGGACTCCCATAATAAGTGCTTCCGTGGAACCCCAATCCAGCGGTCCCTCCTGGAAGAACTCCGGTCTCAATACCTACCCCTCCGGACTCCCAACTGCTGTTCCCACTAGCCCTCCCATGAGGATCCTTCAGAGCCCAGCAGCGTCAGCAAGCCAACGCGCGCCTCAGCCCTCGACAGTTAAGGGCTGTGCATCTTGCTCCTGAGAAGTCTCATTCCAGGCTCTGGGAGCACCGGGCGTGCCTCCCGGTGCCAGAGTCGCGAGGCACCCCACCACCTCCACTAGGGTTCCAATGGCTCCACCAGCCCCAGTCAACCCGTCCACCCGTATGCAAGACCCAACTACCTGCACCCAGTCCTCGAGCTGGCCTAAAGTTGGCTCCCTGGGGAAACTGCACCGCCGCGGACAGCTCCAAAGACGCGTGCGCTCCCAACCCAGACTGGGGTGGCTGCTGGCGGCACCCAGTCTGATACTTTGGTGAGGTCTCAGATTCTGAAACCTCAGCTGGAATCCCGTCGCCCGCACCTAACCGGTCCCTGGATAGGGACAGAAGGCGAGCGAGGAGAGCAGCCGAGGCTGTGCGCGCTGACAGCGTCAGGATGAGGCGCTGTCTGCTGGTGGCCCGCTTTTCTGCAGCGGGGACCCGGGCTGCACCACCACAGGAGTCCGCTGGGAGGCGCGGAGGGCCGCCCCCCACGACCCCCGCAGAGCCGAGTTACCCGCCCAGCGATTGCCCCAGAGCGGTAACAGGCTTATTTCAAAGTAGCTTAAAACAGCAAGAGGGACGGAGCTCGTAAATAACCTGCTTGGTTTCTTCCTTTCTTGGTTTATAAGCTCCTGACTCTCAGGCAAATGGGAGGTTTGAATAGCGGTGTTTTCCCCTGAGTGGATGGTGATGAAGTTACAAAAGCATTTAACTGATACTTCCCAAACATCAGGTTAATTTCGGCGCTTTTATTTTTCCCCTCCCAGGAGCTTGTTCTACTGGATTTAGCAGTGAATTCAAGTAAATCCTTAGTTTGCAATACTTTTGTTCCTATTCCCATTCCTGAGGAATGAGAAACGCCTTCTATTCTAATCAACGCTGGCAGAGGGCTTCATTCTTTAGGTAGCTTTAAGGAAATATCTCAAGAAAAGAAAAGAATCTATCTTCATTTCAAAGTGCTTCTCTCAGTCTGTGGCCAGAAGCCATTTCTGCCTCTTTGCCACACTTCAAAATTAAAACCCAACATGATGCCAAAGGAAACTGAAATGGTAAGGACAGCTTCTTCTGACTCCAAACTCCTTTCCTATTCTAAAATCAGGTTGTTGTTGTTGTTGTTGTTGTTGTTGTTGTTGTTGTTGTTGTTTCTTTCAAATGACTTTACAGAGGCCAAGAATGAAGACAGGGAAAACCAGGTGAGGATTCAAAAATGAACAAGGCTCTTTAAAATTTAAATGCATACTTCGTCCTGACATTTCATTTCTCTCTCTTTTAATTATGTGGAGAGAATTGAGTTAGCCAAGGACTGGGTTTGCTGAATCCACAATTATAGCCCTGTGCCAAGACATCCTAGGGACAAACCATTCCTCTGTACTGGTCCCAAGGTTCTTAGAGTTGAGTGAGCATTCCAGGATGGGCCTGGGGATTCCAGCAGCATTGGAAAAGGATGATAGCTGTCTTTCTTGCCCTTTGGGAGCTAGCTGCATCATAATGTTGTTACAAAACAAAATTCAAGCGAATAGATTGCAAAGATCTTACTGGCTTTATTCAGCAATTCGTAAATCAAACGGCCTCCCATCTAATAGATGAAAAGGAGCCAGCCCCAAGGAGCTTTACAAAGTGAAAGACTTTTATAGGCAGAAGGAAGCCCCGGAACACAGAATATGGAAGTTTTACAGGCTACAGAGTGACTGGTTATCGCAAGGTTACTTTCCCGATAGGGGACAGCAGGGATCTGTTGGACAGATTGTTCTCTAGTGCCCATCAGGCAGTTCCTGACTGACTGGTTTGAAACTCCATCTCTGGAAGAGGTGAAACTGAAACTCAGTTTGGTGATGTGGGGCTTAGCATGTGCAACTCCATTTTGGGTCTGTTGTCTTTTTTTTTAATGTCATTTATTTTGAGAGAGAGAGAGAGAGTACATGGGGGAGGGGCAGAGAGAAAGAGGGAGAGAGAGAATCCCAAGCAGGCTCTGCACTGTCAGCAAAAAGCTGACATGGGGCTGGATCTCATGAACTGTTAGATCATGACCTGAACAGAAACCAGGAGTCACTGACTGAGCCACCCAGGTGCCCCATGGGTCTGTTGTCTTGTTTTTAAATTTTTTTTTTCAACATTTTTTTATTTATTTTTGGGACAGAGAGAGACAGAGCATGAACGGGGGAGGGGCAGAGAGAGAGGGAGACACAGAATCGGAAACAGGCTCCAGGCTCTGAGCCATCAGCCCAGAGCCTGATGCGGGGCTCGAACTCACAGACCGCGAGATCGTGACCTGGCTGAAGTCGGACGCTTAACCGACTGCGCCACCCAGGCGCCCCTGTTGTCTTGTTTTTAACAACATTAACAACTAGCCTTTGTCACACAAATTACAGATTAAAGTTACAAACTACTCAGGTGAGCATTAAGTGATCTTGACTTGCTCCCTGGGCCTCAGTTTCCCCATATGTAAAATGAGAGGGCTGGTCAAAAGAGCCAGTCTCTGAGATCTCACCCTTCTGGTTTTCTGGAGTTTGATGATGTACGCCATCTGAGAACCTTATTCTAGAAGGTAAACCACATCTGCCCCACCCCATGATGGGATGAGGAAGGGTTTGCCCCAAGCACCCCTGATGGGATATATTATACTTACCCATCACCTTTCTTATAGTACATACCTATCTATAAAATGTGTTGAGAAAATGATTAATGGATTCCCCAAGAACATCCCTCAGTAAATTAATCACTAGAGTCAGACCCTTGCTTCCCAGAATAGTATTTGTGTAAATCTGGCTGAAGGGGGGGGCTCTATGTGAGAAAGCATGTCATTGTCATTCATACACATGGCCCATTCTTCCTGAGAGAAAGCCATGACAAAGATAAAGCATGATACTTCTAATTCCACAAACATGACAATTGACAATGGATGTGACAACACACCCCCTATTAAGGAATTGGCATAAATAGATGCATCTTCCATTTGTAGATGCTTTTGGCCTAGGTGAGGACACAACAAGACATAACCAGAGAGAAAAAGCATTTGGGGGGAATAACTGAGCTTGGAATAAAAGCAGACTGTTCTTTTGCAGAAGAAAAGGTTTATTGAGAATCAGGAGCTTTGGAAGCTGTGACTGACTTTTTTTTTGGAGAAGTAGGGCCCTGAGGAGCACAGAGTCATTTCAAAGTGGTTGTTAGCCTCCAAACAAGCAGAACAATTGGAATTCTCATGTTGTCTCTCTTACAGATGAGGAAACTGAGGTTCAGAGAGGGTGAGGGGCTTGGTGCAGGCACACAGCTGGTTCAAGACCAGCATAGCTGCAAGAAAGCATGAGGCAAACCTAGAGAGGTCTGCCAGAGTCAGGCCACTGAGCCTGACAGCCTTGTTAAGGGACTTTGCGCTCTCTGAGTGCAGGGACACTGGGAGCCAGGGAGAGGCGGGCGGTTACCGGTTACCCGGTTACCTGATGGAGATGCGATAAGAGATAATGCATTTGCATCAGCTGGAGGAAGGACTGGAAGGGGGCAAGTGGCAGGAGGCAAATGGAATAAGAGCCCAGTGAGAATGGGGCTCGCCTGAACAGCAAGATGTCCAGGTTGACATGGCAATGACAGGTGACGTGCCCAAGGTCCCACTGCCATCAGAAATGAAGCCAGACCGTGGCACCTGGGTTGCTGAGTCAGCTGAGCATCCGACTTTGACTCAGGTCATGGTTTGTGAGTTCAAGCCCCACACTGAGCTCTCTACTGTCACACAGACCCTGCTGCAGATCCTCTGTCCCTCCTCTCTGCCCCTCCCTTTCTTGTGCTCTCTCGAAAATAAATAAAACTTTTAAAAAATAATAAGATAAAAGAAAATAAAAAGAAATGAAGCCACACCAAACCTCTAGTCTTTGCATAGACCAAGCCACCTCCTGTGTCACGAAAGGCCTGACTGAGCAGCACTGAAAAGGTTCTGGAGATAAAAACTGGAAGGATCTTTTGGGGAAGGAGAGGGCAAGGCGGTGTGGTCTGAGGAAAGGAGATAGACATGGGACTTGAACCAGTCCCTAGGGACACCCTAAGAAAACCAAGCTTTCTTTTCCCATCTGCCACCACTGCCTGGGTCTATCTGTCCATCTCTGGTAGGAAGAAGGAACCTACGGGAAATTCCAGTGACTCAACAGCCTCCAAACACAAACACTGTCCCAAGCCCCAGGCAGCCCCATCTCTCCTCCTCCTCCACCAATTCCAACAGCCTACTTGATTCCTTTTTATAATTTTTTTTTTTAAAGGCATTTCTTCCCAGAGGGGCACCCGACAAAACATCCTTTCTTCTTGGAATGTTGACACGTTTTGACAAAATGTACTATTTCCTGAGCTCTGTTATGCATATTCATTCAGTAAGTATTTTCTCAGCACCTGCTATGTGCCCAGTTGGTGACCCTGAATCACAGCACCCAGAGGCAGTGCTGAGTCTGGAGTTGAACTCTACCCACCAGGGCTCCTGAGGAGGGTGAGAAAATCAAGACAAGCATGACAGGGATTCCTGTCTGAATTCAGAGTTCCGATTCCACCAGGAACACGCTGCCTTATACGACCAGGGGCAAGCCCCCACCTCCCTAGTCTCCATTTCCTCTCCTTAAAATGAGAGTACTGGACAATCTCTAAGATCTCTTACTGTTCTATCTGAAACTTTACTTATTATTTTTTGAGAGAGAGAGCAAGCAGGGGAGGGGCAAAGAGACAGAGAGAAAGAATCCTAAGCAGGCTCCAAGCTGTCAGCGCAGAGCCCAACGTAGAGTTCGAACTCACAAGCCGTGAGATCATGACCTGAGCCCCAACCGAGAGTCGGATGTGTAACTAACTGAGCCATCCAGGCACTCCCTATCTGTC